>NC_056743.1:1259292973-1260037973 GCF_019279795.1 Protopterus annectens
GCATGCTAGAAGTCTTTTCACAAATGCCAGATGCTGTAGAAAAATGTCCTTGTTCTCTGCTTGAATTAGACAGTCATCCAAGTAAGGATATAATTGTATGCCTCTTTGTCTGCAGAATGCAATTACTGGTGCCAGGCACTTTGTAAAGACCCTGGGCGCAGTAGATAACCAAAGAGCAGTGCAGAGAATTGGTAATGCATTGAGCCAGCCTTGAATCTGAGGTATCTTCTGTATAATTGTTTGATTGGGGCATGCAGGTATGTCTCTTTTAGGTCTAGAGTCACAAGCCAAGTGTTCTTGCCCAGCATGGGCAGAAGCTGCTGCAAAGTCAACATCTTGAATTTTGGTATATCCAAGAATGTGTTCAGAATAGATTGGTCCAGTATTGGTCTCCAGGCCTTGTCCTTTCTGGCTACCAAGAACAGTCTTGAGTAAAATCCCTGCTCCTGCTCTGGTACTTGTTGAATGGTCCCCATGTCCATGAGGGATGAGACTTGTTTTTGTGCCTCTGCCCATTGATTTTTTGGCAGATCTGGCCAGCCGTTTACCTTTGGCAGGGTATGGAAATGGAACTTGTAGCCTTGTGACACGATATTTAGAACCCACTTGTCCTGGATTATAATGTGCCAATTTTGAGAATAAAAAGTGCTAATTTTCCCCCTAAGGGTGCTGCCAGGAGATAAGTGCTTGGTGCAGGCAGGGGGAAAGTCATTGGGACCATTTCCTGTATGGTTGTGATTTGTCTTCTCCAACTTTGGAGGTAGAAGCACCCCATTGCTTTGACCTGTATGAACCTTGCACCTGGGATCTGCCTCTAGGGCATCCGGATCTGACCCAGGAAAGGACCAATTCTTTGTAGGCCAGTGCCTACTAAACCTAGGCGGCTGCACTTGTAAAAAATCTTTGACAGTTTGCATAGATTTAGCTTTGTCCTCCATTTTCTTTAACACCTCTTCTGCCTTAACACCAAAGTATCATGCTGTAAAGGTGCATCTAATAACTTAACTTTGACATTATCAGGCAGATTTTGTTCCTATGCCTCCTAATTACAGAACCCGTAACTGCGGCCCTGCAGGAGGCCTCCAAAGAATCAAAACCACATTGCAAAGTATGCTTTCCAACTTGTTCAGCTGCATGCAATAAATCCTGCATTTCCTCGTTTTCTGCACATTGAGTTCAACATCATTTTCTGTTTAAACAATGCAATGACATGTTGCTGATATTTGAGCATATGAAACTGAGTTTAAGGCCCTTATGGCCAAGGTAGCAGATGTGTAAACCTTTTTTCCCCATCTATCCAGTGCCCTAGAATCTCTTGTCAGAGGGGGTAGGGTTTTTTGCAGCGGAAGCCTTAACTCCTTTGGGACCCTGTGAAATAGTTTCTGGGTCTGCAGCAGGGTTTTTAAAAAGGCATTTATGAGAGAGTCAGGAACCCTGTAATATTTGTCAGGCTTAACAGGAGCTGGAGATAACGAGTCAGGGGTAAGACTAGACTCCGAAAACGCATCATCTACAATGTCTAACACAGGTGGAATGGCTAGTGGCCTGTATTGAGGAAGTAAAAGGAAATCCCTGAGCCTCTTTTTAGATTCTGAAAAATCTTGGCTCTCCCCAGTGGAAATGCTCCCTCATGGTATGCAAGGTTTCCCCAAAAGAATAGTCCTCTGGAGGAGAAGCTGAAGGTATAGATTCTTCAGCATCAGAATCTTCATGGGGGGGAAGAGAATATTCCTAATCAGAAGAAATAGAAACCTGATCTGAAGATTCAGTCAGTCTCTTGCCTAGGCCTCTTATCAGGAGGGGGATGGGAACCCCTGATCAAGGTAATCAAGTCTTCGGCCATTTTGAGCATCTGTTTTTTGGGCATGTCCACGTGGCTCTTGAGTTTGTTTCTTTGCTTTAGAAGGTGCTTTAGTCTTTGCCTTTGAAGCTGAAGTCGGTTTAATGTAAAGATGTTTAGGTCTGAATACATCCTCAGAAGCCGGTGCCTGCTCTGCGGCTCTGGACCCACCAGAAGGAATAGTATCCAAGGCTCCAATACCTTGAGCTTCCAGCGGCATGGTCGACTCCACATGGGAGTCGGTAACGGGCTGTGACTAAGTAGCAGGCATCAGGGGCTGCGAAAGTGCCCCACTGAGAACCGGCGACTGGCTTAGGAGAAGCTTAGTCATCTGTTTTGGGCCTCTGTTGTCTCTCTCTCTCTCTCCTTTTCTTTATGTTTTTTTGTGAACTCCAGTAGTCGGATGGCTATCCGATGACATTTCTGGATAATTGTCCAAAATAGTTTAAAGCAAAATCATCCCGACGCTTAATAGTGCATTGATTAAATCTAGCACAAAACCAACAACCAGAAACATTGTGATTAGGGCCTAGGCAAGGAATACAGTAAGAATGAAAGTCCTTATGAGGTATTTGCTTTCCAGAAGAAATACAATTATTTACTTTTTCTGACATCGGTCTGGAGCAAGAAAAAAAAGTTTCCCCAATGGGGTACTTGGCTTTATTGAAGACTTCGGATCTGAAACTCGAACACAAAAATCTCAGGAGTCGGCCGACCTGCACTTGCGAACTGCTTCTGCTTCGGGCACCGCGCGACAAGAAAGACTAAAGAAAATGGTGTCGGCTGCTTCTTTTATACCCCTGACGACCAGACATCAGGGAAGGGGCGACAGCAGCCGAAGCAGGACCCAGGACTTTGGAATTCAGACCGACTGAGGGCAACCTGCCAGCAGGATTACACAAATGTAACGACTGCAACAGTGAAACAAGAAGAACATCAGGATTTTTGAAAAGGAATTTGTAGGACTCAGGAACCCTGTAGTACCTGTCTGGAGGCAAAGAATCAGGGGCCATACTGGATTACGCAAACACATCAACAACAATACCTAGTACAGGAGGCATAGCCAAAGGCCTATGCTGAGGAAGTACAAGGAAATCCCTAAGCCTCTTTTTGGATTCAGAGAAATCCTTACTTTCCCAGTGGAAATGTTCCCTTAAGGTATGTAAAGTTTCCCCAAAAGAGAAATCCTCATGTGGAGAAGCAGAGGGAATAGAATCCTCTGCATCAGAGTCCTCATAAGTAAGAATGGACAATTCCAGATCATTAGAAGAGTCTTTAGAAACAGAGTCCTGTTCAGAAGATTCATAGTCAAATTCAATCCTAGGCCTCTTGGGGGGGGGGGGGGGGGTTTGACTACCCCTGAATAGAGTAATTAAATCTTCAGTCATTTTGATCATTAGTTTTTTAGGGATAGGGGCCTGAACATGTGGCCTGGGCATCGTTTTTTTAGACATAGATCGAGGTTTAGGCCTTAGCACTAAAGTTGGAGTCGGTTTAATATGCAAGTCTGTAGGCCTGAATACATCCTCAGAAGCCGGTGCCTGCTCAGCGGCTCAGGACCCATCCAAGGTAGAGACATCCGCGGATTCCATATGTGAAGCATCTAGCAGCATACCGGACTCCGAATAGGTCTCAGTAGAGGCCTGCAAATCAGAATTAGCGGGTATCAGGGGCTGTGAAAGCGCCTCACTGAGTATTGGTGAACTGGCGACTGGCTTAGGAGAAGCGCCGTCAGCAGCTTTGGACCTCAACGGCCTCCGTCTTTTTCTTTGCATTTTTTCGGTATTCCGGTAGTCGAATGACTAACTGTCATTTCTGGATAATTAAACCAAGAACAGAAATATTTTGAAGCAAAAATGTACCAATGACGAATAGTGCGCTGATTAAATAAAGCACAAAACCGACAGCAAGGTACGTCTTGGTCAGGGCCTAGGCAAGGAATACAGTACAAATGAAAATCCTTATGAGGTATTTGCTTCCCACAAGTAATACAATTATTAACTTTTACTGACATTGGTAAGGAGCAAGAAAAAAAAGTTTCCCCAATGGGGTAATTAGCTTTAAGTTGAAGACTTCGGTTCTGAAACTCACGAAAACGAAAATGTCAGGAGTCGTTCGACCGGCACTTGCGAACTGCTTCTGCTTCGGGCACCACGCAGCAAGAAAGACTGATGTAATGGCGTTGGCTGCATGTTTTATACCCCTGACGTCATGGAAGAAGGGACAGCAACTGACGCAGGACCCAAGACTTTGTTAATCAGGCCGACTGAGGGCAACCTGCCAGCAGATTACCCAAATGTAATGACTGCAACAGTGAAACACGAACATCAGACTTTGCTTTCACTTTGTTTCTGGGTAGAACGTTGGCTATTTGTTGTCCGAGAAGAGAAACCTTGTCGGGAGGCAGTCATGCCATCATGGAGACGGTGTCAAGATCTGCACCTATGAATGTAATATGTTGACTGGGCAACAAGGCAATTTTTGTAAACTGATTGTAATCCCTAACCGAGAACAAGTTTGAAGAGTGGTACATCTTGCCTGCTGAAGTAGATGCTTGGTGGTGGCAGTTAGGAGCCAGTCGTCTATGTGCAGAAACACTTGGAATCCCAGACATCTCAAGTGAGCCGTGACTACTGCCATGCATTTGGTGAACACTCTGGGGGCTGTAGGGAGACCAAAGGGCAAAGCACGAAACCAATAATGACTGGCTCCCAGCCAGAAGCATAAGTGACTCGTTGATGCTCTATTTTTATGTGGTAGTATGCATTTTGGAGGTGTACTGAGCACATCCAATCATCTTTCCCTAAAAAGGGAAGAATTGACTGCAGTGTCACCATTCAGAACTTGGACTTCTTCACGGATTTGTTTAATTTGCTGAGATCCAATATGGGTCTCCAGTCCCCTGTTCTTTTTGGCACTAAAAAAAAATCTTGAGTAAGTTCAGAATCCTATTTGGTCCGTGGGGACTTTTTGGATGACTCTTGTGTAGCAACTTTTGAATTTCTACAGGTGCTTGTTCCCTTTGACTGGGTGGAACATCCGGGATTTTTCTTATCTGTGGGACAGGATGTCAAAAGGGAATGGAATAGCCTCTAGATATTATACTTTGTACCCACTTGTCTCTTGTGATATCTTGCCAGAATTCTGAGTAAAAAGCTAAATGCCCCCCCGACTGCCTCAAGAGATAGCAGATGGGCCTCATTTCAGGAGTGCTGGTAGGGTCGGCCGCAAAAGAATCATGTTCATCCTGGTTTTGCGGTCCCCCTGTCTCTAGGACGGCATCTACCATTACTGAATCCCTCTCTGCCCCTGGGGAAGGGTTCACCTCGTGCGTCTTGAAATACTCCCTGGGATCTTTTGAACAACATTTTTCCACTCTGCTGACCTTTAGGGTAAGGTCTTGAAGGTACGGAAAAACGTATTCCAACGGCAAAGAGTTTTCCCTTCCTGTTCGCATCTGAAGTGCGTCTTTGACTTCTGGTCTAAAAAGTGAGGAACCATAAAAAAGGGCATTGGTAAAGGTAGACTTGAAAGGCTCCGCAAAGTTGCAAAGGCGTTTCCAGGAGTGCCTCCTCAGGGAAACTCCTGAACCTGCTGCCCTGCTCGCTCCATCCGCTGCATAGGATATCAGTCTCATGGAGGAGAAAATGATAGAATTTAAGGTAGATAGCCAAGAGGTGACCTTTTCTGACACCTCCGCAGCCAATGAAACCTCGACAGCATCTCCTAACCCCTTCAGGAGATTTCTTTGTCGTCTCGTAAAGTGCACAAGATAGTTAATCGATCTAAGAGTAAAAGTCACTGACAAAAAAACACGCTTCCCATATCTATCCATCGTCTTTTTCTGTGGATGGGTAGATGAGGATGTTTCAGAAAGCTCCTTCTTGGTGGCTGCTGCCACCACCATAGCATCAACAGGAACACCTTTAATGAGAAATTCCTTTTCCGAAGGGGCCGACAAGAACTTATTTGGCCTCCGAGGGACTGGTTCCATAGTGTCTGGTGACTCCCACGCCTTTCGACTAACCAACTCCAATAGATAGTCAAAAGGCGGACACCCCCAGGAGGCTGAAGGTTGAGATCCAAAAGCCTTCAGGTACACCCACTCCTCATCAGAAGGGCTGATGGTTTTCCAGCCACCTCTCCATTTCAAGATCTCTGCAAAGGAGATATCTTCAGAGGACAACAGTGGGGACCCTTCTGACTCCTCGAGTTCAGAGATGACCCATCAGGTGAGTCTATATGCTTCCTCTTGCATGCTCTCTTTCGAGGAGCCTCTTTAGAAAGGTATTCTGGGGATGTCTCGGAAGAGTGGGGTTCACCCAATGGGGCTCCCAGAGGCTCTGAATCTCTGCTGTCCTGTGGATGGGGTGGTGCTGAGACAGAAGCCGGTGCCTTGGGGGGCGGGGGGATACCAGTATCTTTGTGTAGAACTGTAGGTTGGGGTAGGTCTGTATTAAAATCGCAAAAGCTTACTTTCACGAATACAAAGTAAATAGACACACAACTGTCTAAATCCAAATACAGTGAAGGACGACAAATGCGAAAATCCCAACGAACGTATTCCCGGAAGCAACAGCTCCATAGAGGTAAGGTAAATCCAATGGAACAAACCTAAAGAAAAACACTTTTTAAAACATTTTTGAAGGGGGGCAAGCCCCCCTACACCCCTCACACCCACCCTACTTAAATATACCAACTCCGAGACCCCACTATAGTGGGGAAAAGGATTTTATTTCCTCATCCCTATGATCACCCTGCTGGCAAAAAGGACATTCGACATTCTGAATTCACTTTAATCACTCTTCGCTATTTTAGGACTGACATTTATGCGTCAATGAATATGGATTTGCAGAAGTAAGTTTTCATGATTCCAATATAGACCCGGTTGAGACAGCACATTCCTCATCAGCTCAAAAGCAGATACCCCCGGCTCTGAGGAAACAAAGGGAATCCCCGGCTCCACGGAGATCAGCTCAGAGGCTGATGTAGAAGCTGAGCTCAGCTGAGCCAATGCTCTGAGAGGCAAACTCAGAACAGAAGAAACTCTGGTCTGAGCGTCCCTTCCCCCCCAAGCTAACCAGAGAACTTCAGTTCCTAGACACCCTGGACAGCACAGAGCGTGTCAGAGCAGGAACTGGTTCCGAAATTTCCTGAAGGGGTCTCGGAACCGAAGAATCTGCAGTAAGCAGTACGTGGCATTCTTGCTCTGAAGATCCAGCTTGGCTCGGAGGAATCATCGTGGATCTAATACTCTTGGATGGCTCCAAAACCAGTTGGGTCGAAGCCAAAAACAATTTAGCCAGCGCTAGTGACTTCAAAAGTCTGTGCACCACCCTGTCCACGTCAACATCCGACAAGCTCCTAGAGGACCTGGAGGAGAGGGTTGGTCAGCAAGAATCTCTCCAATGTGGGAGATCTCAAGGTAGGGAAGACCGGTTAACTGTTCAGTGGACTGGCTCTGAAAAACACTCCCTTTTGGCTCCGAAGGCCGTGGAGCCAAAGGACTAGATTTGCCCAAATCTATGATCTCTCTTGGTTCCAAGGACTGAGGAGGTCGATGCATCCGTTTTTTGAGGAGGCTCTAAATGACAAGTGGTAAGATTTCTTGGGGACCAGAAGCTGAAAGTCAGGAGTCAAAGAGGAATCTGCAAAGATATCTAATAAGGCAGCCAGAGTAGGGGGCAGCTGAAGGCTTAGCAGATTCCATCTGTAATAGCTCATAATGCCTCTTTTGAATGTCAGATAACTGGGAGCAATCCCATTTAAAATGTTCCATCATATGAACCACCATATCCTCAAATGACTCCTCTTCAAAGAGGTTAAGAAATCCTCTTCCTCAGACCCATAATCCAAGGGTGAAGGGATTTATGAAGAATAGGCCACTGATTAGAATACAGCTCATCGAGGAATCTGACTAGTCCTTTTGGCTGGGGTGGATGACCAGGGAGAAGCTAGAAGAGATAATACTTAAAGTGGCTTCAGGGCCATCAAAATATTGAACAATCCCTGGGTGAAATCCTGCCATTCTTTATGAGGATCCTTAGCAATGGGTGATATTTTTAGTTTCCTGTTGCTTTTTACAGGAATATCAACTTTGTCCAACCTGGGAGGTTCAGAGCCTTGCCTAGATTCTATAAGGATATCAGGAACCTCTTCCCTAACTAGAATTTGGGGAGTCCCCTAGACCCTTCAGAAATGATCAGCCATGTTACCCCATCAACATATAATGGACGTCTGCGCCCATTCAGAGACTATGCAAGAAGCAGGTTCCAAGCTGGCTACCAATTGGGTCACTACAACTGCACAGACTTTGGGGTCTTCTTTCACCTTGACAGGGATGTCTGGTGGAGGCTGGACAAAAGCAGACTCGGAGTGAGACCTTTTAATCTTTTAAGAGGCAGCTGCATTCAACCACAATACCCAGAGTCAAAAGCTTAATATGTTGGTTCTTTAAATAGATGGATGGCTACAAAGAGTTTTCAGAAAAAAAAGCCGGACAAATGGTATGCGGAGTATAGTCATGCATAGCACCCAAGCAGAGCAGACACTTTTCGTGCCTATCTGTATGTCGAATATGCCTCCCACAATGACATTTTCCCTTCCTAGATGACATGAATTCCAAGTAAACAGAGGAAAAAAGAAAGAAAGGAAGGAACCTCAGTGGGGCACTTATCTGTAAATAACCCAGTAGGAACCAGCTCAGAAAAAGGTATTCAGACCGAAGTTTATGGCGGCATAGAAGTTCTGAAGAATGAGTGCAGTTATGACACCTTTATGTCTTATGCCTGCACAGGGAGCACATGTCAGATGTACAATGCTGGGAGAATGTAAAGGCTTTGGTATACTGGATAGACACTGGGCTATCCTTGACAGGAGGTCCCACATCTAATGAATACTGCAGCAATGATAAGGAAGGACATCAGTAACAATATCCACTGCTAAAAATAGCAAAAGAAATCACCAGTAGAATTGGACTGATGGTATAAAGTACAGTTTTGTACCTACCATAAATGTAGATGTTCGAGGATCCACATTGCTGCAGTCCTAACAATTGGGTAGTCCGCTGTCCAGTCGGCCCGAATACCAAAGTATATGGCTGACGTCGGTCAGGGCGCATTAGACTGACGTCAGTACGTCAGGGTACTAATGCGCATGACCGACGCCATATCCTCAGTCTTTTCTTGCCCCAGATGTCAGAAGACCCTGAAAAGATAAGGCCAAAAACCAAAAACTCCCAACATATCTGCACCAAAATATATATATATACAAAATATACAAAATTAGCAGAATATAACCTCACCTACACAACCACCCCTAAACACAGAGGGGAAGGAGGGAGGGAAAATTGGACTGCAGCAATGTGGATCCTCGAACATCTACATTTATGGTAGGTACAAAACTGTACTATGTTCTTCATTCCACATTGCTGCAGTCCTAACAATTGGGTAGAATCCCAAAGCAGAGGTAAGGGAGGCTGGCAAATCATAAGGAAACAGGAGCTGATAACATGCCTTGCAAAATAGCTGTGGCAAAACCAGCCCTAGACTTAGAGTAGAGAGGAAGGTGGTAATGCTTAGAGAAAGTATGCACTGAACTCCAAGTAGCTGCCTCCAAAATATCCTTAGTTGCCACCCCCTTAAAAGCTGTTGAAGTGGCAGTAGCCCTAGTGGAATGAGGCCTAATCCCAGCTGGAATCTCCTTGCCATGATGGGAATAACAAAATGCAATGCAAAACCCAATCCACCTAGAAATAGTTTGTTTTGACACAGGCTTGCCCTGAGAACTCAAAGCAAAAGAAACAAACAACTGCTGAGACTGCCTAAAATCCTTAGTCCTGCTCAAATAATAACGCAATTGCCTGTGTACATCTAAAGTGTGCAAAATCTTTTCCCCTTTATTTTGGGGATCTGCATAAAACGTAGGCAAATGAATAGTTTGGTTTAAAGCCACACTAGAAACCACTTTAGGCATAAAGGAAGGATTAGTACGTAATGATACCCTATCCTTATGAAAAATCAAAAGGCTCAACCGCCATAAGGGCCTGTAACTCAGAAACCCTTCTTGCAGAAGTAATGGCCAACAAAAAAGCAGTCTTCCATGACAAGTATTTCAGGTCAGCAGTAGCTGCAGGCTCAAAAGGTTGTAGAGTAAGTTTCTCCAACACAAAATTGAGATCCCAAGCAGGAGTAGGAGCTCTACATGGGGGTCTTATATTCTTTGCCCCTCTAAGAAATTGCTTGAACAAAGGATGCGAAAACAATGGTGGGTCACAATCATAGTGAGCTGAAATTGCTGCAGCATGAATCTTAATGGAAGAGAAAGACAAACCTTTGTCCAATAACTCAGTAAGATATTGAAGAGCCACACTCAAATTAGGCTCTGAAATCTCCAAATTCTTTGCTGCAGTCCAAAATAAAAATCTCTTCCATTTTTCTGCGTACACTTTCCTTGTACTAGGTCTTCTGGCTTCCATAATCACATTTAAAACTTGTTGAGGAAGTTGAGACCTGCTGTCTTTCAAAACAGAATATGCCAGGCTGTTAGATGAAGAGAGTGAAGCTTGACATTGAGCAGACGACCGTCCTTCTGAGACAACAGATGTGGAATCAAGGGTAAAGGCCATGGAGGCTTCTTTACCAGACTCCGCAGTAATGGGTACCAGTGCTGCAGAGGCCAATCTGGAGCTATTAAAATCATCCTTGGCTTGTCTTGTCTGACCTTTAGAAGCACCTTTGGAAGAAGAGGCAGAGGTGGAAACGCATACACATGAAGATTTTTCCAACTGAAAGAAAGAGCATCCACTTTCCAAGCTGTGTGATGAAACCTCTTTGTGCAAAACTTTGGCAGCTGGTGGTTTAGTGGAGAAGCGAACAGATCTATGTCTGGAGTTCCCCAGGACACTGTCAACTTTTGAAATACATGAAGATCCAGTTTCCACTCGTGGGGATCCATGATTTGTCTGCTTAACACATCTGCTAAGGAGTTCTGTGCTCCCGGCAGAAACCTTGCCTGAAGAGTTAGTTGCAAGCTTAGCGCAGTCTCCCATAAAATCATTGCTTGCCTGCACAATGGGTAAGAATGTGTTCCCCTTTGTTTGTTGATGTACCACATGACAGTTGTGTTGTCTGTTAGAATCAACACCTGCCCTGGAAGAAGTAACTCCTTGAAAGCCATTAATGCAAACTGGACTGCTAACATCTCCTTCATGTTGATATGTAGATGCTGTAGTCTGGCAGGCCACTTGTCTTGTATCCACTTTCCATTTAGATGAGCACCCCAAGCAACGTCTGAGGCATCTGTCGTTAGAATTTGACTCGCCTCTGGCCGGGTCACAGAGAGTCCCTTGTTTAGGTGACATTCCTGAGCCCACCACAAAAATTCCTTTTGAATGCAAGGTATTATTTGAATGACAGTGTCCAAATCCTGGCAGTGCTGTGTCCATACATTTTTGAGATACCATTGTAGCTTCCTCATATGCAGTTTGGCATTGGGAAGCACCAGAATACAAGATGCCATGAACCCTAAGGCTTGAAGGACTGTCCTTGCAGTCAGCCCGGACTGAAGAGATAGGTGATGGAAGTAACTGGAAAGATTCTTTTGTTTGTCCGGGGTTAAAAAGGCCATCTGGGCTGCTGTATTCAGTCTCACACCCAGAAAGCACATGCCTTGAGAGGGTACTAGACTGGACTTTATTTCGTTCACAGAATACCCTAGGCATCTTAGCACTGCTATGACATATTTCAAATGCTGTAGAAGATCTTCCTTTTCTTGAGCCAGAATCAGGCAATCGTCCAAGTAAGGATAGATTTGAATTCCTTTTAGCCTGAAGTAAGCTATCACTGGAGCCAGAACCTTTGTGAATACTCTGGGCAGTAGATAAGCCAAAGGGCAATGCAGAGAACTGATAATGAGAATTTCCAGCTCGAAAACGCAGATACTTTCTGCAACTTAGTCTTATAGGCACATGAAGGTAAGCTTCCTTGAGATCTAAAGTTACCATCCAGTGATCCTTGCCCAGCAGAGGTAAACGCTGTTGTAACGCCAACATTTTGAACTTGGGAATGTCCAGATAAGTGTTGAGGATAGATAAATCCAAAATTGGTCTCCACGTGTTCCCCTTCTTTGTACTAGGAACAGGCGAGAATAAAATCCTAGGCCCCGTTCTGGCACAGGAACCGCTGAATGGCCCCTATTTGGAGTAACTGAGAAATTTGCTTGTGAGCCTCTTGTCTTTGTAGAGGAGGAATGTCTGGCATGCCTTTGAAAGGAGGCAAGGTATGGAAATAAAACCTGTAACCGTGGTGAATGATATCCAGAACCCATTTGTCTTGGGTAATTAAATCCCAATTTTCTTTGAAAAGAGACAGTCTTCCTCCTAGAGGTGCCGCCAGGCGAGAAGGTACTGGCAGCTGAAAAGGCAGGTCATTGGGTCTGCTTACGAAAGGACTGACCCCTGCCCTCACCAGAAGTCTGAGCAGGTGAACTCCTGCCCTAGGCCTAAAAGCACCTTGAGCTCTGCCCCTACCACGCCTAGACCTACCCCTAGACTGGGAATCATAAGCAGGATAAGTCCATCCCTTAGCAGGCCAATTTCTACTAAACTTGGAGGCTGCACCTGCAAAAATCCTTAACAGTTTGCATAGACTTAGCCTTGTCCTCCATCTTCTTTAAAACTGCTTCCACAGGCGAACCAAACAACACATCAGACTGTAAAGGAGCATCCAAAATCCTTGTCTTAACATGCTCAGCTAAGTTCTGATCTCTCAACCAGGCGTGCCTACGAAGAACAGAACCAGTGGCAGCCACCCTGGAGGAGGCCTGCACAGCATCAAAACCACATTGCAAGGAATGTTTACCCACTTGTTCAGACACATGAACTAAATCCTGCAACTCTTTACACTCAATACCTTCCGCCAGAGCATCCACCTTAGATTTCAACTGCGAAAGAAGATAATTCTGATATTTTAACATGTGAAACTGACAATTCAACGCCCTCATGGCTAAAGTGGAAGAAGTATACACTTTCTTTCCCCATCTATCCAAAGCCCTCGCCTCTTTATCAGGAGGGACAGGATTTTTAACAACTGAGGCCTTCACACCTTTAGGCCCCTGAGAGACAGTTTCGGGTCTGCCCTAGGACTCTTAAAAGACACTTATGAGCTTCAGGCACCCTATAATACCTATCCGGTTTAACTGGGGCAGGAGGCAAAGAACTGATTCAGGGAAGCCTCTGCAAAAACATCTTCCACCACATTCAAAACAGGAGGTATAGCTAAAGGCCTGTGCTGGGGTAAGAACAAGAATTCCCTAAGCCTTTTCCTGGAATCAGAGAAATCTTGACCTTCCCATTTAAAATGCTCCCTCATGGAATGCAGAGTCTCTGAAAATGAAAAATCCTCAGGAGGGGAAGCTGAAGGAGTAGAATCATCCACATCAGAATCAGAATAAGGAGGGAACTCCTGCAAGTCTTCAGCCGAAGACTCAGAAGCCTCCGAACATTGCTCAAAACTCTCAAACTCAGATTCCACCCTAGGCCTCTTATCAGGAGGGGGCATAGAACCCCTTATCATAGTAATCAAATCCTCTGCCATTTTAAGCATATGTTTCTTAGGCAAAGACCCTGAAGTACTAGGAGAAACCCCCACTGAAGCAAAACTCGGCCTGCCCCTCAAAGAAGCCTTGGAAACAGAAGGGGAGGCTCTGACCACCTTAGGAAGAGAGGGAAGAACAGCCACCTGAGAAGCCCCCTCAGCCTGGCCTACTTCCTGAGAGGATACATCCTGTAACAGTAAAGTCTCTCCTGAGACTCCAAAGAAACACCTGGCAAAACCTCCGCTCCACTGAGCCCTCTAAAGAACCGACATCTGGGACTGTCGGTTCCTCCACTCTAGGCTTTGCTGTTTTGTCCTTGCGCTTTTTAGTCGAAGCCGGCCGGAGCATCCGACGGCATTATATAATTACAACGCTTCCCAAACACTAACCTGGCACAGTCTAACCTTCTCTTAATAGTGCGTTTGTTAAATCTAGCACAAGAGCGGCATCCAACAACGCCGTGCTCAGGCCCTAAACAAGGTATACACAAAGTATGGTAATCCCTATGAGGTATCTGTTTCCCACAAGAAATACAGTTATTCACTTTTTCTGACATCCGGTTAAATACTGAGGCAAGAAAAAACCAAAATATTCCCCAACGGGGTACTTAGCCAACTTTGATTCGGTCTGAAACTCTGGCTTCAGAAACTTTCAGAACGCCAACCTGCACTCGCAAAATTGCTTCTGCATCGGACCACGCGGCAAAAAAGACTGAGGATATGGCGTCGGTCATGCGCATTAGTACCCTGACGTACTGACGTCAGTCTAATGCGCCCTGACCGACGTCAGCCATATACTTTGGTATTCGGGCCGACTGGACAGCGGACTACCCAATTGTTAGGACTGCAGCAATGTGGAATGAAGAACATCCTGACTTTAATGGACAGGGGGTACTTTGAAGATGAGTATTAAAGATAAATGAGAGGGGGCTAAGGTATCCAGGGAAGGTTTTCTTGCTGGATTAAGTCACGGCAGTCTTAGTCCTGTTAGTGAAACAGATCTTTTCCATTCAACTATTGCTGCTATTCACACTCCTCCCCTCCACTGAACTGGAGACACCAAGGTTTGCAAATCCCATACAATCAATCTCAATTGCCTCTAAAGACGATTGTTAGTGCAGTTCTTTTAGGTTCAGCACCGTTTCATCAGCAAATGTAAATCCCAGAACACCTTTTGACAAACACAATTGAAAAAGTCAACCTAATATTTTAAATGATGTCTCATATTCCAATATCCATAGACCACAGTCCCTTTTGAAACTTTATACCATAATTCACAATCCACATATTCCATTGTGTTTGTAACGGTACCGGTTCCTTCTCACATGTATACAACACCAAAATCACGATGGGTTAGGTAGCTATGGTGTCATACAAGAAAAAAGCTCTGACTGCAGCCCAGGAAACCAGAACTCACTCAGTTAGTGGCTTGGGCACCTGATGGAAATGGCAGGGGAGGATAGAAGTGAATCACTACTGTATGCTGTATTGCTGGGTCACCAGGTGGAAGCACTGGGGGTTTCACTCATGCAGCACAAACCTGTAGAACACATGCTACCATGGTGTGCTCTGCCAGGAGTGTGCAGGCCACTCTGCATAAGCAATAAGCTGCTCCCTCCTTCTCAACTCTTTCTGCTGGTGGGGGTAAAGATGAGCAAACAGAGCTACCGGACCACAAAACAGTGCTGTATGGGTCTTACTAGCCTGGGGATTCCCAGATCCCTCTCCAAAGAAAGAAAAGGTTGACTGGTTGTTGGCAAAGGAGGGCACTGGGCAAAATAGCAAAAACACCCCGAGTTTATCTAACCTGTCCACTGCACCATCTTGATTTTTCAAAAAAAAAAAAAAAAAAAAAAAAAAAAAAAAAAAAAAAAAACACATTAAAATTCAGTTCTTGCCTTCCAAAACTCCAACCTTAGTCAAATTCTTCCATTGTGCCCTGCCCTCCAATAGATAATGCTCGGCAGAAGATTATCATATTTACCACCCAGGTTGTCCATCTTATTTTGCATTTCAACAACTTGTAATAAAGGGTGCCACGTTGAGCTGTTGGTCATGTAGACACATAATACCATCCAAACAATTCCAAACTCCCCACATGTCCATCAATTCAAATATGTGCGATAATCCCAGTTTTGCTCATTTCAAATGAATTACTTTTTTCTGTTGTCACTAGACAAGTGCTGCTGTGATAGCCATTCTAATGTCTTCTTCCATTGCCATTAATTTAACTAATTCCCATTTTTCAGCCATCGTTGGAATGTCTTTCACAAAACACAGTTCACAGTTGTATCAAATTTCTTTTTTGATGACCGAAAATAAAACTTTAATTAATAAACCTCCATAGGTATCACAAGGGATAAGAAAGTAAGAGTAATGCTACTCAACGCCAGAAGTCTAAACCTCAAGATGCACGCACTCTAAACTCTCCTTAGCATGGAGAACATCGATATATGTGCAGTAACAGAAAACTGGTTCAAGGCTCCCGAGAGCACCCCAGCACTACCAGGTTATCCCTCATACCATGCTTTTCGGCCCCAAAACTTGGACTGAACCACAAAAGGAGGGGGAGTATCAATATTCGTCAGACACCCACACCTCCAGGTTGGTGGCACAGCACGAAGCATCAGAGACTATCCATGTGCAACTAACAGTGGGTAAAACTGCCTTCCAGTTTATAGCCTGCTACAGACCACCCTCCCAAACACAGGAACCCCACTCGGCCTTCCTGAGAATACTGGAAAATATGAAGGTCTCTCCAAACACCATTATATTGGGCGACTTCAACTACCCAAACATAGACTGGGAGCATTACTTTAGCTCCAACACCCTAGCCCAAATGTTCCTAGAATTTATAAACTCAAATGCTATGGAACAACTTGTTACCACTCCCACAAGAGGGGAAAACATACTGGACCTGATCTTCACCAACATGGGGACACTATGCTCCAGACCAGAAGTGTATCCCTCACTGGTAAGATCAGACCATAAACTAATCTCACTGGATATTCACATCCCGACCCCACCCCCTGCCCAGAAAACCACAGTGAAAAACTTCTCTAAAGCAAATTTCACATGCCTCAAAACAGAGGCGGAATCCTTCAAAGCCCCCGGGCCTGTGGAAAATACGGCCCAGACCACAGAATCCTTTATAAACGCATTCTATGAACACCTTCAGGAATGTATGGATCATGCAATCCCAAATAAAACCAATACCCAATCCTCCAAAGGCAGACGTCCTGTCTGGTGGACCCCAGCCATAAACAAACTACACAATAGAAGGAGGAAGCTACTAGATGATAGAGCAAAATCCCAATAAGGTAAGGCATCTCTGATCAGTATTAGCAAAAAACTATGGGCACTCATAAAATCGTCTAAGGCCAGCATAGAGAGAAAAATTGCACAGGACACTAAGGATAATCACAAGGCTTTCTTTAGTTATGTTAGGAACCTGGGTGGGAATTCCCAGATATGCTCAGAATTAGTCCAAAATGACAAAAAATACACTGAGCCCACAGACATCGCCAACATCCTAGCTGGTTCAGTGCAAACTCCCCCCCTCCCCACCAAAAGGGCAAATATCTATCCCAACAGAGTGCTGCCCCCCTGACATCTCAGATGCTCAGGTAAGAGCCGCCCTCTCCAAAGCAAAAACACAGCATCAATGGGACCAGATGGTGCCCCGGGCTGCGTCCTACATGAACTCCAAGAAGAGCTAAACCCAAACAAAAAAACTACTATTCAATCTTAGCCTTACTACAGGATATGTACCTAAAGAGAGTGGCGTACAGCAACAGTGGTCCCTCTCCACAAAGGTGGTGCCTCAACGGATCCTGGAAACTATCGCCCCATAAGCCTGACTAGCTTGGTCTGCAAAGCTATGGAAAGGATCACCATGGACCTCATAAATAAAGATATTGGGGACCTACAGACACTGGATCCTACCCAGTTTGGCTTTGTTAAGGGCAGATCCTGCCTCTTAAACCTGGTTGATTTCTTTGAAACAGTCACCAAGGCCATTGACGAGGGGAAGGTGGTCCACACAGCCTACCTGAACCTCGCAAAAGCCTTCGATACAATACCCCACTCGGGCATTATAGAATAGATAAGCTCACCAGCTTAAATATAAACCCCTATGTCACTAGATGGGTTGCAAACTGGCTCAAGGACAGAACCCACATGGTTAGAATTGCTGGAGCCATGTCAGACTCCAAACCAGTTACAAGTGGCGTCCCGCAAGGCTCAGTCCTGGGACCTCTCTTGTTCGGTATATTTCTCGGCGGTACAGGCCAACACGGAAGGACTGTGGCTGACCAAGTTCACAGATGACTGCAAACTGGGCGCCATAATCAACTCTCCAGCCGACACATGCATCCTCCAAAAGGGCCTCATAGAAACAGACAACTGGTGCCAGAGCCATGGCCTCAAGCTAAACGCCAAAAAGTGTATAGTCATCCCCTTTGGCAAAAACAAAGTGCCCACAAATTACCACATAGGTGGTAATCCATTAAGTACAGAAGAAGTCATTAGGGACCTGGGGACCCAAGTTGATAGCAATCTCTCATTTGACAACCACTTGGCCAAAGTGGTTAGAAAAACATTTTATATAGCCCACCTAATCATGAAGGGATTCACATCTAGATCAGGGGAGGTCATCGTGCCTCTTTACTCATCCCTCATCAGGCCCATAATTGAGTACAATGCCCCTTTTGGGATGTACCTTACCAGACACCTGCAGCAACTGGAAAGATCCCAAAAGTACCTCACCAAGAGGATCAAAGGGCTCAAACAGATGCCATATGCTGCTCGGTTAAAGAAACTCCAGCTCTACTCAGTGGCATACCGCCTGCTCAGAGGCGATCTGTGCCTGACGTATAAAGCCATGTCCAACCTGGAATTAATGGACATGCTGCACCTCAGAAAATCCAAATCCCATCGAGCTACGCTCGAGAGACTTGAACCTCAGCACTGAAATAAATAGGACATGCTGGAGGGACAGATTCATAACCCAGAGGCTCCCTTCACTCTGGAATAAAATCCCAGTCCAGGTTAGGCAGAGTCTCACATTGACTCTCTTCAAGATGAATCTTGATGAGTGGATGGGAGATCGTAGGTTTACCCCAGCTATCACTTCTGTGTCACTGTTAGACAGAGGCACAGTATACTAACCTCAAAAAAAGGCATAGCAAAATTAATTTAAAATGGGTGGCGAAAGCCAAACACACTCTGGCTAGGCTTATAAATGCCCTAGGGCAGATAGCCTAGTATGAACCTATGAAAACTTTAATTGCCCTCAAAACATGCAACAATCAGGAGAGATATACAACCTCATCAACCACAAGACTCATTTTGTACAGGTGGGATACTTGGAAGGTGGGGAAAGATTTAGTAGGAGATGGAAATAGCATCAGGAAAATGCTGCCAATGCAACTTCTTCCCTTGCACACTTACCCGAGGTGATGTACAAAAATCCTTAAATTGAAGGATATTTTATCTCACAACTTCTTTTTATATGGACTATGGCAAGAGGAGATCCGACCTAAAGGAGGTCCCTATACCTTCTTTGGTACAGAAGACTTTGGAATTCTGTTCCAGCAACCTGCACCTGGGGTCATATGGGCCTACTATTCCAAAACTTGTTGATGTTCTTTGTTCTTCTGCTTCCCACAGTACTCGGGTCTACAATGGCTCTGCGAGATCTACAGAAGGTCTTTTATAGCACAGGGAAGATCGCCTCAGCAGCTGCAAGGGTCTGGTATTTCCTACTCATGCCTTTTAGATTTTCTGCACTATTTGCCCAAGCAGCATCAATCCTGCAAAAGGTGTCCCCACACAGAGTCTTCAGACTGGAGAGTGCCATACTGCACAAGCCAGTTGCACACCTATTCTAACTGGCTTTCTAACCTACAGTTTCAAGCATGCACTGATCATACCTCTCATTAATGTGCCCTCTCCTTCCCCAGCTAATGACTTCTGGTTCTACTGTATACCCCCTCCCCAAATACCCTATCTCTGACGGGGCTCCAAAGTAGTGTGCCATACGTCACTACACAATCTAGAGACAGGATAGCAAGGAGAGGAGGAAACTAACTAAGAATCATGCGACTACCCAAGCTTCACTCGTTAATTGTCATCACTGTCCTGCAATACCACAGTACCTTCAGTGGCCTCAGCTAAGATGTCTCATAGCAGGAGTGAGTGTCTAGTAACTCAGTGCTCTCATTAGCAAAGTAAGGGATACAAACACTTGCTTTCCAAATATACAACTTCCTAGGCATCCTTCAAGGAGGGGACAGTTGAAAAGTGTGGTACTGAGTTACAGTTTTCTAACAAGATAATCAGATCTCTAGGAGTCCAAAAAATCTGTCAACTTTGCAGGGCATTTGAGCCATTCTAGTTAGGTGGTACCATTAGTGCCTCAACTGTACAAAAAAAAAAAAAAAAAAGTGTCAACCACCAAGAAAGTACACAGGGTGGTCTAAAGAAGGGCACCGTTCAGGTGATAAACCTGCATCTTGGGGCTACAGGCCCTCTTTTGTTGTGCAGTCTGCAATATGTATGTTCTTCTAGAAGAAACAGCTCCACTTATTCCAGTGTAGAGTCCAGTGGGAGGTGCTTGGAAGCTGATACAAGTTTGGAGATCCTCCTTTGCTTTCTGGAAGAAGTGCTAATGCTGATGACATTACAGTCTACACATGGTAACCCACTGTAGCCCCTAAGTGCCAAGACAGGCTGGAGCTGTGGTTGCACCAGTAAGACTGGGGCCTTAAAAGTACAGCCATGTAGGAACATGCACAACGTTAGCCATTTGTGTAGTAGGATCATTGCTGCTGTATAATTCCATCAGGGTTCCTACTACACAAGGAGTACATAATTTCTTGCTCATGACCACAAGATAACATATATCTGTCCAGTCTGACAGAGTTGTTTGGATGTCCCCAGACAAAAGCTGAACTCCCCACATAAACCAGGGCATTGTGGCCTGATGCACAACTAAACGGGAGACCAGCTTGTACAATTTCCATTTGCTTTTGGTAACAAGGAAGATAACTTCACCAAATCCCCAACACTCCATCTCTGAAGAGGGCTCCAAAGTAATGGACCAAATATGCCGCTACACAAGATCCTTGAGCTATTTCTATTTTTAAAATCTTCCTTAATAAGAAGTTCAGAAACATCCAGAAGACCAACTTCCAAAAGAAACAACCCAATATTCTTGGATTGGAGTGTGCCATATTCTGCAAGCTAGTCACATACCTTTACAACCAGCTTTCTACAAAATAGTTGGAAGCATGTACTTATCATGCTTCTCACCAATGTACTCTATCCTTCCCCAGTTAATGATTTCTGACATATCTATGGCCATTAACCAAAATTCTTGAAAAAATTGTCTACAGTCAGCTGCTGGAATACATCACAAAATACAACATTCTAACTGCTAAACAACTCAGCTTCCACCCCAAATTACAGTACCCTTACAGCCATTTATTCCTTTACAGACAATATCTATTCGAACATGGAGCTTATGGCACAGTCTTTCGGGACTTAAAAGGGTATTTGAAAGAGATGGCCACTATCATCTTTAACTTATTGACAGAGTGTTCTTCTGGCATTTTAACTTGGCTTAAAAACCTTCCATCTAACAGCACCTTCTGAACGATCATCCCAATTCCTCACTTATAGGAACCACTGACAAGGTGTTGGAGTTGCTCAGGGTTGTATCCCTGATCTACTGCTTTCCTTTATTTTCATTCATGTCCTTATCCCAGGATCTGCCACAAAATATAAACCACATGCCATTACCAAAGCTGAGAAGAACATGACTATTTTTATCCAGTAACCTTCAGGATTACCTCAAAGCCTTCTGGAACTAGCTATCACCCCCACCCCCAAAAAAATACTGTAATGATCTCAAGTACTCCTGAAAACATTATGTACTGCACAAAACACTAAGTATCGACAATCCACTGGGCAACACTATGCCTCGCACCAAACAAAAGGATCAAAACTTAACTTCTAATGCACATATAATAACGAAGGTCCGGCATAACCGAAAGCCTCCTACTAAGTCTCTAACCTCCATACCCTTAAAGCAAGGCAAACAGCACTGGGTGCGACAAGGATGGCCAGGATTAGGAATCAGTATATTAGAGGGTCGGCTCAGGTTGGATTGTTTGGAGACAAAGTCAGAGAGGCGAGATTGCACTGGTTTGGACATGGGCTGAGGAGGGATGCTGAGTATATTGGGAAAAGGATGCTAAAGGTGGAGCTGCCAGGTAAGAGGAAAATAGGAAGGCTTAAGATAAGGTTTATGGATGTGGTGAGAGAGGACATGCAGGTAGTTGGTGTGACACAGCAAGATGCAGAGGACAGGAAGAAATGGAAACAGGGGTCTCCACAGCAGATCATCTAACGGGAACAGCCAAAACAGAAGGTGTCAATAGATACCACTATCTCAGCCAGAGCCTTCTTTCTTCTTGGCACCCTCATTTTCAAAATTCATTAGAGGTACTGTCCCTAGTTTTCAAAATTTTGCATGACAGGTACTGTTACTCATACCAACAAGTTAAAAATTAAAAGTCTCACAGGAACAGTGACTGATAACTGCTTATACCCTTTCACTCTTGCCATCTGTGAAACAGCTTTCTCTAAAATTGCTTCCATCACATGGTACAACATTTCAGAAGGCTTCTCAAAAAAACTTAAGTTGTTTGATGTTCATTAAGTCATTGAACATTTAACACCCTTTATTGCACATAATTTTACCCGTTTACACGTTTCCAGTGTAACAATCGGCTTCATCTATTTCTCTTTTCTTCTCTTAGCAATTCTTAAATTCTTGAAGCTCATCAGTAACTGCAGTCAATTTTCAGTCTATTACTGTTCAATTCCATCCTTACTGTAGCATAATAGGGATGGATATTTCTTCTTCACTGGATGAGTCAGTGCTGCTGACTGCTCATTATATTATGTCTTATTGAGCACTGTTTCTCAGCATATGCTGTATTCTGTGCAAATGATGGTTTGTGATATTTGTACTGCTACTTACTTGCTGTGCATTGCCCTAATTTGACAGTATATACAGTTAACTATTGCTCTCTGCCTAAGTTTCTTATTGTAATATTAATGTTATTAGACTAAAATCTTGTTTAGACTGCATCTACATGTTCCTTGTATTTGTTTATTTCCTATAACACATTGCTGCATCTTTGGCTACATGGCCCAAATCAGCCATGACATGGGTTTGTAAACCGGTCAGTAAAAGTAAAGGATACTAGCAAGTTTGTTCAGCCAGTGGCAAATAATACCTTTGATTTTCAGTCAATAAAATCCTTTGGGACTGACTGAATTTGCCCCACTAACAAGAGATATTTTTGAAATTGTAGTTATGGAGGGGGCACCTAAGGCATACACCTAGCAAGTATCAATCCATTTGCCATTTTCTTTGTTTAATATAATGTGCCTCCATTGCCTCCTCCTACATGTCATGGTCACCCAGGGCAGTAGAGACATGAACAATGACGAGCAGCAAATGGATGGGAACGTATACTGCAGTAGCAATCCTACTACAGAATAAATTTATTGTTACAGTGGGGATATTCTCAAAACTAAACTATGTTCATTATAAACATCACTGTTTCAGTAGGATTCCTTATCCACAAAAAGGATACTTATAGGTTCATAGGTTGGTACTAGGCTATCAGCCCTAGGGCCTGTACAAGCCTAGCCATAACAATTCCCTAGCTATTTCTTCCCACAATATTTACTTCCCTGAACCCCTGTCTAGCAGGGCAACTGACGTGATCCCTGGGGTACATTTCCTGTCTCCCATCCAGTCAAGGTTCCTTTTGAAGAGGGCCAAGGAGGTGCTCTGATTGACATGTATGGGCAGTCTATTCCACAATTTGGGGAGTCTCTGGGTCACGAACCTATCCCTCCAGCATGTTTTGTTCATTGTGATAACAAGGTTTAGGTCTCTGGAGCATGTGGCTCTGATGGATTGGGATTTCATTAAGTGTAGCATGTCCAACAGCTCTGGGTTTGACATGGCTTTGGATGTTAAGCAGAGATCGCCTCAGAGTAGACGATATGCAACAGAATACAGCTGGAGTTTTTTTAGTCGGTCAGCACAGGGCACCTGCTTTAGGCCTGCGATTCTTTTGGTGAGGTGTTTCTGCGGCCTTTCCAGTTGTTGCAGATGTCTTGTGAGGTACATACCAAATGGGGCGTTGTGCTGTATGATGGGTCTAATGAGGGATAAATACAGTGGGACAATGACCTCCTTTTTTCTGGATGAAAAGCCCTTTGTGATGAGTTGTGCCACATAGAAGGATTTCCTGACTGTTGTGGCGATGTGGTTATCAAAGGCGAGACCACTGTCCACCTGTGTTCCTAAGTCTCTTATCACACTTTCAGTGTTTAGTGTAGTGTACTGCCACCTATGTGGTAATTCACAGGTACATGTTTTTCCCAAAGGGGATAACTATACACTTCTCGGCACTGAGCTTGACCCCATGGCTCTGACACTAAGCATTTGTTTCTGTAAGACCCTTTTGTACAATATCCACATCATCTGGGGATTCAATACTGGCTCCCAGTTTGCAGTCATCTGCGAACTTTGTTAGCCAGAGTCCCTTAGTGCTGGCCTGTACTTCAGAGAAGTAGATGCCAAACAAGAGCAGTCCCAGGACTGAACCCTGAGGTACTCCACTTGTCTGGAGCTGGATTTGGAGTTGGATACTTTTACAGTGTGGGTTCTGTCAGTAAGCCAGTTGGCAACCCATCGAGTGACATACGTATTTATGCCCAGATTAGTAAGTTTATCTAGGATTCCAGAGTGGGAGATGGTTTTGAAGGCTTTGGCGATGTCCAGATAGGCTGTGTGGACCGCCTTACCCTTGTCCATGGCTCTGGAGACCGATTTGAAGAAGTCAATCAGGTTCAAGAGACATGATCGGCCCTTCACAAACCCAAACTGGGTGGGGTCTAGTGTTTGAAGGTTGCCAATGTCTTTGTTTATAAAGTTATATGATAATACGTTCCATGGCCTTGCAGATCAGGCTCGTCAGACTGATGGGAAGGTAGTTCCCAGGATCCCCCCTTGTGGAGTGGGACAAGTGTAGCTGTGCGCCACTCAGAGGGTACAAACCCTGAGGTGAGGTTATGATTAAACATGACACTTAGGTGAGGTGCCACTTCATGTAGTGCACAGCCCGGGATGTCGTCTGGTCCCATGGATGCTGTATTCTTAGCTTTGGAGAGTGTGTTTTTTACCTGTGTGGCTGTGATTACTGGAATTTGGCAATCTTTCAGTCTTCAGATGGGTCCTTTAGGGGTGAGGGGGGTAAAGTTGGCAATGAATCGATCTGCCAGGATATTGGCAATGTCCTTGGGATCTGTATATTTAATGCCATTTTGTTGTAGCGCAGAGCAGATCTGAGAATTGCCATTTAGATTCTTGACATAGCTATAGAATGCCTTGTGGTCGTCTTTGGAATCTTTGGCAATTTTATTTTCGTAACTAGCTTCGGAGGACTTTATGAGGGACCTCAGCTTCTTACTGAGGCTGGTAAGGGAGTTTTTTGCATCCTGAGATTTTTCTCTTTTCTGCAACAGATTGACTTTCTTTTTTTGGAAGAGAGTGTTTTGGTTCTATTTGGGATGGCACGATTCATGCATGAGTGTATGTGCTTGTAAAGTGCTTTAGTGTAGGGTTCAGCAGTCGAACTTTCAGTTCCCATCTGAATGGGTGTCATGAAGTTTGCACTTCTGACTTAAGTATCATGAAGCTGACCTTGGAGAAGTTTTTTATGGTTGTTTCATTACTGGGGGGTGGGATGTGGATGTCAAAGGTGATTAGCTTATGGTCAGACCTAACCAGCGAAGGGGTGACCACTGGTGTGGAGCAATTTCCCATGCTGGTAATGACCAGGTCCTGGATATTGGAGCCCCTGGTTGGACTATGGATTAGTTGATCCAGGGCGTTGGAATTTATGAATTCCAAGAACCGTTGGGCAAAGGTGTTGGTACACGAGTATTTTTCTCAGTTAATGGCAGGGTAGTTGAAATCACTCAGTATTAGGGTGTTTGGTTGTATCTTAATATTTTCCAGTATGTTTAAAAAGGTGTAGTGAGAATCTTGGGGCATGGTGGGGGATCTGTAGCAAGCTACAATTTGGATTGCCATCTTACCTAGTGTTAGTTGCACCTGTAGAATTTCAGATGCATTGTGTTGGGCAATTAGCCTGGAGGTGTGAGTTTCGGTCCTGGTTTGGTGTGCGAAAAGTGTGGTAAGAGTTGTAGCCTGGTATTGCAGAGGTGCTCTCTGTAGCCTGGTATTGCAGGGGTGCTCTCTGGAGCCTTGAAGCAGGTCTCAGTTACTGCACAGATATCGTTGTTCTCTGTTTTTAGGAGTGCCTTGAGAGTGTACATTTTGAGGTTCATACTTCTAGCATTGAGTAGCATTACCTTCAGATTTTGCATACTTGTACCTGTTACGGTGGTGGTTTTGTCCTTTGAGCCTTGCCTAAAAACGGCACTATAGGGATGGCAAGAGCCTTAGCCAGTAATCTGAATCCCAGAGGCGACAAGTGCAGACCATCTCTGGCAAAGCATCGTGGTTTGTCGATCATGTCGTCCCAGGCAGACAGATACTGGGTCCCCTTTGAATGACACCAGAAGCTTAGCCAATTGTTGAAGTCAATAATGTTGTCCTTATACTGTGGTATCATTCTGGGAGAAGGCATGATGCTTCTCAGGGCTAAGGTCATACCTGCCTGGTTCACATGATCCAAGAGCTCTTCCATGTCTCTTTTCATGTAGTCCAGGGAGGTAAATTTCAAGTAATTCACTCCAACATGGACAATGACAGAGTCGTATTTGTACTTATTGTGGAGTGACTTGAGTGCATGCATTATGTGGCGGATCCTGGCACCTGACAGGCAGCTGACTAATTTTTTCCTTGTTCAGCTGGTGAGTGGGACATCAGTGTGCCTGACTATAGAGTCACCTATGACTAAAGTGTTGGGAATGTTGTCTTGCCTTGGGGCTGTTGTTGGGTGGCACACTGGTGGTGTGAGCTATGTGATACTTTGGTTGTGATTGATGTTTGTGTTTCAGCTTCGGAGGTCCTTGTTGCTTTGGCAGGTTAATGTTAAGGGCCTCCGCATATGTGTGCTGAGTGTTGCTATGTGTGGGTGTTGGTGATGAGGGTTTTGAAGGGCTATGTGTTGCTTGAGGTGTAGTGCGGGTGTTAACCTTCTCCTCTTGACTGTCTAGCACAATCTTGGCTGGAGAGAGCTTTGTTTCCATTTTGGCTATGTAAGTGCATCTCTCGCAGGTTGTAGTGTTGGGTGGTAGGAGGAGAGGGTTGTCTGTGTACGAGGCAATTGTTGCATTGCCCCAGTATGCCCAGATTCACCAGGTGGACAGGAGAAATCACCGGAAGCTGACACTTGGACATGCCTGGTTAGGTGCCCCCCCTTACCTTGGCAAGGTACTTTGCAATTATAGGCTGTTTAGTGCCTACGATTAATTTCTCCTTATTAACAAGGAGAGTTGAGTGCTTTTATCAGTTTAAGGCTTCCTAGTGCTTTCCAGCAGGTTTTAGAGCAAGTGCTAGTCACAGGGACTCCAACCAGAAAGAGTCAGGAATCAATGCACTCTGCTCTTACTCTCACCAGGATCAGAATATAAGCACAGATTCCAAGCTGTCACCTATAAAGCAGTTAAGCTTTCTGGTGATCAGCAGTCTCCAGGAAACAATGTAACTGCACCCCTTCTCTCACCAGAAGAAAACAGAAGCACTAATCCCAAAAGGACTACTGAGAGGCAGAATGTGGGCTCTTAAATAACTAGTGGTCTTGCAATAGATGCCTAAAGGTAAGATGAAAAAAAAGCAGGCAACTCCCTTCATGGGGTGCTGACAGTTAACACCATGCTATTCAAAACTAAAGCAATCCTACCCCACTCCTGGGCTAGAAATTCAGACTGTAATATCTGGGAAAGAGTGTACAGTGCTTGTAGTGCCTGCTTTTGAAGACTCTAAATGCATCAGCATAGACAAGACTGCAATGATGGCTGCTGTCCTTATGGAATGGGCAACTAACAGGATAAGCAACTGGATAGCCTCTTTGGCTAGCCATTTGTAAATTACCTACTTTATATACCTAACACACACACATACACAATATATGAGCTGCCTTAGTACACTCAGTAATTGCAATATTACCCAACCTCCATTTTGGAGGTTTTAAAAGAAAGCAGCCATCTCTGTATGACCATAGTGCCAATTCTGAAAACACACAAGCTATGAATGAAAGGTTAGTTCGAAGGACCTGTGAACCATTTAGGGCTCGCTACATGAGACCTTGAAGCTTACAGATTCTCCTTACTGAACTAATAGCCACCAGAAATAAAGCATTCTAAAACAAGAATATGAGTGGTCCTGAAGTGCTGGGCTCACAAGCAGCTATGGTTAGCTTTTTATTATAAAACTAATCTTCCATGGAGGAAGTTTGGGGTGCAAGACCCTTTTTGGAAACAGTTACACCACAATGCAAGAAGACAAAGGAGGGTGCAAGACAAGACATTTTTCTGATGGCTATTCTGGCAGAGTTCTGCTATGCATGTTAAAACATCTGGGTCCGTAGCTTCTGTTAAGTTATATACCCCTAAAACAACATGGCAGAGAGAACCTTTTCCCATTTGTACAGATTTTTTACTTTTAGGTGTCCTAGCTTCCTGCATAATGTACGCTTCTTCTGAGATAGTGGTTTTCAAATGGCATCACACTGACAACAACCGAGGTGTTAACCAGAAGCCCTTGAAAGCATTGTCAATACAGTCCATTATTTGCATGAAGGAGACTTTACTCTTTGCTATTTAATTCTGCCCTTGCTTCTACCACATTTACACACCTGCATTTTCTCAAAGGCCCTCTTTTGTTTGAACTGTCAGTTTAGACTAAAGGTCACTACTTTTGTAGACTTGTTTATATAGTACCTCAAAACTGTGGGTGGGAGAAAAAAAGTGCCTGACTAACTCAATTGTTCTTCCACCTTTTTCCAGTCCCTCCAATATTTTCTGGGAAGAGGACCACACAAGTTCTTATCCAGGGACATCAAAAAGCTGCTCTTATCTTGAAGAGTGCAAATTCTCAGCAAAGCATGTCTACACGTAACTGTCCCAGTTACTGCACTTCTATTGTAGGTCACTAACGCATCATCCCAGTATTTAATAGCACACTTCCCCACCATGAAGGCCATATGGATAACTTTATACTGTCTGTCAGAGCCTCACTGGGGATCTCTGCTATTATGTCTTACATTTGCATGAAGACAATGCCTTGACAATTATAATTGTTTGGCAATTAAAAGTCATAAAGGCCAAAGAGGCTAAGGTATAAACCTAGTCTGTTCTTCCAAATCAGTCCAATACTCTGCTCTTCCTATTATAAGGGAATGTGTTGAGCTCTGGAAACAATTTGTACTTTCATTTTAAATTCTAAACATACCAACACCAGATTAGATTTTTATACGGTTATTTATAGGTATCCTGCACTTTGTACAATCCAGTCTGCTTTGAGTGGCATAGAGGATGGAGTTAAAATTCCAAGGGTGTAGTTTCAAAGCATCTTCAAAGGCCTAGAATAGAGGAATAACTGCCATCAGACTTTGAGTCCTAAGAGGTACCTGGACCTTTTAGACAAAGGGAAGTAAACATCTTAAAAGTACCACTGAAAATGTTGCCTCATGATATTTAAGCATTTCTCCCAAGGAAATGCATTTAGGTAGGAGGCCTACTGAAGGCATTTCTTGGTTATCAATATCATAGCATAAAACCAGAGAGACCCTTGTCAAAAACGGAATGGAAAGTAATGTACGTTTCACTGGAAAAACAGGAGATGGACACTTAGAAACGGGACACTGCAGAAAACATAAAAGGCCCTAGTGCACCTGTAATACCAGGAACTTTGGTTACATATCCCCATGAAATTTGTCAGTTGACACCAAACAGGAAAGTGCTCTTCCTGAGAGGGTAGACAAGGTAAGGGCTGTCATGTCAGAAGGCTTACAGTGTACACAGAAAATGTGGACCAACTTTAAGATCTATATCCCAGCTAGGATTCATGATATGCAACTCATTTCAAAATTCTACATTTTTTTAAAAGCATGTCTGTACTACAGATTTACTAGGAAGCGTGTGTTACACTATAACAACTGCATATTAACTTTAGCATAGTAGTACGCATGTGGGGGGGGGGGTTATATATCAAAACTGATTTTTTTTTTCTACATATTCAAAACCTACATTTCAGTTGTTGTGTCTTTCAGCTATTCCCGGTTAAGGGTCGCCACAGCGGAACTCCGGTCTGCTAATGATTGGTAGTTGATTTTTAGTGCTGAGTTACCAGCCCTGACGCATAACCTTCAACGAAAGTACACCCATTCATGCACGTCTCCACGCAGAAGACGCTCTAGCTGAGAATCGAACTGGACAGCGTCTTACTGTGAGGCGACAACGCTACAGCAGCACCACCACCGCAGGCTAAAACATACATTTCAGTACATGAACATTTTTAGTCTTCAGATTAATTTTTTGACCCTGGAACAATCCCTAACATTGTTGTAGTTTCTTCAATTGTCTAACGTGGAGAACTCGAGGATTATTTACGGTAATAGCTGCTCTTACTTTTGGGACAGCTCCTACTGTACCACAGCTTCATACTGGGACACCACTTTGTAAGAATCTCTCTCTCATTAGGACTCATCACAGTTTTCCCAGTCTCTATTTTCCTACAAGAGATCTGGCTGTGACGCTCTCCATTGTTCATACTCCTGGAACTTCAACATGTATTTGTCTTGTAGAAATTCTGTAATTTCTTCTATACAGCATAACATCTTCAACACGAGTTACACAGGATCTTGGTACAACCTCAGGATGTAGATTTTCTCCATGGTTTCTGTATTTTTACTTTGTATTCAAATGTACATCTAGTGGCCTTCTGCAATTTCTATTACAAGACTTCCTCTCTCTGCTACTTTCCCTGCATTTCCGTTATGTTCAGTTGATTTTTAGGCATCAGTACAATTAATGAAGTAAGCAATCTGGTTTTCGTTCTGCTGCCCTGCGAATGAGCTCATGAATGACCCAAGTCCCTGCAAAGGAATGAATACTCCTATTCCTTAAAAGGAAGATATCTGATCTATTATGTTTTCCTGACACTGGTTTTAATTGTTTTTAAGTAAAAAGGGGGTGTGAATGGAGGTAGATCTGTGTATGGGATAGGGAAATTTTGGATAGTTGGGGGTGTGGAGAATTCCTTAAAAATGTCCATAGGGGACAGCCTGCCAGATGAGGTGATAGATAATATTACCTTTGATAGGGTCTTTATATTGAGAGCACCCAGTGATGCCGTTGACAAGGTCCCAATACTGTTTTGGTTACTTTTAAGAGTTTGTGAACGAAGTTGGCTTTGTGCCTCCTAGTAGCTAATTTTGACTGAAATTTTAGAATAATAAATGTACTGCTATTATCTGTTAAGAGGTGACACTTTCACTGATGCCAGGGCTGCATCTCTAACTTTGCACAGAGCCTAGAGTTCTTCGGTGAACCACTGGCTTAGATAATTTCTGAGCAGTCATGATACTCTGAGGAAATATTGTTTTGCAGTTTGCAGCAGTAAAGTGACATAATTCAACATACATTCCATTTATATCCTTACATGCATACACATGGGAACACATTCACTGCCTTAGCAATCCTATTCAAAGCAGTAAGTACTCAGCATCCTATTATGCTCCTCAAACTGCACATAAAGCCTCCATCAGCAATGACTTTGTACAGTGCCCAACAGCAGGCCATTAAGCACAATAAACATGTTCTGATCCCCCCCCCCCCCATTGCACACAAAATAAAAGCAACAAGGAAGATCTGTGAAAGCAGTCTCTACTTAATACTGCTTGTGCTTTGCAAAAACATTTCAAGTTTGTTCCACTGGGTGGTACTGCTTCCCTACCTTCAGCCAATACTAGCACAGGGAAAATGTTCAGTCATCCTTTACAGGCAGGGAAATCCCAGCCCCCACAATCCTTCCTTCATCTCTGTTTCTGCACACATTACTATCCACTGACTCACCCATGCTGTCTTTCTTAGCATAGAAACCGTTTATTTTTCAGTTGTTTTTTCTGTCGACAGGAAATCAGTATTTTACAGGAACACCCACTCACACATGCATAAGCTGGCATGATATAAAAAAAGATTAACATTTACAGGGTCTTTGCTTATATGACTTGCCAGTGTTTCCACCTTCTCTCATGAGTCAATAATGCAGCTATTCCATCCACTCATTACACTGATATTGCATTGAAAAGTATGCCACAACAAAAACAACATTTTTACCACACCCTGATACCCACACAAAATTCCCAATTTATATTCTGTTCCTGATAAAAAGCATCACTCTCAACAGCTACAAGAATCACATTCTTGAACAAAGAACCACATAAGTGGTCAAAATGACAACAGAGCTTCAAGCTTTTTTGCACAGCACATCAGCCTTCCAGCCATTCAGCCACTTACAAGAAACAAAATATGCATGTCACAGAAACCATAATTCTCCCTAAAATGATAATGTTAGATACAAAGAAGTTCAGAAGAGGCAGGAAAAAAGGCATGAAGTAAGCAGCAGCACAAGAATGTTACAATCTACTTCTCACAGCTCTCACACTTTTCCCTAACGATCTGTCATGTTCAGAGTACAAAGACGAACACCCAGAGCACACAGCACCATCAAAATCTCATAAATCCCAAGTACTACTCAAATGCCAAGTTAGCATCATGCCACCCGTCTTCTGTTTACTCCATGTGCAAAACAATATGCCAACCAGTGTCTAACAACCCCCTTGTGGAATGTGGTAAAGCAGCTACACCGCTGTAGGAAATGGTACTGGCATACTATATCTTATGCACTTCACAATGAAACTGTTCTGCTGGTGGTGAACAGGAAAGGAAGCATGCATGTGCACATGCACACACGTGGACATACACATGTCAGAGTGTGGAAAAATACAAAAGACTCAGGAATTAATTAAATCAATGGATGGGGATACAATCAAAGGAAGATGCAGGCAAAGGGCTGCAGACAATCCGAGAGACAAGCCTCCTGGGTCAGAAAGACTAAACACATACAGTGTATTTTTTTTGGGGGGGGGGTGCTTGCATAGCCCTTTAACCTGCCAATTCAAACTAGGGGAAGTCTAGGATGAACAAGTTTGCCAAACTGGACACACTGCACATAAATAGCGATTCAAAATGTACAAAGAGAAATATCAGCAGACAGTCATCAGCGGTGTCATTCTTAAGGTATGGCCTTCACAATCATTCATGCTCTGACAAGGAGGCCTCTTCACTGTCCTATACAGCAGTATGAAAAGGATCTCCATTAACGTTTTGTATGTTCTATATCTGTGCAAGTCAGTATTCTGGTTACCCTAGCACCAGCCTTGCACACTTGAGTGTTACATTAATTAAATTAACCATTACATTAACCCCTTTTTTTTGCTTTTTCATATGGATCTACTGTGCCTCTCTCCTAATCAGTAATGCTTCCTAGGATTCCTGTTTCTGAAATATTACCATACTGAACACAACACACACCCCTTTTCCAAAATAGAAATAAATAAAGAGTTATGTACTTATCATAACTTGATACCTGTGTTGTCCTATTTCATCATTCCTCATGACTGGTCTTAGGATTTGATATCGGATCCCATCCGGCCATTCAAAAAGACTGATGCTTCAAGTCTCAAGCTCCACCCACTCCCATAATGCCATGCACCAGCCCTAACCCTTCACATCGAGTTTATTGACCATAAAAAGAAAGGAAATACAAGCATTATATATATATATATATATATATAAAACACTTACCTCACCCTGGATCTGGAGCTCAAACTAGAAGAGCTATGTAGCTACAATTCCTACAGGCACCTCTAGACTTCCAGGAAGGGGGAAGGACAGGCGGGGATGCAAGGAATAATGAAACTGAACACAGATACCAAGTTATGGTAATTACACATCTGCTAAATCTGATGTTGCCCATTTCATTATTCCTCATGACTGGGTCACAGTCCCCAGCTACTGAATTCTCGGAAGGCCCCTATGGAAGGATATGACTGAGCACAGGGGGAACTAAAGGATGCTCTGTCTCTGGAGACTGTATCCAACTTATGAGAGACAAAGGTGTGCGATTTTGATCAGGTTGCTGCAGCACAAATTTCAATATTATTAGAAGTTTTAGCTGAGAATGCTGAAAAGTGGGCAACGACCTGGTAGAATGTGCTCTTGGTGAACGTGGCAACTGCAATTCTTTCACAGAATAAAATTATAGATACAATTTGCAATTAATTTAGCCAAGGTTACTTTGGAAACTGCTTTGCCTAATCTGTTGGGTGAAAAAGATGACTTCCTGTGTTCCTTTGTCCTGTGCAGACAGAAATGCAACTGTCTATGAGCATCAAGTAGGTATAGCATATATTCACCCTTGTTGGAATGGCTAGAGAAAAAGATACTGGAAGATGAATTGACTGATTTATGTTCGCTTCCACGGCCACTTTAGGCAAAAAGGAAGGGTTTGTCCTGAGAAAAACACAGTCTTTGAAAAAGATAATATATGGTGGTTTTGATAAGGCCTATAATTCCAAAACCCTCTTGGCTAAAGTAATGGCCACAAAGAAAATGGTCTTCTAGGACAGAAATTTCACATCGCAGGAACTAGCCAGTTCAAAGGGTTAATGAACAAGACCTTGAAGGACCAAGGTCAGATCCCAAAGAGGGGAAGGATCTTTAATCGGAGGCCTGAGTAGAAAAATTCCTTTCATAAAGGCTTTGCATAGTTTGGATGCTGAAATGGAAGTCAGTGCATCTGAATTCTTTCCAAGATGAAAATTAGTAATGGCTGCCAGATGTAACTTAACTGTAGAAAAACTGGCTCCATTTTGAAAAAAAAGAACTTGGGGAAAAGAATAGCTGAGATGGGACCTGAAAAAGGATAAATATTCTGGTTTCAATGCTCACACCGGAAAAGCTCTTCCATTTGCTACTGTACATCCTTTTGTTAGAAAGTTTCTGGGAAGCAAGAATGATCTCCCAAACTGGAGGAGGCCAACCTGGACTTTCTTAGAATCATTGGGAGTGGAGCAACTAAGCGGTTAGTCTTACGGATCTCAGGTTGGGGGGATGTAGTTCTGATGGGTGGGAAATCAGATCCTGTATGGGATCTAATATCCATGGTGGATATTCAGCGTGAGACAGATGAAAGGGGAACCATACCAGACGAGGCCAGAAAGGGGCAATGAGGATTAGAGTTCTCTTTAACCTGCTTGCATTCTGTAGAACTTTCAGAATTAACAGAATTGGAGGGCAGGCATATAGGAGACCCGGACGTCAATCGTGAACTAGGGCATCCCTCAGCGATTCCCCCCTTTGGGGGGAGCAGAACGAAGTACCTACTGCATTTGATGTTCAGGGAAGATGCAAAAAGGTCGCAGGAGACCTGGCCCCATCGCCGGAAGATTTAATTCGCTACTGATTGATTTAGGAACCACTCATGTGGACTCAGAATAGATCTGCTGAGTCTGTCCACTAGAACGTTAATCTCCCCGGGAATGTGCATTGGAATAAGAAAGCAGTTTGAAGGGATTGCCCATTCCCAAACTCTCATGGCTTCTCTGCATAATGGATATGATTGGGTTCCCCCTGTCTGTTGATATACCAGACTACTGGCGTGCTGACTGAGTGAATTGCTATTCTCAGTGGTAGGCAGTCTTGGAAGGTTTGCAACATCAGAAAGACCGCTCATCTCTAGCATACTGATGTGCAACTTGGTCACCGTTGGGGACCACATGCCTTGGACCAATCTTTCTTCAAAGTACCCCCCCACACACACACACCAACAAGGAAGCGTCCAAGGTCACTATGGCTGTTGTGGTGGAAGGGAAAAAGGTATGCAGAGATAAAGATCGCCCAATATAAGCCACCATTAGAAATGACACCTGCATATGAGGTCAGCTTGACAGGAGTATTTAATAGATGATATAGGACAGACCACTGAAGTGCCAACGTCCACTGAAGTACTCACAAAGACTCTTGCCAAAAGGACTAGAAGTATGGCAGTCGACATGGAAATTAGAGCTCTTAGGACACATCTTGCTTTGGGTGTGGGCATATCCAGCAAGACTTGAACTTGTCTCCGGGATGACACATGGTGCAACAGCAAGCATGCTATTTGACTGTGTTCAGTTGCGTTCCTACAAACTATCGTTTGCATAGGTGTCAGTTTTGACTTCACCACATATATTGTGATCCCCAAAAGGCTAAAAATGTTTAGCAGGTACTGCGTGGCTTGTACCAGTTGATGCCTTGATAGTGCCGTCAGGAGCCAATTGTCTAAATAAGGAAACAGATGGAATTCTTGCTGTTTTAGGTGAGCTGCCACTACCGACATACATTTGTTAAACACTCAGGGGGCTGTGCTGAGTTTTAAGGGTAGTGGTCTCAATTGGTAATGAATGGCTCCCAGCCGGAAGCGCAGATATCTCCTGGAGTACCTGTTGATCTTTATATGATGGTAAGCATCCTGGAGATCTACTGAGCGCATCCAATTTTCCTGGTGCAGCAATGGTAAACTGGACTGAACCATCATCATGCGGAACTTTGATTTCTTGACATATAAGCTGAGTTTGCTCAGGTCCAATATAGGCCTTAAGTCCCCTGTCTGAATGCATGAATAAGTTCTGTATCCTTGTTCAGTTGGGACCTGCTGGATGACTCTTTCTAGAACTTTTCGAACTTCTTGGAAGGCCTGCTCCTTTTGACTGGGTGGAATGTCAGAAAGATTCTTTCCGGAAGGTGGGGGAGGAAGGAAAAAGGGAATGTAACAAACCTCTGGAAATTCTATTTAGCACCCAGGAATCTTTTGTTAGCTTTGTCAAGGTGTCTAGGTGCAACACAAATCTGCCCAACTGTCTTCAGAGTAGGACAGCTAAGCAGCACTTCAGACGCGCTGATAGCATTTGTCAGAGAAAGGTTCTCTGGAGCCCCGATTCTGTAGTCCCTCTGCCCCTAGGGCGGCAGCTGCCATTAAATCCTCACCCTCTGAATGTGGAGTATCCATTAGATTCCAGGAATGAACTTCGAGATTTCCTGAACCATATTTTCTTCCCATTGCAGTGGTTTCTTGAAAAAAGCCACCAAGGGGAAGAAAACCTGATCCCTACAGCAGACAGTGTCATTCCTCTTGCTCTCTGTGGGCAAGTGTTTCCTTAACCACTGGTCCAAACAGGGAGGAACGATCGAAGAGGGCATTAGTCAAAGACCAAGGGTTCCGTGAACCCGCAAAGTCGCAACCAGGCATGTCTCCTAAGGGCTATGCCTGATCCAGGCACTTGAGAGGTCCCTTCAATGGCATAGAAATCAGCCTCATCAATCAATTGGACAAGGAAGCAAGAGTCAACAAGTGGGGAGAAACCTTACTGAGGTCCTACTCTGACATGTACTCGGAGCGAATTGGTGTGATCCTTGACCAATTCCATCCGAAGAAGCGTGAAGTGTCCTAAGTAATTAAGCTCTCTCAGCGCAAAAGTTGCTGAGGCGTAGACATGCTTCCCTTGTCTGTTCAGTGCAGTGCTCAAAGTCCTTGTTCGGGGGGTGGAGAGAGAGAAGCTCTGTTCTGTTAGCTCCTTCTTGGTGGCCGCTGACACGGATTTCATCCACCGGAATACCTTTGCTCCAATGAGGGTGATCCGAAGGGGTCAGTGAAACTTGTCAGTGCACTTGGGGATAGATTCCATGGTGTATGGCTCCTCCCAAGCTCGACGGGAGACCAGCTCAATAAGCTCATCCACTGGTGGAGTCATCCAGAAAGTAAATGGGCCCATCCAGAACGCCTCCATAAACACCAACTCCTTAGGAGGAGTTTGGGACGACCATCCACCCTTTTGCTTCAGGATCGCTGGGATATCTCCAAAGCAAATGTCATCAGGTGGAGCTAGAAGGTATCTTTCTCCCTCATTGAAATTGGTATCCTCAGTCAAGGAATCCAAAGGGGAGAGTACGTGCTTCCTCTTGCACATACTCTTCCGATGAACCTCCTCTGTGGGATAGTCGGGGGAAGACTCAGAAGACAAAGGGACTCCATGTAGAGGGGTGGGCTGGAGGACTTCTTGAACCGGCTTACCATGGATAGGATGACTGGGATCAAGGCTCAGACTGGACGAAGACAATCTACGATCCAGAGGGGAAAAAAGACATCTCTAGGCCAAGAGAATGCCCTCTCTGCCATCTGGAAAGCTGACAAACCCAGGAATCTCTTCCCCCTCCCCCTCAGAGCCAAAATAGCCTTAGGAGAAAAGGAAGGGATCACCCGGACTCATGGCCTCTAGACAACACCGGCCCCAAACTGTCAAGAGTCGAAGCCCCAAGGGGATGAGACCAATCCAACCAGGTCGGAGCCAAAACCACCCCATTGAGTTGGCGCTGATGCCTCAGGTCCAGGACCCACCCTGCTCGGAGATGCCTCTGAGCAAAGTCAGTCTGGGGCACTGATGGAGTCTAGGAAAGTACCATCCTCAGCTCCATCAATCTCTCCTCAAAGTATCTGGATTCTGGGGTTCCGAAGCAGGACCTGGATTGGAAGAGGAGCTGCAAGAAAGGGTGAAGGGGCTCTCGCGGATCCAAGATAGGTCAGAGATTGTAAGAGTCATTTCCATCGGATCCTTGAGCAAACTCAGCATCATCCTGTCCATTTTGCAACAGGAAAGCCTAGAGGACCTGGAAGAAATTGAAGAACGGGAAGACCTAGCCAGAGAAGGGGACTTCCCATGCCGCAGGGTATGGCTCCTAGATCTCAGATTGGAAACCTTTGGATCAGAGGACGACTTAGTCAGTGATGGGGACCTGCAAATCAAGACTACTTCCGCTGGATCCGGCACAGCCTTGGGATCCAAAGTAGGTCAGATCCTTGGAGAAAGCATGTCAGGTGAAAAAAGTGCTAAATCCGAGCAGCTCCCCTGCTCTGAGGAAGGTCTGCTCCTTCTCTGATCCGAAGAAGATGGATCCAACAACTTTGTTTTTCTTTGAGGAACTGAAGCAGAGACCCCTGTGAAACCTGGAGGGGGATGCTTCTTGGACTCTTTGGATACACCAGGCTTAGCAGGTGTCTGCATGTGCCCACAAGAGCTGCATAGTTTGAAATCTGTACGTTTGTCAGACATCTCTAGTTAACAAACCAGTCACACACACACAACAAAAAAAGAAGGTTACAACACCCACAGACACGTACACAACAATTGCAGCAACAGCAAAGAACAGCTGGAAAAAAAAATCAAAAAACAAAGATACTGGGAAAGCTTTTTTTAAAAAAAAAAATAAAAGGTAGAAGTGAAAGGAGGAGTGGGCCAATGGACATACAGGAGGCCAGAACGGAGACGAAAGCTACCCCACTTAAAATGTTAAGCTTGGGAGGGGAGGTTGAAGAATAGGAAGAGAGTACAACAGGAAGGAAAACTAGAAGAAGAAATAACCAAAAAATGTAAAACTTGTCTGTAAAGAAAGCTCAACACCATCACAACTGCATCTAACCAGGAAGGAGGTAACTGACATCTGAAGAGTTAGGGCTGGTTGCAGGGCATTATGGGAGTGGGAGAAGTTCATGACTTGAAGCATCAGTCGTTTAGAATGGCCGACCCATCATGAGGGATAATGAAATTGACAACATCAGATCTGTGTTTTTGCTTATTCTAAATCATTTCTGTCAAATCCACAATCTCTGCCTTTATATTATTTCTGAACAAAACCATTTTGCAGTTTGGGAAGAACACACAGATGCCACAAGACAACACCTCCAGGCAGGAAATGAACCATCTCAACTAATGTGATACACCACTACCTATTCTTTGGATTGTACTATTTTTTTTGGGGAGGGGGGGGGTGAACAACAACTTGCTCCATTTTCTTACAAGAGAAATAAGTCTTCAGAATGACAGAGAGAGTTGTTTACCAGACGAATGCACTGATCAGACAACCATTTGGCACAGCCCAGGTTAAAAAAAAAAAAAAAAAAAAAAAAAAAACAAACATTCACAAGTAGGCACCTAAAGATACGCAACAGCAGCGGTACATACAGACAGTAAACAGCATATCTGTTTGCCACAATTTTTGCCATTATATTATCTCCACGAAGGGTCACCCTGCAATTTGGGAAGGACAAGCATATACTGCAGAGATATACCCCAGCCAGGAAATGAACCATCTCAACTAAAACAATCTCATAGTACACTTTAAATTACAAATGTGCACTCATTTTATCTTGAAAAGAAAAAAAATTGTGCCACTGAAAAATCAAATATCTGTGTTGCATTGCTAATGTGATGTTTCAAAAATGGTGCAGCATTCACATCTAAATTTTACACATAAATGTGCCTATAAACTCAACAAGAAAAAAGTACTTTTGAGTGTCCATGCACAACAAAAGCAAGGTGTCCAGGTTATTATTCATAAAGTGTTAATGTTGAGCCCAAAATGAAACAGTTGCAGTTTTGTATCTAGTGAACATCCAGAACTCACCTCTGAAATCATCAAGCAGAGAGAAAAACAAAGCTTCGCTGCCCATGAAGATCATAACACTACATTATTTGCACCACGCTAAGCAGCATTCTCCCCATTTACACATGTTCAGTTGGGGGGGGACAAAATATTAATTTATCTCGAATTCTTCCATAGCATTTTACAAGGTCTGCTCTAAACTAATAAAAGCTGATATACAAGCAAAAGATTATTAGTGAACTGGCACAAGACTTCATATTCCACTGACAACTGAAATATAAAGTTTCACACATCTAGAAACATCTCTGTGTAAGGCAAACAACTGTTCCCTGAATACTACCTTAAATACAAAATACTCATTATTCCTATGTAAATCTGAATAATCAGCTCTACCAGTTAATGTCATGTGAAGGCTGACAAAGCACCACTCAAAAGTACGGTTATCTTTTCAAGTGCCCAAAATAGAACCTTTCTTACTGAATGAATTTCTGCAGTATATACTTCCTCAACATACAAAATGTGTATTATCAAAATTAACAACTTGTTTGGTGTCATTTATGCTGTTTCAGTACAAGCATTTTGTTAGTATTTAAAGAAAATATACTAAATAGTTTCTATTAATATATGCACTTGGCCTTATTCTGTCCCTCCCTTCAGCTTCTGCAAGACATAAATACAAACATTAGGAATGGCCGGTAAGAGAGGTACGGGACTGGCAACCCTACCACAAAAACATGTTTACTTATGACTTTTCTTACATCTGTAACACATGACATTACCCCAAATTTCAGCTTTAACAGCCAATAAGGTCCCAAGGATGTTAAATACGTTCCCAACATTCTCTATATGTGCTCTGGTAAAGACTCATGGTGGTCATGCAATTCGTGTGGCATGGGGACATCACGCAAGTTATGTAAACTCCAAGGTAGCCGTTCCCCTCCTTGAAAGGGGATGCTGTATTACATGCCTTTCTGACTCCTATCTCTACCTCCAGAGAGAAGTGACAGGCAAAAGCTTCGCCATTCCTCTCAATCCCAGTCTAGCCCCATACCACCTACAGCAGCAGTGGTACAACTGAAAAACTCATACAAATGCTAGTGGAATGGCTAAAAACATCCAGTTTTGTGTTTTTTCTTAAATAATAAAATCCTCGGGAGGATATGAAAGGCACAGAGTATGAGGCCAAATAGACAAGAAGAAGACAGACCTTATTTGGAATTCAAGTTATGAAATACTACTTTGCTGAACTCGACAGATGAAGTCAGGGCCTCTTTCTGTACTGCAGAATGAGACTTGGAACACAGGGGACTCCTAAACAGGAGTGCACATCTATTAGCTAAGGGCAATGAAATAATCAGTGAACAAAACAGTAGCATAATGTGTCATTTACCGCAATGACAACTGCAAAAGGGAGAAATGGCACTTGGGAAATAGAGGGTGCAAGGGTAATGATGATAGAGTGCACAGAAGCACTTGTGTATCGTACAAGTGAAAGAAGCCTTGGGCATTTGTGGAAGGGGAATACTACAATACTTTTATTATAAAAAAAAGTAGGAAACTGTGGTGAAGGGCTGTTGACGTACTACAAGATATACAGCGATGCAGCACTATAAATCTTACACCTCAGCAGCAGAGCATTAGCTGTGTGGGGATGTCTGTAGGTTTGATAGGGTATGAAGAAGCATTATGCATTCTAACAAAATACTTCAGCATATCATAAAGTGAAAGAGCACTGTGCACCCTATATACCTGCTCAATGCCAGGACTTCAGCACCACCCCGGCTCACTCATAAACATGGGTCATAGGCTCAGTGGGACTACACAGTTAACAGATTTCAAATAAATAACTGAAAGGTGGACTTGCATGATAGAGCTGTACATACTAATCACCTTTACAAATGACGTACAGGAGCAGAGATCCAACATTCAGCATACAAAATGTGGTATGCAGTGTGGTCCACAGTGAAAGGCCAATACATACAAGACGGGAAACAAAGTTTCTGAACCATGGCATTCCTATTATCTTGCGTACTACTTCTCATTTGCATCTCATAACAACTTCATTCTCCAGGACTACCATCACATAAGAACTCAGACATGACCACAGGCTTCCAAGGGACTGCACTGAAGTGGCCAAATTAGCACCTGTGCAAGTCACAGGTGTTTGACCAAATCAACTTAAATTTTTCTCCAAAGGGTCACTACAAGGATGAACTTTTTACCCATGAAATACAGTAATCCCAGGGCTGGTTACATTAAAAATAGGGTCCCAGGGGCAAAGCACTATGCATAAGGAGTGTAGAGGCTCAGTTTTCAATGGAAAAATGTTTCAGTGCTGAGGGTACACGCAGCTTCTTTTAACAAAGAAACTTACACTCTATGCACTTGCACAAACAATCTAGTATCAAGTACAGGTAGTGTAGGACTGCTGGTGCATTTATCCTGCTGCTGTGCTTTAAAAAGAGAAACATTAATATACTTGCGACATAACTACTTGATTCACTCTGTCTAGTGTGCGAGTATAAGAGTGTACTGTGCGAGTATGAACATGTGTGTGTGTGTGTGTGTGTGTTCTAATATGATTATATTTAAAAAAAAAAAAAAAAAAAAAAATACCTACACAACACAGAGAGATCCAAGTCTTGCCTGAATACAGGCAGGGATGAGCTTTGTTCTACATGGATGGGGAGTCTGTTCCAGAGCAGTGGCATGCTTTGGGAGATAAATCTGTCTCCCTGAACCATTCTATTGATGTTGCAGAAGAGGTTTATATCCCTAGATAGAGTATTTCTGATGCCACATATTTACTGCACATCAGCATGTCAAATAAGTATTGGGTTAGGAAATGCCTTGTACACCAGGCAGAGGTCACCTCTTAATAGTCTGTAGGACACCAGGTGTAGTGACAGAGCTCCGAGTTGGTCCATGTAGGACATATGGTTTAGGTCTTGTATCCTTTTATTACAGCATCTCTGTGGGAGTTCCAGTCATTTGTGCGTGTCTGGAGGACAGATACATGCCAAATGGGCATTATATTCAAAGACTGGCCTTGAGAGGGCTGAATACAGGAGGACAATGACATCCCTAGATCTAAACACAAACTCTGTTTGTAAGCTGTGCAGTAAAAAAAGGATTTTTAAGATAACGGACACTTATTGGTCAAATGTTAAGTCACTGCCCACATAAGTTCCCAAATCCTGAACAACTAGGTCAGCTCTTAGGGCATACTGCTAAAGTGGGGTAGAGGATTTCCAAAAGAATGCAATAATATACTTTCCGGCATTTATTTTCAGTCTAGACTTTGTGGCACCAGTTATTTAGGACAAATCTCCTGCATGATCCCAAAGTCATTTGGAGATTCAAGTACCACTCCTAGCTTGCAGTCATCTGCAAACTTAGTTAACCAGAGACCCTCAGTACTGGCTTTTACTTCAGAGAAGTAAATGCAAAGCAAGAGACGTCTCAGCACAGAACTCTGAGGAGCTCCACTGGCGAACAGTCTCTTTGCAGAGGTAATGTCCCCTAGTTTGATTTCTTGCAACCTACCAATGAGCCAGTTACAATCCAACAGGTGATACAGGGGTTTATTCCCAGTTTATTTAGCTTTCTACTATGCCTGAGTGGGGGATTGCATCAAAAAACTTTGGTCAGGTGAGAAGGGCTTTGTAGGGAGTGGAGTTTAATTGGCAACACCTTCATATTTTCCTTTGCTTGTTTCGTTATGCTGGTAGGTTTATCAGGTTGGTATTGCCTTAAAAAAAAAGATACAATGGTGTGGCCAATGCCTTTGCCAATAATCAAAACCCTAGAGGGAGAGAGATGCAGACCACCCCTGGTGAAGCAGCGTGGTCTGTTGATCATTTCCTCAAAGTTTGACAAATATTGGACCCCATTCGAATGACACCAAAAACTAAGCCAATTACTGAAGTCAAATTTATTTTTGCTCAAATTGTGGCAGCACACAGAGCCATCTGAAGGTGTGAACACCGGCTCTATATAATTGTCACTGCTGAAGTGACAACCCTGACCCCATGTGAAAAAAATGGGAAAAAGGGTTTGTGGGTGGACAGATGGATAGATGGATGGACTGCAGCATCATCCTTAAGAGAAGGTAGAATACTGCTCAATACTAGGCTCATACCAGCCTTGGACACAGTGAGAGCTTCATCATGTCTCTCTTCATAAAGTCCAGGGAGGTACAGTTCAAGTCACTGACATTAATATGAACTATGACAAAGTCATACTATTATTTCTTGTTCACATTCAGGTAGGGTTTGGTTTTACTTTAGAAGTTATGCAGCTGAAACACTATTTTGTCCCCAAGGGGTCATTTGCATACATCCCATGAGCCTCCACTACAGGAGGTTTAAGGCATTACACAGTGAAGGCTCTTACTTAGCTGGGTCTTTCTAACAGTTTTTACTGAATGGTTGGTCTGCGTGACCTTTTTACCCTTTGGTCTATATTGATATTCTGAAACACAAAGACAGCACTCCAGGAAACTTAAGATTTGAACACCAATAAACCAGTTTCATCAATAACCCATCAATTTCAGAATTGCTTGTGTATATATAATACAACAAAAAGGTCAAATGGCCGATGCAAGTTGGTCAGCTGGAGCTTCAGTGATTAATTTTCAACTCCAAACCCATCAACACATGGCAGAAATAGAGAAATTACAGTTGTGTACACTTACCATGAATGTAGATGTTCGAGTGTATTCACTGTTGCAGTCCTAGCTAATGGGTTATCCAGCTCCCGGTAGTCCTCGGTCGGCCAGAATACCAAAGGCAAGTAAAAATGACATCGGTTGCCATCTGTTGTAAAGGACGTCAGGGCGTCCGATACAAAGGAGGCAGCCTACGTCACTTCCTCAGTCTTTCTTTCCATAACAGTCAAGAGCCCCCAGAAAATAAGGCTTAGACCAAAAACTATTTTGGCAAATATCAAAAATAGCCTGTACCTCAGGAAAAGAGAATAGAATAGGAGGACCAAAACCAAAAGGGGGAAAAAAAAGAGGGAAACCAGGACTGCAACAGTGAATACACTTGAACATCTACATTTATGGTAAGTGTATACAACTGTACTATGTTCATCGTGTTTCACTGTTGCAGTCCTAACTAATGGGTTGATTACCAAAGCCCAGAGAAAAGGGAGGAGGAACCAACAGAATCAAGGGTTAGAGATGATGCCCTGCAACACAGCAGTGGCAAACCCTGTCCTAGCTCTGGAAAACAGAGGCAAATTATAATGTTTTGTGAAAGTGTGAAGAGAAGACCACGTGGCAGCCTCCAAAATGTCTTTAGTAGGCACACCCCTTAGAAAGGCTGCAGAAGTGGAAGCTGCTCTTGTGGAATGGGTCCTGACCCCTTGAGGAGGAGCCTTGCCATGAAAGGAATAACAAAAGGCAATGCAATGTGCAATCCACTTAGAAATTGTTGGCTTAGAAATAGCATTGCCCTAGGCTCCAGGGGCAAAACTGACAGATAACAGTGCTGTTTTCCGAAGATCTTTAGTCCTGTCCAGGTAAAACCGGAGCTGTCTTTGCACATCAAGAGAATGCAAGATCCTTTCACCTCTATTTCGAGGATTAGGAAAGAAGGTAGGAAAGTGTATGGACTGATTAAGAGTCAGGCTAGAAACCACCTTAGGCATAAAGGAAGGGTTGGTTCTCAGAGAGACCCTATCTGCATGGAAAATAAGAAAGAGCTCCATAGCCATCAAGGCTTGCAACTCCGAAACCCTCCTTGCAGAAGTAATAGCCAAGAGGAAGGCAGTCTTCCAAGACAGAAACTTTAAATCTGCAGTGGCAACTGGCTCAAAAGGAGAGAGAGTGAGTTTCTCTAGAACAAAATTAAGATCCTAGGCTGGAGTAGGTGCCCTTCTGGGAGGTTTTAAGTTGCAAGCACCTCTGAGAAACATTTTCATCAGAGGAGAGAAAATGGGTTGCTCAAAAGAACAATGACCAAAAATGGCTGAAGCATGGATCTTGATAGAAGAAAAAAAGACCACTCTGAAGCAAGTCATGCAAGTATTTCAGGATGAGAAGATTCCCCTTTAGCCTGCATCCAATGAGAGAACCTTTCCCATTTGCCAGCGTAGGACTTCCTAGTGCTAGGCCTCCTGGCCTCCCTCAGCACGTCCACCACCTGTTGAGGAAGGGAAGAAAAGGAAGGAGTCATACAATGAGCTATGCTGCCAAGTGGAGAGACTGAAAATGAGAATGTAGAATGTTTCCCCCCTTCCTGAACCAAAAGATCTGGCTTCAGAGGAAGATGCCAAGGAATAAATTGGGAGAGACTGCAAAGTAGTGGATACCAATGCTGTCTGGGCCAGTCCAAAGCTATGAGAATAGTCCTTGGTCGTTAGTCCCTGATCTTCAATAATACTCTAGGAAGAAGAGGAAGAGGAGGGAAGGCATAAACTGACAGCCGCGTCCAAGATAAGGACAGAGCATCCACTCTCCAGGATCTATTGTGATGCTGCCTGGTGCAAAAAAGAGGTAGAAGATGGTTGTCTGGGGAGGAGAAAAGATCCACCTGAGGTGTGCCCCAACGTTGAATGATGCTGTAAAAAATTGCTCTGTTCAGTTGCCACTCGTGAGGATCCAGGGTTAGCCTGCTTAACTGGTCTGCCAAAACACTGAGCCTTTCTTGAAGAAACTGAGCAAGGAGATGCAGTCCCCGGGATGCTGCTATGGACCAAAGAGTCATGCTCTGCCTGCACAAGGGGCAAGAATGAGTCTCTCCCTGCTTGTTGATGTACCACAAGACTGGGGTGTTGTCTGTTCTGACAAGCAGGGTCCCTGTGGAAAGAAGATGATTGAAAGCTTGTAGGGCCTGCTGAACCGCTAACAACTCCTTTAGATTTATGTGCAGGTGCATCTGCTGGGCATTCCAACGTCCCTGTATGCCTCTGCCATCCAGGTGAGCTCCCCAGGCAAAGTCCTATGCATCTGTAGTAAGAACTTGAGTGGCAGGAGGTAGGCGAAAAGGCATGCCTTTGTTTTGTAGACAGGCTGCTGCCCACCATAGAAACTCCATCTGCAGACATGGAAGCAGAGGAATCATATCCAGGTCCTGTGTGTGTTGACACCAAATGTTCTTGAGGTACCATTGCAATTTCCTCATATGCAGTCTTGCATATGGGATCATGAGAATGCAAGAGGCCATGTATCCCAGAGACTGAAGATATTTCCTTGCAGGGAGCTAGGACAGCCTTGCCAAGTCCTTGAAATAAACTGAAAGAATTGTCTGCTTCTCCTGGGTGAGATGCATCATCTGGGTAGCTGTGTTCAGACTTGCTCCCAGGAATGTTATCTCCTTGGATGGTACCATTTTTTGATTTTTCCTCATTGAGTGAGTAACCCAGGGAAGGGAGAAGAGTCTTTACGAATTCTAGATCCTTTAACAGCTGTTCCTGAGAATGTGCTTGAATCAGACAGTCATCCAAGTATGGATAAATCTGAATTTTCTTCTGCCTTTAAAAAGCAATGACTGGAGCCAGGCACTTTGTAAAAACTCTGGGAGCAGTAGATAAGCCAAAGGGCAGAGCAGACAATTGATAATGTTGCTCGCCCACCCAGAAACGAAGGTACTGCCTGCAACTTTCCCTGATAGGGATGTGCAGATAAGCCTCTTTGAGATCCAAGGTAACCAGCCAAGAATCCTTTTCCAACATTGGCAGCAACTGATGCAAAGTGAGCATTTTGAATTTTGGAATTACTAGAAAAAGAGTTCAGAACGGATAGATCTAGAATGGGACGCCAGGTGCCTTCTTTTTTGGAACTAGGAAAATTCAGGAATAAAAGCCCTGGCCTACCTGCAAAACAGGAACTGGTTCTATTGCTCCCAGATGAGACAGATAAAATCTGTTTTTCTACTTCTGCCCTTTGGTTTGGAGGAGCATCCGGGAATCCTTTGGGAACTGGAAAGGTGTGGAAAGAAAACTTGTGCCCTAGGGACACCGTCCTGAGCACCCATTAGTTGTCCGTGATAGTGGCCCAGACATCTGCAAAAAAGGGCCAACCTTCCCCCTAAAGGACTCTCCAGGCAAGCAAGAATAGGCAAAAGTTGGATAAAGTCATTGAGAGTGTTTTGATTGAGATGCAGGCTTGGAACTTCCTGCCTTGGAAGTGGAAGCCTGCCAACGCTTAGACCTTTGAGAGGTAACCCTTTGCCCCCTAGAGGATTTGTAACCTCTAGTCCTAGAACAGTTCTGTCTGCTGGTATCAGGAAAGGTCAAACTCTTGGAAGGGCAATTCCAGCTAAAGCGAGGAGGTTGAACTTACAGAAAATCCTTAACAGTTTGCATGGACTTGGCCTTATCATACATCTTCTTGAGCACTTCCTCTGCTTTGCTGCCAAAAAGACTGTCCTTATACAAAGGTACATCCAAAAGCTTAGCTTTGACAAGTTCTGGAAGTGGCTGTTCTCTGAGGCAAGCGTGCCTTCTAATAACAGATCCACTAGCTGTAGCCCTGCAGAAGGTTTCAAGGACGTCAAAACCACAATGTAAAGAATGCTTATTGACAAGACTGGCAGAATTTAGTAAATCCTGCATGCCTTTACTCTCCGCCAAAACAGGCGCACTTGCTATCCTAGACTTAATAGTCTCCACGGTGGTTTGCTGGTACTTAAGCATATGAAAAAGACAATTGGTAGTCCGAATAGCAAGAGTGGCAGAGGTATAAACCTTTTCACCCCACCTATCCAAGTTCCTAGATTCCCTGTCAGAGGGAACAGGATTTCTGGTAACAGTGGCTTTAACACCTTTAGGGCCTTGAGAAATAACCTCTGGGTCTGCTAACGGGTTCCTGAAAACAAACAAATGAGAAATCAGGGACTCCGTACCTATCAGGTTTCCTGGGAGCAGGAGGAATTGAATTCGGAGTCAAAGAATTCTCCATAAAAACATCAACAACTTCGAACACTGGGGGACTAGGCCAGAGGCTTATGCGGAGGTAAATCCAGAAACTCCCTAATTCGCTTCTTAGATTGGGGATAATCCTGACTTTCCCATTTAAAATGTTCCCTGAGGTTATTTAAAGTATCACCAAAAGAGAAATCCTATGGGGGAGAAGCAGAAGGGATGGACTCCTCTGCATCAGAATCCTCAAAAGCAGAAAAAACCTGAGAGACTTCCTCTTCATCAGCAGAAATGCTGGAAGAATCAGAACCTGAAAGGGATAAAGCCACAGGAGAAACATCCCTACTCCTTTTAGAAGGGGGAGGCTGAGAACCCCTAATAAGAAAGTCAAAAGGTCATTAGCCATTTTAACCATTTGGGACAAAGGGAAGAAAACTGGAGGCTGCTTCTTCACAGGCTTACGAAAGGAAGATTTACCTGCAAGCCTGAAGGACTAGGGAAGCCTGGCAACCACTGAAGTCGCAGTAGAAGTCTAAGGAAAAAGCTTGCCATCCGAATGCAGGACGGAGGCCTCGACACCAGAGTCAGCTTAGTGGCTCCGGCTGAAGAGGCGACAGGCGAAAGTTTGGGTGACAAAAACAGAGGCCGAAGGCCTAAGGGACACTGAAATAGTCTCAATTGCGGCCTGTGGTAGTAAATCCCCAGACTGCAGCGGCTGCAAAGGCGCTTCACTGCCTACCATCTTACCATCATTTGAGGACTTGACTTTCGGAAGCCTGTCGCGGTCCTTATCCTTACGTTTCTTGGGTATATCCGACGCCTGAAGACCAGCGGATGCCATACCGACAAACTTAGGCCAAACTCCAAAATGCTTAGCCCGATGATGGATAGTACGCGGATTAAAGGAGGCACACAGATCACAATTAGGAACATTGTGGTCAAAGACCAAACAAATAATGCAATAAAAATACAAATCTCTATGGGGAATCAGCTTTCCACAGGTAAGGCAATTAACTTTTTCTGACATTCGTTAAGGCAAGAAAAGAGAATCCCCAATGGGGTACTTAACTGCAGTAGACCAACTGTGTAGGCGGAATCAAAAAAGTAAACTGCCAACCGGCACTCGTGCATGAGATGCTTCTGCTTCGGGCTCTGCAGCAAGGAAGACCGAGGAAGTGACGTAGGCTGCCTCCTTTGTATCAGACGCCCTGACGTCCTTTACAACCGATGTCATTTTTACTTACCTTTGGTATTCTGGCCGACCGAGGGCTACCAGGAGCCGGATAACCCATTAGTTAGGACTGCAACAGTGAAACAACAATATAAATAAATGTAAATATATATATAAATAAATGTAAATTATATATATATATATATATACATACATATATATACATATATATATATATATATATATATATATATATATATATATATATATATAATATAAGGATGACAATAAGCCAGATCACTATCATACTCTGAGGAAACAAGCAGTCAAAAGGAAACATCTCTAAACCACACACCCATATATGAATTAGTTCAGCAATACCCATATTTATGGGGGACATGATAAAATGAAGTACTTAGGAGTATCGATTAAAAATGACTCAGTTACGGTTGCTAAGGATATGTGGGAAAAGACAAAAAAAGAATATAAATACTGAAAAACTGGAAGCTCTGTTTTATGGATATGGATAGCAAGATACAAGCAGAAAATGCTTTTAGTCCATTTAGTTTTATGCACAGGTCAAGTGCGTTTTTATCAACCAGAGAAGTTGTGGATAGCAATTAATAGAGTTGAAGGAATTTATCTGGGAGGTTAAGAGGGCAAGAGTCAAGTTGTATAAGTTGATCCTTCCCAACAGGAGGAGGTGGTTTGGGACTACCTGATTTGAAGGGATATTTCAGGGCTACTCATTTAAGACGCCCATACATAGCAAAAGCAGAAAGCTACACTTCAAAGTGGAAAGAGATGATAATGAAATGGGAGGGGGGACTCAAAAATAAGGACAGAATGGATGTAGATCCTCAAGGAGAATATGAATATAATACTCTGTATAGTTATTGTTAAAGTAGCAGAAAGTCTAAGAATTAAACCAACAAGGGAATGGAAAAAGGGGATTCTGCCAATGGGGATGACTGCAATTAGGGTTACAGAGAATAGTAAATTCCAGCCCTCTCTTGCCTAGAGAAAACTGGCAAAGGAAACAAGGTATTGGGAGCAAATAATAAGAGAAGGAAAGGTAATAGAATGAAAAGAGATCAAGAATTCATTTGGACTACCTTCTACAGACTGCCTTCTCTATCAAGGACCGATAGAGTACAGGCAAAGACAAAGGAATAGGGGGATCCTGAGTGAAAGATCAACATTGGTCGAGTTTTTAGTAGAATCCAACAGAAGTAGCCGTTAGAAAAAGGGATCATTAATAGGGCAGGGCATATAAAATATTACATTATAACTATAGGAATCAAATCAGAGGAGGTTAGAAAAGATTGGGAAGAGAGAACGGATAAGCAATTCATAAAGAAACAATGGGAGGATATATGTATGGCTCCCAAATATGCAACAAACTTAGGATTTTAGCTTGGAAGTGTTTGCATAGGTAGTTTTATACCCTAAGCAGACTCCAAAGAATTTTTCAGCAGGTAGACTGCAAATGTTGGAGGTGAGAAAGAAGAAAGTGGCAACTAGGAACATATTTTTGGGGAAAGTAATAGGTTGACAGACTTCAAAAATTCCCCTGCAGACTACTCTATCAGAAATACTGAGTGAGCAAACTGATATAACTAAGGAAATTATTTTTTTGAACTTGGATACAGAATCAGAATTGCCTAGACGTAGTAAGGCCTTGAGTTTAATTTTGGCAGCTGCCAAAAAAAGCAATTACTAAGTCTAAACCAACCATACTAGAATAAAAAATGGCAGCACCCTTTGTGGCTGTGGCGGCTCATTCTAGACATATGCATATTTTGTCTTCTTTTACACAAAAAATCTCGAAAACATCAGTTTGCACTTCCAATTGAAATTACAATAACTTACAGTAGACTACAAATTAAACAGTCAACATCTTCATGTTACTGGTTGGATGCCTTGAAGTCTGCACAGTATCTGGGGCCTACTACTTGCACGAAGCTACAACAGCTTTGTATTTAACTCTTCATACTCTAAAGTGCCCGAAACTAGTAGAACAGGTTTGTGGAATATGCTGGACAAGGAAAAAGAGAAAGATGTCAGAGAACAAGGAAAAGGGGTTGCAGAGCAGGTATTGATGTAAAGTTAAAAGCAAACCCCAACAGGCCTGTACTACCACCAACTATACTGCTAATGTGAAATCAACTGGATAGCAAGATGGACTACTTGAGACTGGAACTCTTCAACAAGAGCACTGTGAGAAATACTGGTTTATTTTTTATTACTGAGATATGGCTGCATGACAAGATAAATAATAGTGCAGTAAACTTAAGAGACGTTTATGCTGTTTTGTGCAGACAGAAAACATACAGTGTGGAAAAGCCAGAGGAGGTGGAGTCTGCATCTATGTTAACAAAAGATGGTGCAGCAACTGTGTAACCATACTACCACACTGCTGTGAGAACTTAAGAAAAAGTTCCTGTTCATTAAATGTAGACCATTTTACTTGCCCAGGGAGCTGAATGGGGTCTGTATATCCCACCTAGTTCTAATACCTCTGAGGCTCTAAATATACTATGTAATCTACATGGGTGAGCTGCAGAGCAAATATTCTGACTTTGTACACGTGGCAGCTAGTGACATTAATAAAGCAGATCTGAGTACTCCCACACTACCCATCAGTATGTGAACATTCCTACAAGGGGTGATAATATCCTGGACAAAGTGTACATAAGCTTACAGAAAGCTTATAAGGCAGTGCAGCTTCCACAAACAGGAAACTGACCATTATACCATCTTGCTTTCACTAGCTTAAAAACCTGCACAGGTTAGCGGGAAACCCACGAAGAAACAAATCAGGGTATGGCCCAAGGGGGCTATGGAGGCCCTCCAAGACTGCTTTGAAAGAGCCAAGTGGGATATGTTCAAGGAGGTAGCCATGGTGAATCAGCATCTGAACACTGATGAATACACTGGAGGCAGTGATGGCATACATTTCAAACTGCACTGATGGGGTAACAAATACCAAAAGCATCACTATTAGAGCTAACCAGAAGCCATGGCTCACCCTTAAGGTATACGAGCTTCTGAATGAGAGAATCACACCTTACAGGGCTAAGGATAAAGCAGCCCTAAATGTAGCAACTGGTAATCTGAGGAAGGGTATAAAGGAAGCTAAAAGGGAGTATGGCAGAAAGGTGCAGAGTCACTTTGAAGACAAAGAATGCAAGGAGGCTATGGCAAGGCATACAGAAGATCACAGACTACAAAATCAGGTTAGCAAATGGTGAAGGTCAGCACCGAATTCCTGGACAGTCGAAGATCTTCTTTGGAGATTTGAGTAAAGAAACAGGTTGGTACTAAAGCTACCCACTGATGAGAAGGATGCAGTACTCGGCCTAAGCACAGAGGAGGTAAGAAGAGAGCCAAGGACAGTGAACTCCAGGAAGGCTGCTGGCCCAGACAACATAATGGGCAAGGTATTAAAACGGCTATGCTGATCATTTATGCACAGTGCTTAAGGAAATATTTAACACCTCTCTTGCCAAGCGAAAGTATCCTCATGCTACAAGGAAACTAACATCATCCCACTACCTAAAAAAAAAAAAAAAAAAAAAAAAAAAAAACCACTCCCACCAGCCCTTATGACTACAGACCAGTCACTCTGACATCCGCTGTTATGAAATGTTTTAGCGGCTGATCAAAAAGCACCATTCATCATGCCTACCTCCTGATTTTGACCCTCTGCAGTTTGTGTACACAGCTAACTGTTCCATGGCTCATGCCATATCAGTAGCACTGCACATCCCCTTTGAGCATTTAGAGAGCAAAGACAACTATGTGAGGATGCTGTTCACAGACTTCAGCTCTGCATTTAATAATGATGTACCAATGCAGGTGACTGAACTGGCACATTTAGGAATCAGTAAACATCTCTATAACTGGACCCTGGACTTCTTGATTGAGAGACCACAGTGTGTGTGTGTTCTGATAAGAACACAAAAGTGCATCACGATTAACACCAGGGTTCCACAGGGATGTGTTCTCAGCCCACTGTTAGTCACCATCCTGACCCACAACTGCTATGCTAAGCACAAGCTGAACCATACCATAAAGTTTGCTGATGACACCACAGTCATGGGGCTCACCACAAAGGAGGATGAAAGGGTGTACAGAGAGGAGGAGGCATCTGTCATCAATTTGTGTGAGCAGCAACTTTGCCTGAATGTAAGGAAGACCAAAGAGATAATCATCAACTTCAGGAAAAGGAGAACAAATCACCCAATGCTCAAGATCAATGGTGAGAGTGTGGAGAGGATTAAGAGTACGAAATTCCTAGGTGTACACATATCACAGGATGTCTTGTGGTCGGGAAACATCAGCCAACTGGTCAAGAAAGCGCACCAATACCTCCACTTTTTAAGAAGAATGAAAAAAGCTATGCTTCCTCCTCATATTCTCTCCACCTTGTATAGAGGGGCAAAAGGGGGCATCATCACCCGCAACTTCACAATGTGGCTTGGAAGCTGCACAGTTACAGAAAGGAAGGTGCTACAAAGAGTGGTGAGGGTTGCACAGAAAGTAACAGGCTCCAGTCTTCCATCGATACATCTTTATTCTGTAAAAAGCATCTGAAAGACCACCAAAATAATACAGAACAACACACATCCTGCACATGGACTGTTTAAGCATCTTGCATCAGGCAGGAGATATTGTAGCATCCGCTGCAAGACTACAAGACTCAATAACAGTTTCTACCCTACACTGATTAGACTTCTGAACTTGGGCAACAGTCCCAGGGGTCTGAGCACAAGTAATCTATTTATTTGAGCAATATATATATATATATATATATATATATATATATATATATATATATATATATATATACACACACAAACACACACACACACAAACTTATAATAAATAAAAATTGCACTTGGAATATACGTATCTATAGTCAGTATTTAACCCACTCAAGTGCAATATTAAACAAATAACTTGGGCATTTCAATCTGTAGTGCGTTTTGTATTACTTTTCATAGAGTAGTTAATTTAACTCAGAGGAGGGTATTCTTTTCATATACAAGTGTTGGTAAATGTCTCTGCTCTTTCTTGCCTGTACTGGGAGTAGTATTGTATTTGTTACTTATGTTTATTCCTCTACTTGTATGCATTGTTTCACTTTCCTTTGTAATCTCAAGAATTGAGCTGATGCACAAAATTTCATTTAGGCTACACGTGTGTAGTTCGAAATGACAAAGTTTACTTTGACTAGAAGTAGTGACTATAGTAACAGATAAAAGAACAGGAAGTGGGATCTTCACAAAAGGGTAGGAGCAAATTACATAGAAAAATGGTAATTGTGGGAGCAATACAAGCAGAATAAGGTTTTGGAAGTGTAATGAAGTTTTAAGGAAGATGGGAACTGAATAGGCTATTAATGTTTCGTTGACAATGACTGCATTTGATGAATATATGTGATGTATGTTTGTAACTGAAAATGTCAATATGGTTTGCTTTCATTCATATAAATGCAAGATTGCTTATGTCATATAAGTGATAATTAAATAAAAATGTTTCTTGTTTAAAAAGTTTTGCTTTAAAAAGGAAAGAAAGAAAAGACTCAAAAAACTCCAGCTTTTCTCTGTCTCATATCATCTATTAAAAGGCGATCTCTGCTTGACTTACAAAGCCATGTCTGACCCAGCCCTGTTAGGAATATTACACCTAAAGATATTCCAATCACTCCACACCACATGCTCCAGGGACCTCAACTTCATTACCACAATCAACAGAACATGCTGGAAGGACACGTTCATAACCCAGAGACTGCCCATGCTCTGGAATAGACTTCCCATACATGTTAAGCAGAGCACCTCACTGGCCCTTTTCAAGAGAAATTTTTATGAGTTGATGGGAAATAGAAAGTCCACCCCGCTCCAGTGGCTCTACTTGATAGAGGCACTGAGAACTAATGGCGGCATGATGCCAGGGCACTTCTATGGGCTAGGCTTGTAAAGGCTCCAGGGCCGTTGGCCTAGTACACACCTATGAACTAGCAGTCAATCCACCAGGGCTAAAGGAACCTGTCCTAAAACAGCTTAGGAATGATCAAACTTCACCCAGTTGATATGCAAACCAGGACAGGAAAAGGTGTTCCCTGAAGGGCAAAGACATATTTGCATAATTAAACAGGCAGAAATTAATGGGGATCTGGAAGGTAGTCTGCCTTGGATGGCAAGAAAAAACAAACATGACAGTTCTGTTGACATTCACACCTTCAAAATATAAATGAAGATAAACTCCAGGCATATGGGCATCCAGTTCTGCCTGTGTGAAAGTATGAAATTTGCTAGTTGATCATCCAGCCAGTAAATACCCAGAGTTTTCTGGTGAAATATGTTTGGAGATCTGTATCACACACAAGTTGGAGAAATAAGTGGCAAACTAGCTAAATTTTAAGGTTACCCTTCCCTTGGCAACTTCACCACAGGTTAACAATATTTATTAGAGGTCCTAAGCTATAATGGAGATTTGGTAACATCCATCTATTTTTTCTTTGAGATGCTGGTAGGAATGAGGAACTGTGGCAGCATGATCCAAAGGACCAAGGACTACCACACCTTAATAAAGTCAGCTGCTTAGACTACTTTTATTTACTAAAGTTACTTATGTTTTTTGTACTACATTATAGTGCTACAGTTACTGCATTATTTATGTTTTATTTACTCTGATGTTAGTTCTAAGGAGATTATATTTCAGTCTTTCACTATTTTTAAGAGACAGGGCATCATATTTTACACAGAACTCTTCCTTTTTTTCTGTTCTCTCAATCCTGAAGCTTTCTCATTCTGTCAAAGGCACTGTATACTGTGGTGGTATCGAATGGGTGCCTGACATCCTATAGTGTGGAAGCTTCTGCTTTTTGTTTCTACCAACCACTAGCGTGACGACAACCCTGGGCTGAAATACACACTTGAACTTCTGTTCTGTATGATGTACCCAGAGAGCTGGCTGGTCTTATCAGCTGATATCCAGGACCAGCTCCAGTGCTCCCCCAGAAGGCACTTTACTCAAATGAGAGATCCATCTGCACAGGTTCTTGTATCATCACAGTCTTGCATCAAGATTCGGACCTCGGTTTTATTAAGGAAGCTTGGCTGTACAAACATTTCATTCTTTACTTGGTGGCTGCATTGTCCCCAGTTTTTCCATGGAGCAGTACACAAGAAATGCCAAGATCAGGGAAAAGGTTGCCATTTGCTTTGTTATTCTATTTTCTATAACCAGCCAAGGTGAAGATCAGAGCTACAATTAGAGTACACTACAGATATAGGAGCAACCTGCGACTTCCTCCTTATTTACTATCCAGCTGAAAGCACCTTTGGGCATTTCTCAAACTAGTTACAGTCTTGGACAACCAACATCAGAGTCAATAACCCTAGCCGAAGAACAACTTATCATGAAAGGTTCTGGCTTCACCCTGGTAAATCACCATCTTTATCCATCCATTTGAATATACACCAAGTTGGAACATAAAGTCCAGAGTATCTCTGACATCATGATGGGACCATTTTCAGACACTCTTGTTCATTTTGCAGTTTCTTTACTCCAGTTACAGTCCCCCTAACCATCCACTGGCAGAATGCAGAAATCTGCATGCTGTAAATGCACATAGACTTGCCTCTGCCATTCACCAGTTCCTTTTATTGCCCGGTGCAGTTGGCCTAGAAGAGTTGCTGGCTGCTTGTAATACAGTTGCCCCCATTCAGTGTATGCTCTGTCCACCATAAACCACATGAACCATGGTTTGTCACGGAGCTCTCTTTTGAGACAACAGAGGAAAAGGATCAAATGGAGAGACACTAGTTGTTGGCTTAGGCTTGATGAACATTATACTGTTTATCAATTGCAGCTCTCTCATAAAAAGGTGTCATTCCTGTCTACACAGAGCTCTACTGCATCAAACCAGCCCAGCCTTTATTCCAACAGAGCAGTTTCTTCTGAAGAAGGCAAATTAGCTGCTCAGTCCATGCAGCTAAGGTGGTATCACTGTGGGTAGTCCCACATTCCATGATAAGCTTAACTTAAAGAACATTTCCAGTACTTACTTGCAGCTTACAACTTGGACTTGGCATGAGCCGATTCAGTACTCCAAACTGATGTCTCCACTTTCAAGTATCTAACTTTTTACTTGCAGTCTGGATCCAAGATCCAGGATTGTTGGAATAAAGCCCAGTATTGAGCATTTCCAATGGCCAGCTTGTTTGAAAATTGCTTAACTGATCTTGTATTTAAGCACCACGTTTGTAAGGGCCTGTTGCTCAGTTTGCAGGAGCTGCTCTAGGATTGGTGTGCCCTCTCTGATCTCTGGAGTGAATCCAAACAAAAAGCTAAGGCATCCTTTGAAATGTATAAATAAATATTTATTCACTGTATTGCACTGTGTATTTCTGAATTGCTGACTACTTTTAACTGCTTTAAAACTGTTTTGCTGTTTCAAATGTTTACTGTGCGAGACTGTTTTTCCTGCATTTTGTATTTTGTATTTTTTTAGTACCTGTGTATTTTATAACATAGGCTAGATTCAGATTTACTGAATCTAGACTGTTTGGCATTATCTGAGCACTAAAACCAACCATCTTACATTAGGAGGGCCCCCTGCACCCTTGCGGCAGAACAGTGTAGCCAAGGACACATTTGAGTTTGGGATTGTTGGAAAAAGGCTCAGTATTGAGCATTTCCATCGGCCGGCTTGTTTGGAAATTGTTCTAACGATTGCTTATCGTGCAATGAAGGTTAGTACTGCCCAGTTATAGGCTAAAGACTTAGAAAGCTAATGTTTCCCTAGATAGCTGCTTATGAACCATCCTAAGCTTTTCTGTCTCTCTGTCTCCACACACTTCACATCTTCCACAAACCAACAACAAAAACATATAAACCCACATACATGGAGGTACTCACTAAAAGTATACCAAAACAAGACATACTTCCCAAACACAAACCGTCCATACACAATGCAGTCCCAGCAACATCCACTACACATATAAAACACACACACACACACACACACACACACACACACACACACACATCAGTGTCTCACCCAACAAGCCTCTAAGGCAAAATACCTCAAAACCAAATGTCTTGGTCATTGTGAGGCTACTCCATTGTGAGACGCACAGATGTCCTATTCTCCAGGCTGGACAAGGAGAAGGTCACGATCAGCTGCCTGTCGGGTACCAGGATCCTTCAATCACACACACACACACACACACACACACACACACACACACACACACACACACACACACAACTCCCTCAACAAGTACTGTTATGACTCTGTCATAGTCCATGTTGGAGTGAACGACTTGTGACATACCTCAGTGAACTATATGAACAGACATGACAGAGCTCGCTGATTGTGTGTCCTAGGCTGGTATGACCCTAGTCCTAAGCAGCATTCTACCTTCACCTAGAATGATGCTTCACTACAAACAAAAAATAATAAGACTAATAATTGGCTTAGCTTCTGGTGTCAATCCAGGGGAATTCAGTACGTCAGCCTGGGACAACATGGTCGCAAGATCAGACTACTTTGCCAGGGATGGTCTTCATCTTTCACCTCTTGGCTTTCAGTTAATAGTGAAGGTACTTGCCTCCCCATAGTGCCTTTTTAGATAATGTCATAAGCACAAAACTCCCAACGTAAAAACATCTTCTAGAGACAAACTCAAGGTTATGCTGCTTAATGCTACGAGTCTAAATCAAAAACTGCAGTCACTGGTAGCACTCCTTACTTTGGAAGGCACAGATGTCTGTGCAGTACCAGAGACATGGTTCAAGGCCACAGTGATTACCCCAACCATACAAGGCTACAATGCCTTCCACACATTCAAAACTGTGAAAGAACCAAAGGGGGAGATATCTCTCTTCATCAAAGATGCATACACCTCATGACTGGTTAAACAGTACAAATCCCTGGAGCTACTCAAAGTCCAGCTAATTGTAGGAAAGACCACCGTCCACATCACTTTTAGCTGCAAGTCCCCCCGCCATGAACCAGGTAAACCACACTGTCTACCTAGACCTACTTGAGTCACTTACAATGCAGCCAATCACCCTAGTCATGGGTGAATTTAACTATCCCTCCATTGACTGGGCAACATATATGAGCATTAACACGCAAGCCCCAAGGTTCCTAGACTTTAACACAAATGCTCTGGAACAGATGGTCAGCAACCCATAAGGGGCTCAAATATCCTTGACCTGGTGCTCACCAACACGAGAGATCAATGCACCACCCCATGTGTGGGGCCCTCCATGGCAAGGTAAGATCACAAATCTGTTTCGTTCAAAGTAACTATCACAACAGACTTCTGACCTCCCCAGAGCAAAAAAGGTTAAACAAAAATTTTCTCCAAAGAAACTATAGCCTCCTACGTGATGGCATAAATAGTTTCAAAATCCTGCTCACCACTGACAGCAGCATCTCCCATATTGAGGAATACACCAATGCCTTGTATAAACACCTATACAACGTGTATGGACTCAGCCATATCTGAACAGATTAAATCAGGATCCTCACAAAAAACAACACGCCACCCTAGTGGACATCCAGCATAAATAGGTTATACAACAAGACAAAGAAACTGCTAACTAAGAACAGAGAGGAAAAGTCTCAACAGAGGAAAGTTATCCTCCACAGCTTGAATAAGCAAATTAATTTTGTTAAGTCCTCCAAAGCTAACTATGAAATCAAATTAGAATCCCTGGCCAAGGACAAATCACAAGGCATTCTATAACTACATCCAAAATATCAAAGAAAGGGTTCAGATTAGCACCAAACTAGTACTGGACAGTACCACTCATTAGGAACCTGCGAAAATTGCCAACCTGCTAGCATCAATCATACCTCAAAATATACCAGTCACCAGCCCTCTACAAGTATCTCCAATGAGCAGGTGATAACTGCCCTTTCCAAGGCCAAAAACACAGCTGTAGGGGACTGGACAACATTCTACGCTGCTTGTCAAACAGGAGTTGGTGGAACCACTGGGTACACTCTTCAACCACAGTCTAGTCTAAAGTACTGGCTTTGTCCCACCCAAATGGAAAACTGCAACTGTGATCCCTTTGCACAAAGGGAGTCCCTCAACCAACCCTGGGAATTATAGACCCATAAGCCTAACCAGCCTTATCTGTAAGGCCATGGAAAGTCATCATGGACCTAATCAACAAGGATATAGGAGACCTTCAAACTTTTGACCCGACCCACTTTGGTTTTGTTAAAGACAGATCATGCTTATTAAACCTGATGGACTTGTTTGAAAATGTCACCAAAGCCTTGGCTGAAGATCATACAGTACATACTGCCTATCTCGACTTAGCCAAGGCCTTTGACATTATCCTCCACTCAGGCATCATTGATAAACTCACCCAGCTGGGGATAAATCCATATGTCATTAGATGTGTAGCCAACTGGCTCACTGACAGAACACATATGGTTTAAGTAGGGGATTCCACTTCTACCAGTAGATCCGTTACTAGTGGTGCTCCACAAGTATCTGTACTGGGTCCACTTCTGTTTGGAATCAATTTCTCAGGAAATTCAGGCAAAAATAGATGGCCTGTGGCTGACCAAGTTCGCTGATGACTGTACACTGGGTGCAATCAATGAAACCCAAAATAAAGTCACTGTACTACAAAAAAGTCTTACACAGACAAATGATTGGTGCCAAAGCAATGGAGTCAAAACTTAACGTAAAAAAATGCATTATCATCCCCTTTTGGTAAAGGTGATGTCCCAGCAAATTGCACCATTAAAAATACCCCCCCCCCCAAGTTCAAACCTAGTGGTGAGAGACTTGGGAAAGCAGGTTGACAGCAGCCTTAACTTCAATCATCATGTGTCCACAGTGGTGAGGAAGGCCTTCTATGTTGCCCATCTCATAAGTAAGGGAATGGCATCCAAAACGAAGGAGGTTATAACTCCTTTGTCCTCATCCATCGCACCAATAAAAGTGTACAACGCTCCCCTCTGTATGTACCTCACCCAACACAACTACAGCAGCTGGAGAGACCTCAGAGGTTTCTCACCAAGAATGTTCAAAGCCTTCATCACGTGATCAACACAGACAGACAGACTGCACTGTCACTTTACTCTGCATCGTATAGACTGCTTAAAGGCGATTTGTGCCTGGCCTACAGAGCAGTGTTGGACCCTGGACCCTGCCTTAATGACAATGCTTCACATCCATAAATGTAATGGCACAAGACTCACTCCCTCTAGAAACCTTAATGTAGCCTGCAACATAAACAGGACGAGGGAGAGAGAGAGAGAGAGAGAGAGAGAGAGAGAGAGAGACAGAGACAGAGACAGAGACAGAGACAGAGACAGAGACAGAGACAGAGACAGAGACAGAGACAGAGACAGAGACAGAGACAGACACACAGAGAGAGAGAGAGAGAGAGACACACACAGAGAGAGAGAGACACACACACAGAGAGAGAGAGACACACACACAGAGAGAGAGAGACACACACACAGAGAGAGAGAGACACACACAGAGAGAGAGAGAGACACACACACAGAGAGAGAGAGACACACACACAGAGAGAGAGAGACACACACACAGAGAGAGAGAGAGACACACACACAGAGAGAGAGACACACACACAGAGAGAGAGAGACACACACACAGAGAGAGAGACACACACACAGAGAGAGAGACACACACACACAGAGAGAGAGACACACACACAGAGAGAGACACACACACAGAGAGAGACACACACACACAGAGAGAGACACACACACACAGAGAGACACACACACACAGAGAGAGACACACACACAGAGAGAGACACACACACAGAGAGACACACACACACAGAGAGAGACACACACACAGAGAGAGACACACACACACAGAGAGAGACACACACACAGAGAGAGACACACACACAGAGAGAGACACACACACACAGAGAGAGACACACACACAGAGAGAGACACACACACAGAGAGAGACACACACACAGAGAGAGACACACACACAGAGAGAGACACACACACAGAGAGAGACACACACACAGAGAGAGACACACACACAGAGAGAGACACACACACACAGAGAGAGACACACACACAGAGAGAGAGACACACACACAGAGAGAGACACACACACACAGAGAGACACACACACAGAGAGACACACACACACAGAGAGACACACACACACAGAGAGAGACACACACACACAGAGAGAGACACACACACACAGAGAGAGACACACACACAGAGAGAGAGACACACACACAGAGAGAGAGACACACACACACAGAGAGAGACACACACACACAGAGAGAGAGACACACACACAGAGAGAGAGACACACACACACAGAGAGAGACACACACACAGAGAGAGAGACACACACACAGAGAGAGAGACACACACAGAGAGAGAGACACACACACAGAGAGAGACACACACACACACAGAGAGAGAGACACACACACACAGAGAGAGACACACACACAGAGAGAGACACACACACAGAGAGAGACACACAGAGAGAAAGAGACAGATGCATCTCCAAGAGGCTGCCACTCCACTCAAACTCCCAATTCAAGTTAAAGAAAGCTCCTCAATGACCCTATTAAAGCACAACTTGGACGACTGGATGGGAATCCATAAATTCACCCCAGGGGTTTCACTCGTGTCCCTCTTGAACAGGGGCAGTAGGTGCTGATCAAAAATTTGCAAGCTAACATAGGCTATTGTTCTCAGTCTATGAGGGAAACAAGGGTAAAACATGGCTAGGCTTATAAAGGCCCTAGGGCCAATAGCCTAGTAACCTCCTATGATTAACAGGACTGGCTATTGCCTGTATAGATATGATTGGTCTAGTGATCTACCAGACTATCTCTGCTTCACTGAACACTGAGGTATTTCCACCTGCTTTAAAAGAAGCACAGGGTACCCCAGTTCAGTAATTTATAATCTGATTACCTGAATAACTACTACCCCATCTTTAACCTTCCATTTATAAGGAAGGTTATTGACAAAATGGTTAGCTACTCACATCAGGATTATATTCTTCAAGAGTACTATGTCTATCATCCAAGAGACAGAGAGAGAGAGAGAGAGAGAGACAGAGAGAGAGAGAGAGACAGATGCATCTCCAAGACAACACTGAAACACCCCTTATGTGAGAGTCTTAAATGAGTTCCCAATGGGAAGGAAACAACAGTACTAGTATGTTCAATCTTCCTTGATCCTTCCACTGCATTTAGCACAGGATGATCACAAAGTCCTTTTGGACCATTTGAGATCTTCCTCCGGAGTTAAGGGCACTGCCCTGATATAGTTTGCCTCCACCCAACTCAACGGATAGTGTCTGGATTAAATGTTTCACCTTATTCCATCAAAGCTTGAGGTGCATAGGGTTTAATTTTTCAGGTCAACAGTTGCTCTGTGTATACACTTTCATTGTCGAGATTTTTTCAATATCACTGTTATACTGATGATATGATTTTATATATTTTTACATGTATGATATATTTTTGTATTTATTTTGTTGTATGTACAATAGTTTATGTTTACTATGGGACCTTTTTACAGAGTCTTTGGAGGTTTTAAAACAACTTTATCCTTTTAGAATAACATTATCACTTTAATTTCAACAGCTGCTGTTGTTAATGACAATCAGCTTGTAAGTACAAAAGGGCTGGTTTACAAGTTTTTAATTGTTCTGATGAAGTCTACTGACGAAAGCGCTTGACCTAGGAGTACTGTTTGTGGAATTGTGGCTTTGTGTGTTTTATTAAAACATTTCTTCACTACAGTTGGCGTGGTTGTAGGATATTGGCTGCAGAGTGTTTTTTTCTGTTATTTGATGATATGCACAACATTACGTCTTATTCCCCTCAAAGAAATGTATCTATTGTGGAGTCCTTAGGTGAAGCTTTAGAATTAATCCAACACTTGATGACTGTCAACCACCTGTGGCTCAACACATTAAGACTGCTGATAGTGTTCCTTAAGGTGGTGTGAATATCCTTAACTGTCCAACCTTAAATCTTACCATAATCTATGACGATGAGATGGCATTTGTGAAAAAGTTAGACTTTGCGCAGATCTTGATTTGGACAAAAAAATGTGCAGCCACACACAACACATGGTTACACTGTAATTCATCATAGTATCACACTCCATCCAGCCACAACCCACTTCTACCTGGGGTCTGGGCGTCACTTCAACAGTAACGAACACCAAAACAATACAGAGAAGAAGCATACTATCTAGCACTCAAAATATCTAGCAAAGAACAGAAAAAGAAATTTCCTTTTATGATCTTTACACTAAACCCCCTCCATAACACTAACTTCTAATCCGTCTGATTGTGGTAGTGTTACAGGACAGTTTTTATAAGATAAGGTGCAGGGTTAGTAATCTGTGCTAACAATACCACTAAATAAATACAAGCTCAGACACATACAATACACCAAACATGTATATACATCTATTCACTTACCTAACCAGCAAACACTCACAAACACTAAAATCAATCCCCCTCCCTACCCTTTACTCTAACCTTAATCCACAAACAAAATCATGCAAGGAACCCAAACACATACATGAAAAACAATATGAAAAAGTATAAATTAAAGAAGGCACAGTGAAATTGTGAAAAAACTACTACAAAATATGCAACAGTTTTACTGTAAAAATGCAACAAAACAATCCAAAAAGCTGCACAGAAACTGTAATTTATTTATTTTATTATGTAGGAAAGGCAGCAGAATTTAAGTGCCTGTTCAGCCCCCCCCCCCCCCCCCACACACACACTTTCTCTCTTGTACTAGTAGGACTTACTACTTTTCAATAACTACTTCCTGCCATTAAATGCATTACATTATATCAAGTAGGTGGAACTTCCAAGGTGATCCACAGCTAAAATGAAAAATTCTGACTGACAGAAGGAGGCAAGAAACTCTTGACAATACAAGAGGAGGTGGAGGGTTGGTAAAGATGACTGTGCTGACATCACACTTCATATCTCCCAAAGCGGACTCATTCCTAGACACCATACACAGTTCATACAGAACAATTCTTCCTAGAGACTCCAAGCCAGCATCCATTTTCATTCTAACTTGGTGTTTAAGGACTATCTGCTAGCATGTAAGGGAGCTCAGTTCCAACTCCATTTTTCAGGACTCTGCAAATCTATATTGTGTACTTTCTAGGCAATGGTAGACAGACTCTACAATTCTGTAACTAGCAGCAGTCAGATCTATCTAGTGTTTTTCTTATGCCATCAATCTGTAGAAAATGTATTATTTTGTATTTCTCTATACAATCACATATCTGTCTACAGATTTGCTTCTCCAAGTTCTTTTCAACAAATATTTTATTATCCAAGCTCAAAAAGCTTGTATGAATCATAATTATTGACCTCTGCTTTTCAAACATGGATAGATTGCTTACATAAACTACTATAACGCACCATGTTAGTCACTGCAATAAGATAGTACTATAAGGCACTAGCCTCAGAGTGAGGTGAGCAAGCTGGTGGGAAGGCAGTGTTTATAACCTTTTTCTGCAGCTGTTCAGATTGACCTTTACTGGGTGTTGCAGATGTCACTCATAGCCCAAAGCAGCAGTGTTCACTTGCTATAAACTAAGAGCAAACACCTGAAATATTTCATTTTTATTCAAGACAGTGATGCAGATCAAAGAACACTGATGCATTAAAGGATGGCAGTGATGTGGGTTTAAAGTCTATATGCTCCCACTGTAACTGGTGGCATTGAAAAACTGTAAACCTAGGCTACCATATATTAAATTGGTGACAGTGGTGCAAATTTAAAGTCTGATCCCTGATACATTAATTGAGGGTCAGTTGAATGGACATTGCAGACTAATGGTTCTGTAGCGAAGAATGTCAATTCTTAGTACAAGTGATTCTGATCAACAATAAAGTCAGCATTCCAAGCATATGGGTTTTCAGCGTCAGCAACTTGAGTATTCCCCACACTCTCAGTTTCCATGGTACTGTTTTTCTTGCTTAAGTTTTCCTAACCAGTAGAGGCTCTGCTTTATACTGCCTTCAGACCAAACAATCTCTGTACATGACACAGCATTTACATACTGAGCTACCAGCACCCCCACCCCCTCACAAATGACCTACATATAATGAGAAAGGAGCATGCTTCCTTCTCCTCTAAACAGCCCCACATTTTTTGAGGGGGAAATTCCTCCAGAATTAAGCAGTGAGTTTCTAAACCCAGTCTCCTCCCTATAATGTTTACTGTAGAAGGCCTGCCTTTTCAATCCACTCTTCTCCATTCTTTTATGTGCAAGCTGTCACCACTACTGCATGGGAAAACCCTGACATACTTACCGTCTTTTTTTATTCCCAGAAAGGCAAGCCAGATTTTTAGCCTTCTGAAACCATGCAAAGTTTCAAAAGACACAACTAAATCAGACATTGCCAGTCTACAGAAGCCATCCAGGAGGTTCCCACCATATATTGCCTTGCTGCTCATTCTATAAACAAGGAGTACATGGCTTTGGAAAGATTTAGGAACTTGTCTGTTGTGGCTGCCACTTTGCCCCTCTAACTCACATGCTGCATCTTCAGTGGCGGAACAGTATCCTGAATGGTAAGATTCAGACCTAGCTAATTGCATCATATACTAAGAACAAAGTCACGGAACACACGACATGCAATACATTGAAAGAGGCTGCTAGAGCAGCAGTACATGGATTCACTACATGCTGGCACTCCTGACAGTATCAAACTAGGCTAATACAGGACAACTTTCCTAAACAATTGCTTTAAAGGACCTCTCCTTTTTACCCTTGTTTCCAAACACCTCAAGAGTATGAAAAAGACAGAAGCAGACCTGCTACAGATGTAAAAATTTCACCTTTTGAAGCTTACTTTTTCTAGGGCACAGAAGACACAGTGTCAGATGTGCATGACCTGTAGCAATAGCAACAGGACGGCACCAAGATTAAACAACCTCTTCTCCCAGTGTGGCTCTCACCTACATCATGGAACCAGAGGCCAGGGTACTTGGCTATCACCAGAAAGCAGTAACAAACTGAAGGGCATATCAAGGCAAACCTGACACCTTGCCCAACTGTCAACCATTCAGGGCTAGGTCCCCCCTCCACATCCATTCACCAAGGACAAATGAGTAATGGGGGGCATATAAAGACGATAATTAAAATTCCATTCTCTCTACCCCCACAAGTGTCAGTTTTCCTAGTCAGAGGTCTTATCCCATCAAATATCACTGGCAAGTAAGGGGTGCACAAGCTTTTTTTTTTCCCCCAAAGAGACATATCCCTAAAGTCCCACAAACCAGAAAATGCTTGGCATACTATTCCAGATTCCCCCTCAGGTGAGAAAGAAAACAAAGGACCACAGGTCCAATCTGAATACAGCAAGTCGACATACATTCATTCTTAAAGAATCCTTTTGAATGGTCCACCTTGCCATGTTTATCTGAAGGTGTTCTTTGGACCTCTCTTACGATGCCAATTTCCACATAAAAATGGATAATATTCTAAGTTTCCATGGTAGTGAGAGTTTCTACCACACCAGACTCTTTGCCACAGCTCAGTTCCCACTGCATTTACCAAGTACACATCAGCTGCTGCATCCGTCAAATGCTCCAGGGATCAAATGTTTTTCTTGACTTGGACTCCTAACTGACAAAACACTGGGTGATGTGGTTCACAAAGACACTATGACCATAAACCTTACAAAATTCATTCAGTTTGCTTCTAGTCCAGCTTCTCACACTCTGACTGCTTTCTAGATACTACAGTTAGTGAAGTGTTTTTGCCCCTATAGGACCCTGTCCCTGCAACCACAGCAATATTCACTGCTTAATATGGCTCTATGCCTTATAGCATCGGCCTTTGTGGTGTCTTTTTTTTTTTTTTCAACAAGAAACATCTTTATTAAATTACCATTTATGACGAACCCTGTTACATTTACATAAAATTACAATAAACCACAGAGACGCAATCTCAGTTGCAAACATTATACATTCCAATCAGTGTGACAATTGTAGCTGCAAACATTACACGTCACTTTTAACATATCCAGTCATTGTTGCTCAGTCACTACATAGCTCATTCAAATCCTGCCTTCTTTTAAACCTTGTTCCTCCTCTGCACGTATTGATTCCACAGTTCCCATTTTTCTTATGCAATTTACTCCTACCCTTTTCTAAAGAGGCCATTTCCAGTTGTTTGAATTCTGTTACTATCTTGTTTCAGACTTTGATTTCCATTTTCTAGAAAATGATTTTTTGGCAGCCATCATAATTAGACTCAGCAAGGCCTGACTAGGTCTAGGCAATTCTGAGTTTGTATCATAGCTCAAAAAAAATCATTTCTCCACTCCAAATTGCACACCCAGTATCTCCAAAATCTTTAAAGTCTACCAACTCATTACACTCCCAGAAAATATATGTTCCCAGTTACCTCTTTCTGCCCCATCACACCTCCAACATTTGCCGTCTACTTGAGAAAAAATTTTTTGACGTCTGCTTGCAGTATAAAAATACCCATGTAGGCACCTCCAGATGAATCTTCTAGATTTTGTTGCATATTTGGGAGGCATAGATGTATTCCCCCATTGGTTCTTTGTGACTTGCTTGTCTAATCTCTCTTCCCAGTCATTCCTAACCTCTGATAGATTCTTATAGTTATCATACAATAGCTTATATGCTCTAATAGTGATTCTTTTCTTAATGGCAACTTCTGTTCTAGATTCTACTAAAAAATTTACCAGTGCTAGTCTTTCATTTAGGGCCCCCCTATTTCTTTCTCTCTGCCTATACTCTGATATCAATCCTTGATATGGAAGGCCATCTTTAACCTGCAGTCCAAATAATATCTTGGCATCTTCCCATTCTATTACTTTTCCCTCTCTAGTTATTTGCTCCCGGTATAGATTTCTTTGCCAGTTTTCTCCAATACATTCCCGCTCCCTCTTGCCTATTGTCTGTATCCCCAATTGCAGTCATCACTATCACCAGAATCTCTTTTCTCCAGTCCTGTGTTGGCTTAGTTCTTAAAAGACATTTTGCTACTTTAGAAATAGAATATTCTGCATGATTATTGCTCTCATTAAAGACCCTCATCCAAAATCCCAGTCTCTCCCGGTCACTTGAGCTTCCCCCGTTTCATCATCACTTTCCACTTTGAATTAGAGTTTTCTGCTTGTGCTATGTATGGGAGCCTTAACTGTGTTGCTCTGAAATATCCATTCAACTCAGGTAAACCCAAATCTGCCCTATTCTATTGGAAGAATAAGCTAATCTCAGTTGGCTCTTGCCATCTTCCCTTCCCAGATAAATTCCTTCATCTCTTTATCAATTGCGATCCACAACTTCTCCGGTTGATAAAAATATACCTGACCAGTGTACAATACTAAAGGAACAAAAAACTATTTTAACTGCTTGTATCTTACAATCAATATCCACATAACAGAGCTTCTATTTTCTCAGTTTTTGTGCTCTCTTTTTAGTCTCCTCCCACATATCTTTAGCTGCCAAACCAGTATCATTGGAGCGTGGGGAGTGCCTTCTGTGTGGAGTCTGCATGCCCTCCCCGCGGTTGGGTGGGCGTTCGAAAGACATGCGTAAATGGTCGTGCCTTCTTTGAAGGTTGGACGTCGAGCTGGCACCTCGGCGTTTGTCAAAATCTACTCTCAATCATTAGCGGACCACAGTTCTGCTGTGGCGACCCCTAACCGGGAAAAGCCGAAAAAGACAAACAACTCCTCCTAAATACTTCATTTTACCATGCCCCCATAAATATGGATATTGCTGAATCAGTTCATATGTGGGTACATAATTTACCACTATTGCTTTTGTTCTTGCTTCGGTTTGAAACTGTCTCAGTATGTTCCACAACACTCTCTTTCTGGTTTGGTCAGGTATAAAATAATGTTATCTGGTTTGGTCAGGTATAAAATAATGTTATCTGCAAACAGAGCCGGCTTTTCTTGACTACCATACCAATTATATCCTTAAATTTCTGAATTCCTTATTTTCTTTGCCAATGGTTGTAAATTTAGTGCAAATAAAGGGGAGAGGAGGACACTCCTGCCTGGTTCCTCTGCTCAAGCAGAGATTATCAGAGGGGACCTCACCCACTTTAATTTTTACCTCTAGGCTTTCATCTATCCTAATAAATCACCCTTATAATTTCATCAGGGAATGCAAATGCTTCCATTGCTCTGCTCATCAAATTCCAGCTTACTCTGTCAAATGCTCTCTCTGCCTCAAGACCCACCAGCAACAGTGGTATTTTCTTACATTCTGCTTCACTGTGGATCATCACGGTTCTACTAATGTTGTCAAATGTATGCCTCCCCTCCACAAAACTACAATGATCCATATCTATCAATTTTGGCATCACTTTTGCCATTCCTTTAGCCATTATAGACAAACACTTTATATCACAATTTAGTATTGAAATGGGCCTGTATGAAGTTGGATATGCTGGATCTTTATCCTCTTTAGATAGTATAGCTACTACTTCTACTTCTCCTCCTCTTAAAATACTATTAAACAAAACCTTCCAGATTTTCAACAGATTTTTCTCTCCTAGCTTCCAAACTTGCACAGGAATTCCATCTAATCCTGGAGACTCTCCTGAAGAATGGTTATACATCACCATTTTTATCGCATCTCCTTCTATCCTGTTAGTAATTGACCCTCCTCTCCCTCTAGCCTTGGCATAGTTAATTCTTCTATAAACATTTCCATTTGTACTTTTCTTGATTTCCATATTTCTCTGCTTTATACAGACTTTCATAGAATTTCCAAAATATTTGTAGTACCTCCACAGGATCCCTTATCTTCCTTGTAATAGGCTCACTATGCTTGGCGACAGCTCTTTCTACTTTGTTCTGAGTTGTTGTACTAAAAGTTTTTGTCCTCTATAGAGAGTTATCAAAAGACAGTTGCGTAACAGCAATCTTTCTAAACTCGTGCATATTATAAAGGTAATCCCTTATTTTCTGTTTAGCGTTCTGTACTTTCTCCTCTTCTTGTTCTGTGAGATTCCCCATATTTTCCAATACATTAATATTTGTCAGTCCGTCCCTCCAGTTATTACTTCTTAACCATATCTCCCTTTCATTTCCATCCTATTTTTAAAATTCCATTTTAAATTTAATCCCACTCCCTAGCTATATTTTCAGAAGTTGTTCCTATCTTCTCTAATAGCTCCAGAATAATTTCTACTACTCATTTCTTAAATTTCTCTTTTTCTAACAGATAGGTGAGAAAGCGCCAGTGTCTCATTCTTATTTCATTACCCTATGTTCTTATTTTAGTTATTGGCACATGATCTGAAATAGTTATTGGGTGCGAATTAAGACCTTCAATTATGCACATGTTCCTGTGAAATGTAAATTCTGTATAGCCTAGCCCAGTTTTTGTATCGTGAGGAATATGTAAATTCACTCCGAATTTATAGTACAAAATTCACATATTCCATGCCAAGTATTTTCATAAATTTCTTTAAAAATCTTCCTTCGTTTGTTATACTTCCCTCCCTGGGCCCCCCAGACACATCTTCACTGTTGCAAATCAAATTCCAGTCCCTACCTACAAGTAATATTCCTTGCTGAAAGCTCGATTATTTCTCCCAGAATTTTCTTTAGCTCTAGTATAGCAGTTTTCGGTGGAATATAAATACATGCCAGGATAATCCTCCTTCCTTGCCAGTAGTCCCTTAGTACTACAAATCTAACATTATTGCCTTTTTTCCTCTTCTATTACTATGGAGATCCTGTTGCAATTAATACAAGTACTCCTCTCTTCCTTTGCCCCTGGTATTCTGCTGAATAACCATCCTAAAAACCTTTCTTTGTCAAATTCACATGTTCACTTTTTTCCAAGTGCATCTCTTGTAGTATAGTTATTTGCACTCTACATTTTTTAATAAAGTTTACTACTCTTTCTTTGCCTTTGTGGTGTCTTAATACCAGGATCCATATGAGGTTCTGCCAATGGTTATCTGGAGTCCAGCGGTCTCAACACTCAAGACCCATTTTCACATCCAAAGTATACAATTCTCATTCATCCTAGGGGCTAGACTGAAGAAATCTTCACCACAGGACACCATTCTATCTGCCGAGTGCCAGGGGCGGCTCGTGGCATCGGGCTGCCGGACTGCAGCCCCCTCAAATTAAAAAAGAAAACAAAATAAAAAAAGAAAACAAAAAAAATATTGTTTTAAATTTTCGCGGACTTCGCGCATGCGCAGTAGTCCCGACTACCGTCGGGCTATGCGCATGCTCAAGGCAGTCCGGCAGGACCCATAGAGGGACGCAAGGAGATGTCTGTGCACTTTAAAGTGCACAGACACGCTGAGAGGATACAACGCATCCGGACTGCAACAGCCAGAACACACTCGGGAGGGAGCTTGGGATCTCGTCGTCGGGAAGGAGCTTTACTGGGATCTCGCGGGTCTTTGAGAGTATTGCGCGGGCAGGATATGGTATGGAGAACAGACAGGTAAGTCTATGGTGCATATTACGTTATGTGTTGGTGTTTGGAACTTGAGTTGTGTATGTGTTAGCTGGTGCTTGGAACTTGAGTTGTGTATGTGTTAGCTGGTGCTTGGAACTTGAGTTGTGTATGTGTTAGCTGGTGCTTGGAACTTGAGTTGTGTATGTGTTAGCTGGTGCTTGGAACTTGAGTTGTGTGTGTGTTAGCTGGTGCTTGGAACTTGAGTTGTGTGTGTGTTAGCTGGTGCTTGGAACTTGAGGGGTGTGTGTGTTAGCTGGTGCTTGGAACTTGAGGGGTGTGTGTGTTAGCTGGTGCTTGGAACTTGAGTTGTGTGTGTGTGTTAGCTGGTGCTTGGAACTTGAGTTGTGTGTGTGTGTTAGCTGGTGCTTGGAACTTGAGTTGTGTGTGTGTGTTAGCTGGTGCTTGGAACTTGAGTTGTGTGTGTGTGTTAGCTGGTGCTTGGAACTTGAGTTGTGTGTGTGTGTTAGCTGGTGCTTGGAACTTGAGTTGTGTGTGTGTGTTAGCTGGTGCTTGGAACTTGAGTTGTGTGTGTGTGTTAGCTGGTGCTTGGAACTTGAGTTGTGTGTGTGTGTTAGCTGGTGCTTGGAACTTGAGTTGTGTGTGTGTGTTAGCTGGTGCTTGGAACTTGAGTTGTGTGTGTGTGTTAGCTGGTGCTTGGAACTTGAGTTGTGTGTGTGTGTTAGCTGGTGCTTGGAACTTGAGTTGTGTGTGTGTGTGTGTGTGTGTGTGTGTGTGTGTGTGTGTGTGTGTGTGTGTGTGTGTGTGTGTGTGTGTGTGTGTGTGTGTGTGTGTGTGTGTGTGTGTGTGTGTGTGTGTGTGTGTGTGTGAAAATGCCCCTGGAGCTCATGGTGGTGTGGTAGGGAATACCTCAGGCTTGAACCCTGTACCCTGTATGCAGGTGTTAAAGACTTGAGTTCCCTACCCACCACCATTTGTAAAAAAATTGCAGATTTTTGCCTCATATTTGATCTGAGCTGTTCCTCATAATATCTGTGGTTTGTAAATGTTGCAATGCTTGATATTTGATGGTGTAGTAGTAGCATTGTTGCCTCACAGCTGCAGGTTCTCAGGTTTGATTCTTGGCTGGGGGTCCGTATCTTCTCCCTGTGTTTGTGTGGGTTTGCTTTTGTGTCCTCCCATGTTACAAAGACATGTCTGCATTATTTCTTCCTGGGCCTCTGCTGAAAATTGTTTTTTTGTTCCAAGTCAGACTGTCCTGATTAACAAATGTTAAATAAAATTGACAGGCATTTGAATTTCAGACTTCAGGTTTCTGAATGTTTAATTCCTTGCAGATTTGATGGTGCAGTGGTAGTATTGTTGCCTCACAGCTATAGGTTTTCTGGTTTGATTCTTGGTTGGGGTGGCTTCTGTGTGGGTGGCTTCTGTGTGGAGTCTGCATCTCCTCCTTGTGTTTGTGTGGATTTCCTCTGGTGCCCTGCCATTTTACAAAGACGTGTCTGCAGTATTAATCCCTGCGTCTCTGCTGAAAATTGTTTTTGTTCTGTCCACAGTAAAATTGACCGGCATTTGAATTTCAGACTTCAGGTTTCTGAATGTGTAATTCCTTGCAGATTTGATGGTGCAGTGGTACTATTGTTGCCTCACAGCTATAGGTTTTCTGGTTTGATTCTTGGTTGGGGTGGCTTCTGTGTGGAGTCTGCATCTCCTCCTTGTGTTTGTGTGGATTTCCTCTGGTGCCCTGCCATTTTACAAAGACGTGTCTGCAGTATTAATCCCTGCGTCTCTGCTGAAAATTGTTTTTGTTCTGTCCGCAGTAAAATTGACCGGCATTTGAATTTCAGACTTCAGGTTTCTGAATGTTTAATTCCTTGCAGATTTGATGGTGCAGTGGTAGTATTGTTGCCTCACAGCTATAGGTTTTCTGGTTTGATTCTTGGTTGGGGTGGCTTCTGTGTGGAGTCTGCATCTCCTCCTTGTGTTTGTGTGGATTTCCTCTGCTGCCCTGCCATTTTACAAAGACGTGTCTGCAGTATTAATCCCTGCGTCTCTGCTGAAAATTGTTTTTGTTCTGTCCGCAGTAAAATTGACCGGCATTTGAATTTCAGACTTCAGGTTTCTGAATGTTTAATTTCTTGCAGATTTGATGGTGCAGTGGTAGTATTGTTGCCTCACAGCTATAGGTTTTCTGGTTTGATTCTTGGTTGGGGTGGCTTCTGTGTGGAGTCTGCATCTCCTCCTTGTGTTTGTGTGGATTTGCTCTGGTGCCCTGCCATTTTACAAAGACGTGTCTGCAGTATTAATCCCTGCGTCTCTGCTGAAAATTGTTTTTGTTCTGTCCGCAGTAAAATTGATCGGCATTTGAATTTCAGACTTCAGGTTTCTGAATGTTTAACTCCTTGCAGATTTGATGGTGCAGTGGTAGTATTGTTGCCTCACAGCTATAGGTTTTCTGGTTTGATTCTTGGTTGGGGTGGCTTCTGTGTGGAGTCTGCATCTCCTCCTGTGTTTGTGTGGATTTCCTCTGGTGCCCTGCCATTTTACAAAGACGTGTCTGCAGTATTAATTCCTGCGTCTCTGCTGAAAATTGTTTTTGTTCTGTCCGCAGTAAAATTGACCGGCATTTGAATTTCAAACTTCATGTTCTTCAGAATACATAGTAGCACAACCTTTTTTTCTAGCAATTTTCTAAGTTTATAAGATGAATATTTTAAATTTGTCCCTATTTTTGGGACTGTATTCCCCCATTATTGGCTTCGTCCAGGTTTTTGTGCTAAGGTTGACAGCTATGGCAAGAACTGAATTCACTGAATATGGACTGTAGAATTGTGCATATTTACTGATAATGGTGGACTGTAGAATTGTGCGTATTTACTAATAATGGTGGACTGTGGAATTGTGCATATTTACTAATAATGGTGGACTGTGGAAGTCTGAGTAGACTTTTTTTATGATAAATGTTCTCAACTGGGCAGTTTTGCCATTATGGGTGCATATGTTTTGTTTCATTGCTTACTGGAAAAATGTTCAAAACAAATTTAAAACACCCTCTAACAAGTGTACTGTATTGTACAAGGAATATAATTTTTAGTACAATGAGGAAGGTGTATCAAAGAACACATGTATGTTTCATATGCAAGGGGCCTATGACTCGAAAACAACCCAGAATTAATCTTTATCTGCCACTGGCAAAATGTATTTTCTTTGAATGTGGGTTTCAATGCTGTTTCAATGAATGTGAGTTTCAAGGGCAGAGACGTTTTAATGCTAAGTTTTCATTGTGAGACTGCATTGCTTTGTTTAACAGATGACTTAATGTTTGTGCTGTAAAATACAAAATAAAACTTTCAAATGAAGTCCAATCATTGAAGTAAAGCAGTATGCACATTAGTGTGTTTATGGTAAATGGAGTGAAATAGCCAAGTAATGGTTAATTGGAATAGCTGCAGAGGCTCCAGTTCAACCATTATTTTGTGGGGGGGGGGGCAGCAAACTCAGACAGGCCCAGCTGAACTATACCTCCCAACTGTCCAGATTTTCAAAGAATGAATAGATTTTTGCTTCTTATTTTTGGTTTGTTGTTCATAAAATTTGTAGTTTTAATTCCTAAATGATTTGCCAGAAGTCACTAAATAATAAGTTTCAGACTTCATAACCTTCATAAAAATGCATGTTAAAGTAAGAGCCATTCTATCAACTGTCTCAATTTATACAAGAGCAATTTTTAGTACTGTTTATATGTGCCCCCAATATATTTGGCCTTGTTCAGATTTACTGCATTAACAGGTTGAGAGGTACATGCAAATAAATTGCTTTATAGAATTAGGCATAGCCAACCTCTCAACTGTCCGCAATTTTTGGCTCAAAATGTTGCTCTTCCCCCTAATAATCCCTCTGCAAAATAGCAATTTTGGAAGAAAACTTGGAGGGTTTACAATTAAGAAATAACTGTAATAATCAAAGTTATAGATTACTTAAAATGCATGTAGATTCTTTTATTTTGTCAGCTGCTCAAGGTAGCAGTACTAATATTAAAGTGTCCCTTCTTTGACAGGTAGAAGCTGTATTGTGTGTCTATTATATATTTTTGCATCACATTTTGGTCCATTTTTCATAAAATTGTGTTTTTTGGCAAATTAGTGACAAATCACTAAAGACTGAAGTTAGAAAATGACAGACATTTGAGTTTCAGATTTTATACCCTTCAGGATATTCATACTAATGCAAGACCTATTCTATTATCTTTCTAAGTTTATTAGAGCAATATTTAAAATTGTCCTTATTGTTGTGCCTTTGTCCCACTTCTGTGTATGGCTTTGTCCAGATTTCTTGCTCTTGAGGTTGAGAGGTATGACAAATGTGTCAGGGCCATCACAGTCAGCCAGAGAGATTTCAAATTGTGACATGCTTGTTGCACCCCACTCCCCATGTAGTGACTCTGGATGTGTCCAAGCAAGGCAAGGAGTAGTTGTATCTACCTTGGATGGGGAGGACACACTGCATAAGTACTACAGTGGCTTTTCATCTGTCCTTGATTTTGCAGAATGGTCTGGTTTCTGTCATATTTTTGTACTGTTGATTTATGCTTATTACTCAGATTTATGCTTATTACTCAAAGTGCCTGTTGCTCTGTGTTTAAGTAGCAATGCTTTAATGACCATAAGGTAAGCTTGTCTGACATCGTAAGATGCAAGTAAGCTTTAATAAGCATACTGTTAAAGAATTGCCAACATTGAAAGCCTTTCTGTTGTTGCCATGCAGAGAATACTTGACTAGATAATGTATAAGCCTTGGGTATTAAAGGACAGGATTCCATTATTTTAAAAAGCTCATTACACTTGTTGGAGACTTCCAGTCATCTCTACAGACTTTACCCGTAAACTAAACAGAATGCCAATCATGTGTGGTCCATAACCTGTACAGTAATCCTTTAAGCAATGTATCTTGAGCTTGTTTCTTGTTTGCTTTTCATTTTTACTTTTATCATGTTTTCCCCATGAAACAAGTTGTCAGGCAGCAGGTCTTTTTGGATAAGAAACATTTTTACAAGTGGGGGCATCACATAGATTTCTACTTTCAGCATGTTGCTTGGTACTTTAATAAAGCTGAATATATTATAAGTAGAACTGCAGTGCAAGGAGAAGTGGTTTGAGTTGAGTGCTTCTGGTTTTTCTTATACTTGATTTTGACTGGCATTCCAGTAATGTATTTAAAAAGTAATTTATTTTTTCATGCCTCACAACCTTTTGTTTCCATCTAGATAATAAGTAAGCTGTCATGCAGCCAATGCATTGAAATATTTTTATTCTTCTACACTTATTTTTGTCTTGATTGGACTTTCATAATGATGGTTTGCCACCCAGGGCAGCGTATTTAAAGTTAGTTTTTTCTGGTTTTGTGCATAGCTCCTCCCCTTTATGGTTGACCACACCCCTTCCCTTTGACCCCACCCATTCAGCGTCTCCTGCAGCCCCCCTGTGATTTGAAGTCACCAGCCGCCACTGCCGAGTGCCCTGCTTACATTTATCGCAGACATACCCTGCCCTGGAGTATGAGGGGGGAACACTTTGACAGGAAACCTGTGCAGTGAACTTGGATACAACAGGAGTTGCACCTGTATATTAAAATGTTCTAGAAAGAGAATGCAGTTCAATTCCCCTCTGGCCTTCCAGAATGCTCTTCCAAAGCGAATCTTGCCTGTTCAGACAGATAACATGGTTATGGTTTACTACATCAACAAGCATGGTGGAATACACACTTAGCTATTTTCAGAGAGGCCATGAAAGTGTCACAATGGACAATCAATTCTCATCTTCTTCGACGTGATGCACAGTCTCGGCCACTGACTTCTCGCTTCATGATTGAGCACTTAATCTATAATTAAAAAGGCCTTTCATCTCTACAGAACTCCATTGTGCAAGCTGTTTTCCTTTCCATCCAATATCAAGAACTCCCAACTTTTTTCTCTGACACTACCTCCAAAAAGGCTAGAGGAGTGATGCTACCTTCCCCCCCCCCCCCTGCAGTGTCCAAATGGACTCCTTTACACTCTCACTTTCTCCTGAACTCCTCCTCCCCCATTTCTCAACTGATAAGTTCCATCCAAAGGCCAAAGTTCTCAAAGTAGTACCTTTCTGATCCAGATGGACGGTTTCCTCTTCTTCAAAAGCCTACAAATCTACAACCCTACAGTGCAACACATCCAGACCTTTGTTCAACAAGAATGCATTCCCATTACCCATCACTACTGACAGCACACACAGAGAGATTTTGAAGACCCATTGGAGAATTATTTTAGGTAACAGCGAGATGGCAGACGTGTTGGGGCAGACACTTCTATTTACTTATAAAAGATCGATCAGTTAATATAAAGACAAGGTTGGAAAGACACATCAATTCATATGGGAACACCCAGGTTGAGACTTACACATGTGGACATTGTGTTTTTCTTGAAGCAGTTAACAGATCAGTTACTGCCATAGATACACAATTGCAATTCTTGCAGTGTGGTTTATATAGCGTGCTGTACCACATGTCCCAGTTTTTATACTGGAAAACTGTCAAAGAAGTTGGCTAAGGGAATATATGAGCATACGTTAGCTATTAGAAAGAAGGATGAAAATAATGCTCTAGCCAAACATTCCTTAGTATACCAGGATTTTATAAAATGTTAATTTTGTTTTTGTCCTTGACGGTGTTAACACGAGTACTTTTAGTGGGAACACAATTTTAGAATGTAAAGAAGCCGAATAGCAAATTCGGCTCACTGCAGATAAGAAACTAGGTCTCAATTAATATATTAATCTAAAATGCTTTCTGCTAGCACAGAAATTGTAATACTTTATACTTGAGTTAATTATTATATAGAGAGAATCTTTAAAAATACATGAACATTGTATTAAAAAAATACTATTCAGTTTTCTTATTTTATGAAATATAACGTGTTTGTTTGCAACTTCATTCACAAATGCAATGCTTTAATGTGATATGTCAAATGTCATGTGACTTTAAGCATACTTTTTAAAATTAACTTGGAGAATTGCTTTATGTTGTAAGTGTTCTGAGGAAGTTCTCCAATATATTAAAGGACGACAGCGCTAAACATTCCAAATCTCACTCTGGCATTCCTTTATAGTGGCCATTTCTCTGAAGGTTTTACGTTGCTCTTTGTGTTTATACACCGAGTGGAATAGCCGAGCTTTTTGGAAACTTCACTTCCCATCTAAAACAAAGAATGAGGAATGTGTGGTGCATGACAGGGAGGGGGAATAAAAGTTCTACAGTTTGCTGAAAACTGACTTTCTTGCAAATCTATTACTGTGGCAAGTACAAACTTTAATTTCCGGCCAAAGAGCAGGGCCAGTATTGGTATTTTGGAGGCCCCAGCAAATGTCAAGTTGGGGACCCCAAGCACTTCCAGTCTAAGTATCACCCTGTCACTGCCACCCCTTCTAAGCAACCTTTTAGTTCATGCTGCAAACTTTTAATAGTAGTCCACACAGACAGACCTGTAGTTAAAATACTCTTACATTTTTTTTATGCTCAATTTCTGAGAGACTTGGTTGGCTACAATCACCTGCATTAGAAGCCGAAGTTAAGTGCAAACTTGCAGTACTGTGTTTTAGTCTTCTGTTAAGTGCAAACTTGCAGTTTTAAAAGTACTGTATTTTATTTTTTCTGATACCCAATTGTTTCACTGAATAGTGTGCTGTGTCTCTCTCTGCTGTAAGAGGAAGTAGTGGTCTTTTCACTTCTTTGTTATCTGATATTTAATGGTTAGCCTAGAGGGTTTAATCTGTACTTTTAAGTGCTAGCCACAAAGTCTGAAAATTCATTTTATACTCAATTTCGGAGAGACTTGGTTGGTTACAATCACCTGCATTAGAAGCTGAAGTTAAGTGCAGACTTGCAGTACTGTATTCTTTTGTTAAGTGCAAACTTGCAATTTTAAAAGTACTGTATTTTATTTTTCTGATACCTAATTGTTACACTGAATAGTGTGCCGTCTCTCTCTGCAGTTAGTTCCCCACCCACCATGCCTGTTCTTGTTTTGGCGTTAGTGTTGGTGGCTCTGGAACTGCTCGGCCCTCCTGTAAGTCTGTATTTGAACACTCCTCCTGGGTCCATCTCATTTGCTCAATTAACAGAGTACAGTGAGATCATATTCTGAGTCTAGTGTTCACTCTACTTTATACAGAGAGAAGATTTGGGAAGGCCAACCCACTTAGGTTCTTCCTTCCTCTCTCCTTGCACTTTACTAACAAAACAAAATGCACTTTATTCATCTGCATTTACTGTATTTGCGTTTCCTCCTACTTGATTTTGCTTTTGCCCCTTCTTAAAAGTACTCAATTATATTTATTCTGCTGCATTTATTACTGCTTGGTAGTAGCCTGATTAAATTGTAACTGTTATTCTAAGTCTGTTGGGCTTCATACCGGTCGTTTTACATTAAGAAAGTTTGTGGTCTACACTGTTGTGGCAGGACAGGTAGCTTACATCCTTCTAAGCTGGGAATTGCTGGTTGAAGGCTCATTGTCTGCTATTCTAAAAAAGTGCATTAGTTCTGGTTTAAGCACTTGGGATTCAGGCCAGTTATTCTAAAATTATGAAGGATTGTGGTCTGCACTTTCGTGGGAGGAGATGCTGGATTCTGCCCTTCTGAGCTGGGAGTCCGGTCACAGGCTTATTGTGCCCGCCTATTTGAACTGTTTCTGAAATTGGTGCGCCTTTTTGCTGCAGCTTAGACCAGATGCAGGCTTGCTGAATCTAGCTTTGTTCGTATAAACTTGAGCACTGATCCAGGCCATCTTTTTTAGAAGGTTCCCCTGCACCCTAGTGGCAGGAGCGAGCAGTTAGAACTTGTCTGATTGAAGACTGCTGGAACAGGGCTCAGTTTTGAGAATTTTTCTGGTTAATTGGGTAACATGTTTAAATCAGTTTGCTAGTTTTCTATTGTTTTATATATTTATACAGAGATATATATATATATATATATATATATATATATATATATATATATATATTAAAAAATTGCACTTTATTCATCTGCTTTTACTGTATTTGTGTTTCTTCCTACTTTATTACTAGGAGCATTGACTACAACTCTGATCTGAGATATAACCATAAGTATCCTTTTCTGTGCATTTAAAGTATTTTTTGACTGTATCTGCTTTATTTTCAGAAAAAAACACTTGTTTCCTGCCTTTCTAAGCTAATATAGTCCAGTTTTCAGGTTAGTGCGGAATTCAGGGCTGTGTTATAAATCTCTGCATTTGCCCATACCTTACTCGGATAGAAGGAAGTTTTTCTGTTCACCTGTGAGAGAGGGGAGCTTTGAGTAGCCTGTCTCTGGAGGAGTGGTTTCAGCCCAGATATTAGTAGTTTTATGGCCATTTTGGGCTAATTTCTATCTCTTTCCATTTCCCTGCTATAAAAACCGCATTTGCCCAGTTTTGCGCGCTGGGCGGCACCGGTTAGCTAGGGTACAGCTATTCCCAGCGCCACAAAGTCTCCTTTTCAATTTTTCCCTTGGAACTAAAACTTTCAACTTAAGCACTCAAGCCACTCATTTCTCAGCCCGGCACTTGCTCAAAACTCATAGCAAGCACTTATAAACCCTAGCACTAGACCCCCCCTATACTGTACAGAAGGACAAGGCTCGCTATTTGACCTTACCAGCCAATCAGTAAAACAGTTCACTGTACATATCCAGACATGTCCAAAGGGCAGTTACAGGTGTACTCTCCTGTCCAACTGGTGAATCTGGGCATTTTGAGGCAATGTTACAACTGCCTCATGTACACAGACAACCCTCTCCTCCTACCACCAAACACTAATACATGTAGGAGATGCAATTATACAACTAAATTGAAGGCCAAGCTCTCCCAACCCAAGACTGGATCAAACAGTCAAGAGGAGAAGGGAAATACCTGCATCACATAGACCCATTAAACCAGCACCGGTAAAAACACACAAATACACGAAAACATACTCGGAGGCTCTAAATAAAAATCTGCAAAAGCAGCGGAGACCTCCAAAGCAGACATCCAAGCAATCTCCACCCCCCCCCCCAACACAAACCATGAAACACATACTTCACAAAACCAGTGTGCCATGCAATCACAGCCCTTAAAGCAAAACAACATACCCAACACAGTAGTAATAGCTGACTACAGTCAGGCACACCGACGTCCCACTCACTAGGCTGAATAAGGAGAAGGTTACTGTTAGCTGCCAGTCAGATGCCAGGATCCGCCACATAACACAAGCACTCAGGCCACTCCAGAACAAGTACAAATACGACTCTGTCATTGTCCATGTTCGTGTGAATGACCTGAGCTGTACATCCCTGGACTACATGGAGAGAGAAAGAAGAGCTCTCTGATCACGTAGCCCTGGCCGGTATGACCCTGACCCCGAGTAACATCCTGACCTCACCAAGAATGATACCACGGTATAAAGAAAAAATTATCCAATTTCAACAACTGGCCAAGTTTCTGGTGTCATTCCAAGGTGATCCAGTGTCTGTCTGCCTGGGATGACATGCTCGACAAGCCACTCTGCTTCACTACAGACTGCTTGCACCTGTCACCCTTAGGCTTTCGAATATTGGCCAAAGCTCTTGCCACCCCCCATAGTGCCTTTTTTAGGCAAGGCTCAAAAGACAAACCCACTGCAGTAAATAGCACAACTAACAAAAAACTGAGGGTAATGCTACTCAATGCCAGAAGTCTAAACCTCAAAAATGCATGCACTCGAGGCACTCCATATGGAGAAAATGGATATATGTGTAGTAACAGAAACCTGGTTTAAGGCTCCAGAGAGCACCCCAGCAATACCAGGCTACAACTCATACCATGCATTTCAGCCACAGAACCCGGACCGAAACAGAAAAGGTGGGGGTGTATCCATATTCATCAAGGATACCTACACCTCCAGGTTAGTGGCACAGCACGATGCTTCAGAGATCATCCACATGGAACTAACAACGGGCAAAACTGCAATTCAAATTGTAGCTTGCTACAGATCACCCACCATGTCCCAGGACCCCCATTCTGCATTTCTGGAAACACTGGGAAACATAAAGGTCCTACCAAACACAATATTGGGCGATTTCAATTACCCAAACATTAACTGTGAGAACTACAAAAGTACTAACTCCCTTGCCCAACATTTCCTAGAATTTATAAACTAAAATGCCCTGGATCAACTGGCCAACGTTCCCCAGAGGTGACAACATATTGGACCTGGTCATCACCAACATGGGCGACCGGTGTTCCACATCGGAGGTCAACCCCTCGCTGGTTAGAGCTGACCATAAAACAAATCACTCTGGATATCCACATTCCGCCCCCACCCCCGGACAAGGAAACCACCATGAAAAACTTTTCAAAAGCGAACTTCATGTTACTTAAGACAGAGGTGGGAAAAAAAAAAAAAAGTAAAATCCCAAGAAGGGAAGACATCCCTGATCAGTATCGGCAAGAAACTACGATCCTGATCCCTCATAAAATCATCCAAGGCGAGCTTCGAAAGAAAAATTGCCAAAGACTCTAAAGATAACCACAAGGCATTCGTTAGCGATGTCAAGAATCTAAGTGACAATGCTCAGATCTGCTCGGAGTTAGTGCAGAGTGGCACAAAATACACTGAACTGACCGATATTGCCAACATCCTGACAGACAGGTTCAGTGCAAACTTCACTCCCCCTCACCCCCAAAAGGGCCCATAACCATACCAGAGGAATGTAGAGCCCCTGAAATCAGACACTCAGGTTAAACGGCCCTCTCCAAAGCCAAAAACACAGCATCAATGGGACCTGACTGTGTCCCAGGCTGTGCCGTACATGAGCTTAAAGACTAACCCACCCCTCACCTAAACACACTGTTCAAACTCAGCCTCTTCACAGGCTACATACCCAGAGTGGCGCACAGCAACGGTTATTCCGCTCCACAAAGGTGGAGCCACAACAGACCCCGGGAACTATCGCCTTATAAGCCTGACTAGCTTGGTCTGCAAGGCTATGGAGCACATCATCATGGAACTCTAACAGAGACATTGGGAACCTCCAAACACTGGACCCCAACACAGTTCGGCTTTGTTAAGGGCAGATTCATGCCTCCTAAACCTGGTGAACTTCGAGACAGTTACCAAGGTTATAGATGAGGGAAAGATGGTTCACACAGCCTAACTAGACCATGCAAAGGTCTTCAACACCATTCCCCATTCTGGTATAGACAAGCTCACCAGCCTGAACATAAACCCCTAAGTCACAAGATGGGTTGCCAACTGGCTCATGGACAGAACCCACATGGTGAGAGTTGCAGGAGCTAGGCCTGACTCTAAACCAGTTACAAGTGGTGTTCCCCAGGGCTCAGTCCTAGAACCCCTCCTGTTCGGCATATACTTCTCAGAGGTACAGGCAAGCACAGGAGGACTATGTCTGACCAAGTTTGCAGACTACTGCAAACTAGGGGCTATAACTGACTCTTCGGCTGACACAGACATCCTCCAAAAGGGTCTTACTGAGATGGATTCCTGGTGTCAAAATCATGGCCTCAAGCTAAATGCCAAAAAGTGCATAGTCATCCCCTTTGGAAAAAACAAAGTACCACATAGGTGGTAGTCCCTTAAACACAGAAGACATAAGGGATCGGGGACCCAAGTAGACAGTAATCTCTCCTTTGATAATCACATTGCCAAAGTAGTTAGAAAATCCTTCTATGTGTCCCACCTAATCACAAAAGGGTTCGCATCCAGATCAAGAGAAGTTATTTTGCCCCTCTACTCATCAATCAGACCCATCACAGAGTACAACGCCCCATTTGGGATGTACCTTACAAGACACCTGCAACAGCTGGAAAGACCACAGAAGTACCTTACCAAGAGGATCACTGGCCTCAATCAGACGCTCTAAGCAGCTCGACTGAAGAAACCCCAGCTGTACTCAGTTGCATACTGCCTACTCAGAAGTGATCTCTGCCCGACATACAATGCCTTGTCCAACCCAGACTTTATGGACATGCTCCACCTAAAGAAAAGAAAACCATATCCCCTCGAGCCACATGCTCTAGGGATCTAAACCTCACCACAACAAACAGGACGTGCTGGGGGAATAGATTCCTGTCCCAGAGACTTCCCATGCTTTTTAACAAGATTCCAATCTACATTAGGCAGAGCTCCTTGCTAACACACTTCAAGAGAAACCTTGACGAGTGGATGGGAAACAGTAAGTTTACCCCGGGGATCACTTCAGTGGCTCTGCTGGACAGAGGCACAGGGAACTAATCTAAGGGGGAGGCGAAAGCCAACACATTCTGGCTAGGCTTATAAATGTCTTTGGGCAGATAGTTCCATTGTATTGTTCATAGGTAGGTAACTAGGCTATGTACCGCACTATGTTAGCCTATCTTACAAAGGGACACTTACAGTTACTTGCATTTAGTTGCAACAATGATACATTACAAAAACTCTATGTAAAGGTATGGATATAAATGAAATGACACCCTAGACCTACTGTTTATATATACACACACAAGTCCTCCCCTCTGATTTCCCCCTTCTTGGGCTCACCATACTATGCACATTACTTTTTTCTTCCCTTTCTCACTTTTTGCTTTCCTCTTTAGCTTTTTCAAGAAGCCATAACATTCTATATGTTAAGTGCATTTTAAAGTTTTCTTTTTGCATAACTTTTTCATCCAGTGATGGCTTGAACAGAAACTATGATTATGGGAAGAAATTCATTTGTTGCTGTTCAGCTTTAGTTTCCCTTGCATCCTTTCAACACCACCTTTCCTAGCTAACACAACACGGTGATAATCACTTAGGAAATAACTCAAAATAAGCCAGGGTTCCAAGAAGCCACAGATTTACAGATGGTCTGGGATGCATTTTAGAGAAAATTTTCAACCTTTCAATCCAATGGTGGTCTAAACAAAAATCATGGGAAAGAATTTCAGCTGTCATTTCTTTTTTTTTTGTTTGTTTTTTTATGGAAGACATTAAGTTGTACCAAAGGCTTAAAGTTCAAAGCTGACAAAAACAGTAGCTCACAATAAACTAGCAGTTGTCAAACAGCAGCAGGGATGAGTTACTTATTTTACCTCATTTATGAGTAATGCATACCTGTCACTGATTTTACAGACCTTCTCTGATTTTGCTCATACTTTTGCTTTGTCCTTCGTAAGTTTGACTTGCTGGCAAATCATTCAGGATTACAAATGGTCAATAAATCAAGACACTGGAGTGTTGTACTTGCCATCCAAAAATGCATGTTGATGCAAAAGGTGTTAGTCTATTAACTTTTTAAGTGAATTAGAGTAATATTTAAAATGTGTTCATGATTCTGAACCTTTATTCTGCTATTAGCATTTCACTGAATTCTTAAGCAAAGAAGTTGAGAGTTAGAATATCTCTTGCTCTGCCAGCACTTATAAAACTCCCTGAAAGAGAACACCATCCCTAAAGACTTGAAGCATTAGCTCTTCTTAAAATCCAGTGTGCATTGAGATAAGTCACTCTTGGCTGCTGATCTCTCTAGTGTTTACAGTGTTCATGTTCATTATCAGTTTTATCCTAAGTGGCATATCACAGCCCTTTTCAGGTTAAAAAGCATGATCAGGAAATTAATACATTTTCTCTTCCTCACCACCCCCCCCCCCCCCAAAAGCAGGAGCAGTAGCGTTTGTGGGGTCCTCACACAGTCAAGGATAATTAAGGGGGGCCCTGCAGCCACAGGTATTGCAGGGACCTAAAGCTGGCTATGTAGTTAGTTTTAGTGGAGAAAATGTCCAACAGCAGGGGCACTGTGTCAGTGGTAAAATATTTAATGGAATTGTGATGCCTGTTAACTGATAAAACACTGTTACTATAACCAAAATATCTTTGAATTTTAAAGGAAATATAAATAATTATTACCCACCTGGTTTATTAAGCGTACAAGATTGCTGTACTAGCTTATGTTAGTTTGACATACATGTTACAAAATATCAGGATAAGATAATTTGCTGTGGTTGGGGGCCGCCAGGAACAGGGGGCTTCAGCAACTGCAGGGTTTGTTGGTGCCTAAAAGCCAGCTATGCTAAAGAGCTAGAGGAAGTCTGAGGTGAAACCACTGACTTCCTATAATATTCATTTTTTTGCTCTAATGGAGCTTGTTGCCAGTTTCAGAAACAGTAGTTTGAGCAACCTCCAACAACAGAGAGGGCAGTTTAGTTCTGAAAATGTTACACTTCAAATGCATCACACAGCTGAGCCACTTCATGTCTTCTTACCATGGGACACTAATCTAGAGATTCACATAGGCAACTTGCACAAATGTCTTTCAGTACTACTTGTTACAGTCGCTTAGCATGAAAATTCTAAACAAGCTTCTCTCTCTGAAATATTTCTGTGGCAAATGGGTTTGCATTCTGTGCTGTTATTCTAGGTACAAGTCTTCTTTCCATAAATCAAGGAGGTTTGATAGCCAAGAAAACTCGTGTTGCAATATTAAGATAATCCAGTTCTGAGTGAGGCATAACAAAAAAGAGGGTTTGGCTGCAGAAGCAACCTTAAAAGTAAAATAAGCTCTACATTAGTAAAATCTAATCATTCTCACTGCTAAAATTCATTAATGCTACCAGTAAATATAAAAAAAAAAAAAAAAAAAAAAAAAAAAAAAAAAACTTTTTGTACCATCCACTAGCTGCAGCAAACACTTATGTAACTTCTGATAAGTATGAAAAAGGTAAAAGCAGGGGAAATTCCTCTTTCATTGAGGTTTAGCAATCCTACAACTCATTTAAATAAAATAAAGGAGTGTAGAGAGCAAATCACACTGCATGGGGGAGCAAAGCCTCCCCCCAACAAATTCCACAGCAAAATGCATTTTTTTCTGTTCATGAGACAAAAAGCAGTGTTCCTACATGACAAAACCAAAGAAACAATCAAAAAATAATCCTCCAAACTTCAGAGTGTATTTAATAGTCCTTCAAATAAAACTCTTTCACCTTTTGTCTATAGCTAGACTTCTTCAGACTGAATGAAAAGAGCATGTCATTTTATACATGACACAATTAAAAAACATTTGCATAATTGATTTACAACTATTAAATCAGTATTGCCTGCTTTAGTGCTTCAATTTCTCTCTTTAAATATATCTTAAAATTCGCTTTCTCGTTTAATCCTGAAGAACTGCTGGCATCCAGTTCAAATATCCAGCAATATTCCCTCCAGTCCAACTCTTCCTCTGCATCTAACCTATTACAACCAGATACAAAATATAATACAAAAAACCTAAGTGAACCACTACATTTTGTTGTACTATAATGCTTATCCCAAGCATTATTCAGGTCAACTTTGCTTATAGCATGTAAATGTTTGTGTACATTTCATATAGCTCTTTTTGTAGTCCTACCTATATAATAAACAGGACAACAGAACAAACAGATAAATGCACTATAAATCTTGATTTACATCTATATAGATCCCCGACAGAAGCTCTGACATTTTTATATACACTTCATTTTCATCTACCATCAAAAACTTGCAATAATTGCAATTTAAGCATTTAAACATTTCCTAACTTCTTCATTCTTCTTACAATTTAACTTACTTTGAAAAATATTCTTAAAATTGTTCCCCTTTTATTTACAAAAAAACAGGAGCTTCCCCCACCAATTTCTTTACTTAAGAAAAAACTAAGGATTTTCCCATTTTCGTTCATGATATCTTTAATCTGTTTCCCCATCTAAGGCATACTGAACTACCATTCCCATTTCATAATTTTTAGAATTTTTTATTAAGCTGCCTAACATTCCTATTAACTTCAATATTCTTCAAATTTATTTTTTACTAATTTGTTGGGGTATAAATACTGTTGTCAATCTCAGACCTGTTTTATCAGGTCCTACCTGATTTTATTTTACTATTATCAATGTACATATCTTTATAGATTAATTAAAGCCAACATAACATTAGCTAATATGTTGAGGTAAACGTTACTGTACATGATTATATTTATGAATTGGAAATATGAACCTTATGTCACAATTACATATGGCATAAGCCATCCTGATTCCATCAGCTCCGCTACTTCAAACATCCAATCAGATAGTTTCATATTACATTCTCCTATTTTTATTTTGATATTTTCACATGCTTTTTCCTATGATAATTTTGTCTTTTCAGTTAATACCAGCAACATCACTTTGGTATTACTTTCTGCAACTTTTTACAATGCGAACATCATTTTTACACTGTAGGTACAGAGTTTTTTATGCACCATATATCTTTTGCGACCATGTCTAATGCGAATTCTTATGGTTTTTTACAATATCTATGCAATTAGCGCTGAGTTCCTTTACTATTTTGCTATCTTGCTCTATGATTAGCGTTATAGTCCCATTGACTTAGACACATAAATTTTATATAGGTCTGTATACATTCTGTTCTGAGTGAGAATACTTATAGGGGGTATTTTTTGGATATATTTCCTTGCTTAGATATAATAAAATGAATTATGATATGTTTAGGTAAATTAATTTCTGTAAGATGCTTTGAATTATTGGTCCGCGTGTTCATTATAGCGCAATCTGATATATAACAATATGCCAGAAGCGTATTTGTCTAAATGTAAAAATTAAACCTTGCGTACCAATTCTATGTTTGTTTGTAAGTTGTTAGTTGGTGTGTTCCATACAGTGTAGTTTGACACATAACAATATGATAGATTCGTGTCTGTTAAAAATAATTTTATATATAAAAATAAATATGAATTAGAATAATACCATAATAATAATGGAGCTATTTAATATTTTTTGTTTTTAACTTAGTTATTATTATTATGATAATATATTACATTTATCAAAAACCAAAAATTAAAAATTAACACGAGTTTTCCTCAGCTTTTAGCTAGCGCTGTTAAAATCTAAAGCGCTATCTCATGCTGCTATTAATTAATTTTTAGATGAATGATACTGTATGATTGATGTATATCTCTATCTGTATATTTTCATACATTTCCTATATATTATCTTTATATTTTTATATTTACACTATATAGTGCAACCACTTAGTGGTAAATGAAAGTTGTGATATATTTTTATTTTGCCGTCATTAGCTCTATGCTATGGCGATTCTACATAACTATTCTGGCTATACCTCCAGCCATATATGGGCAACATTTCCTGATTCATGAAGCTCTGAGCTAATGGTTTGCAGGCCATTAATTGTTTGATTGTGTTTATTGTAGAATTAAGTAGTAACGGAAACCCTAGCATTAAGCTTTCTAAATATGGGCATAGCTTCCTAGAAGCACTCACTAAAAATTTCATTACTACTTAGATGGCTATGGTGCTAATATTTTATTTTATGTTAATTTTCTTTTAAAAAGATATGTATTTAATGAACATTAACACTATTTACATCTCTAAAGTTTTGCACTTGGGTGCTATTGAATGATGATTAGGCTGCTTGCCTTTAACTATGTTAGACTGCTTGTGATGTTAATGTTGAATCCTTATTTTATTTTATTTAAACAAGCATTTTGGTTTGCTGATTTAATGATTGTTTTAATTACTTGATTGAAAGACAATGCATTGGTATAAAATCACCTATTTGGTTTTGTAATTTGTAACCTGAGGAAGCGCAATTTACATTGCGTGAAAGCGCTTGTTTTTTGGTCCACAATAAATTCATTTTATTTTTATCTTCGTGGTGGTTTCTACATTTCTTCAGTTCTACATTTTTATATACACTTCATTTTCATCTACCATCAAAAACTTGCAATAATTGCAATTTAAGCATTTAAACATTTCCTAACTTCTTCATTCTTCTTACAATTTAACTTACTTTGAAAAATATTCTTAAAATTGTTCCCCTTTTATTTACAAAAAAACAGGAGCTTCCCCCACCAATTTCTTTACTTAAGAAAAAACTAAGGATTTTCCCATTTTCGTTCATGATATCTTTAATCTGTTTCCCCATCTAAGGCATACTGAACTACCATTCCCATTTCATAATTTTTAGAATTTTTTATTAAGCTGCCTAACATTCCTATTAACTTCAATATTCTTCAAATTTATTTTTTACTAATTTGTTGGGGTATAATTTGCAGTGGTGCAGCAGTAGCGTTGTTGCCTCACAGCAAGAGGTTCTCCTGTTCGATTCTCGGCTGGAGTGCCTTCTGTGTGGAGTCTGCATGTCCTCCCCGCGGTCGAGTGGCATTCGAAAGACATACGTGAATGGGCGTGCCTTCGCTGAAGGTTGGGCGTCGTGCTGGCAACTCGGCACCATAAAAAAATCTACGGTCAATCATTAATGGACCAGAGTTCCGCTGTGGCGACCCCTAACCGGGAAAAGCCGAAAAGACAAACAACTAATCTGTTGGGGTAGCCCCTTAAAACTAACTTGGAACACAATGAAATTCCTTCTTTAAGAAGCAAGTAAGTCATCACTATCCATCAGGTCACTAACTCTTTTAACTGCCCTTTTACTATATTATTTTTCATACTGATGGGGTGCATACTTCCATATTCCGTGTTATTTTGTACCTCTTTTTTTATACATCTTGGTCCTTAGTTTATCATTCTCTTTATACACTTACACAACTAAAAAATATACATTTTAAAGTCATTAAAAGATGTAAAACTATAATAATTCATCTGGACTTCCCCTTCAAAATTAGAAAGGGGTCATCGATAAATCATCCACAAATAATAAATTGTTTCTCCCATGCAATCATAAAAACATCTGCATAGCTGGGAACCATGGCTGCTCCCATGGCTACCCCATTAGTTTGCTGAAAGAAGAACCATTAAACTCAAAAAAAGGTTTAAGCCAAAAAAAACATCAAGCAACTCCAAAACAAGCATAATCATTTCATTGGTAAACCGTTTTGAACATAGCAATTCCATTCTAACAAAAATCAGGACCTATGTCATTAGACATCATATTATACAGCAATTTAATATCCATGGTTACCAAAAAAAGCAGCGTCATATACAGCAATGCCTTTAACAAGCTCTTTAAAGGCAAAAGTGTCACAAATAAAAGTCACACTTTTTCCAACTACCTTTTGCAACTGCTTGTCAACAAATACAGCCATGGCTTCTGTCTTGTCGTCGTTCCCCCACACTTGCTACAACTGGTCTCATGGGAGGGTCATTCAGTGACTTGTGCACTTTGGGCAGACAAAAGATCCTACTTATTTTAGGACTCTCTTTCCAGAAGAAATTAGCTTTTTGTATCCCAATTCTACCTTCACATAGCCACTCTTATTAAGGTATCAATAAACCTATATGATTTTTGGATTACATGAAGGGTGACTTTTCTATAATAATTTACATTGTGCAGCACATCATTGATCTTGTTAATATAGCTGACTTTATCTAAAACCACTAGGGCATTTCCTTGTGTTTGTTTTTGTAATTAAAATACTATCTTCACTTTTCACCTTTTTCAATGCCAAAATTTAATTTTTAGTTAAACTGAAAAACTTTCTTTTGGGTTTAATTAGCCAACAGTTCTCTTAACTGTCTTTCTGCGACTGCAAGAAATACATCCAGTTCGAGCCTCAATGGTGGATTGTAAAAACTAGGTTTCACAAAGGCATAATCACTTTGCACATTTTGATCAAGCAAACTAAATTCAATGTTCTCATATAGTGCCTTAAACAGTTAAGCACATCACAAATCAAAGTTTTATTTGAAGGAATATTAAATAAGCTCTGAAGTTTGGAAGTTCATTTTTTGGTTGTTTCTTTGGTTTCATTTTTGTGCTTTTACAACTGGACTTATCCGTTTTTGTGCTTTTACAACTGGACTTATCCGTTTTGATACTTAGTTGCTACATGACAACTCAATGCTGAAAAGTTGTCCAGCGTCTGCACACCTGGATACTACAAGTAAATCACTAGCAGTGCATGTCTGGGGAAGGATGAGCATGGAAAAAGTGTGGGCAACAGACTGCGTCCAACAAAGGCCAGAGGCAAACATCTATCAACCAAAAATTTTAGAAGGGGTGCAAAGGCAATCAAGGAAGGACATGAAAAGGGGATCTATAAATAATAACCGACCTGTGACAAGGAAGAAGGCTTTAGGAGACCAATAGTTCTCCAGGACAACTGAACCAAAGTTAAACCCAGTTAACCAGCCAGGTGGGAGGAACAAAATTTACCAAGTTATCCTTAAAACTACAGGAAAACTAAATACACAGCTACCTCTCTCAAAAAAAGTTCAGAGCTCAAAGTGAAATGAATACGACCTCAGTGAGATGCGAGAAGGAAAACAGTTTCCTTTAAGAAAGGAAACAAGTCAGACCTACTAAGTAAAGCAATCACGAGTGGAACAAATGTCACAAAGAATGAGAAACAAGACAGAAAGAGAAGCCCTGCTTGTAAAATGCATAAGATACAGAAAGAAGCAAATGTCATCACAATGATAGCATACACTATGGAATTGAATGCATACAGAAGCAAAGCGAGGGTAAGTAGAACAGTCAATAGCAGGCTGTAGAGGGAAAAATGAAAGCACCTTATCAAAAACAGGTCAAGCTCAGAATCAAAATACTCCTTAAAACCATGTGCAGTATACACACAGTATCTCCGAGAATATGGACTATGAGCACATCATTTAGGATCCCTGGATCTATAAGCTGCAGCACACTGCAAAATCCTGTTATATGGACATTCATACTTTATATATGTAACTTTGTCTTCTATATGATCCAGGATCAGTCTTCATGTCCATCACACAAATGTAAAAAGAACTAGCACATGTAATTGAGAACATGGCTTTATAAACACTCGTACAAACAATGTTAGGCAAACAATCGCAGGGACCATAAAATGCCTAGTCATATACACCTTTAAGTATGCACATTTAAAAGTTCTTGCCACTCTTCACAAATAAAATGCTCTCCTCTCAAAATAAGTACGGCTTTACAGGATAACCCTAGAGTAAATTTCCCTACTTGTCCAATCATCAAAATTAGTTTGCAAGCTACCCAAATTAATACTTTGATCGTTCTATAGTGGTAACTTGTTCCACAGGCTAGGAATACATTGAGTTATGAACTTCGACCTCCGAAAAGAGTCTTCTTTTCCTTGTTGGTGTAATTTAGGTCCCTAGTGTGGACATTTATACACCCATTTGTTTTGTGAAGAACTCAGCAGCATTATCCCAAGCCTGAATCATGTTTTTTTGTACTGTCTGCTACTCAAGAGACTATAAATGCACACCAGCTACCACTCACTGTAATCTTAAACGGTGACTACAGCTCTCACCAACAGTGGACCCACACTGTGTAGTACCTTCCAAATGTCACCCGATATAAACCCATACACCAACAAATGTACCAGATGTCAACTATGGAGGACCCACACAATGTAGAACACCAGCTGTCACTCACATTGCCCCACACTGTGGTGCATACAATAGAGGGCACACTATGGGGATCCATACTGTGAGGTACAAACCATATAATACCCAATAGGGATCCATAATATGGAATACACACACACAGTCACCCAACATGGGCCTACATTCTGGAACATGCATGCAGAGTGGATGTCACCCAAAGGGGGCCCCATACTGTTGGGCACAATAGCTGCCACCCCCTTTAGATATCCACACCAGATTCTACACTATGCAGCCTCATGCTACCACTCAAGGACCTACACTGTGAGGCATATATCAGCTGTCAACCATTAAGGGCCCACTAACCTTGGGTCCACACAGTAGCACTGAACTAGATTCCACCTACTGGAGACTCACTATGCAGTCCACTCCAGCAGCCGTTCCCTGCAAATACACACCATGTACTCTACACCAGCTGCCATCCTCTTATACCTATACCATGCAGGCATCATCATCAGCTGGTCACACATCGTTGAAACACCATACAGCTTACTCCTACATACTATTCTCACACCCAAAAACACAGAGCACAATCTTGCGTGAGCACACACTTCACTTGCTACCAACAATGACCTTCACTGTCTAATACATCAGCTAGCATCCAATGAGGTTCCACATCACAAAATAGACCCATACTATGGAGTATACTCAAGATACTACCCACAGGACATACAAGCTGCCATCATACTGGCCAACTATATTCAAGATACATCAGCTGGCAGCCACAGGGACCCATAACATGGAATATATACCAGTTGTTCTTATCCACTGGGGCTACATAATGTACAGATACACACACCACTCTCAGGAAACCAGTATGGAGAACACACCATCTGCCAGGCATGAATTCATGACCATTATCTCTAGTATCACACCACTGACTGTCACAAAACCCCAAACATGCAATGAAAAACTCAACTAAGTTCCACCTCTCACCTCTTCATTTCTATTCATGTCTAGTAATGATCTAATTGTGTTCAAACTGCCAAGATTTACAGTACAAAATGAACAGTATCACAACACTAACATCAGCGCAAAATGTTTTATGCAGGGTGTCAATGCCTTCAGCACTCTCCATGCAAAATATCTGTACAACTGAGAGAAGTCTGCAACACAATCAGGTTTGCCATTTGCAAACAGAACAGACAATTTTGAGATAAAAAGGAGAGCATGAATAGGTATTTTAATGCCAAAAGATGCACATAACATGGTCATCTCTTTGGCATCTGCAACCAATATAAGCTCACACCAAACACTGGGGGTCCACACTGCACATAGGATAATAGCAGGTTACTAGGCTAATGACCCTAGATCCTTTTTAAGCCTAACTATTCATGCCCCAGTTTTCCAAATTATCAATGCCCACAGGCTACAATGGGCTTTGGTATATGCCTGTGCCTTACGGCATCTACGAACTGACCCTGTCCATAAGAGCCATAGGTAACAAGCCATTGGTGAACTTGTGATTTCCCATTCACTGGTTCAAACTGCATTTGAATAGGCTTGGGGAACAGTTCTCTAGAACAGACTGCCCATTTATGTGAAACAGAAGGGGTAATCTCTGAGACACATACCGTCCCTCCAACATGTTTTGTTTACATCACAGATTAGGTTTAGATCTTAGGTCAGGTAATTGTAGTGCTGTTTGTTTTGAGAATGTGTAGCAATCCATCAAGGCTAGATCAGAGAATGCCATGTAGGTTAGGCAAAGCTCTCCCCTCAGCAGTCTGTAGGAGGCCTAGTACAGAGATGGACCACATACTGTCTCACTGTGGCATACACGCATACCCAAATAGAAAATACATCAGCTGCCACGCCTCATGTAACCAGAAACACAATCATTTGTATTTGTCTAAAGTAGAGCATGTCTACTTAACTTGGTACACTTCTTTGAAGTTAATGAGACAATAGACAGTGGAGCACAAAAACTGCCCCAGCTGAAGACTTGCAATGTGCAGAATACACCAGATGCCACCCAGTGGTGGTCCGTAATGCAGAACACACACACCATAGCTGCTACTAACTGCAAACTCACACAATGCAGCAGACACCAGATAACACTCACTAGAAAGCACACATACAGAAAGGCAGATTAGATGCTAAGAGGTTAACAGGAAGGAAAAACACAAACTACTCACCCAAACAGCAGTTCCCTTCCACAGAGGCAGGGAGATGGGGTGCTCTTAATTCCCATTTGGAGCAATGATGGAGATACACTGCACTATGCAATAGATTAGTATTGCATCCCAAGTATAACAGAATTATGTGTCAAATAAGTAGTAACACACTTTGCTCAAAGCACTTTCTTAGCAGCTGATGACAAAATAATATATAGTCTCCATGAAGTCAAAGTCAGAATGCACAATGAAAAAGAACTTTTACCTGTGCACCTGTGATCCTTTTGTGGATGGCAATGGAGCAAAGGACTGAACTCATTGCATACTTAGGTTATCAAAAAAAATGGTGATGGCAATAGCTAACAGACCATTGCAATTGCTAATCTCAACCATTATATGACAGACATAAAACATCTAAAAAGTTTAATATTTTGATAACTGCCCACTGATACCTCTACATTAAAGACCACTGCTCTTCAATGTTGTGCAGAGCAAACCCACAAGGATAATGAATGCAACTACAATTGAAGAAAGCTCAATTAATGTTTTTATATCAATAATAAATTGCACAGTCCCTTCCTCTCTGATACAAAAATATGTAGCCTATAAAATGAGCAGTTTGCCACCAGTACTAGATAATATGTCTGGGGCCTCTTGATGGTCTCATTTGGCCATAGGCTTTTTAAGAACCTATGAACTGATAAAATCAGTAAAGACTCCGTTCCCTTTTTCATTCAAATGCATATACTACTACAACTACTCTTTAAACCTTCCTTATAGGTTCATAGGTTGGTACTAGGCTATCGGCCCTAGGGCCTATACAAGCCTAGCCATAACAATTCCCTGGCTATTTCTTCCCAGAATATTTACTTCCCTGGTCCCCTGTCTAGCAGGGTGACAGACATGATCCCCAGGGTGAATTTCCTCACATCAAGGTTCCTTTTGAAGAGGGCCAAAGAGGCGCTCAGCTTGACATATATGGGCAGTCTATTCCAGAGTATGGGGAGTCTCTGGGTCAGGAACCTATCCCTCCAGCATGTTTTGTTCATTGTGATGACCAGGTTTAGATCTCTGGAGCATGTGGCTCTGAGGAATTGGGATTTCTTTAAGTGTAGGATGCCCAACAGCACTGGGTTTGACATGGCCTTGTACGTTAAGCAGAGATTGCCTCCGAATAGGTGACATGCGACAAGAGTATAGCTGGAGTTTAAAAGACAGTCAGCATAGGGCTGTGATTCTTTTATAGTGAGGTATTTCTGTGGCCTTTCCAGTTGTTGCAGATGTCTTGTGAGGTACATACCAAATGGGGCATTGTACTCTATAATGGATCTAATGAGGGATGAGTACAGTGGGACAATGACCTTTTTTTTTGGATGAAAAGCCCTTAAGTGATGAGGTGTGCCACATAGAAGGATATCCTGACTGTTGTGACTATGTGGTTATCGAAGGTGAGACCACTGTCCACCTGTGTCCCCAAGTCCCTTATCACACTTTTGGTGTTTAGTGTACTGCCACATATGTGGTAATTTATGGGTAAATGTTTTTTTTCCCCAAAGGGGATAACTATACATTTCTTGGCACTGAGTTTGAGCACATGGCATAAAGATGAAAAGACATCCACCTGGCATATTACAAAGCTCTCCACTGTTAGCCTTCACTTACTGTACTCATGTTCTCTGATTATGCTACATCACTGTCAATGTCTATTGAAAATATTAACAATCTGTAAGCTGCAATAGGCATAGATAAAGACCAAAACAGACTGTGTGCTAAATTAAAAGGCAGACTGGTAGCAAAATATGCAAGACTCAAACAAGGATGTGGTATAAATGTAGACATGCAGGAAAGATGTCTTCTGGTAACGCAAGACTTAAGAATAATCACCAACCTAGAAAGACACTGATTCCTCGACCCTGTTAATGATAACTGCTCAAGCAGTTATCCATCACACTATGGCCAGAACACTGTAGACTCGCACACCACCCAACACTATTCCTAAGTATACCAGAATGTGATCTCTATCCCTGGTTATACTGAACCGCAAGTTAGTAACTTTCTATTTTAAATCTATTAATCCCAAAAATAGTAAACAAATCTGAATTATAGGACTTAAACATGCAAACTTGCTTGACTTCTGTGAATAGCTATCCAAGAATGCTGGCAAAGCCACCAGTCCCAATGAAGCTTCAGCTGCTACATTTTCATCTGGTCTCTACTCCCTCATAAAATAAAGATTTATCGGGTCCACACAAGATGAGAAATCGATCACAATAAATAACCTCTATAAACAAAAAGAAAAAAACTCCCAACAAATCTGCCCTCATTAAAAACCCTATGAAAAAGGTCAGCAAGAACTCAAAATGCTGAAACTAGCCAAACCTGAAATTGAACTAAACCTGGTATCAAAAGCCAAAGAGAACTACAGATCATTCTACAGTTGCATTAGGAAACGGAGACTTAATACCTTACAGACTGGAACGGATACAAAATGGCATGGCATTCCCAATTCTGACCCTAACAACATATAAATGACACACTTGCAGACAGATTTAGTAATAATTGTACCCCACAAACAGTCATATAGAGGTTCCACAAATCCCAGAGTCTTACTCACCCCTTAAGTTCACCATGTAACATGCACTCTAAAATCAATTTCCTGGGCCCAAACAATTTACCTGGAAGCCTCTCCACACAGTTATGTCCCAAAGGTTTGAAAAACTGTGGTGGTGCCCTGCATTAGGGGTCCTACCAGAGACCCTGGGAATTACTAGCCCATCAGTCTAACTAGCTTAATTTTCTAAGGCCATGGAACGTACTGTATTGAACTTCATAAACTACAGTATTAAAAATCACATGTAGCTGGAACCACAACTGTATGTGTTTGTCAAAAGCAGATCGTGTGCATTTCACATGGCAAACTTCTTGGAAGTTAATGAGGTTAAGGACAGTGGCCACTCAGTGCAAAGAGCATATCTGGAGCTAGCTAAAACCTTCAAAACACAGCACCCCATACTGGCATTGTAAACAAGCTAACAAAATTAAAAGTACACCCTAATGTGGTAATATGTATTGTAAACTCTCAAGGCTAGAACCTACACAATTAAGGTACAGGGTGCCACTTCAGAAAACAACCAGTGGAGTACAGCAAGGCTCAGTACTGGGACCCCTCTTTTTTCAGTATATACTTTTCTGACCTCCACAAAACAAACCCTGACAAGCTGGGTGTTGTCCGCTCCCCTCGGATACAGAAGCCCCTCAGTTAATAACTAGTCCTTAAAAATCAATGGTGTACTGAAAATAAACACATACAAAGTGTTGCAATGCCACCTTTGGGAGACATCCCTCCTCTACAGCTTACAGCCTAGCCAATACCCTAGCTCACAGGTACACAACAGCCATGGATCTCACCTTTTGACCACTGTGCTGCAATAATAATGTGGAAATCCTTGTATCCAACACAACTAGTTTTCTAAGGTATCTCATCTCTACGCTCAACCCTAATTACACCAATTATTGAGAATAATGCTCATTTTCCATCTGTTCTTGGCCAGAGATATCAGGCATCAAAAACTCCTGATTAAAAGAAAAAAAAAAAAAAAAAAAGGCCCTACTAACCTAAAAACCCTCAACTATCAAGGCAAACAGATGAACACCCGAACCAAGGATATGAACCTCTACCAACATATATAAAAACACACTGGAGGGATAGATTTATTGCCCAATGGGTGCCCAACTCGGGAACAAATTGCCCATGCAGATTGAACATACTGATACATGACTAACCTTAACTGACTAGGTACCCACAACTTCTTCCCTGCCCTGACATGTTTTGCCCTTCTGGAACTGGAGGGAGGTACAGCCGCATGGGCGTTATTTGCAAGGTGCATATGATCCATATGCATACGATACTCTCTTCTCCATATTAGATCCAACCTTTCCTTTCCCCGTTTTAAAAAGGAGCTTAAATCCCACCTATTAAACTTGAAATTATGCCATTGCCTTGAGCACATGTAGTCTTAGTCTGTCCTACTGTATAACCTGTTGCATCTTCTTACTTTCTCTTAGTAACTTCTGCTTAAACTAACATCCTAAACCCGCAGCTCTACTAATACAGCTAAGGTTACCACCTGTCCCACTTTTTGACGAACAGTCCCTCTTTGGGCAATTGTGTCCTGCAAAGAAAAAATTGAAAAATAGCAAATGTTCTGAGATTTTAGGACAAAAATATTTTCTATATTTTCTTTAATAGTTACATAACACGGCTATTTTGTATTTTCAAACAACTAAATGTTATCTCTCTCTTTCGGCTTTTCCCGGGTGGGGGTCGCCACAGTGGAACTCCAGTCCGCTAATAATTGGCAGTGGATTTTTGCGGTGCTGAGTTGCCAGCCCAATTCCCAACCTTCCAAGGCGGCAAACAAATTCACACACGCACCTACCTGCATGTCTTTAAGCATCATTCGACTGTGGAGAGGACATGCAGACTCCACACAGAAGGCGCTCCAGCCAAGAATCGAATGGGAGAACCTGTTGCTGTGAGGTGACAACGCTAACCGCTGCACCACCACAGCACAAAACACCTAAATGTTATAAGAAACAGAATAAGCAAAAATAATGCTACAAGAATAAGCTTTTATTTTGGCAAAAAAATGAAGTTCTGCCCTTTGTACTGGCCGTGGGTATGTTTTGCCTTGCAAAATCTGACATTTCTACAAAAAAATCTCCCACTTTGGGCATTGAAAAGGTGGCAACTCTAACTATAGCCCCCCCCTTTCTCCCCCCCTTCCATTCTCCACACTATTTATCTCCCCCCCTCACTTCCTATCAATGCCTGTACATTTTCCTTCTTTTGAACGATCTTTTGTTTTTACTCTTATATGTAGTAAATTTAGAACACTGCTATCAGTGCAACCCTTAATGTTCATAATTTTTTTCTTTTGTTTTTCTCTTTATAAATTAATTTTGTATTTGCATTGTTATTTTTAATAGTTTTTGTCTTGTACGTTTAACTTTGTGTTTGCTGGGGCTCTTTCCCCTTGGTCTCCACTGAAAATGGGTTTGTTTGCAAACTCATTTGGACTAACCCGGTTAAGAAATGTGAAATAAATAAATAAAACATAACACTTAATGACTGAGGGATACTGGATTTTTCTGTTGGCAGCTAACTGGTTGATAATTAGCATTTGCATTGGCCTTTTCTCACATTTCACCTTTCCACATTATAAAAACTATATCACATGGCCAGAAAGAAAATATTGGGCCCTCCCTCAAAACACACAAAGGTTAGTCAGGACATTTGCATAGACTTGATCCAATGTGCCGACAACATCTATGCTAGCTGGGATTCTGAAGCATCTTTGAATCAAAAAGATAAATATGCATTAATTCATTAAATTCTTTTTGCTAAAAGGGTATGTGAACTGATCTTAATGTGCCACTTGCAGCCACTGTCAAATAAAAAATAAAGGAAAAGTAATACGAGGTATACAACTGCTAAAGGTTTACTCAATTCACATTATAACATCCCATTGAGTCCCTCAATTTTTCTTCTAGTACTTCTATCAGACTTTGAAATAAACTGTCAGCCTTAAATTAAATATTTTCACTACATAAAAAGAAGTTGTGTACTCACCATAACGTTCCATGTTGGTAGTCCATCTCGTCCTTCATTTTTACATATGGATTCGGCTCCGACTCGGACGATTTACAAGCTGGAAGACTTCTGGTCGGCTCGTGGCTAAGCAGGTATCCCATGGTGCACCAGTACAATCCCCAGATGTTGTTTGCTGCTCACTAGAATAAACAACCATAAAAACAACAAATACTAAAGGGTCTCCAACCAAGGGCAACCAAATTATTACTTCCAGATCTTCCAGGATGGGGGTAGGAGGGCGGGTTGGTAAAAATGAAGGGTGAGATGGACTCCCAACATGGAACGTTATGGTGAGTACATAACTTCTTTATGTTAGGTAGTCCAATCTCACCTTCATTTTTACATATGGGACAGCATCCCTAGCGCCTTATTCTTGGGTACCTCATTGGAAAATACTCTTGAGCACCATGGAACCAAAGGATGCTCTACCCCTGGATGTCAAATCCAATTTGTAATGTGTAATAAAAGTGTGAGGGGTAGCCCACGTAGCTGCTGCACAAATATTATCAAGTGGTACCCTGGCTTGAAAGGCTGCAGAGGTAGATAGCGACCTGGTAGAATGAGCCTTGATCCTGTAGGGTAAAGGTTTAGCCTCTGAGCTATAGATAAAGGCTATACAACTGGAAATCCAATTAGATAGTGTCACTTTAGGAACTGGTAAGCCCTATCTAGAGTCAGAAAAGGAAATGTACAATTGATCTGATTTCCTGAAAGCCTTGGTCCGCTGTAGATAAAAACGTAGTGGTCTATGAACGTCTAGCTGATGAAAACGGTATTCAGCTGCATTACAGTGGTTAGGGAAGAAAACTGGGAGTTCTATGGATTAGTTTAAAGTAGCATTAGAACAAACTTTGGGAACAAAGAAAGGATTAGTACATAATGACACCCTGTCTTTGTGAAAAAATCAAATACGGTGGCTTAACAGACAAGGCCTGTAGCTCCGATACCCATCTAGCTGATGTGACAGCTACCAAAAACAAAGTCTTCCAAGACAAAAATTTTAGAGAAGATAAGTGGGAAGGTTCAAAGGGTGGAGAAGTCAATTTGGACAACACAAAATTTAAATCCCAAGAAGCCACTGGTTCATGCAGAGGTGGTATCAATAGAGTGGCCCCTTTCAAAAAGGTCTTGCATAGCTTATGAGACTTTAAATTGGTATCTGGAAAACCTAAATGAAAATGAGAAATCACCGCCAATTGGACTCTAATAGTGGCAGCGGCAGATCCTTGTTGAAAAAGCTCAGAAAGAAAATCCAGAATCACAGGGATAGAAGCAGTGTATGGATCTACATTCATTCTCTGTGCCCAAATAGAAAATCTTTTCCATTTACTGCCATACAGCCTCCTAGTTGACGGTTTATGGGAGGACATAAGAATATGTGACACTGAAGATGATACATCATGAAGCCTGACTATGGATGGAACTAGAGCAGCCACGCTATCAATTTGAGGGTGTGGATTGAGGGGTGTAACGAACCCGACATGTGAGTCAATAGATCTGGAGCTGGGTCCAGAATCCAAAGATCGTCCAGAAGGAGAGGCTCGAGGAAGGGGAACCAGACCTGACGAGGCCAGTAAGGAGCAATGAGAGGATCAACTTGCTTCCCAGCCGACTGGCTTTCTGAATCACTCTGGAAATGAGAGGGACTGAAGGAAAAGCATACAGAAGTCCCATGGGCCAATCGTGAGCCAGAGCGTCTCTGGGAGACTCCCCCGGAGGGGGAATGAGGGAAAAATAGCTGCTGCATTTGGTATTGACTGGGCTGGAAAAAAGGTCGCAGCAAGGCTGTCACCATTTCCAGAAAATCTGATCCACTGTTTCCCATTTCAGAGACCACTCGTGAGGCATTAGGATTGCCCGACTGAGCTTGTCTGCTATCACGTTGGTCGTCCCTGGAATGTGCATTGCAACCAGAAAGTGCTGGGAAGAATTTGCCCATTCCTAAACTCGCATGGCCTCTCGACAAAGTAGGTAAGATCTGGTACTGCCCTGTTTGCTGATATACCAAACCATCAACATGTTGTCTGATTGTATCGCAATTGTCCCTATAGGAAGGTGGTCTTGGAAGTGCTTGCAACACCAGAAGCAACGCCCTCATCTCCAGAACACTGACATATAGATGAGCCTTGTGTTCTTGCCATGTGCCTTGGACAGTCCTGCAGAGATAATGCCCCCCCCACCCCACCTGGGAGGCATCCGTGGTCACAGTGGCAATCGGTTGGGCCAGAACAAAGGGGGCACCCGTGATCAGTTGACTGTGATCTATCCACCAACGATGATTCCGTCAGCAGGATAGGATGACTCAGTGGGAAAAATTGAAGGACCACTGGGAAAACTAGAGAATTCACATGTGCAACCAGGTTGGCTAATGGTACCAATAGAATTGTGGAAGCCATAGTCCCGAGGAGCTGAAGAACCCACTTCACTTTGACTTTTTGCAACGGGGGAAAACGTTAAACTTGGGAGATTAAGTTCTGTGCCCTTTTGGCAGGGAGACTAGCTGTCATTCACTGTGTCTACCTCTGCGCCTATAAAAATCACAGATTGAGAGGGCAATAATGCAGATTTTTTCCAATTTATGGAGATCACTAACTGAGCACAAAGCTGAATCGTGGGGTCCCCGTTTTGGATGAGCAGATGCCTGGTGGGGGCGGTCAGGAGCCAGTCGTCCAAATACGGAAACACCTGGAATCCCTAACGTCTCAGGTGAGTTTTCACTACTGCCATGCATTTGGTGAACACCCTGGGGGCTGTGGTGAGACCAAAGGGCAGAGCGTGAAACTGACAGTGACTGGCTCCCAGTCGGAAGCGTAGATGGCTTCTGGATGCCTTGTCCATTTTTATGTGGTAATAGGCATCCTGAAGATCTAGAGAGCACATCCAAAAGTCTATCCCTAACAACGAGAGTATAGACTGCAGTGTTACCATCAGAAACTTGTCCTTCTTCACTGATTCGTTCAATCTGCTGAGGTTCAATATTGGCCTCCAATCTCCGGTTTGTTATGGAACTAAAAAGAACCTGGAGTAAGTTCCGAATCCTATCTGGTCTGCTGGGATGGGCTGGATGACTTTTTTGCGAGCAACTTGTTGATCTCCACAGTTACCTGATCCCTGTGATTGAGTGGTACATCTGGGATCCTTTTGGGAACAAACGGTGATAGGGAAAAAGGTATGATATAGCCTCTGGTAACAACTCTTTGTACCCATTTGTCTTGGGTGATATTTAGAGCAGACGTCCTCCACATCAGGAGCGCTGATATGGCCGTCCTCGAAAGGAATCACGGCCTTGTTGGTATTGCGGACTGCCCCTGCCTCTAGGTTGACGTCTGCCATTTCCTCCTCCTCTGCCTCTGAAGGAGGATTCACCCTGTGTGTCAGGAAAGACCCTCTGGGACCTATTGAACCACATTTTACCACCCCTTTGACTTTCACCCTTGGGGTATGGTCTGGAAAAGACAGTAAAACGCATTCCCACGGCAGAAAGCATCTTTCCTTCTTGCTCACACCGAGTGAGTGTATCCTTCACCTTGGAACCAAACAATGAGGAACCATCAAACAGGGCATTGGTGAAAGTAGACTTGAATGGTTCCGCAAAATTACATAAACGCATCCAAGAGACGTGCCTCAAGGCAACTCGCTGCTCTACTCGCTCCATCTGCAGCATAAGATATAAGTCGCATGGAGGAGTTAACCACAAAATTTAAGGTGGACAACTGAGTAGAAATTTTGTCAGGAACTCCCTCAGTACACGCATGGAATCTCCTAACTCCTTGAGGAGAACTCTGCAACCTCGTGAAGTGCATGAGAGAGTTCAAACGACTGAAGGGTAAAGGCCGCTGAACTAAAAATACGCTTCCCAAATCTGTCCATCTGCCGAGACTCCTTGTTTGGCAGATGAACAGATGAAGAGGTCTCCGCTAACTCCTTCTTTGTGGCCGCCGCCGCCACCACCATGGCATCTACGGGAACACCCTTAGACAAGAACTGTTTACCAGGAGGGGCAGACAAGAACTTATTTGGTCTCTTGGGGACTGGCTCCACGGTGTCAAGAGTATCCCACACCTTTCGACTGACTAGATCCATTAGTTAGTTAATCAAAAGGTGGAGACACCCAAGAGGCAGAAGGTTGAAACCTGAAAGCCTTCAGGTACACAGACTCCTCATCAGATGGGGTATAGTGGGCAAGTCGCACCTCTGCCTAAGGATCTCTAAAATATCCACAAAGGAGACATGAGAGGATGACTTGGGGACCCTTCTGACTCCTCGAGGTCAGTGTCCAATGTCAAAGACTCATCCTGGGAGTAAATATGTTTCCTGTTACATAACCTCTTCTGGGGAGGCTCCTCGGAAGGATATTCCAGGGAAGCCTCGGAAGAGTGGGGGCCACCAGCCAATGGCTCCCGAGGCTGCGGGTCTCTGTTGTCTCCAGAGAGAGTAGGGGCTGAGACTGAAGTGGGTGCTCTCAGAGGAAGAGTGCTGGTGCCAGTGGTAGGTGCTGGAGAATGAGGCAGCACGCTCATCATCTCAAATGCAGACCTCCCCGGCTCCGAAGACCTTCCCTGCTTGGAAGAGATGCGGGTTGGCACCAGAGCCAGAGCTGTCAGCTCCGAGATAGATGCAAGGTCCGAGCTCAGCCTGGCCGACGCACCAAGAGGAAGGCTGGGAACCGAAGATGGGATTCCAACTCTCCCTGTCGGTGCCAACAGGAAAACTTTAGCCCCTGGACACGACAGATGGCACCAAGAGGGTCAGAGCCAAACCCAGCTCCAAGGCAACAAGGTGAGTTGGAGCCGACATTTCCTCCGTTGGCACCAAGCACTCTAGCTCCGAAAGGCCAGTATGGCTCGAGGAGGAATAACAGACAAGAGCAAAGCTGGGTCAAGTGGCTCCGGAGCCGACTGGGTCGGAGCAAACAATAATTCTGGCAAGACAAACGACTTTAGGAGTCTCAGCACTTCCCTCTCCACATCTTCTTCTGAAAGGGTCCTGGAAGACATAGTTGGGCATCTTGACCTGGGGGGCACTGGAGACAATTGTTACAGACACCAGTAGGGAGCTTACAGACCGGCTCCAAGTAGCAGAGTCAACTACTGTATCAATTGTTTCAGAGATCGGTTCCGAAACCCCTGTAACCGACTGACACCACTATGATGCTCTCCGAAGGCTGAGGAGTAGAGGAGGCAGATTTGGATTGTCTAGACTGTTTAGGAGGTGGCTCCGAGACACCAGCCGGTGCCGGAGAAGGCCTTTTTGAGGATTTTGATTTCCCAGACTTAGAGGAAGCCGAAGAACTGGATAGTGCTTCCTCAAAGCATGGTTTCAATAGACCCTTGAGTATGAGTTTATTCTTCCTCTCCTGTAACACTCTAGGAGAGAAAGCATGGCAGAACAAACACGACGCCTGTAAGTGGATGGAACCTAGGCAGTAGACAAAGCTACTGTGGCCATCCATTAAGGACATCTTTTGAGAGCATTTCATACACTTTTTGAACCCCGAGGGTTTATGCTCTTTACTTTCCTTAGACATATTACACACACACAGCCCAGCCCAGATTGAAGAGAGAGAGAGAGAAAAGGAAAGGAGGACCAGGTACTCTAAAACGGGCCTAGCCCTAAGAAGGAATTACACAAGGACTACGTCTTATAACTTAAACGGGCCTAGCCCGGTGTAGTGAAACTAGGTCTTCTAACTTAAACAGACCAGAAAGGAAAGCCCATGCACACAGGAGAAACTGTAAATGACAATAACTTTCTATTCTTAAGAAAGAACAGGTAATAAACTTGCAATCCTAGTAACTTTACAAGCGGATCCCCGACAAAAACAAACGTCAAAATAGCAGATACCAACTGCTAATGGTGACCAAAAAAGGTCAGAACAACAACAGACAAGACAACAAGTACCCCTGTTGACTAAGAACAGTAAACCGCCAAAAACTCTACCTAATAATCAAAAAATACGCAACAGAGCCTAAAACTAACTGGCACACAGGATACCAATAAACAACTAGAAAACTAAGCTGCACAAAAAAGGTAAGCAAAGCAACTGTCTGATATATTAGCAATACTAAATATACAATAATAAAGCACTGAACATGATACAATATGAAGAAGTTTGAAATACTTAGCCAGAGCCAAGAGAACCACAACTGAACTCATCGACACGGCAAACAAGATCTGGGGATTGTACTGGTGCACCATGGGATACCTGCTTAGCCATAAGCCAACCAGAAGTCTTCCAGCTTGTAAATCGGCCGAGTCGGAGCAGAGGATCGGCTCCGAACCCATATATAAAAATGAAGGTGAGATCGAACTACCTAATAGTTTTATTTAAGCTATTTTCCCCATAATTTAAAGTACTTCTATTCACCACCATGCCCTGGTTCAACAGTTCTTCAAATCAAGATTTTGTCATTGGCCATTTTCACACTTGTTCATCCCATCTTATAAGCTCCTACGCATCACCAACACTTGAGTAGGCATTATGCGAACGACACCCTACTGTCTGCTAGCAGGCCATAATGTGGGACACAGTTCCACAGTAAATTAAATTTTTGTACTAAAGCTGCAACTAAGACCAAAAGTGTGCCTCGTTAATATGTACCTCACAGCTACAAAAAACTCCTATACTACAGATTAGTCAAGTGGGTAAATTGCATTACCACTTAGAAGCTCTTGTAGTTAAGCAAAATAAGACAAAAAAATGCCACAGTCTAAATCATGCCTCCCCCTCTACAATACACACACACTATGTATATATAAAATTATACACACCTGCAGCAAGTTGAGAGGAGTGAGGTGGAACAGACTACTTACTGAAGGGCATTTCAAAGATTTTTAGACATCTGTATTAATTTCCAGACTACTGTAACACCCCCTAAGTAGCACAAATACCATTGCCTATTCTTATTTCAAGAAAAGATCTGAAATTAATACACACACACTAATACATATTATATATATATATATATATATATATATATATATATATATATATATATATATATATATATATATATATATACACACACACACACACACACACATACATACACACACATACATATAGACACACACATTTTACATATATATATACATACATATACACACACACACACACACTTGACTGAATATAAAATGCAATTGAACTGTATCTATTTATGCCTTGGAAATGCACACCCATAGGCCTCACCTCCTTTTTAAGGAGCAACAGGCCACTTATTAAGAGTGATCTATTTTAGGATATACACCCAGTTGTCCAACTCCTTTACGAAAGAAGAAAGTTGGTTGCATTGGTTAATTTAGAATATGTTTGCTCCAGAAAAGGGGTTAAGTGTTGACACAACTCTCTCTCCCCAAGTTACGCTTACCTGTTTCTCTCCCCACCATGTTACGCTTACCTGCTGAAGTACGTTTAAATCACTGGTTCTAGTGTTAGTCAGACTGTTTGATTTGGGGAGATAAGAGTTCAACTAATGAATCTCTAATGGGCTGAAAGGCTAGGCACAGATTATAACCAAGGAGTCTACAGAACAGTGAATAAAAGCATAGTGCTTTTAGCCTCTCTGGGTAGCTCATGTCTTTTAAGCCTGTGATCTTCTTACTTAGGAACCTCTATGGTCTTTTCTAGTTGTTTGTTACGCATAGTGAGAAACATCCCAAAAGGAGCATTGTATTTGACAATAGGTCTGAACAATGCAGAATACAGAAAGGTCAAGAATTTCTTTGGATCCAGATGAAGTACAGTTTGCAATCACCTGCGCCAGGTAAAACAATTTCCTAACCACTGTTGTAATATGAAGGTCAAAAGCAAGTGAACTATCTACGCATGTTCCAATGTCTCACCACACTTTAATTTTAAAGTGGGTGTTGTTTATGCTAGAATATGGATGAAGGAATTGTTTACCAAATGCAACAATAATACAGTTTTTAGAATTTAGTTTTAACCAACATTTTGAGCAGCAGATACTAATGTACGAGCTTCAGACGGAACTTAAGAATATCAGAAGGGGACTCTTGTACCATTCAGCAACACAACACAAACTTGATAAACGAACTGTTCCCATTCGTAATTTGAATTCTGCTTCCATATGTAATTTAGGGATCTACAAAGTAGAGGCCCCAGCATATAACCATGAGGAACACCCTTGGTAACCTTTGTGTTTGCTGAGAACGCACACACCACTCTCACTGCACGGTTCCTCCTTGACCAATATGCTGCCCGCCTGACTATGTATGGGTCAATTTGGCACTCATTTAGCTTATTACATACGCATGTAATCAAAAGCCTTAGCCAGGTCAAGGTATGCTGTATGAACAGCATGTCCAAACTTCTTGAATTATTTTCTCAGAAGTGATCACATTCATTAGGCAGGATTTACCCTTAAACCCAAACTGCCAGGGATCAAGTCTTAAGATTTTTTTTTTTATATCATAGTTAATTAGGTCAGTTGGTCAGTTATGTGTTTCATGATTTTCAAATGAGACATGCATCAGGTTAATGGGTCTGTAGTTTCAGTGGTCTTTCAAAAAGGTTCACTTCTGTGAAGTGCCATCCCAATATCTACATGCCATACTTCAGGGACAAAACTAGTAGCTAGGCTCAGGTTGACTAGGGTATATTTTGTGCTCATTAGGCAAACTGATATATTACTAAGTCCCACAGATAATGTATTATTTTGTTTTAGCAAGAACAGTACCTTTAAGCAACTATTCCTTGGTTATGATGTGGTGCTTTGAGGTTCTGTAGGATGTGTGGGCTTTATACAGTTGTTTTGTTGGTGAATTTACTTGCTAGTATGTTGCCTATATCTAAAGGATCCAAGTAGGTGGTGTCTATTTGGATAAGTAATGAGCAATGCTGGGTGCTACTCCTTATTTTCCTAACATAACTAATGTAAACTTTGTAGTTCTTAGCTTCTGATGATAGTCTAAGTTCATGGGATACATTCATTTTTCCGGGGGGGGTTGATGGCTTTTTAACATCATTTTTTTTTTTTTAAACTATAAATAGTACAAGAAACTTTTTTTCTTTTATTGTATTTCTTATTTATTTACACATGTGGACCACCAAACAGGTTTACTTTTAAACTCCGAATTTTGTTTAGATCTGGCAGGCCAGTAGATTTATCCAGCTGCTGACTGTTTGCAGAACTACTTGCTGTGTCAGTATATTCGCTAATACAGTTAAACTTCACCATATAATTTTAGAAAGCCAGTAAAATGTGCCATTTGTACTAAATTTACTGCATTACAAAGATTGTTTAATGAAATCTTGGAAAGTGAGAGGATACCTGAGGAATGGAGAAAAGGTGTTTTGGTACAGATTTTTAAGAATAAGGTTGATGTGCAGTGCTGTAGTAACTACAGAGAGATTAAATTCATCAGTCACAGAATGAAGTTATGGGAAAGAGTAGTGGAAGCAAGGTTAAGAAGGGGCGTAATGATTAGTGATCAGCAGTATGGTTTCATGCCAGGAAAGAGCACTACAGATGCGATCTTTGCTCTGAGAGTGTTGATGGAGAAGTACAGAAAATGTCGGAAGGAGTTGCATTGTGTTTTAGTAGACTTAGAGAAAGCATATGGCAGGGTGCCTAGAGAGGAGTTGTGGTATTGTATGAGGAAGTCGGGAGTGTCAGAAAAGTATTTAAGAGTGGTACAGAATATGTACGAGGGTAGTGTGACAGCGGTGAGGTCTGCGGTGGGAGTGACGGATGCGTTTAAGGTGGAGGTGGGGTTACATCAAGGATCAGCTCTGAGCCCTTTCTTATTTGCAATGGTGATGAACAGGTTGACAGACGGGATCAGACAGGAGTCCCTGTGGACTACAATGTTTGCAGATGACATTGTGATCTGTAGTAAGAGTAGGGAACAGGTGGAGGAGACCCTGGAGAGATGGAGATGTGCTCTAGACAGAAGATGAATGAAGGTCAGCAGGACTAAGACAGAATATATGTGTGTGAATGAGAGGGAGGATAGAGGAATGGTGAGGATGCAAGGAGTAGAGGTGGCGAAGGTGGATGAGTTTAAATACTTGGGGTCAATAGTTCAGAGTAACGGTGAGTGTGGAAGAGAGGTGAAGAAGAGAGTACAGGCAGGATGGAGTGGGTGGAGAAGAGTGTCAGGAGTGATTTGTGACAGACGAGTACCTGTAAGAGTGAAAGGGAAGGTCTACAAGAGGGTAGTGAGACCAGCTATGTTATATGCGTTGGAGACGGTGGCATTGACAAAAAGGCAGGAGTTTGAGCTGGATGTGGCAGAATTAAAGATGTTAAGATTTGCACTAGGTGTGACAAGGGTGGACAGGATTAGGAATAAGTATATTAGAGGGTCAGCCCAGGTTGGAAGGTTTGGAGACAAAGCCAGAGAGGCATGATTACATTGGTTTGGACATGTGCTGAGGAGGGATGCTGAGTATATTAGGAAAAAGATGCTAAAGATGAAGCTACCAGGTAAAAGGATAAGAGGAAGGCCTAGGATAAGGTTTATGGATGTGGTGAGAGAGGACATGCAGGTGGTTGGAGTGACACAGCAAGATGCAGAGGACAGGAAGAAATGGAAACAAGTGATCTGCTGTGGCGACCCCTAACGGGAACAGCCAAAAGAAGATGATGACAAAATGGCTAGTATTAGAACAGAAGCAGACCAACGCATCACAGGTTAAGCATTTTTGCTTGGTAAAAAGCATATGCACCAGGCACAAGGAGGGAGGAAGAGTGTAGGATCAGCAGTAAGTGGGAAAGGCAGACATGGGCAAGGAGAATTTAACACAGCAGAGACAGAAATAGGTAGAAAAGGAGAAAAAGCAGGATCGGGGTTCACTGTTAGCAAGGAAGAAACCACCCACTCATCCTTCTTCATAAAAATGGGTGCATAACTTAAGGATGTCAGTCAGGCTCTTGCTAGCCTGGCACAGCAATCACACAAGAAGTCATGGAGGAGTTTTCTGTTCTCACCTCAGGGCTTTTTCCTTTACCATAGAGTGCTACAGGACAGTAGGGAAGGGAAGGCTGTCATAGCCTTGGGAATGTGCGTGGACAGGCACTCTCGAATGGCTAATTTTTTATGGGGAAGCTGGTGGTAGGATGCCTCAGACTTGCCCTCTGTGGGGTAGATCCTTGCCTGCTTTGCTTCATAACAAGAAGGTCAGAACCAATACACAAAACCCACTGATGATTACACATCTTAGCCTTTGTACTAAATATTTTTATTAGAACCGATTGTTCATAATCATAAGATGGGTTGGCTTGAATGTCATCATTCAAAGACTGCCCACCCCCAACACATTTGGCAATTACTGTTTACTATACTGATTACTGCATTCATTTTGCATACAGATGGTAAATCTGCACTGACTGGGTAATCTCATTTCTAAGAGCAAGAAATCTGGGCAAACCTTAAAATAATTGGGGGATGGAAAAGGCCCAAAACAAGGGCAGATTTTAAATACTGCTCTTATTTTTCTGAAGGATATGAAGTCTGAAACTCGATTGTATGTCATTATTAAGTGGCTTCAATACTCCATGATTTAACAAAAAAAAACATACTTTAAGGTGCAATCAAAACAAGGAGACATAAAATCTGGGCAGTTTAGAGCCAGGTATACATTTAAATGACAGATCGTTAGCTTTGAAACCAACTAGTTTAATAAACATATGGCTGCCGCCATTTCCGGCCAACACGTGTCTGTAGCTAAATGCACGAGTACGTGTGAATTAACACCCAACGGCAACCTTGGGGTGTTTTACGAGACTATCGAAGAAAGAAATACTGAAATCACACCTGAGCAAACACATAATAAGCCCGGTAAAGTGGATTTCACACACACGTTCTGAAATGTCCTATATGAACTAACGGTACACTGCCCGCATCTGCGTTCAATTATGCCGTACGTTTTTTTTAACGACCCCTGTATAAACAGATACTTAGTTGTCATATGGACTGTTACTACTAGATTCTGGATACTTTTGCCAGTCAGAAAAGAGATGCTAGTGTAAATTTGGGGAGGCGCAAGACAGTCTTTCCATTAGAAAATACGGTACTTTACAATTTTTGTTACATACTTAATACCTCACTAATGTCTACGTCCAGATTTTGGAACAAGAACTGCAGAACAGATGGGTGCGGTTCAGGCGAAAAAGTGGGCGTGAGCAAAGGCCAGGGGCTAGGCGGTCTTGTGCTGTACAATTAATGAAGAAGAACACAGTTCGACCGCCAAGCTTTAAAAATAACAAGCACTAGGGTTAACCGTAACAGAGGATTACAAATACACATAGTACCATATTTCGCAATAAGTACACCAGACCTTATCAGTACTCTAACCGGATCAGCATAACGGTAAAATAATAAATAGCGCTGTCTGACTCCTACAGTCGGAAAGTATGAAGGCAGATGATTTTTTAAGAACACGAGCACAGAGCCAGGATTTTGTAACCAATACAAGTAATCAACAAACGAATCTCCAAAAATTAATTTCTAACTAAAACCCTAATAAAAAAAAATCTGTAAATCCAAGATATCGAATGCCAAGTGTATAATAAACGCTAACAAAAATTTCCTGTAACACGCAGACCACTCTGGACAAATTATCTGCCAAGCGGCGTACCCCACTCCCCTCTCCATTAAAAACTAATTTGCGCACCATTATATACTTAACAAGTATGCCTGGTTGTTAGACTTGTGCTGTCTTACTACAACTGGAAGCTAGAAGTAACTACAATTGACTTTCAAAGCAAGATAATTTGCAAATAATGCATTTCCCGCCTCATCTTTTCCTCACCATCAATTAATCCAACAAGTGAGGCAGCCGCTAACGGGCGTGATTTACTGTTAGGCGGTTTGGCATAATCCAGGGAGTCGGAGCACACCTTGCACACTTGCTGGGGTGGGAATATCATAATAGAATTTACAAACCATCTTCCATTGAGGAAGTAAATCAAGAGACAGGGAACATCACCTGGAATGCTTAAAACAACCTACTTCTCAACTGTCCCTGATTTTGGCTCAAACATTTGCTGCGTCCTTCAAGTGTCAATTTGGGGATAAAATCTGATAGATTAGATGCAGTATATAAGAACTATAATTAATTATACACCATTTGTTTCATAAATACATGTTATCTGACATTCTCTTATTCTAACAACTTCTCAAGTTAGTAGCACTGTTTACAAAAAAACACAACCAGACCCCCTGTGCAAAATGGGAAAAAGGTGTTATGGATGGATTTCTGGATCTGTCGCTGCCTATAAGGTAAGAGGCTGAGAGCTGTACGTGCAGGATTAACTTAATCGAAAACTGCTACGCATAAAAAGAAAGCAGTAGACTAACATAACCGGTTAACGAAAAGTGTACGCTTGCCAACCAAGCGCTCTCACTAACCGTGACCAAAAACACGGTGGTTATCTACAGCACGCGCTCACACCACCCAGTCTGTCTCTGTGTAAGACCAACGTCCGACACACCGGTACACGTGGACTTTCCAGCGACTTGCTTTAAAACCTGCATTGTCCCCCTCCCGCCAAGAATCAAGACAGTAGCTAACCAACACCGTGTTTTCTTTCACAATCTCTTTACCTCTTTCTTGGTCGAGGACTGGAGTTAGGTTGATCGCTATAAGTCCAAATAGATGTCCCGTCTGCTTATTTCTCCTCCTAAATGAAAACTGAAAGTGGTTACAGAGCCGGTACTGAAACACAAGGAGGGGCCTGTTTTACCGCGTTACAGAATATTATTAACTATTGTGTGGTAGAGTTCATAATATGTGATGTGTCTTCTTACTGTTATATTTAATGCAGAATATCAGGCTAGCTTGGATTGCGTTATATATTTCGATGGAAGAAGCAGCGCAGTTTACAACGCAGGTATTAAGTTGAACGTACTTTAGTTGTATCTGTTAGTTTAAAACAGAGTAATACTCCGAGTATGCGCGAAAAAGGGTGCCAAAAAAGCCGTTGTGCTCAATTTCGACAAGACTGTAGTTTGTTGCCTCGGGTTATCATTTGTAGTCTTAAGACATGCCCTGTAATTCACCACTCTTTGTATGTTTGTGTAAAGGTGTGTAAAATTCTGCCATGCTTATAATACTTGCATAGCCGGCTTTAGGCGGAAGTGAACCCTGCGGTCGAGGGCCCCAAACAGCAAGTTATCTTGATATTTTGTAGCATATCTGCAAAACCAAGCGGGTAATAAATGTATATCTTAATATCAGTGGTTATTATAGTAACAGTGTTTCGCCAATTAACAGGCTTCATAATTCCATTATTTTACCACTGACACCGTGCCTCTTCTTGCTTAGTTAAATCCTACTGATGGACATCTCTCCACTAAAACTAACAACGTAGTCAGGTTTAGGTACCTGCAAAACCCATTGGGGGGGGGGGGTGGGCGAATATCATCCTTGACTGTGTAGGGACCTCACAAAATCCTGCTTCTGACTGGGGAAAAAAACAGTACCAAAAAAATCTATTTTCTGATTACGCTCTTTAACATGAACAGGGCTGTGATTTGGCCATGTTAGGATAATGCATATGAACAAGGTAAGCACTAGAGAGATCAGTACATAGTGACTGACCTCGGTGCATATTTTAAAAATAACTGTTGTTTCCAGGCCTCAGGGGTGCTTTGGGGAGTTTTATAAATATTGACAAAGTACAGTCATGTAGAATCTTACCATAATGGTAGATGTCCTTGCCTTTACTGCTGCAGTATTCCTTACAAATGGGATTCTCTGCCGTGAAGCCCACCGTCTAGCCAGTTTACCAAAGTCTACCATTGTTTACTGCAGCGGTGAAGGCAAGGACATCTACCATTATGGTAAGAGTATTCTTTACAAATAGGAGAGTGCCAAACCCAAGAAGAAACTTGGGAGGAGGAAGCAGCAGAACCCCTCAAGAAGCCATGAAGAATGGTAGTAGCAAAACCAGCTCTGGAGATACCATCCCAACTGGTAATGTTTGGTAAATGTATGCACAGAAGTCCAGGTAGCAGCTTCAAGAATAGAATTAGCGTCTCAGCCTTTGAAAAAAGCACCAGAAGAAGCCACAGCTGTAGTGGAATGAGCCTTTACAGAAGAAGGAAGGCTCTAGCCATGAAAAGTGTAGCAAAAGGAAATAGCCTTTGAAATCCTAATGGAAATAGTATGCTTGGAAACAGCCAAACCTAAAGACCTAGGATGAAAGGAAACACATTGGTCAGATTTTCTGATAGCTTAGATTTTGTTTAGATAAAACTTAAGCTGTCTATGCACATTTAAGGTATGCAGCACCCTCTCACTGTCAGAATGCAGAAAGGGGAAAATGGCAAATTATTAGACTAAGTGACAACTCATTAGCCACCTTTGGCATGAAAGAAGGATTAGTACACCAGGACAGCCTGTCCTCATGAAATATCAAAAAAGGTGGACAAAGCCATAAGGGCTTGCAACTCAGACACCTGTCTGGCAGAAGTAATAGCTAATAAAATAACTGTCTTCAAGAACAATGTTGCAAGGAAGCTGAAAGAGCAGGCTCAAAAGGAGCCCAAGTTAATTTTTCCAGAATGAAATTAAAGATCCCAGGAAGGTGGAACAGGTTTCCTGGGAGGTCTAATATTAAGGACGCCTTTAAGAAATTGTTTAGCCACAAGTCTAGAAGTTAATGGGGGAGTTAAAGGCAGACAAGCAGATAGAGCTGATAAGTGGGCCTTAATAGAAGAATAGTCCAAACTAGCATTGAGCAACTCACACAAATAAAAGAGAACCAAAGGAACATCCACATAAAGTGGGTCCAGGTCACGAGAAATGCACCAAATAGAAAACCTCTTCCATTTAGATAAGTAGGATTTCATAGTAGTAGGTGTCCTGGCATCCTGCAGCACGTCCTCAGGGGATGGATGGAGAGACCCCATATCTTGTGTGAGGAGATCCACCCTGTGGGGAAACTTGTGATGATTACTCCTGGCTAGATGCAGAAGTAGAGGGAACTGGTGCCGTCACAGCCAAAAGGGAGTCTCCAACAAGATTTTGGGAGCATCCTGTTGAATCTTGAACAGGACTCTGGGAAGGGGAGGGAATGCATAAAGAAACATCCCCTTCCAAGAAAAGGAGAGGGTGTCTACCTTCCATACCAAAGGACCTAGGACTCTAGCACAAAACAGAGGAAGTTGTCTTTTCAGAGGAGAGGCAAAGAGATCTACTTGAGGAGTACCCCACTGGTGAACAATGTCCAGAAACACATCCCTGTGAAGCATCCATTCATGGGACTGAGTGAAGGACCTGCTCGGCTTGTCTACCACAACATTCCTATCTGAAGGAATGTTACCTGCCTGAAGAGTCACCCAAAATTGGATAGCCAGATCCCATACCAGAACTGCCAGCCAACAAAGACGGTAAGATCTCGTACCCCCCTGTTTGTTGGTGTACCACATGACTGTGATACTGTCTGTGAATACCTGGAGAGAAGAGAGGATGAAAGGTCTGAAGAGCCAGCATAAGAACCCTCGTCTTTTTGATGCTGATGTGCTCTTTCCACTGATGAGGCAACCACACCCTCTAAAGCCTCAGGGAGCCAAACGTTGCTCCCCATCCCACATCTGAAGCATCTGTGAACAGATCCTGAGAGGGAGGCTGAAAAGGGAGCCCTGGATTCAGAGACAACTGCTGAATCCACCACAGAAGTCCTTTCTTGAGACACAGGAGAAGAGGGACAGGAAAGTCTAAAGGATGTACATGCGGAAGCCACACTGACTTCAGAAACCACTGGAACTTCCTCATGTGGAGCTTGGCCTGAGGAAGCATCGGATTAGTGGAAGCTATGAACCTCAGAGCTCTCAGAAACTCCCTGGCTGTAATGGAGGCTATGGGAAGAAGAGTTTGAAAGAAAGAAATGAGAGTTGATGCCTTTGGGGAGGCAGGGATGCCAGCATTGGCACTGTCTGAAACCTGCAACCCAGAAAGACATGATCCTGAGAAGGGGTCAAGGAAGATTTTTTGAAGTTTATTGTGAAACCCAGGCTCTGAAGAAGAGAAATGGTAAAATGAAGATTTTGCAAAAGGACTTCTGGAGAAGATGCTTGAAGCAGCAGGTCATCCAAATAAGAAAGAATTTGGATCCCTTGAAGCCTGTAAAAGGCATTCACAAGAGCAAGGCATTTGGTGAACACCCTTGGGGCAGTAGAAAAGCCAAAGGGCAAATCGCAGAACTGAAAATGCCAGGAAGCAACAGAGAAATGCAAAAATCTCCTGAAAAGAGGATGGATTAGACTATGGAGATAAGCATCCTTGAGGTCCAGAGACGCCAGAAAGGACTGAGGGAGCAAGAGAGGTAAAAGGGAGTGAGGGGCCAACATCCAAAAGGAATACACCCACAGACAGTGTTTAGATAGGAGAGGTCTAGAATAGGTCTCAAAGTACCTTCTTCTCTGGGCACTAGAAACATTCTTGAATAAAACCCTTTACCCCTTTGGGACACAGGCACCTCTTGAATAGTACCCTGAGACAAGAGATCTCAAAGAACCTCTGGGGAAAAAAGGAAGTTGCTCCTGAGTAGGCTGAGGAATTCCCATAAAAGGAGGGTGGGAAATCCAGACCATGAAGTACCCTTGCTGAATGATTGACAGAACCTAAGAATCCTGAGTGATTCAGAGCCAAAGAGGAATATGGCTGGGAATAGGTGGATAGTCAGCACTTGGTTTGTCAAGAAAGGAAGGCTTAAGAATCCCTGCAGTCTGAGTGGCCTTAGCAGGAGTCCATTTACTACCCTTTTTACCTATAGGAGGGCGAGACTGCCTATGAACAAAGGCTGGCTTAGAAGGGTAGTTTCACTGAAATTTAGGCACAGGAGAAACAAAGACATGCTTAAGCTCCTGTAAAGCCTTCCCTTTGTCCTGAAGCGACTTAAATAAACCAGCAGCTGCTTCACCAAACAAAAGCGTATTATCCAGAGGAGCATCCATCAACTTAGCCTTAATATCATCGGGCAAAGGTTGAAGCCGAAGCCATGAATATCTCCTACCAGAAGCAGCAGCCCCAGAAGAGGCATCTGCTGCATCATAACTACATTTGATAGAATGACGAACTACCTGAGAGAAAATCCCAAACAAGGAAAGAACAGAAGATTTACTCCCAGAGTCTGACAAGCCTGAGAAAGAAGAGCCAAGACGTGCCTTAGAGATATGGGTCTGATAATTAAGAACCCTAAAAGCTAGGGTAGCTGAAGTATAAACCTTCTTACCCAGCCTATCCACGGTTCTTCTGTCCTTGTCAGAAGGCAGTAACTTGGACAAAGGAAGCAATTGAGATGGCTTATCCAAGGTTACAGACACCACAGAGGGGTCAGCAGCAGGACATTTAAACAAAAAGGAACAGTCCTCAGGCACTCTATAAAACCTATCAGACTTCCTGGGAGCAGGGGGCAGAGAATCTGGGGCTTTAGAAGTAGTGTAAAAAACAGCCAATAAAGCAGGCAAGACAGGAGGAATGGCCACAGGTTTAGGCGATTCCATCTGCAGTAACTCAGTACCTCTTATGGATATCCGAAACCTGGGCACAATCCCACTTAAAAAAATTCCATCATCCTAGAGATCATGTCCTCAAAGGAAATTTCCTCAGAAGGATTATCTAGAGTACAGAATCCTCCTCCTCAGACCTGTAGTCTAAAGGAGACGGAATCTGGGTAGAATAAGCAAAGGAGTCATCATCAGAATCCACCTCAGAAGAATGCAATCCAAAGGGGCCTTTTAGGGAAATAGGACGAGCAGGAACTGAAACCCCTTGAGGCGGTCTCAACGACAGTAAAGCATTAAATCATCCCTGAGTAAAGGCCTGACACTCACTTTGTGGATCCCTAGGAGCAGAAGAAATATGATTACTTTTCTGTTTCTTTTTTAAGGGTGTGAAGATAGGTAAAGGCTGCCAGCCTAGCCAGATAGAATTTCTGTCATTTGTAAATATTAATGTAAACCACAGTCTTGTTCTCTTAAATGTTAAAAGACTGCATTGGATATTGAACTGCAAAAATGTAACAGTAGTGCACTCTGCTCAATTTCCAGTGCAGTCTTTTCACATTTAAGAGAACAAGCCTGTGGCTTACATTAATATTTACAAATGACAGAATTATCTACAGAATTCTATCTGGCTAGGCTGGCAGCCTTTACCTATCTTCACAAAGGGGACATCCGTCCTACAAACATGAGAAGGCCTAGACTTAGGACAGCATTCCACAACTGCAGTAGGAACCTCTTCCCTAAAGAGAAACTGTGGAACCCCTCTAGATGCCCCAGAAACAGTCAACCATGGTTCCATCTGAACACCCGAAACGGATGCCTGCAACACTTTGTTGGACATGCTGCCCACCAGATCCTCACCAGCTTCCAACCCAGACGTGGTAGAAGAATCTGACAAAACAATCGGGTGAGCCCTCCGGGTTCATAATAACCTCAGGAGAAACTCCTGGCAGAGGCTGGACAGCGGAAGATTCCAGTCTTACCTTATGCACCTTCTTCCCTGATGGCTGACCCTCAGGGCAGGAAGTTCCATCCATAGTATCTGCAGCAAGAAGCTTAAGACGCTGGTGCTCAAAATAAAAGGAAAGGGTAGAAAGCTTACTAGAAAGAGTTTTGGGGATAAACGCCTGACAAATTGAGCAAGATGTATGGTCGTGAGCACCAACAAACAGAAAAGCAAGAAAGAAAAAACAGGCAGAGGTAATAGACTGAAGGTTAAAACAGCATTCAGACTGGTGGCAAAAAAGTTCTGAGGATGGTACGCCTGAACGTCACCTTTATGCCCTACCCCACGCATGGAGTGTGCAGGTGATGTTCAGTGTACCTTAAAGCAATGGTAGACTTTGGTAAACTGGCCAGACGGCGGGTTTCACTGCAGGGAATCCCATTAGTAAGGAATACTGCAGTGGTGAATGTAAGGACATCACCAGATCAACTTCTTTGGTCAAGAATGCTGAGCAAAGCCAAAAATAATAGTGACTCAAAATCAGGAACATGTTTTAAATATTACTGTAATTCACTTACAAAATTAATCTTTTGGACAATAAAAATAATGAAACTCTGATCTTTGGATTATTGACTTCTGTAATCCTGAATGATTTACAGCAAGTCAATTTTTTTACAAGGGACAGAAACATTTATGAGGCAAAATCATGGATTGTCTGTGAAATCAATTACATTAGTCATCAATGAGGTAAGTAAAAGTGACTTACCCCTCCTACTACTTCACTGCTAAACAACAGTAACTGATCAGTTGTGGCAGTACCAGTGTTGTACAATGTATTGTTCTTTGCCAAAATAAGTATAGAACTAGTATTGCTATGATGTGTGTGTGAAAAAAATTATTGATTTTTATCTGTTTCTGGACACATAAATTAGACTTCTGGGTATCAGTAAAAATATAGTTAACAAGTGATTATATTTCAAAAGTAAGGCATAAAATATATCACAACATTCAGACACTTATTTTTTCTAGGAGTCTGGTGGGTCCCACTCCCTGACTTCTGCTCGCATCCTCACCTATTCTAAAACTATTCCTGCTCATGTGTATAGAAGGTTGCTGCAGGTTTTATGGGGGCTGGGGATTTTGTGTGGTCATTAATACTTTAATTTTCATCAGAGTCAGAACTTAGAGGTGTGCACAGGAGGTCATTATAGTATGTGTTTGGGCTAAGGACCGTAAGATCATTGTTTCTTTTACATTTCTCACAAACTCAGAGGTGTACAAAGAAGGTTAATATAGGTTGAGTACGGGCAATGTACTATCTGTGAGCAACAAAGTAGAATACGTTACTGTAATCATTTTTTCACTTTCCTCATAATCACACATCAGACATGTATACAGGTGACTGCCTTTGGGGGTTGGGGTGAAGAGTGAGGAGGCATGCTATTTCTATGTACGACAGCGATAACTTGCAATACATAACTTTGGCTGTTTGAACCACTGATTCCATTCTAATTAACACCAGAGGGATGCACAGGCAGCGACTCTTTTTTTTTGGGGGGGGGGGGTGTAGGAGGCAGCCATTATTTCCAGATAGGATCTGTGCATCCTCACAACAGCTTGTTTACTGTGAGCTACTATTATGTCATCTTTCAACATTAGGTCTTTGGCACAACTTATGTCTTCTTGAAAGAAAAAAAAATAAACCATCCTCTTCTTACTCATGTTTTTTGGGCCACCTATGTATTAAAGTTGGGAAAATGCTCCAAAATGCATCGCAGAACATATATAACCCTCTTAGTTTCTGACCCTGGCTTAATTGAGTTTATTATTGTGTTTTTGTCAGGAAAGGTGTGCTTGAAAGAATGCAAGGAAAACTAAAGTTGAACAGCTACAGTGAATTTCTTTCCTTAATCATAATTTCTGTTCAAGCCATCAGTTGAAAAGGTTGAATAAAAATAATAAAATGCACTTCATAGCACATAGGAAGTCATGGCTTCTTGAAAAAAGCCAAAGAGTTAAGGCAAAAATCTGAGAAAAGGAAGGAAAAAGTGATGTGCATGGTATGGGGACGCCAGGATGGGGGGATAGAGGAGAGCACTGGTGTGTGTGTGTGTGTGTGTGTGTATGTGGTGAAAAAATAGGTAGTGCCTAGGGTGCCATTTCACCTAAGTCCAAAACTGTACATAGAATCATTGTAATGTATGATTGTTGCAACTAAATGACAGTAACTGTGAATGCCCCTCTGTGAGATGGGCCACCAAAGTGTGGTGCACAGTCCTGTTGTAATGTAAGAGCACTGAAGCTGCAAGTCAGTCTGTGCATATTAATCCTAAAAGTTTGCAGCATTAACTAAAAGGTTGTTTGGTAGAGGTGGTGGTGACAGGGTGATACTTAAAATAGAAGTGCCCAGGGGGCCCCCAGCTTGACATTTGCTGAGGCCCTCAAATGCTAACACTGGTCCTGAATAATTGGAAGGTTCCATGCCACTAATCTTTGGATCTGAAGTCTCGGTGAGTGTGCAAAGCAGAATAAAAATAAGTTATGTACTCACCATAACGTTCCATGTTTGTTGTCCATCTCGCCCTTCATTCTTACTGGATGGGTTCAGAGCCGATCCTCAGCTCGAAGTCTCTAACTTGGCTCGTGGCAGAATAGGTATCCCATCATGCAGTTGTATAATTCCCCAGATCTTGTTTGCTGCCAATCATAACAATGTGTCAATATGTTCAAACTTGGTTTAAATTCATGGTTCTAGAGATTTATGTGCCAGGACCTAGAGGGGGCGATGTAAGGACACAGAATGTGTTGAAATCAAATGGATGCATATACTCTGAGCTACTGATGGGAAGGGGTTAAATTATGTTATTCCAATTAAGGCAGTACTGAGGTCACATGACCTAAGACTGAAATATAAATGCTGCTTGTTATATGCGTTTTAGTTGGATCTGATGAAGTACCTAGAAGGTATGAAAGCTCTCATCCTTGTTTTTTTAAAGTTTTATTCTGTGTTTAGCTGTGTTTTATTAAACAGACTTTGTTTTACGTCTCTCTGCCTACCAGTTTTCTTCTTTTTTGATAGATTTTTGCCTTTTCACTGGTTGCTCTTTTTGTTTTGGAAACTCCTAAACCCACTGCCCTGCTCGCTTCATCTGCAGCATAGGATATTAGTCTCATGGAGGAGTTAACAATGGAATTTAAGGTAGATAGCTGAGAGGTCACCTTTTCTGACACCCCCGCAGTCAAGGAAGCTTAAAGAGTATCTCCTAACTCCTTCAGGAGATCTCTTTGTAATCTCATAAAATGCATAAGGTAGTTCAGCGATCTAAGGGTAAAAGTCGCTGATGAAAAAATACAGTTCCCATATCTGCCCATCGTCCGGGAGTCCTTATTCGATAAATGGACAGATGAGGATGTTACAGAAAGTTCCTTCTTGGTGGCAGCCACCACCACCATAGCATCTACAGGAACGCCTTTCGTGAGAAATTCTTTTTCAGAAGGGGCTGATAAGGACTTATTTGGCCTCCAAGGGACTGGTTCCATAGTGTCTGGTGACTCCCATGCCTTTCGACTAACCAATTCCTATAGCTCGTTGAAAGGTGGAGACATCCAGGAGGCTGAAGGTTGAGGTCCAAAAGACTTCAGGCACACAGACTCCTCATCAGAAGGGTTGAAGGTTTTCCAGCCGCGCCTCTGTTTCAGGATTTCTAGGATCTCTACAAAGAAAATATCTTCAGAGGATGACCGTGGGGACCCTTCTGACTCCTTGAGGTCAGTGTCAGAGGTGATAGACACATCGAGGGAGTCTATATGCTTCCTCTTGCATGTTCTCTTTCGAGGAGCTTCCTCAGAAGGGCATTCTGGGGAGGTCTCGAAAGAGTGGGGTTTGCCCAATGGGGATCTCCTGAGGCTCTGAATCTGTGCTGTCCTTTGTTGGGGGTGGTGCTGAGACAGAAGCCGGTGCTTTGGGGGGAAGAATGCCAGTATCCTTGTGTAGAGCTGTAGGCGGGGACAGCACACTCCTCATCAGCTCGAAGACAGAACCCCCTGGCTCCGAGGACACCAATGGTTCCAAGGAAACCCAGGGAATACCTGGCTCCATGGAGATCAGCTCCGAGGCTGATGTAGGAGCAGAGCTCAGCTGAGCCGACGCTTCAAGAGGTAAACTCAGAACAGAAGAAACTCTGGTCCAAGCATCCCTCCCGGAGCCGACTGGAGAACTTTGACTTCTAGACACCCTGGATGGCACTGAGTGTTTGAGCAGGGATCGGTTCCAAAATCTCCTGAAAGGGTCTTGGAACCAAAGAGTCTACAGCAAATGGTATTTGGCATTCTGGTTCCGAAGATCCAGCTTGGCACGGAGGATGAATAATCATGGATGTAATAGACCTGGCTGGCTTTGAAACCAGTTGGGTCGGAGCCAAAAACAATTTAGCCAGCAACTTCAAAAGTCTGCACACCACCTTGCCCACGTCATCGTCTGACAAACTCCTAGAGGAATTAGCGGAGAGGGTTGATGAGCAAGATCTCTCCACTATAGGAGATCTCAAATTAGGGGAGACTGTTGGAAGTTCAGTGGACCGGCTCTGAAAAAGTCTCTTTCAGCTCCAAAGGCCATGAGGCCGAAGGACTTAATTTGTCCAAATCTATGATCTCCCTCAATTCCGAGGGCTGTGAAGCTGAGGAGGTCAATGTCTCAGAAGGTTTAGTCAATTTTAGAGGCGGCTTCGAATGAGATGAAGAAGCAGGAGATGGTCTGTTTGTATGTTTGTCACTTTTAGTGGAAGGGGACTTAATTGAAGAAGTACTTTGTAGAGCTTCATCAAAGAAATGTTTCAGGAGTCCATTTAGAATTAACTTGTTTGTCCTTTCTTGTAGTACACAGGAGCTGAAGGAATGACAGAATGTACATTTCTGTTGGAGGTAAAAGGCCCCCAAGCAGTAAACACAAATATTATGCCCATCAGTTATAGACATTTTTTGTGCACATTTCTGGCACTTTTTAAAGCCTTATGACTTAGGTTCCTTTTCTCTAGTTTCCTTAGACATAATAAGAAGGAACACCATTAATACCAAAAAGGAAGTAAACAGCAATTATACCTCAATAGAAAAACTAACACACACACAACGGTTAATATCTACCAAACACTATAATATAGAAGCACAACTACTGAAGAAAAGGGGAAAAAACGCAGGAACAGCTCTGCCCTCTAAGTTAAATGGGCACTAGGCCCTCTAACTTAAATGGACCTAGTAGAGCTACAAAAGCAGGCGAACAAGAACAATCCTCTAAGATAACAGGAATTTAGCTCTCTAAAATGAGTTAAAAAGCAAAAAAAGGAAAGGAATACATAGTTCCTAACTATTCTACCATAACCCCCAAGTACACCACTACAAAAACCTGACAGGAAAAAATAGAAAATGGCCTTGTGACTAACAACGGCCAACAAGCAACCACAAAGTAGCATGATTAATTGCACTAGTAACTACAGCACATTAAAACTACAGAACAACTGTCTAAACAACTAACACAATTTTATTAATCCTAAATGTATAGAAAAAATATAAATCTTTAAAGAACTTAGCCACAGCCAAGAAGAGAGCATCCGAACTTGTAAAGCGGCAAACGAGATCTGGGGAACTACAGCACTGCATGATGGGATACCTATTCTGCCACGAGCCAAGTTAGAAACTTCAAACTAGTGTATTCGGCCGAGTTGGAACAGACTATCGGCTTCGAACCCATCCAGTAAAAATGAAGGCAAGACAGGACAACATAACATCCATGCTTATAGCTCTCAACCTGTTAACAGCAAAAATCAAATACAACGGCCCAAACATAAAGGCAGTTAAAAACAACAGCTATTAAACAAAGTTGCCCAAGTATCATGATGTATCAGTATGCATTTCTGCAATCCTCGGCGATTTCCCCCAAAACTACTAACTTTTAAGAGGAACAGGCCAAAAATAAGAGGTAAAAGTCTACACAAAGTCCTAGCAGTTAAGAGGTATGGCCATACAGTTTTGATTCATACCCCAAGCTCCTATATACATCTACCAACTCCCCAAAATGCTGATTTGTGTGTGTGTAAATTAAAGATGCTATAGGTGCAGTAAAAATCATACTAATTGGACAGCTAATGACATAAGCATACATCAAGCACTGTGGCCACATTTACCTCATCTAGCTCATTTGCATCTTTCTTGTTTTACTTATGCGAAAACCCAGCAGTTTGTGTCTTTCTGTTGCTTAAAATGTTTTCCCTTTAAAAATAATTTCTACGCCATACCATTTATGTTGTATGCCTTGCTACAGCATTATCCATCTTTACCCCTCTAACATTAGCTGATTGTGTGGACTATTGGCTTCCCCAACATCTATTTTGTGCTCTGTTTTATATGTTTCAATGACTGATAGGCATATGTTTTGCAGTTTTTGCAGGTATTTTGATAGATTTCCAAAACAAGAACAATATACTCTGTTAGTATTCCATAAACATTAGTCTTCCTCCTTCAGTGCCTTCCCCTGAAACAGTTCCCAAAGATTGACACAAAGAAAGCTATCACATATGCTTTAATTATATTGCTATACTATACTAAATTCATGCTTGACAAAAATAAATAAATAAAAGCATACAATTTTTTTCCCTATAAAGTACCTACAAGTAAGGATTTTAATTTATACATCATCTGCAACATTTAATATTAAATGAGTATGGCTTGCTTTCCAAAAAGATAATCCACTTGTTACAAACTACACCAAGTTGTTGGTGCAAATATACCACAAACTCCATTTCAGAGTATTTAAGGAGATGAGGCCCCTCATCTATTGCTCATCAGACTTAAATTGAACATCTAGATGTCATTTGTACCATCTTTTTACCAATGGTTTTATGGAATTCCATTAAGGCTTTACTACTGGTTTTATCAAATTCTCTTCGCAAGATTGAATATATGAAAGTCTGTACAGGTAACTTGCTTTGATTTCAACAGGACAGTATGAAAGAAAGCTTTTTAGCGTTATTAGTCACCTTTAGAAGGAGTGAGTCTGAAGTACAGAATAACTTCTGAGCATAAGCATTTAACAGAAATATTATTTGTGGACTAAACTGCTTAATTTAGTAACTTTGTAACTATCTCTGTGAACCTTTAATCAGCAGCTATTACTTTGTATTTAAACTTCCCAACAACAAAATAAAATAGTAAAAACGCTGCACAAGCACCAGTTATTCAGAGGGCAATAAAGACCTGTTCAAAACTCCAATTCCACCATAAAACACCATTTATTTTGCAGATTAAGCACTTTTGTTCACAGGACCGCGGACTTCATCAGAATCAAACCCAAACAATGCAAACCTTTAAATACACTAAATCAACCAATAAAACATTTTTAAAAACTACCTAATTAAGAATTTCTTGTCTTAGAGACAAACATAAAAATACTGAAGCTGACGTGGTTAACTGAATAATACCCATCCGTTACAAATATAATGTGAAATAGTGCACATTTCTAATAACAATATACTTAAAAATTTTTTTTTAACGATTTTGTGAGACTGTACTTGTATACAGTAAGAGCCACTAAAAAAACACCTTGCACATCCATATGGTTACTCACTTATAATTACTTCTCATCAGGCAACCATCAATCATAGTATCACTGTACTAATAATACAATAAAAATAAATTGTGTTTTATGGTGGAATTGGAGTTTTGAATGGGTCTTTATTGCCCTCGGAATACCTAGTGCTTGTACAGCGTTTTTACTATTTTATTTGGACGGCACGGTGGTGCAGGGGTAGAGTTGTCTCCTCACAGCAAGAGGTTCTCTGGTTCAGTTCTCGGCTGGAGTGCCTTCTGTGTGGAGTCTGCATGTCCTCCCTGCGTTCATGTGGGTTTTCATCGGGTACTCCAGTTTCCTCCCACGTTACAAAGACATGCATCTGGAGCATTTCTCCCCGGGCCTCCACTGAAAATTGGCTTCATTCCAAGTTGGACTTTCCTGGTAAACAAATGTTAAGTAAGTAAATTTTGTTGTTGGGAAATTGGTTGTCGAAATGCTGCTTCTTTTGGTTTTATATTTAAACTAACCACATGTGATGGGTGCCTTTTACACTTGTAATCTAAGAGCAGTAAGATATTGTACTGTAAACCTCTATGACTAGTCTTTTATGTTTATATCCTACGATGTGTCATCTTATAATAAAAATTAAATGTTTGATCTTTATTTTCATTAATAATCTTTTAGTGGTTTAAAACAGACATAGCTGTATACAAAAACACTTTATTTTACGTATTTAAACTGAAACCTAACAACCATTCCCCTTAACTTCCTCTTGCAACTTTATCTTTTTAAATTATATCTTCTAGTATTGTTTATCATTAGCCTACTATACTGGATTTAAAGTGTTGTGTTATGCTATTTGTCTTTGTACATGTAACTCATTCTGTAATTTCCTGGGTTCCTCTGAAAATGGGCAAATACAGTTAAGTCAATCTGGTCAACAAAATGTAAATAAAGTTATTTATGTCTTAAAAAGTAGCAATGAATCATTAACACCAATGATTTTAATATTTTTATTTATTGTAGTAGTGACTAGATACTGTAACAAGGAACACAATGAAAAGTTTATGGGGGGACGTCCCCTTTAACTCCATTGTCTGGTGCATCATTCAGAGACCCTGAGACCTCTACTGACTAAGTGCACCAGCTAAGTCATTAGCTGACAGTTTCTAAATTAATGCAGACTTGTGTGGTGATTATGCTGTGTGTTGCACACTAGCAGTCAATGTGTTCACATGCTCTTGTAGAAAAGCGAGAGGTGGGCTCTGGGCAGTTAAATGGTGCTGGAGTAACTATATTATTCAATTTTAAATTTAGTATCTGAAGTATCAGGCTCCTTTTAAATTTAAAAAGTGCGTTAAGCAGTACTTGGAGGCAAAAGTTACATGCTGTGTGTGATGTGTATCTGTGCATGATCATGGTTACCAGACAGTCCCATTTTGTCCATGATGTCAATCAATGATCGCACTTTTGTGTTTTAAGTAAACGGAGACAGGCACACTTTATGCTTCAGATATGTTTTTTAATTGGTAAAATGTACTATTTTGAAAAAGTTAAAAAAACATCAGCAGTTTTGGGGTATTGGTTCTCACGCATAATATATTTTTTCTTCAAAGGTTCATAGATTACTAGGCTAATGGTTCAACAGCCTTACAAGCCTAGCCAGTTTTACCCAATTTTGTATCCCTAAGGGAAAGATAACAAGGGTCATCAAACATAGTTCTGACTATTTTTACAGATTGCCGCTGTCCATAAAGGACATGGGAGCCACCCCAGGAGAGAATTTGCAATTTCCCATCTATTCATCCAGATTGTACTGGAAGATGATCAGGGAAGGGCTCTGCTTCACGTGAATAGGTAGCCTATTCCAGAGGAGCGGCAATATCTGGGAAACATATATCACTCCAGCATGATCTATTCATGTCAGAGGTCAGGTTTAGATCTATGAAGCTGGTAACCCTCATGCAGTTGTTTTGAGAATATACAACATTTGCATCAGGCCTGAGTCAGAGACTGCCTTGTAAATCAGGCACAGATCACACCTCAGTAATCGGTAGGAAACTGAATACAGTGATAGGGCTTTTAATCAATCCACATATTACGTGTTGGTTATACCCTGCATTTTTTTGGTGTGAAACCTCTGAGGACACTCCAACTGTTGCAGGTGCCTACCAAGGTACATGCCAAAGGGTGCATTATACTTGATTATTGGGCTGATACAGTACAGTGTTACTATGACTTCTTTAGATCTGGATGCCATGCCTGTACTTATAAGTTGAGCCACATAGAAGGATTTCCTCACCACCATGGACACATAATGGTCAAAGTTCAGATTACTATCTGAGTACCCATATCTCTCACCAATGGGTACACTCTTAAGGGGGTGCTATAAGTGTTGTAATTTACAGAGATATTTGATTTCCCAAAGGCTATTATTATACAGTTTTTCGCACTTAGTTTGAGGTGACACCAATCATTAGTCTGCACTGAGCATTAGTTTTCTAAATGGTGGTTAGATTTTCTAGCTTACTCAAACAATTGCTCAGGTTTCTAGTGTGTACATTTTGAAGAGGGAAAATGCATAGTTTTTTTAAATTAAGAGTATGGTAATTTGATGCTTACACGTTTGACGCTCAGACGTGATCATTAAAGCGTGATTTGTAAGGAAAAGAGCACAAACTGAAATTTATTGTAACAACATTAAAAAGCATTTTGCATATGTGTTTCACTTCACTGCACCCAACACCCAAACATCCTCGAGATTATAACTCCAAAATCAAAATGAGTATTCTGGCTTAAGTAGAATTTTCCAAGATACTGCACTCACAGAATTAGTATCTAATAAAATATTCTTGCACTATAGTCTTCATAGATACAACTGTTAAGTGCTGGACCTGACAAATGATCCTATGCAGCAAGAATGTTCCTATTTTCAGGACTGGTTTAGGATTTCCGTATTTTTTAGAAATATGCTCCTAGTTTCAGACTAGATTTATCTTCCACACAACTTACTGAATCCTTTTCATTACATGTCATTTTTGAAGCTGTCTAGTGCACATAAAACCACACTACATGACCAACATACTAGAGGCAACAATAATTTAAAGAAAGAGGATATACATCTTACAACTCCTTTTCCGAAGCAAAAATAAATGACCTTGTGTAGTAGAATTTTGTGATACAGTTCATTAAAGTCTACAGATTTTACATTTATATTTTTTCCATAATTTATGTTACTCTCTGTTTTTAAACGTATTTATTTTGTTTATTTAAATTTGTTGACCGGGAGTGTCCGACTGGACATAGGTCCATTTTCAGCGAAGGCCCGGGGAGAAAAGCTCCACAGCAAAATAAACAGACTGTAGATACATTGGATTACATAGCGATTAACAATTTAACATAGCAATTACTTACAACATATTTACAGATGAAGAACATAGTACATCATTAGACAACTAGAATCTTTATCTGTGAAGTACATAACAGACATTAACAAATGTTACAAAGAGAAGTTCCTGCTGTATAGTAAGTACTAGGCTTATGAGCATCTGAGCTTGCTATAATCAAGGTAGTTAGTGGAGTGGAGAGAAAGGTAGTGGTTGGATGGGGTGGATGATATTAGAGTGGGAGTTGCAAGGGCATAGCCAGCATGTTTTTAGGTGCGCTTTTAGTAAAGTTTTGAAGTGGGTGCATGATGGTACGGAGGTAACTGTGGGTGGGAGTGAGTTCCATAATTTGGCTATGGCGCAAGAGAATAGTGCTTCACCAGGAGAGTTATTGGCTTTAGTGATCTGCAAGTGGTTTTTGTTGCTGGATCTTAGTGGTCTGGTGGTGTGATAGGGTTGGAGTAGATTCTGGAGGGATGGGACATTTAGTGGATGGTTTACTAGTTTGTGGGCGAGTGAGAGTTGATACCACTGAAGGAGGTGAGGGAGTTCAAGCCAGCCCAGTTCAGCAAGTGAGAGACAGTGGTGACTACGGTAGGATGCCCCTGTGGTGAATTTGGCGATTTTGTTGTAGCAGGTCTCTAGCTTGTTTAGATCACATTGCCTTAGGTTGGTATATATTGGAGAGGCATAAAGTAGGGTGGAGATAAGGTGGGAATTTGCTATTGAAATCTTTGCTGCTTTGGTGAGAAATTGCTTATTTCTGTATAATGCTCCTAGTTTTTTGTGGACTTTTTTATGGTCATGGATATGTGAATGTCAAATTTTAGTTTATTGTCTGTTTCCACTCCTAGCAATTTGGTGTGTTCAGTTGGGTATATAGTGGTGTTGTCTTTTGCTGTGATGTTAAAGTGAGAGTAGTTTTGAGTATGTTTGGTGGGTTGGAAGAGAAGTAGTTTAGTTTTGGTTGGGTTGAGTATTAATTGGGCATCGGATAACCATGTTTCAACAGAGGAAAAGGCTTCCTGTGTGACTTTTTGCAGTTTGGGTAGGGACTGGGCAGATGATGGTCGAGTCATCTGCGAATTGTATGAGTGTGCCATGTTTGGTGGCAGAGGCTAGATTATTGGTGTAAACTGAGAAGAGTAGGGGTCCAAGGATGGATCCTTGGGGAACCCCTATGGAGACAGGTAGTTGGGGAGATATGTCATTCTGCCATACAACGGATTGTTGGCGGTCAGACAGGTAACTCTGAAACCAGTTGGTGACTGATTGTGAGAAGGATAGGTTATTGAGGACCGAGATAAGTTGTTTGTGTGGGACCATGTCAAATGCTTTAGATAGGTCTAGGAAAGTAACAGAGGAGAGATAGCCATTGTTTTTATGCTGAAGGATAGTGTTAGTAAAGGAGAGTAAGGCAGTGGTGGTGCTATGGTTTGGTCGGAAACCATGCTGAGTACTGGAAAGGAGGTTGTTAGTAAGTAGGTAGTCTGAGACCTGAGAGTGTATGCATCTCTCTAGTATTTTGGAGAGTGGAGAGAAAATAGCTATGGGGCGGTAATTGGTTAGTTCTGCGGAGGGTCCGCCTTTGTGGAGGGGAATTATATGTGATACTTTCCACAGTGTGGGAACATACCTTTTCTGAGTAGTATTCCACATTCCTACCGGAACTGAGAATTATGTGCTGCTTGGTATTCAGATTTTATGCTAATTATATGTCCACATTTTTAGCTGGATGTTCCTGTTTTTCAAGGGCCTTTGTTCTTAGTTTCAATGTCTGCATGATAAAAGTATATGTTTGATTCCTCCAATGCAATTTTTGCTTTTAGGGGATCTAACTGAAAAGAGTTCAAGCAAAGGAAAGGGAAATTACTTTACTGTATGCTCAGTCAGTATTAAAAAGTGTTGTTCTTGATACATACTTGAGAGATACTGAAAACCATTACAGTAGCTTAAAGATATTTTCAGTGTTTTTTGTTTGTTTTATGTCCAGCTTTTGCTCAACAGGGCAATCCCAGGCGATCCAAGCTGGGCAACTAGACACCAGTCAATCAGTAGCTTATTGACCCAGGCCTTCTGTCTTTAAGGTGGACACACACTGGCCAATAGGGTGACATACACCCCTTCCACAGTTAGCATGGGTCCCTGACATAGGTTGGAGTATGCCGATCCTCAACCCACTTATCACCAGCAAATACCCAAGCCAATATTTGTCTACATTGTTCAACACAACTGGATAACTTAGAGTTATGTTTTTATACTGTCAAGTATCTAGTCCTAACACCGTGATCAGTCTGTGATTTATGCTCTCCAATCTTGAGGATACTACACACCACAGTTAATGTTCAAAGCAGTTGGTGTATACAACTCTTCCCACTATAAGACACCATTTAGGGTCTATTCTGCTGCATGCAGCTCCATTCTTGGACAAGTTTGAGATGGAAAAACTTAGCATGCTTTTTCAGAAGAGGGAGGAACCCTGCAGAGATACATGGAGAAAATGCAACCTCCAAACAGACTGACTAGAGGTCAGGATTGAACCTTGTACAGCAGAAGTAAAGACCTTAACCATTATGCCAACTGGTGTCCCATTCTAGACTTCTGTTTGGCAAATGGCTTGACGATAGCCAACACATGGTTCAGAAAGACTGATAGTCACAAGATCACATACAAGAGTGGCCAACATGCAACTCAGGTAGACATTCTCCTAGTAAGGAAAGGGCACTGGGGTAGAATCAGTGATTGCAAAGTCATCCCCAGTGAAACACTCAGCCCACACTATAAACCATTGCTTGCCACAATCAGCTGCAAACTGTGGTCAGAGAAGGCTCTATGGCCAACAGAGACCAGACTGAAAACCTGAAAGTTGATTGGAGAGAAAGCACAACAGTTCAAGGAATGATTTAGAGCTGTAGCACCTCAAGAAGAAGAGGAAAGAGGTGGAGTTGGAGAAGAATGGCAGCACCTCAAAACAGCATGTATGAGAACTACAGAACAGATATGCGTCTGAGCCATGCATGGTGGTAAGGTACATAAGGAAAGGTGGTGGTGGAATGAAAAAGTCCGGGAAGTCATCAACTGAAATAAGGCGTGCACGACAAAGTGGGAGATAGAAAATATGGACATGGCTAAGAAGGAATACTGGTTGGCTAATAAACAGGCTAACAGAGGAGTTGCAATTCCAAAGAACAAGGCATCAGAGACACTCTATCAACTTCTGGAAAGTGACTCTGTAGATGGCACAAAGAACTATGTATACCAGGCTGCAAAGCAAAAACAGAGATATAAAGAAGACAGTCAGACACTTTTCATAATGGATGACAGTAACAACCTGCTTACCAGTCCACAGGACAACAAAAGCAGATGGAAGGAATACTTCTAGCAGCTTCTGAATGAAAAAAAAATCACCAAAGAAGCTGTACTACCCCAGGCACAGCCTACTATGAGAGAAGAGGAAGAGCCTACCATAGAAGAAGTAAGAACGGCACTAAGGAAAATGAAGTCAGCAGGCTCAGATGAGGTCACAGCAGATATGGTAAAAATGTTGGGTGAGAGAGGGGAGAAATGGCTCCTGAAGGTACTCATAGCAGTGTGGAAATAAAGATGTATCCCAGATAACTGGAAAATAAGCATACTAGTGCCAGTGTTCAAGAAAAAAGGGGGTATTCACAACTATGGGCAATACATCGGTATCAAATTCATATCACATTGCATGAAAATTCTGGAGAGGGTGATTGCTAAACAAATATGCAAAGTAGTAGAAAGTAAGATGGAAGATGAGCAGTTCAGATTCAGATCAGGATGCAGCACAACTGACCCGATGTTTGCAGTGAGACAGATACTTGAGAAGAAGCTAGAAATAAGGAAAGAGTCCAACTGGGCTTTTCTAGACTTGGAGAAAACATATGACAAAGTCCCAGTAAAGCTGATATGGGCAGTCCTGACGTGGTTCAAAGTCCCAGAAATATTGGTAGAATTAGTGCAAACTTTGTACAAGAATTCAATGACTTGAGTATGAACAGTGTTTGGTCTCACAGAGGAGTTTCCCAGTAGGAGTGGACATGCATCAGTGTTCATCTCTGAGCCCACTGCTGTTCATACTGGTGATGAGCTACCTTAGGAAACAGGTTGAAGGGGCTGGATCCACAAAGTTGCTGTATGCAGACAATGTGGAATTACAGGCAGATTACGAGCAAGAACTTCAGCAAAGGATAGGGGAATGGAATGCAAAACCGAAGGCACATGGGATGAAACTGAGTACAGATAAGACCGATGTAATGGCAGTAAATAGTGGAAATCAGAAGAAGCTGAGAATTGACATAGAAGAGAAAATAGTGGAACAGTTTAACAGCTTAGAGTATCTGCGAGGAGTGACTGAGGAGAAGGGAAGTCTGAATGAAGTGGTCAAAGCTAAAATCAGAGGGGCTGCAGCCAACTGGCACAGAGTGTCAGGGGTAATGTATAACAGTAGGATGTCAAAGAAGCTGAAAAGTAAGGTGTAAAAAACATTGGTGTGACCAGTACTACTGTATGGTACAGAAACCCAGGCAGTAAAGACAGAGCAGTTGAAGCTAGAGGTCATGTAGATGAAGTGCTTGAGGTGGGTGGTAGGATGGACACTGTGGGGCAGATAAAGAAATGAGGACATAAGAGCAGAAGCCAGAGTAGTTCCAATTGCAGAAAAGGTCAAAGAGAACTGATTATGGTGGTTCTGGCATATGTGCGGAAAAGCAGAAAACAATCTGGTGAAGAAGATTTGGGACATACAGGAAGGGCAAGAGGAGATGAGGGCAATCAGCAAAGAGGTGGATGGATTGTAAAAGAGAAGACTTGTAACAGTCAGGCATAAGTGTCAAAGAAGGTAGCAGAAAGGCATTTAACAGACATAGATGGCAACAGTTGACAACACCCCACCAACCCAATGCAGAAAATGGGGGAAAAAAGAGTTGATGATGATGATTATGATTTATTTTTAGTAATCATGAAGGTGCAATCACTGTATACCCACATTCTCCATAAAGGATGCTTAATGATGTTATGATGGCTATCTTCTTACTATCCTGTTTATTCTTGTACTACTAGCACATTAGTGGCTGTTAACTTCTGTTGCACAACAACTTTTTCTTTTCAGGAAGAGTGCCTCCCTGTGATGGGAACTTATTGTGCTTCTGTGTTGTAGTGATGGCAAACATTGTGTGGAAAACATTTTTGTGTTTTATGATAATGTACATGACTTGGCAATGTTTAAACATAATATAAACCCTCTTAATAGCGTTCATTTAGAAATGGGTATGATGTCCTGAAATACCTTTCTTGGATGTGACTATATTTAAAAACTGAGAAAAGTTATTCTGAATAGTGTATAGATTAGATGATACCCAAATAGCATTTTATTGTTAGGTTGCAGTAGACCAGGGTACCAAGAAAATGTTAGAGATGAGAAGGATTGTTTCTGCTACTAGTAGTTTTAATTATATACATTTATAAGACAAAGCAATATGTAGCTTGACGTTAGATAGACTGAGTTCGGGGTAAAGCTGCTGCCCTTGTTTCAGCTGTGAGGTGCCTAATATGTACAACTGAGATGGGATCACAGCTGATCTGGGATGCATTAATTTGAAGGTGGATACTGATACGATTACATATTGTTTAATGCATACTTTGTTACTATTCAAAATATAATTAAACAGAATTGGCGCACTTTGTTAAACAACATCAGCTTGCAACCTTCTCTGTTTTACAGATTTCCAGTGCTGGACTTTTGACATTTGAGACTATACTAGGTATATATATGCATGCGTGTGTGTGTATTCTATATATATATATATATATATATATATATATATATATATATATATATATATTTTAAACAATATCTTAATTCTTGATAAAGCTGCATTTACAGTGACAACTTGAATATGATACGTGCCAATAAAATTACACTGTGGATACTGTTGATTGGCCATTTTTTTAATTTATTTTGGGAATTTTATTTAACGGTTTGCTTTAATGGTGGTAGGTAACCTTTTTTGTTATCATTTATAATGTTATTTCTTTCATTTTTAATACCAAATATTTGCTGTGTTGAACATCATGAGAGTATTTACATCTAGTGCCTGTGATGGGACTGCTAACAAATGCATTTTTTTCTGCATACCTCGGTAGCCAGTAATCACAGCACCCCAATATTTTACACATAGAAAAGGTATGAGTTTGCTGCAGATCTATATCATGTATCTCATGCTCTCAGTAGCCCTAATCCTGAAAGATTTTTTAAGAGTTTTCTTATCAGTATAAGCAAATAAATCCTTAAATAATTTTTCACTCTGTTAAAAGAAATGTATTGAATTGGAGAAAAAAACTCAAAATCTGGATTTATATGTAGTGGAACTGGTAATATTAGTTTGATATTGGACAAAAAAGGGAGAAAGAAGTAAAAATTAGGAATGAAACAATCACATTACTGGTAAACGTATATCTTGTTACATATGTGCGCTCCCAAAAGTCCTAACCAGGTTAACTTTCCATGTCTAGTGGGAGCAAAGAGATGATGACTCATGTCCTTGGGAAGCCACTTTTAGAGTCTAAATTTAGAAAGAGTGTTTTTTAATAAAGAAAATAATATATATATTTTTAAGAATTATAATGAAAGATATTTCTTGCAGAAAGCATGCCATATCAAATAAGACCATCTTAAATACGATAATAGCAATTCTGGTTGAGATATACATTCTGTTATCATCTTAAAATATATTGTTAAAACGTTTGCCTCTTCACACACATAGATCAATTGGAGGGGGCTGATGACTGGTAGGCATGGGTGATTGTTAAAAAAAAAAAAAAAAAAAAAAAGATACCAATTCCCTCACAGGTATATGTAGCGTATTATGTGTCAATGCAAATGTTTATGTGTGTGCACAACCCTATGGGCACTCTATAATAAATAGTTGCACAGCAGGGAATTGACAGCAACATCTACAACTTTGGCTGTTTGCATTTATTACAGTATAGTACCATCACAGTGCCAGGTTTTCTTTATTTAATTCTGTTTTTTTCTTGGTTTTGGGCCTTGGTGCAACATATTTTCTTTTTTATAGTTCAGTACAGGTCTGTGTAATAAAAAACACAACAAACTGTCAATGAAGTCATGTCCTTGTGAGTTAAAAAGAGGAATAGTAAAAAAAAAGAATAAAATGGCATAGTAGAATAAAAACCTAACTTTAGTGAGTAGACAGATGAAATGATTGTTTGAGTAATATGCGTGTATAAAAAATACAGTTGTGTAAGAACTCACCATAACAGTAGATGTCCTACTGGTCACTGTTGCAGTATTCCCAACACAAGTTGTCACTGCTGATGTTTGGCTAGGGTACCAAAGCATTACCTTCCCGAGGACATATGTCTGACGTATGACCTCAGCTCATAAGCACAGGAGTATATAGATGGACACTAAGCATGGATCCTCAAACTGTCTCCAAGCCAGCGGCCTGAAGACTACTGAAAGAGGGAGACTGGTCAGATAGGTGGGGTGTGGTTCGAATAAGTAAGAAAACTCCTCTGTTCTCATGTAACAGAGCAAAGCATAGCAGGAGAAAAAAGGAAGGTTGAACTAAAGGTAGAGAAGAGGGTGTGGAGGTGGTATGGAATACTGCAACAGTGATCAGCAGGACCTCTACTGTTTTGGATATTTCTTACACAAGTGTACTACATCTTGACTGAAATCACTGTTGCAGTATTCGACATATGGGTGATTCCCAGTCCCAGAGGTGAAAGAGGTGGGAAGGGTGGTTGGCTACTGAGCAGAGTTGTCGTCCAGCAATCTACCCAGGACTGTCCTAGCAAAGGCTGTTTTGGAAAAAGCATCACTTTTGTAGTGTTTGGTAAAGGTGTAAACAGAGTAATAAGTGGCAGTTTCTAAGACATACTTGGCATCTACTTCCTTCTGTAAAGCCATTCAGAAAGTCATTGCCCTAGTGGAATGAGCTTTGGGCAGAAAGGTAAAGTCTTACATAGTGCAAGTAGCAGAAGGAGGTGTCCTAAGAGAACAAAGTTTCAGTAGTTAGTTTGGAGAACGGCTGTCCCAGCTTAGGGATGATAAAGGATACAAACAATTGGTCAGTCTTTCTGAAGGATTTAGTTTTGTCCAGATAAAATCCGAGTTGCCTGTGAGTGCCTAGAGAATGCAAGATTCTTTCCTCCTTGTTTTGGGGATTGGGAAAGGAAGTGGGTAGATTAATAGTCTGATTGAGGTACAGCTCATTCACTGCCTTAGGGGTATGAAGGATGGATTAACCCTAAGAGTCACCCTGTCTTTGTGAAAAATAAGAAAATGAGGAATGGCCATGAGAGCTTGTAACTCAGAAACTGGCCTAGAAGAGGTGAAAAGGAAGAGAAGAACAGCTTTCCAAGTAGAGAATTTTAGAGAAGTGGAAGATGCCGGTTCAAAAGGAGGCAATGTAAGCTTTTCTAGCACAAAATTGAGATCCTAAGAGGGGTGATGGGTTTCCGTGGTGGGTTTAAATGTATGACTCCCCTGAGGAAAAGCTTGACTACTGCAGTAGCCATATGTGGATGGTTAAGAGTGAGGCAGGCATGGATGGCTGACAGGTGAGCTTTTATAGAACAGTAGGCCAAATCTGATCAAAGTAGTTCACAAAGATATTGCTGTACAGCAGGGAGCTGTGATAAGAGAGGGTTCTGACTGTGTTTGCAGCACTAGTGGAAAAACTTTTTCAATTTAGCTGTGTAGGATTTTCTAGTAGTGGGTCTCTTGGCCTCTTGTAGCACTTGAACAACCTCTTTAGAGAAGAGGTGTCTTTGAGGAATTAAAATGCTATCATCTATATGGTCAAGATGGGAGATTTGGGTGCAGAAGCAATCTTTTTTGTTGAGTGATCAGATCTGGTTGTGTAGGTCGAGGTGGTGCAGCAGTTAGTGTTGTCACCTCACAGCAGGAGGTTCTCTGGTTCGATTCTCAGCTGGAATGCCTTCTGTGCAGAGTCTGCATGTCCTCCCTGTGGTCGAGTGAGTTTTAAATACATGCAGCAGGTGTGTGTGTGTGTGTGTGTGTGTGTGTGCGCGTGCGCGCGCGTGCACCTTCTGTGTGAGGGTTAGGTGCTGGGCTGGCAACTCGACACAATAAAACCTCTGCAGACTGGTGAACTGTGTCGACCCCTAATGGGAGAAGATGAAAGACATTGCTTTGGTCAGGTCTGGTTGTACATGTATTTTCCTGTAATTTCCCATTTGTCAGGTGAAATAGCACAGGGAAACTAATGTCTCCTTGGCCAAAATTATACCATTAGGAGAGTCTGGATGCTTCCTTTTGTGCCTTCAAGAGAACATTTGGAAGAAGAGGCAATTATGGAAGGGCATAGAGGAACTTCACTGTCCACTGGAAAGAGAAGGCATCCATCCTCCAGGCAGTGGGACAAGGATCCCTGGTGCAGAATTGGGGAAGCTGAAGGTTTGTTGATGATACAAAGAGGTCTGTCTGAGGAGTGCCCTACTTGAAGGGTCATCATCTTGAAAACCTGTCTATTCAGTATCTATTCATATGATCCTCCACAGAGTGGTTTAGGGAGTTTGCCAGCAAATTGTCCTGAGAAGGAATGTATGTGGCTGTGAGAATGATGCCCATCTGGGTGGCTAAGTTCCATGCCTTCTGTGCAAACCTGCATAATTGGTAACACCTGGTGTCTCTCTGTATGTTTATGTTGCAAATGGCTGTGGTGTTGTCTGTGTGCACTCGGAGTGGCCTGGATTTCCAAAGGTAGGTGAAGGTTAGAAGTGCTTGTAGAAGAGTTTTAATTTCCTAAAGATTGATATGCTACTTTAGAAAATGAGGGTGTCATCTGCCTTGCACTCTGTGTGATCCTGTCCATGCCTCATCCAAGGAGTCTGTGTGTACCTGTTGAAGTGGAGAATGTGGTTGACATGTCCTTTCCATCAAAGCAGCTCCTTTCTGAGACAAGGGAGGAGATAAATCAGGGTGTCCAATGTGTGACAGGGCTGGAACCACACAGACTTCAGGTACCACTGGATTTTTCTCATGTGAAGTCTGTCCAGGAGGAGCATAGGAATGTTAGCTGCCATGAATCCCAAATTTCTTAGCATCGCCCTCACTGAGCAATGTGTTGCAGAGGAGAGATATTGGAAAAAAAAGTGGACAGACTGAGAACTTTTTCCTGAGGGGAAGAAAGCATGCATTTTCCTTGTGTCCAGCCTGCAACCCAGGAAAACCAGGTCCTGTGTAGGGACCATGCAGGATTTTTTGTTGTTTATAGTGAAACCCAAACCTGTGAGTAGTCGTACGATGAATTGTAAATGCTGAACAAGAATTTCTGGAGAGAGCCTGGATCAAAAGGTCATCCAGGCAAGGGAAAATTTGAATTCCCCAAGTATGACAGAAAGATACCACTGGATTTAGGTACTTTGTGAGGACCCTTGGTGCTGTAGAAAGACCAAAGACAGAGCAGTAAATTGAAAACACGAGGAGCCAGAGAAAAACCTGAAGAATTTAGTTCAAGAAGGAATGGACATGTGCAAGTAGGCATCCTTCAGATCTAGTGACACTAAAAGACTGGGGAAGAATGAAAGGCAGAAGAGTGGGAAGAAAGAGCATTTTGAAAGATGAAACCCTCAAGTAAGTTTTTAGGAGAGAAAGGTCTCAGATGGGTCTCCACTGCTCTTCCTTTCTTGGCACTAGAAAGATTCTGGAGTGAAATCTTTTTCCAGTGAAGTCCATTGGGACTTGCTCGATAGTGCCCTGAATCAGGAGGTCTTAAATAATGTGGTTGAGAAGTGACAGTCAGTTGTGAGGTAGATGTGACATGCCTTACATTGGGGTAATATTTTCCAAGGGCATGGCGCAACTATCCTTGATGATGGACAGGACCATTTGTAGGTGGTAATGGCTTCCCACCTGGCCAGGGAGAGAGATAGTCTTTTGGAAAGAGACATAATGAGGCTGAAGGCAGAGGGAGTTCTGCTGCAAAGGTAGTCAGAGATTTTTGTTTCCAAAGGGAGGCTTCCCAGATGGAGGTTCCCTACGGCGTTTATCAGAATACCTTTTCCAAGGTGTTTTTCTTGGTTTCTGAGAAGTCCTAGGGTCCATTCTAAGGAAATAACCAGATTTAGATGGATAGTTCCTATGGTATCTAGGAAATGAGGAGAATAGACTCCATCTGCAGTCTTTCATAGTCTTACCTTGGTCTTGGAGAGTTGTGAACAGACCGGCATCCTGAGGGCCAAACAATAAGTCTTTGTCCAAGGGAGAGTCTAAAAGGTTAGACTTGAAATCCCCTGGAATAGGAGGACAGTGAAGCCATGCATATCTGCAGATAACAGACCCAGTGGCAATTGCCCACTTAATGCTGTGTCTGTCTATCTGAGTGGCCTGGGAAAGTAGATTTTGCATGTGTTGCCTTGACTCTGTTCCAGGACGGTCCAGCATAACTTTGTTCAAGGAGTGCAGGGCTGAGATAAAGTATTTTGTCAACTGAGTCAAGTAGTTAATTGCCCTAAAAGTGAGGGTAGAAAAGGGGTAAACCTGCTTTCCTAATCTATACATACACCTACTGTCTTTGTCTGTGGATAGGGCATTAGCACTGAGAAGACATTTAGAGGGCTTATCTGAAGAGAGAAATACTGCAGAGGAGTTCTTGTAAATGTATTTAAATCATCAGGCACCTTGTAAAACCTGTTTGGTGTTTTAGAAACTGGTGGTTGAGAATCTGGAGCTGAAGAGGTGAACTGAAAGGTGTCCTGAAAGGCCAAAGGACAGGAGGGACTGGAGAAGCGGCAGGAGTACCCATTTCCAAGAAGATGTAATACCTCTTCTGAACATCAGAGGTCTGAGTGGATTGCCATTCAAAATGCATCATCACATTCAGGATAGTCTCCCCAAAGCAAACTTCCATAATATGGGAATCCAAAGACAGAGTCCTCTTCATCCAAAGAGATTTGTCCATGAGAATGCATTTGATAAGACTGATCTGGAGAATGGTCAGAATTATAATCCTATTCTTCTTCAGAAAAAAAGGATACCAAGGCAGATTTTTGAGGAGTAGCCTGTGGTTGTAGAGATCCAAAGAGGGAATGTTTCAAAGACATAATAGCTTTGAACAACCCAAGAGAAATCTATCCACTCCTTTTCTCTACCTGTTGAAGGGAGGCACATGCCTAGTCTTTTATTTTTTCTTGGATGTGACATCCTCCTGGATTAGATGCAGAGGTTCAGACCCTTGCGTAACCTCTATTTATTAATGTGCCTGGAATCTCTTTCCTAACCAAAATTTGAGGGAAGCTATGAGGTCCCTTGGAAATGGCGAGTCACAGTTCATCAGATATATCACCAGTCTGCAAGACCTCAGGAACCACACTGGCCTCCAACAGGGTCTTGGAAGGGGGTAACTTAGCATACTATGTATTCTGCAACCTCAGCAGGTACAGCGAAGTCTAAAAACATTGGACTGCAGATCAGTTCTGGGTATCTTTAGCTTCTTCCTAGGTCATCCAGGGATGTAGACTTTGCCATCTTGGACTGGGCCAAGTGTTTAGGATGGTAAGTCTCCAGAAAGGTGTTGAGCAAGGAAAGCCTTAAGCTAAGAGTTTTGGGAATGAACGACTGACAGATGGAGCAAGATTTGTGATTGTGTTCAATGCCAAGTGTCTCTTCATATTAGGCCCAGGAGTCCTTTTATGGAATCTGTCTACTGCTTTCTCATTTACTCCCTCCTAGCTGACATCTAACAAATTTCAACAAAATTAGAATAAGCAAAAAGGAAAGTTTCCCAAAAGGACAGTTATCTGAATAAAAGAGCAAATGAAGCTACCAATGACCAAATGGTGATTAGTCCGATGAATGTACGACCTGCATGCAGGCTGGTGGTGAGATAGTCTGAGGATCCACGCTCATACGTCTGTCTATATATCCCTATGCTTATTAGCTGAAGTTGTGTCTTAGACATATTATTTCAAGAAGATACCCTGTATGGACATCACAACCCATATGTCATGAATACCCCAATAGTGATTTCAGTCAGGACATCTAAGGTAATGTATATCTATATCTTTTTGAATGTGAGTGATAGAACTGCTTTCTGTTTTACCTGCTCTATTTTGTTTTCTGTTTTAAGAAATCTGTTTAGCATGGTGTTTTTGTTCTATGTGAGAAATAGGCACTTAAATTATCTAGGCTGCACATTTCACATATTTTTTTTCAATGGTTAAATTGTTTCTTGATTGATATTTAAATATACAGCGAATTTCTGGGGCTTTTTGTCTTTTTCTGAAAAGATTTCAGACCTGCATAAACTAAAGCACTGCTGGTGATTCTCTGCTAATTTTTCCTAACCACCCTCCCTTTCATTGACTTGCCTTTTAAACCTAGTGTTTTTAAGCTGCTCAATCCTAATGTAAATTGAGTTTAATAAGCTCCTCCCTTTCTATACTGCTGTTGATATCTTGAATTATTTATTTGCTTTTCCTTATGTTTATACTGAAAAGTGCATTTTGCCTCTCATTGTCTGTTCTACTGATTTACTTGTTCTGAATTCATTATCTAGCTAGCTGGTGGACAAAGAATTGTATTTTTACACTTTAACAAACACTTGTTTTTACATCAAGAGGTCAGTGGATTTTCAATCTAGTACACTGGAAAGTAGTCTGGTCTGTTTAGTCTGGGCAAACACCTGAGATTTTTGCATGTAGTTTTATTGGCTGGAGAGCTTATTAATCAGCTTATCTTATTTTTAGTGCCTTTATAAATTCTGTACAACTGAGTGGTTTTTGGTTCATTTATACAAAGTGAAGTGTTTTTATTGAATAATCACACTGTTATAGGCTGTTTAAAGTGCAGTGCTGTGTCTGTACCTTTAAGTTCGTTTGTGGTAGCATTTCACTCCTGACACTCCTTTACTGTCTTTTTACATTAGGAGGGCTGGGATTATTCATCTAGTAGCAGTAGGTGTTTACCTGGTCTATCTGAGCTGGGAAGCACACAAAAGAGCTCTAAGTACGTTTTTGTAATTCTCTTATATACTATGACTGTACTTTAGCAGTTTAAAAAAAAAAAACTCTACTGTCTGCTGCTGCTTTAAGTAGTCAATTCCTCTGTATTACATTGCATCTTTGGTTCTAGGTAGTCTGTGTGGTCTTGTTACACTTGGGATCCAAACCAGCTAGTCTACATTAGGAAGATGTTTTTCTGCACTGTTGTGGCAGAATTGTGCTAATCTAACCTGTCGGACTTGGGGATTGCTGGTGGAAGGCCTATTATATGCTTCTTGATTGGTTACTTAAAACTTGTTTCTGTTTGCTCATATTTAATCCTCATGTTTGTGCAGGCTTTGGCATAGAAACTCAGAGCTTCTCGTCATTCAGCAACTTTACCACTGATTGCTGAGAATCTGCTTTTGCCTGGAAAAATCCAATACTGAAAAGACAAAAACATTTTTTTTTTCACCTCCCTTATATACTGATACTGTACTTTAGCAGTTTCGTAAGCTATTTGCTGTTATTTTTGTACTTTATAGCACAAAAACTGTACTGTCTACTGCTGCTTTAAGTAGTTAATTGCACTGTATTACATTGCATCTGTTAGTTGTAGGGCTGTTGTAAGTAGTTTGTGTGGTCTTGTTACACTTGGGCTCCAAACCAGCTATTCTATATTAAGAAGGTTTTTTTCTGCACCCTTATGGCAGAAGTTTGATGATCTAACCTCTCTGAGTTGAAGACTGCTGGTGGAAGGCTTATTGTGTGCTTTCCTGATTGGTAGTTAGCTTAAATCTCGTTTCTCTTTGCTCATTTTTAAGCCTCACCTATACGAGGTGCTGCTCTTCATGCAGCAGTGGTTAACAGTGCCCTGTATAGACAAAAAAAAGCCTAGAAGCTGAAATTTTCCCTAAACAGCTGTCAGTGAAACTCTTCCAAGCTTTTCTGCTGCTCTAGGAGCAACACATTTGCAAACGGAGCAGTCTTGACTTATTGATTAACCTTAGCCTACACAAAGTATAGGTCCCTCTTGTAGTCTCAGCGCTACCAGCACAGTCCTATCAAATTAACCCATTCCCTTCTCTAATAAAACATACACTAAGAGCCTGCTATCATGGATGGGAATTTTTCCATCATCTCTCTGAACAGCCTGATGAATACGGGCATCCTGAGGCAATGTAGAAATTGTCTCATGTATACTGACAACCTCTTACTCCTGAAAGAAATACTTTATGTGAGAGATGTGGTTACACTATGAAATTGGAAGCAAGACTCTCACATAAGAACAAACTGAATGCCAAACCGGTTGTCAGCACACACAAACTTCCCATACTAAATAAGGACATGAGACAAATCCACATATGCGGAGGTACTCACTAGTAACGTAGCAAAAGATCAGAGGCCTCCCAAATGGAAACCACTTGTACACATAATTAAAAAAAGCAAACACAACACATAATAACAAATACACCAGTGCCTCAACAAATTAGCCCATAAGGAGTAACCCCACAAAACCTAATGTATTGGTCATAAGTGACTTCATTGCAAGACACATAGATGTTCCCCTCACTAGGCTGGATAAGGAGCAGGTTACAGTTAGCTGCCTTTCAGGTGCCAGGATCCATCAAGTCACTCAAGGACTCAAGTCACTCAACCACAAATACCGTTATGACTCCATCATAGTCCATGTGGATATGAATGATTTGAGATGTACCCCATTGGACTACATGAAGAGAGACATGACTGAGCTCTCATATTGTGTCACAGGCAGGTATAAGCCTAGCTTTAAGCAGCATTCTACTTTCCCCAAGGATGATGCCATACTGCATACCTGAAATTACTGGAGTCACTTACCATACAGCCCAACACCTCATTTATGGGTGATTTTAATTATCCTACCATCGAGTGGAGAAACATACATGACTAACATGCTGGCTCAAAGGTTCTTGGACTTTGTCAATGCAAATGCTCTGAAACAGCTAGTTAGCGCACCCACAAGAAGCTCAAGTGTCCTGGACATAGTATTCAGTAACATGGGAAATACAAACAAAAAATGATTGACTTTAACAATTGGCTTAGCTTCTGGTGTCAGCCTGGGAAGACATGGTCAGCAGGCCAAGCTGCTTTGCCAGAAATGGGCTGCACCTGTCTCCCCTACGCTTTCAGATACTAGCAAAGGCATTAGCCACCCCTATTATGCCTTTTTTAGACAGTGTCAAAATAACCAACATAACAAAATTCTCTCTAGATAAGCTCAAGGTAATGTTGCTTAATGTTAGAAGTCTAAACAAGAAACTGCACTCCCTGGAAGCACTCATCACCTTGGAAATTGCTGACATCTGTGCAGTCATAGAAATGTGGTTCAAAGGTATGGGAAGCACCCTGGCCATGGAGGGTTACAATGCCTTCATAGCTCTCAATCAATCAGGGACAACTTTTAACAGAATCAGGGATAAAGCCAGAAAAAAATCAGGGACACTTTTAAAATATTAGAGCTATTAAACTGAGACATTCACAACATGAGAGCATATGAATTAATGTACATTTTGTGACTTTAAAGCAGTCCACAACTCTTAGGTATTATCATTATTCATTTCCGTGTAATTCACCAACTTTCCTCCAAAGGTCACTGGTCTTAGGAGGGATTAAGAGGGACAGAGATAACATCTGAGTGCAAATCAGGGACGTCCCTCACTATCAGGGACAGTTGAGTGGTATGAATGCCTTCCATATGTTCAGACCACAAACTGAGCATGAAAAAACAAAGGAGGAGGTCTATCCATCTTCAATAAGGATAAGTGCACCTCAAGGTTGGAAAAATGACTCTTCTAAGCTACTCCATTTTTATTTATTTATTATTTATTTACATTTGTTTACCAGGAAATTCCGACTGGACACAGGTCCTTTTTCAGCGGATCCCCGGGGAGAAAAGCTCCACATCATGTACATGATAGAGATCCAAAGTATCCGTGTCCAACTAACTATAGGCAAAGCCCCCTACAACATCATAGCTAGCTATAGGTCCCCCACCATGAAACAGGAAAAGCATACTGCATACCTGAAATTACTGGAGTCACTTACCATACAGCCCAACACCTTACTTATGGGTGATTTTAATTATCCTACCATCGAGTGGGGAAACATACATGACTAACATGCTGGCTCAAAGGTTCTTGGACTTTGTCAATGCAAATGCTCTGAAACAGCTAGTTAGCACACCCACAAGAAGCTCAAATGCCCTGGACATAGTATTCAGTAACATGGGAAAGCACTGCACTGCCGAACCCCTCCCATACGATGTCCTACCTGGTAAGATCAGCCCATTAATCAGTATTGTTCGATGAAATTATAAGACCAGACACCCAATCAAGCTCAGAAACACTTAAGAATTTTTCACAGACAAATTGCCTCCTACTAAGTGATGCTATAAGAAGTTTCAAAGCCCCCTCAAATGTAGATAACACAGACTCCTATGCAGAGGTGTACACCAATGCCCTGTATAACCACTTAAGCCGTTGTATAGAATTGGCTGTACCTGACCAGATTAAAACCAGGTCTTGTCGAAAAAGCAAGCCACCCTGGTGGACCCATAGTATAAACAGGCTCTACAGCAAGAGAAATAAACTAATGTCCAAGAAAAAGAGGGAACTGGGTCAGCAGAGGAAGAAATCCCTCTCTATCTTAAACAAACAAATTAGAGATCTTGTCAAGTCCTCCAAAGCTAATTATGAAGCAAAAATAGCCTCCCTAGCTAAGGATAATCAAAAAGAATATTTAACTACATCAAAATCTAAAAGGGAATACCCAGCTATGCCCAAACTGGTTGTGGATGGGACCACCCATACTCAACCGCAGTTAATAGCCAACCTGATAGCTGACAGATTTGGAGCAAACTTCACTCCCCTGTCCATCCAGTCATCCCCCAAATTATATCTGCCACCATTCCTCAGCCTATTATCTCAGGAGAACAGGTCATCTCTGTGCTCTCCAAGGCCAAAAATACAGCATCAGTGGGGCCAGGCAACATCCCAGGTTGCCTTTTAAACAATTTAAAACATGACCTAGCAGATCCATTTGGATCCCTATTTTAACCATAGCCTGTGAACTGGCTATGCTCCAGTGGAGTGGAGGACAGCAGCAGTAATCCCTCTGCACAAAGGGGGACATCAACCGACCCTGGGAATTATAGACCCATAAGCTTGACTAGCCTCATCTGCAAGGCCATGGAAAGAATCATTATGGACCTTATCAACAATGACATAGGTAATCTCCAAACTCTGGACCCAACCTTGTTCAGATTCATTAAAGGTAGATCATGCCTGTTAAACATGGTTGACTTCTTCGAGAAAGTCACCAAGTCCCTAGACGAGGGAAAGACAGTGCATACCATCTATCTTGACCTGGCCAAGGCATTTGACACAATTCCCCACTCAGGTATTATAGAGAAACTCTTCCAGTTGGGAATTAACTCCTACATTACCAGATGAGTAGCCAACTGGTTCACCGACAGGACACATACTGTCAGAGTGGGTGACTTCACCTCAAGTAAAAGACCAGTCACCACTGGTGTACCACAGGGTTCTGTGATGGACCCCTTAATGTTCGGAATTTATTTCTCAGAAGTTCAGGCAAACTTGGACAGCCTGCGGCTGACCATGTTTGCTGACGAATGCAAATTGGGAGCAATCATTGAGTCCCCCAACGATGTTAACATAACTGCAGACAGGCTCAACACAGACAAATGATTGCTGCCAAAGCCACGGATTAAAGCTAAATGCAAGAAATTAATTATTATTCCCTTTGGGAAAGCTGACATCTCTGCTAATCACAGTATAGACAGCACCCCCCCCCCCCCAAGTGTAGACCCAGTGGAATGTGATTTGGGTACTCAGGTTGACAGCAATCTGAACTTTGACCACCACGTATCCACACTGAAAGGGAATCCTTCTGTGTGGCACATCTTATAAGTAAATGTATTGCATCTAGATCTAAGGATGTTATAATTCCATTATACTCGGCCCTCATCAGACCAATAATTGAGTACAATGCTCCCTTTTGCATGTACCTCACCAGACACCTGCAACAATTGGAGAGATCAGAGAGGTTTATCACCAAGAAATTACAGGGTACATAAAACAAGTCTTATGCAGAAAGACCGAAAGCCCTGCCACTGTATTCCGTCTCCTACAGGTTACTAAAGGGTAACCTGTGCCTGGCTTACAGGGCAGTCTCTGATCCAGCCCTGATGGAAATGCTACACATTCATAAATCAAACTGCATGAGGGTCACTCACTTCAGGGATCTTAACCTAGCCCCTGACATGAGTAAGTCATGCTGGAGAGATACATACATCTTCCAGAGACTGACACTTCTTTGAAACAAGCTTTCAATTCACATGAAACACAGCCCCTCCCTGACCCTCCTCAAATGCAACCTAGATCAATGAATGGGTGACAGCAAATTCACTCGTGGGGTGGTGGCATGGTACCCATGTCCCTCCTGGACAGAAGTTGGTATTAACTACTACAGACACTTACATCTGTGAACTTCACTCACCTAACCACTGACAACTGGAGCAACTCAGGATAAATATGGCTAGGCTTGTAAGGGCTCTAGGGCCATTAGCCTAGTAACCTTCTATGAATCAATGAACCTATAGTTATCATTATACATAAAATAATACTTATTCAGTGTTTAAAAGAGTGGTTTACAGTATGACTTTGGTCATAAAAGCAGTTTCCTTAAAGGCATGAGAAAATAACTTTTGCAAATCAAAAATGGGTTAAGGAGTTATTTACAAAGAGTGAGTTGTTACACAGAAATCATTTATATAGAGGCAATACAAAGTGATTTTTATAACAAAAATCAGTGACAGAAAAGGTTTATATTCAATGACTTTGTTTATACTTTAATGGAGTAAACTGTGAGTGTAATGCAGTGTTTAAAAGTGGAAACTGACCTAAAATGGCAGTCTCTATCTAAATAATTTTAGTGCTTCTGGTGCTTTTCTAGAAGATTTGGTCAATTTAGATTGAGGGAATAAACTTTGTACTGAATTTGAAAAGATTCTGTTGTTATTTATCATAACTGTGTGTAAAAATGCATGTGCTGTTGCTTGCATTAAAATCACTTAACCATTTAAGCTCAGTATGAGTAATAACTGCAGAACAGTTTCAATTTCATAACGGAAACCAGCTGAGTAAGACAGTATCTAAGTATATGTGAGGCCTGCAGAACTACTCAGGTTAGCAAAATGTGGTCAGTTTGAAATGGGATTTTCTAAAGCATTATGAGGCAGACTAGTATGTGATGTGTTGTGACAGTAAAAAAGGGGCTACTTTGTTAAACAATTTGGTACTATATAAAACTAATTATTGCAGTGTATGTGCAAAACACTGCAATATATTATGCTTTTCAGTTGTAACAAAGAAAGACTGAGCGTGCAGTTTATAAAGTATTCATTAACCCTTCCAAGAGAATAAACTTTTTTGTAGCAAATCTTCTCAGTACTGTTGAATGGCTTAAAGGAAAGACTGTGGAAAATGCCATAAAAAGAGGTCATACTGACTGGATATGAAGATGGAAGTATGTTAAAAAGAGGGCAAGTGATAAACAGGAGATACAGCAAGGCAAAGTTAAAGCTACTAATATGCAGGAGGTATGCAGGAACTAAATGATAAGTCTGTGAAACTGCAGCAGGAAGTAGATAGTGTGACTGAATCATATGGCTCAATTCAAAGAGAAAAGAGTGAAGCAGAAAATGAAATTAGCTATTGGAGCAACATTATCTATAATTCTATTGTGAATTATGAAATGGCCCCCTGGACCAGCAAGCTGGCCTACTCCCAACCAAGCAACTCTTACCAGGGAATGGAAGAGTTGACTGGGATTCTTATGCAGGAATAGGGTACTTTCCCAGCCCAGGAATGTCCAGCTCATGTGTCCATGGAACGAATGGGCTGATTGGGTGTTGGTAGTTGAGCCATAAGAAGTGACACAGAGTTAAGGTTAAAAAATATATACTAGCCAGCACTATTATGTAACGGGATAAAGCCCTAACGTTGGTGCAGGTGACCAGTGTTCAGTTAGCAGCACTGAAGTCTGAGGTGTTGACAGGGAGGGATGATTGTGCCAATCCTGGGGGGGGGGGGGCTCATCTAAGGCACTCCTTGAGGGGAAGTGCAGTGCATAGAGTGGAGTAGACCTTTAGATGTAAGTAGATAAGCACAGGGGGTAGGGATGGGAAACTACGGGTAGGTCATAAAGATCCCCTGGCACAGGTAATACTTAAAAATCCTACCTCCAACTTGCCACGTCCCTGTCCTTGCTTGTTACTACCTAATCTACCTTTTCTGATAGGTCATTGTTGCCAGTGTCACCACAACTTGTTTCAGTCCTACACTTTGCGACCAGCAAGGTAATTTCTTCCATGTTTTAGTAGCAAAGGTATCACAAGGATTTTTGACAAAAAACTGTAAGTTAAAAGAAAGAAAGGAAACCCTGTTAAGTATACCACATTTTTCCCATTTTACATACTTGCAAAGTGATTAAAAATATGCAACTGCATAGAAACATTCCAATTTCCCTTACTGTCTATACCCATTTTCAAAGAGAGAAAATACTACTGATTTCAGCATGATATGCTTATGCCACCACAGATACCAGCAACTGTTTTGACTTGACACAGAAATTTAGCTTTCATTGTAGACTGGCACTATATTCCCATTTGGACCCCAAACAGAAGCTGTACACCAACCCCTAATAGAAATGGAGTGTAATGCAAGTTGGCAGATTGCCTCTCTAAAATTCCTGCATCCAGTGCTTCTGTATAATAGGCCATATCTCAGTCACCTTTAAACAGTTCTCAGTAAAATTCTCAGGGAATTATACTTGGGCACTCAGGAACATACTGCATCAAAGACCTTTTACTACTTAAAGATTTGCTCACAGCTCAAAAATGATGTTGGCTGGGCAATACTATCATGGTCAGCATCCGAACATTTGGTGGTAGTGTCATGCCAGGGTCTATATTATAAGAACAAAGTTTTAAATATTCGAACACCATATGGGCGACACCAAAGGGTCAAATATTTAAAACCTTGCACGTGTGAACGGAGATCGCTGTAGAGAATTCTTCCCTTTACTTCAGCATAGTGTGATCTTGAAGTTTGTATATTTAAGTATGTTTTACAACTTCGCTCATATGGTGTTGCCCATATGGTGTTCGAAGTTGTAAAACTTTGTTCTTATAATATAGACCCGTCATTCCATTATCAGTTAAGGTCACTTTTCTTTATTTATTTATTTGACATTTGTTTACTGGGATAGTCTGACTGGGTCAGAAAGAGCCCATTTTCAGCAGAAGCCCGAGGAGAAAAGCTCCAATTACATACAGAGAAAATACAAACTTTATATAGATAAACATAAACATTACAAGAGTTACAAGTAAGCAGGTACATTGTTATGAGGTAGATTGTAACTAGACATTTATATAAGCAAGAAAGCACAACATCACAAGATATACAAGTAAATAATACAGAGTGATGAAGTACAGATGGAGAGAGAATGAAAGAGTGATTCAGTCTTGTCTGATCTGGAGAAGAGATTAGCCTGCATCGGAGAAAGGGCACAGCCAAGCATTGATTATATTTTGTTTTAGAATGGATTTAAAGACAAGTATGTTAGCAGTAGTTCTCATAGTATATGGAAATGTGTTCCATGCTTTTTCAACATAGTGGGAGTAGAGGCTTTGTCCAGCTGTCTTAGAGGGTTTGGATATAGAGAGAATCGTCTTATCTGTAGACTTAAATGTTCTGTTTGGGTTGTAAGGCTTAATGATGTTATTTAGACCTGGGCAGGCTAGGGGTTAGTAGACTATGTTGTAGTTAGTAATTGAGTATATAGTAGGCAGTTGGGGAATTCTAGCCAGTTTATTTTTTTTAGAAACCAGCAGTGTTGGGTTCTAGTTTTTGAATTGGTGGCAAACGTGGCCACTTTACTATAGCACTCTTCTTTTTTGGATTTAGAGGAGGTCTGTAAGTTAGTAAGTATTGGCGCACCATAAAGCAGGGAGAGTAGAAGGAAAGTTTTGGTGAGGGAGGTTTTGGAAAAAGAGGTTAGGGTGTGTCTGTTTCTGTATAGTGTGCCAAGTTTCTGATCTTCTATGACTATGCCTAGTAGCTTGGTGTGGTGGACAATTTCAATGATGGTGTTATCAGATTAATAGGACAGTTCTTTGGCTGAATAAGAAGCAATTTACTTTTTTGGGGTCGAGGAATAGCTGGCAGTTAGTAAGCCAGGATTTGACAGCAGAAAAAGTTTGTTGAGTATCAGAGAGAACTGGGGTAGTTTGTGAGAGGTACAGATTAAATCATCAGCATATTGTATGAGTGTTCCACTAGTAGATGCAGTACACAGGTCATTCATAAAAATATTAAAAAGTAAGGGTCCTAGGATGGATCCTTGTGGGACTAGCTAGGAAGGGGGAGACCATTTTACAGCTTGTTTTCGATTATGTAAGTAACTGTGGAACCATGTTAGTATAGGTGGGGTAACTCATGGGTTAGAGAGCCTGTTCAAGAGTAAAGAGTGAGACACTGTATCAAATGGCTTTGAGAGGTTAGGAAATAAAGCAGATACATAGCAGCCTGTGTCTCTAGCTCTGTTTACATAATCCATGAAGGCTAGGAGGACTGTAGTTGTGCTGTGGCCGGGGTGAAAGCCATGTTGTGTGATTGTGAGGAGGTTGTTATGCTGTAAGTATTTGATTAGTTGAAGATGAATACATTTTTCCAGTATTTTAGAGAGGCTGAGAAAGCATGGCTATAGGTCGAAAGTTTGTAAGTTCAATGTAGTTACCTCTTTTGTGAATGGGGATGATAGGGGACTTTTTCCAGATGTTAGGTACTTTGGATTCAGATGTGGATCGATTCATCAAGATGCTGACTGGGTAAGCTATGGAGTTAGCTGCTAATTTTAGGTATCTATGAGGGAGGCTGTCAGTGGAGGTAGAGCAGGGTTTGAGTTTCTGCAGTAATCTATTTATGAATGTTGTAGGTATTGGCTGAAGAGAGAAAATGGGATGGTTCTCAGAAGGGGGTTTTGTGCAATCAGGGTAAGGAGGGTCTGGGCCAGGTGAATGAGGAGTATCAGGGGTAGATAAAGAGAAAGAGATGTAGGTATTGGTAGTTTTAGTGATAAGATCAGTTATAGATTTTGTGACGAGCCGTCTTTACCCTGGGGCAGTAACTATGGAACCTCAGTCCTCACCACTGACTCCGGTAGGGGAGCGTCATTAAAAGCAGGTATAGAAATACACAATTTCGCTTAACAGTACACCCAGAACAGGTTCCAAAACCTGGGGCTGGACTGTATGCTTCACTCCAGGTTCCCAAATGAGTCTCCACACTAACTGCTGCAGAACACTGTATCCCAGTTCTAGGTTTCTGACACACTCAGTCTTAAATGTCTGATATTCACACATACACACAATCTTTGAAAAGGCGGACACATTTACCTGCTGAGTTTCTTTGCCCAAATTACAAGGTAATGGCTGCCACCAGTCAAATACCACAGTACCCTTGAAAAGGGGTGTTCAATTATATTGGGTAAAACAGATATTGAAACAAATGGTGGAATGTATCCCAAGCAGTAAGTCTTTTCAGAGTGGCACTGGTGTTATCACAATAAGCATAAACACTCTCAAGTGATTAAAAATATTAACTAAATAACCAGCCAACAGTGAGAGTTAGTAAAACATTTAATAATAAACAAAATTATTTAAAACATGTAAATACTGAATAACTGATTCCAATAAACATCAGTTTCACACACTGGAAATATGAAAATAATACTGTAGGATAGATCTTACATTGATTTTAGAAGATCTCTAACTAGCTGTAGTTCCCTGACTATCTGAAGATTAACTGTCCCTATCTAATCTAAACAACTCAGCAAGGCAAAATTATTTTCTTACTTCTGCAAGTCAAAATGAGGAATTATGTCCACACTCCAGGCAGTTGGCCGTCCTCAGCGACTGGAACAACTACTCTGGAAACAGCTGGACTACTACTACTGAACAGCTCTGAAAAACAACTGAATGAAAACTGAACAACTGACACAGAACCTGTTTTTATACCAGATTTTTTAAAAAGTAATGGGCTGCTATGAGAATTCTACTATCTTATATCAGACCTTGAAAAATAGACAAACAGCTGCAGTGGATATTCTATTCCCTCAACTCTGGCACACAATGATATCGCATCTAGGTCAGCTGATCCTGGTACAACATACATTCAGAACTCCTTTACAAAGAACATGTACATTTGGTCAGCCAGAAGAACACTGTCTGACATTCAAACATCTTGCATACATCAGAGTGATAATTGAAAGAAACATATTTTCAAAATTATAGCTAGTCATATTGCTGGCATATCTAACACATGGTAATTTTCAATTATTTACAAAGCTTCAGTCAGTCATGCTCGCACACAAAACAATATCTAATAACTTCACAGATTTTATGAAGTGGATATTAAAATCTTCAGCAATTTGAGAGGGAGGGGCATTGAGTGGAATCTTAAATTCTTTTTTATTTCCAGGGTAGAGTAGAGTTGTGATAGTAGACCAGAATTTTTTTGATTGGTTTTATGTTTCTGCTGTAGGTGATTGTAGTATAGCTGTTTATCTTTGGTAATGTTTTTAAAGTAATTAGATCTTGTTCTTTGTTGCTTTCTTTCCATAGGGCCCAGGCTGCATCTCTTTTTTTTCATTAGGTTTTACATTCCTTAGTTAGCTAGAGCATGGGATTGTTTTTGATTTTTTTGGTGCGAACTGGAGCTAGGGTATCTAGTAGTTTTAGGAAGCAGTTATTGAAGAGGTGTACTGCTTCATCTAGTGGCAGTACCTTTAGTGGTGACCAGTTTATTTTGCAAAGTAGATCATTAAACCATCTTCAGAGAAGTTAGTGAGATTAAGAACTGTTTTTATGGTGTGAGTTTTTGGAGGGTGAAAGTTTACTTGAATGGCAAAAGCAGGTAAGTGGGTCACTAAGGGAGTTTGGATATGTATCAGATCAGTAATGTTAGAAGGGCGTGATACCAGGATCCAGTCTAAGGTAGATTGTTGAATGCAGTGTTTGTTGTACCTAGTAGGGCAGGAGATTAGTTGAGAAGCCATATAGGTTGATACTGTTAGTGGATATTTGGGATGTGATAGTTTGCCAGTCTACATTGATGTCTCCTAGAATGATAGTTTCATGTTGAAATGTTTGAGTGATCCAGGAGAGTATGTCTTCTAGAATAAGGGTGTTATGACCTGGAGGGATGTACAGAACAATTATACAGATTCTCTTTGTATTATTAGGGTTTAGGAAGGATATCAGCAATTCTGCTGAGGAAAAATTGGGGTATCATTTATGTATGGTATGATGTTAATGTTGGGATAGAATAATGTTATGCCTCCCCACCTTTCTTATGCATTCTAGCAGACTTGAGTATGCTGTAGTTGGGAGGTATTCATTCAGAGTCAATTATGTTAGGCTTTACCCAGGTTTCAGTAAGGGCTAGTATGTCAGGCTTGCGCTGATCTATCCAGGAATGAAGGGGGATATTTTGTTGCCTAGGCTTCTGATGTTGAGGGTCATAAAGTTTAATTTTTATGAGGTGTTCTGTAGGGATGATAAGTGGTGGGGCCAGGGTTAGGGTGGATGTCACTGCATTGTGATAGTAGAGATATTACATGGGAATATATATTGCTCAATGTTTTTGATGGAGGTGGATGTAAGAGATATGAGATAGGGTTTGCTACATGCAGAATCCAGGGGTTTAGGGACTAAATAATAGGGTAAGTTGTATAGAAATAGTTGAGGGGAGATATTTTGGAAGCTGTGATGGTGTATTTGGTATTTGGAAGACTATGTAACAGTGGAAGTAACTATTTTGGGGGGTAAGCAGTGGGAGTGATGTTGTGTGTGTAAGTATTATTATTAATATGGAGGTCATTGTGGCTGACAGTATTATTGTGGGGTAGTGGTGCATGTTTGGGAGCTATTATGGAGTGAACTAGTTAAAGTGTGGAGTTTATGGGGTGGAGTAAGTGGTTGTTTAGGTGTTTATTGTGCGGGGTGGGCAGCGAGTAGTAGGGGCGATTATTGTGGTAGTGGTTAGTTTAAAAGGAAGATTGGAAGGAGCCTGTAACTGGCACAGAGAAGCTAGGGTGGAACTTATGTAAATATAAGTGTAGAAGCAGTGTGGGTGGGATTTGTGTGTAGGCTAGGGGAGTGGAGTGAGCCCAAACTGGACTCAATCTCTGCTGCCCAACTTACTGAAAGGAAACAATCAGCAAGTAGAGCAGCACAACTAATCTTTGCTTTTACTGAATTTATTTTAGAACTGTGAGAAGGAGGAATATTTTACTGGACTAAATGGCTGTAAACAAAACTAGGAGTTTTAATATTGCTGTTGCAGTTTTCATGACTGAAGACAGAGTCTTATGTAGGTGAACTGTGAAGGTTTGCAAAAAAAATTACAGGACAGATTGCTATTCTGAGTGGGATAAAAGATAGGAGGGACCAGGTAAATAATGCTTTAAGTTGCAGTATGAGAAACCCGAGATAGTATGACTTAGTTACTAACAGGGAAAAAGCTAATGGGAGGGGGTCTCGGTGATGTGCGCTGGTACCGAGCATGATTATTTTACAGATAAACAGTTGCGTATAGCCTTACATTAAATTAAAAAGTATAAACTGTATGTACCAAACAGAGCCGTGTCTTGCAGTACTTCTGCTTCCTTGCCAATCAGCTGTTGAGCTTGCAGTTCGTAGTTTAGAGAGTGTTAGAACCTATACAACAAGGAGAGGAAAAATGAGAGGTGGGTTTGAAGAAAGACCACAGTTACTGAAAAAAGAAGAAAGAAAAAGAAGGAAAAATAATTAGGTATACACCAAGAGAAAAGGAAATAGTTGAGGTAGAGATGCTGTAGTTTAGGGTAAAAGTGTAAGACCTAAGAGAGGTTAATAGTGAAGACAAGTAGGAGGAATAGCAAAAATTTGGATGGGTCTAAGAGTGGAGAATTGTGTATTCAAAGCAAGTGCACTGCAACAAGAAGCAGTGGAGTAATGCAGAGTGTAATCATAAAAAGTTAAATGACACAGTAGCGCAGAGTCCCTGTCGGAACTAGATTTTCACAGTTTAGCAACCAGATAACTAGAGACAACACCAACACAGCATGTGCATGTAATGCCACAGGTAAATGTCACAATGCTTAAGCCAGGAATTGGATATGAATCTTTCAAATCCAATATAGGTACTAAAAATTTAGTACAAGTCTAATAAATGTGTATCTCGGGTTCAAAAGGTATGACCACTAGAAGAGTAACATAGCAGTATGTAAACAGGACAAAACACAAGTTATTCAGTTATCAAACAACTAGTCAGTCAAATGCAATGGGTGAACCAGGAACTTGGTTCACGAAGCACATGCAAACTGTTACAAAAATCTATGTAGGCAAAGACTGTGATTGGATGAGTATACAGAACATAAACAGCCTAGAACTGCAATAAATACCATAACAGTACGTTTTCCCGTAAAATTGTATTTCTGATTAGCAGCACACACACATCACCAGAGATGATCTCGGGGGACCAGGCAAAACAGGGATAGAAAAGATGGCACCAAGCACCAGTGTTGAATCTTAGTGTGCAAAGGATTGTGGGAAGAGGGGGAGGAGAAAAAACTAATGCCATTGCAAGCCTGACAGATAATACCAATATATCATTTAAAAATTGGTAAATGGTTGACCTGACTGCTGCTGCTCAACTTACCAAAAGGAAACAATCAGTAAGTAGAGCAGCACAACTGAGTGTTTGCCTTTACTGAATTTATTAGAGAACTGTGAGAGGGAGATGTGTTGAAAAAGAATAGGGAAGGTTTACTGGACTGAATGGTTGTAAACAAAACTAGGTGTTTTAGAATTGCTGTTGCAGTTTTCGTGACAAAAGGCAGAGTCTTATGTAGGTGAACTGTGAAGGTTTGAAAAAAAAAAATTATACCACAGATTGCTATTATGAATGGGGTAAAAGATCGAAGGACCAGGCAAATAATGTTTTAAGTTGCAATATGAGAAACCGGAGATATTATGACTTAGTTACTAATAGGGAAAGCTAATGGGAGGGGTCTCTGTGATGTGCTCTGGTGCTGAGGATGATTGTTTTACAGATAAACAGCTGCGTATAGCCTTACATTAAATTAAAAAGTGTAAACTGTATTTACCGAACGAAGGTGAGTTTTAAAGTACTTCTGCTTCCTTGCTAGTCAGCAGTTGAGCTTGCAGTTCGTAGTCTAGAGGGTGTTAGAACATTAAATTAAAAACGGTAAACTGTACACACCGAGCAGAGCCACATTTTGCAGTACTTCTGCTTCCTTGCTGATTAGCTGTTGAGCTTGCGGTTCATAATTTAAAGGGTGTTAGAACCTTAAAAACATTTTCCCTTAAGTGTATTTCTGAACACACACACACACACATTTATACCCCAAGAAAGATTTCTTCTGAACATGTATTCCCACTTCTGAAAAGTAGTCATATGTCCACACCTTAAAGAAGCTCAGCATAACAGTTTAGCACTCTGCATATTCTAATAGACATGTAAGCCTAAAGGACCCTATCTGTTCATGTTGTAACTCTGCTGTGCTTTTAGGTAGAAAGCTAATAGAACAACTGCATCACGATAAAGAAGGAATACGTTCAAAGTTCTTGTGACCCAAATCTGGAGGTCATTTTCAGGCTGGTAGATGCTAATGTGTAGAAATTCATAAGAGACATGCCATACATCCATATCACAATTATAATTCTGCTACCCAGAACATAATTATGTTCATAGGGTGGTACTAGGCTATCGTACCTAGGGCCTATACAAGCATAGCCCATAACAATTCCCTGGATATTTCTTCCCACAATATTTACTTCCCTGGACCCCTGTCTAGCAGGGTGACTGACGTGATCCCTGGGGTGAATTTCCTATCTCCCATCCAATCATCAAGGTTCCTTTTGAAGAGGGCCAAGGAGGCGCTCTGCTTGACATATATTGGCAGTCTATACCAGAGTATGGGGAGTCTCTGGGTCAGGAACCTATCCCTCCAGCATGTTTTGTTCATTGTGATGACAAGGTTTAGATCCCTGGACCATGAGGCTCTGAGGGATTCGGATTTCTTTAAGTGGAGCATGTCCAACAACTCGGGGTTTGACATGGCCTCGTATGTTAAGCAGAGATCTCCTCTGAGCAGACGATATGCCACAGTGTATAGCTGGAGTTTTTTTTAGACAGCATAGGGCATCTGCTTTAGGCCTGTGATTGTTTCAGTGAGGTATTTCTGCGGCCTTCCCAGCTGTTGCAGATGTCTTGTAAGGTACATACCAAAAAGGGCGTTGTAGTCTATGATGGGTCTAATAAGGGATGAGTACAGTGGGACAATGACCTCCTTTTTTCTGGATGAAAAGCCCTTAGTGATGAGGTGTGCCGCATAGAAGGATTTCCTGACCGTTGTGGCAATGTGGTTATCGAAGGGGAGACCACTGTCCACCTGTGTCCCTAAGTCTCTCATCACATTTTTAGTGTTTAGTGTACTGCCACCTATGTGGTAATTCATGGGTACATTTTTTTTTCCCAAAGGGGATAACTATACATTTCCTGGCATTAAGCTTGAGCCCATGGCTCTGGCACCAAGCATCTGTTTCTGTAAGGCCCTTTTGTAGATTATCTACATCATTTGGGGATTCAATAGTGACTCCCAGTTTGCAGTCATCTGTGAACTTTGTTAGCCAGAGTCCCTTAGTGTTGGCTTGTACTTCAGAGAAGTAGATGCCAAACAAGAGTGGCCTCGGGACTGAACCCTGAGGTACTCCACTTGTCACTTGTCTGGAGCTGGATTTAGAGTCAGCTACTTTTACAGTCTGGGTTCTGTCAGCCAGTTGGCAACCCATCGAGTGATGTAGGGATTTATGCCCAGCTTAGTAAGTTTCTCACCGATTCCTGAGTGGGGGATGGTGTCAAAGGCCTTGGCGAGGTCTAGATAGGCTGTGTGGACTGCCTTACCCTTGTCCACAGCTCTGGAGACTGATTTGAAGAAGTCAGTCGAGTTCAGGAGACAAGATCGGCCCTTCACAAACCCAAACTGGGTGGGGTCCAGGGTTTGAAGGTTGCCAACGTCTTTGTTTATAAGTTCCATGATAATGCGTTCCATGCCCTTGCAGATCAGGCTCGTCAGACTTATGGGACGGTAGTTCCCGGGATCCAAGGTGGATCCCCCCCTTGTGGAGTGGGATAACTGTAGCTGTGCACCACTCAGTGGGCACGAAGCCTGAGGTGAGGCTATGATTAAGCATGACACTTAGGTGAGGTGCCACTTCATTTTGTAGTTCATGTAGTACACAGCCCGAGATGTCATCTGGTCACATGGATGCTGTATTCTTAGCTTTGGAGAGTGTAGTTTCTACCTGTGGGGCCGTGATTACCAGAATTTGGCAGTCTTTTGGTATCGAGATGGGCCCTTTAGGGGGTGAGAAGGGGGTGAAGCTGGCTTACTGAATCAATCTGCCCGAATATTGGCAATATCCTTGGGATCAGTATATTTAATGCCATTCAGTTGTAGCTCAGAGTAGATCTGAGCATTGCCATTTAGATTCTTGCATAACTATAGAATGCCTTGTGGTTGTCTTTGGAATCTTTGGCAATTTTATTTTTGTAACTAGCTTTGAAGGATTTTATGAGGGATCTCAGCTTCTTACTGAGGTAGTTTTTTATATCCTGGGATTTTCCTCTTTTCTGCAACAGTTTCTTCCTTCTGTTGTATAGTTTATTTATGGCAGGGAACCACCAGATTGGCTTCCTTTTTTTGGAGGAGATTATCTTGGTTCTATTTGGGATGGCATGATTCATGTACAAGTGGATCTGCTCTTACAGTGCCTTAGTGTAGATAAATAATTATCCCTTGCAAGTTTCAAACCCATGACCCTGCACACTATAGCTAAAGCGATTTACCACTAAACCATGTCAGATGTCTTGATTTATTTCTTGCAAAAAAAAAAAAAAAAAACAAACACAAAACAGTACTTTTAACTGCTTTTGCACAAAATTGGCTTTTACAGACTTTTTCAAATTCTGGAGAAAAAAAAAAGAATAATATACACAAGATAAAAATAATCATAGAAGAATGTGGCTTGCTTAATGCCAGAAATCTCAACAATATAATGTATGACCTGATGTTGTCATTTTCCTTCTTACTTGACCTGTGGGTTTCAGATTTGACCTCAGATCCAACTCGGCTGCTTTCAAAAGCTTAGACTCTGAATCTCAAGCTTTCCCCCTACCCATAATGCTTCAACCCCCCTCCCCGATTATCTCAGATCTCATTTGCCACCCTTAGAAGAAGCATTGCGGTCTGCTGACTTGAGATCCTTTGAAGATTTTCAGCTAAGTCTAATAACTGTTTGTAGACTTTTTTCCCCTTATCTCCTACCCCTTGTTTCTTTAAAAAAAATGTAAGCTACAGCCAGTTCAGAGCATAGACTTCATAGAGACATGTCTGGATGCAACCAAAACCTTGGCCTTCCTTCCTCCAGTCAGGATTTCGAGCCTTACACTACATATCAGACAGATGTTGGCAATTCCAGTTCCACTAGCAAAACTAGTACTCAGGGTCCTGGGCTCCATAGTTGCCTCTGTTCCCAACAGCACGTCTACACATGTGAATTCTGCAATGGACCTTAGCAGTCCAGTGATCATTACATGAATACCCCATCAGTCATCCAATCAAACAATCACAAGTGTGTAAACATTCTCTCCTCTGGTGGCTTCACTCCTCGGAGGTTTTTTAAGGACGCCCCTTTGTTTTCCCCCCACCAAATGCCACAACTGACCACGGATGCCTCCCAGGTGTGTGGGGGGCATCTCCTGAGTCAGACGGTCCAAGGCACGTGGGTGCCACAGAAGACCAACCTGCATATTAATGTCCTGGAGATGAGAGCGGTCTTTTTAGCCTTGCAGGCACTTCACAACTTTCTTCCATACAAAAGGACAATATGTCGGTAGTAAACAAGGGGGAACAAGATCCTATCACCTGTACGCTGAAAAGCAATGAGAGTGTGGCAGTGGGAGATCTCTACCAACCACCTTCTGATTTCAGTACACATTCCAGGGGAGTGCAACATTCTAATGGACAGGCTCAGCAGAGTCTTACTGATGATTCACAAGTGGTCTCTGAATCAGTCAGCAGCAAACAAGATCTTCAACAAATGGGGTCAGCCCTGCAGTGATCTTTTCACTTCTCCCCACAACAAGTACAGCACGTTCTTCACTTTGATTTCCCCCTCAGGGACAGTCACCCAGAGATGCCACCCAGAGATGCTCTAGTCTATGGTTGGCCTCCCGGATTACTTTATGCCTTTCCGCCTCTGCCCTTGATTCCCAAATTTCTTTGGAAAGCATCTAGGTTGAAGAGCAAGGTAATCCTCATTGCCCCTTTTTGACCTCGGCAAATTTGGTTCACCTTCCTTTGGTCTAATCTGATTTACCCTCCATGTATGCTTGAACCAAGTCCAGATCTGTTGTCCCGCCCATCAGGGCAAATTCACCCGGTAATCCCAGGCCTGAAACTAACAGCATGGTTTCTCCACTTCCAATGATGGTTAGATCTGCCAGGCTTTCATCCCCAGTCTGAAACATTCTGATCTCCTCCCACAAATCTTCTACTATGAGACTCTATAAGAGCAAATGGAAAAGATTCTCTATATGGGTTCTACAGCAGCAGTTAGATCCTTTTACCATTCCTATTCAGGCAGTTCTGGATTTCCTTGTTCATATTTTTCATGAGGGGCAAGTCACTCTACTGTAGAAGTACAATTGGCAGCCAGTTCAAATTATCATATAGAAGAAAATTCATCATCTTTAGCCTCATCTAAATTGTGTAAGGTCATCCTTAGAGGTATTTTCCTTCTTCATCCTCCTGTTAAAGATTCTGTACCTCCTTGGGACTTAACTATGATTTTACAGGCTCTAGTCCACCCACCTTTTGAGCCTTCAACCAAAGTAGATTTGAAATTCCTATTGTGGAAGATTGTTTTTCTAGTTGCTATCACTTTTGCAAGAAGAGTATCTGAATTGTAAGCCCTGTCCTTCAAATATCCGCTATCACTTTTGCAAGAAGAGTATCTGAATTGCAAGCCCTGTCCTTCAAATATCCCTATTTACTTTATCTTAAGGACAGACTAAAATTACATACCAACCCATCCTTTCTATCCAAATGTTGCGACAGAGAACAACATTATTAACCAATCTATCAACTTACCAGCCTTTTTTACTAGTTATCAAAACAAAGGGGAATATACTCTTCAACTGTTAGAAGTTCATAGACAGTTGCATTGTTATCTGGACAGAACTAAATCTTTCAGAAAATCTGATCAGCTTTTTATATTCTTTTTGGATGTCAAAAAAGGTAAACCATTTGCCAAGACTACCTTAGCTAAATGATTAAGGGACTGCATTTCATTTGTTTATGAATCCAAAAGTGTTTCTTTACCTAAGCAAGTCAAGGCTCATTCTACTATATCAGTCTCAACTTCTCAAACTTTTTGTACAAAAGTTTCAATTGATGATATTTGTTCAGCTGCTTCATAGTCAATCTCTTACACCTTCATTTCCCACTATAAACTGGATATTGTGTCTAGAAATAGAGCTGCTTTTGGTTCTGCACTGCTCCGGAATATCCTTCCATGAAGGCCAGCCTGGGTTACTGTAGCTGGGGACTCTGTCCCACAGGTCAAGAAAGAATGAAAATGACAACATCTGATAAAGAAGTTACGTACTTACCATAACATTCCATCTGTGTCGTCTATTTCCATTCTTCCTCTATCTTCCACACTCCTTCCCCAGCCATCTAGTGAATGACTTGATGAATGTACTTATGGGAACCTCTGTTCCTTGTTGAGTTCCTGATCTTTCTATAGTCTGCTATACTTTGGAAATATGCTAGCAGCAAACTCAGTCTGAGGTAATCGGGGGAATGAAGCATTATGGGTAGGGGAGGAGCTTGAACTTCGGAGTCTAAAGTTTTGAAAGCAGACAAGTTGGATATGAGGTCAGATCCAAAACCCACAGATCAAGGAAGAATGAAAATAGACAATAGAGATATAATGTTATGGTAAGTACATAACTTCTTTATCTCTGCTTTGAGGAGTTTGGTATATGTACCATTATTGTAACCGGAGTTCATAATTCAAAATACATATTACAAATTCTGTGGTATGTTTTCTTCCATGGTTTAAGACCCAAGTATTAAATAAAAATGCCTCAGTACTTAAAAAAAAGAAATCATAAAAATTCAGGGGAAAAATATTGTTCATACAGCAATTAATAAAAGTTGTACTGAATATAATATATAAACCTACAATATGTCCATACAGAACATGATCTCCTGACTAAACTTTTGGGATGTTAAAATCAATGAAAATATAAAAATTATAGGGGATTTTTAACTACTCAAACATTAACTAGATAAGCTGTTCAACATCATATAAGTAACCACAGATATTATGTTTGTCAAATAACCACTGGTCAGCATTACAACTCATTGCTCACAAATGGCTGATTTGCAGCTGAATGAGTGGTGTTTGTCATACAATGTCTTTGACACTGTTTCTATTACAGCGCCAGCAGTGTCACTCTTTTTAAGTTTTTCTTTTTCTCCATGGTTGTACAGTTGTGGAGTTGGTATATGTAAATAAGGGGAATGAAGAGGGCAAGGTCAACAATGAACTTGCAGGGGGACTTGCTGCTCCCTGTAAAAAAGGTTTTCTTTTTTGCCCAGATAAAGCTGGGACTGATTGTGTTTGTCCAGTTGCAGATTTGCCTGGATATAACTCAGCAGGTCTTAGTGCAGTCATTAATCAACTACTGTATGTTATTCAGAACAATTTGGAATAAGTAGTACAAAATCCAACTAGGGAGGATAACATATTAGATAGTATACTGACCAACCTAGCACCATTCTACTTTCCAACCGTGATTATACCCTCACTGATTAACTCAGATCACAATACCAATACCATCACTTTAAATCTAAGAGTAGAGCCAGACCTATTCATAAATAAAGTATTTTTTCTAGACTATACTAGTGGAAACCATGATGTGATACATGACATAAGTATAAAAACAGATTAGGAAGTTGTACTCTTTGCCCAAATGTTCAGATAGTATTACTGAATTCCGTGACATTCTTAACTTTTGCATTTATAATACATGCTGGAAGAAAACGGAAATACACAAGTAAATGCAACAAAAACATTTGGAGGAATCCCAAAACTAATGTGATATACATATATAAAAAAAAGGTGCTACTTGGAGGAACTGTCTTCAGGGAGTGAATCCTTTTCCATAGTTGCTCGCTTCATACGGGTTTTATTTGGCTATATTTATTACTGCAAGTTCTCTAAAGCTAGTGAAAAGATCTTCTCAGATTAAGACAGCTTAAAAGTGTCAAGATTTGTTGAGCAAAAATAGAGAAAAGCACTTGGATGCAGTTGTTTGAGAGGAAGACATTGAGAGGAAGACATTGAGAGTCTGGTCAACTACTTGGTTTCATCTTGTTTTACTGACCCTGTGACTAAGGGTCTTAAAATCATGGCTGAAATATTTGAGGATGTCATTTGACGCTACCCTGCATGAGTTACATCAACTTTCACTTAAGTCATTGTGATATACAAACTAATTAGAAGAAGAAAATTGAGAAAGTTGTGGTATTTTTGAGAAGCAATCTGATACCATATTGCCAATATAACAACTGAGTTAAGAAGTAAGACATAAATCAATAAATAATTATGGACAGATACTACTGGATAAAACCAGAAGACAAAATCTCTTGGGTTGACTGTAGATATTTGATGATATGCTTTTAACCTACTGAGCTATCCACTGTTTGATATGTAAAATATAACATTTCAAAGATGTGAGATAATCCAGTTATACTTTTGTAAGAATCAGAAAGGAATCAGTGGTCATGTTCACTGCAGTTTTGATTTATGTTTGCTTAGTATGATTTCTTTCACAGGCTCTCCTTCACCAGGATAACCAATGTTTGTGGAGCTACACTTCCGGTATTTAAATACAATCAAGAAAAAAAACTCTGACCTTCAAGATGGCTGCACATTGATTAACAGCTTAATTCTAGCTCTCCCAGTGTGAAAACAGAAACTCAGTAGAGAAGGCCAGTAGACTTTTATGTTTCTGGGTAAATTTCAGTAACTGGCTAATAAGTACACTGCCTGCATGCCAGGGAAAAAGAAATAGAGGACCTGAAGGAAAATCAGCTGCAAACATGAGGAAAAAGCACTGACTGGGAAAAGGTCTGCAGCTGTTCAGCAAAAACTATTGCAACCCACCAGACGTGACTTGAAGTAATCTTGAAGAAAGTATAAGACAGCTGCACACAGACCTGGTTAAAATAAAAACACTGATGGAGTTTATCAACTCAAACAGCAAAAGGCTGGAAAAAATAGAAGAAGCTTTAAACAGACATTCATATGAGGTGATAAAACTGCAAAAAAGCAGAGGTCGAAATGAAGAAAAAGCTGGCTGAATATGAGACCGCTCAAGAAGAGATCTTTCAAAAAATAATAGAATTAGAGGACAGAGCATGTAGAGAAAATCTCAGATTTTCATCTGTACCAGACAAGCTGGAAGGAACAGACTGTATTAATTTAATGAAAGCACAAATAAGCAACTGGTCTGGTATTCCACAGCAGGAGTTTAGTTGAAAGGGCACATCATATGTATTCTCCAAACCTTGCTATGAGAAAGCAACCTAGACCTTTAATAGTAAAGATGCAATCCTACCAGCAGGAGTTGATTCTGAAAATACTGTGGTAGAAGGACAAAGTACTAAAAGTGGGAGATTTCACTATTCAGGGAATGTCGAGAAGCAGGCATGAGATTCAGACTGCCGTACCAAGCTATCTTCAAAATATTCTTCCCTGGAGGGACTCAATCATTTTTTGGTGAAGTACATTTGTCCAACAAAAAGTAAGCTGTGAAACAGAATGAGATTCTGCTTCTTGTTATTCTGGCAATAAAGACTACAGAGAGACTGTGCCAGTGAAACCTTTTCCAAAGTTTCAACATAAAATGCTGGACAGAAGGAAGGGAGCATGAGTGCTGACTAGAAGAATCAAGATTATGTTGGAAATGAAGCAGAGGCAGGATTCTGGGAGATGGAGATGAACAGAAATAAAAAACAGAAACTTGGAAATTGACAAATGGGGGATTACAAAGCAATAATTATATTTGTGAAATATGACAGAACAAGAAAATCTGGAAATCTTTGAGTTTTTTGGACTAGTGGGGAACTCTAAAGCATATGCCGTACTTCATGTCATTAAAGTTCAGAAAAATACTTTGGGGAGGGGAAGAGGATGGAGAAAGTTAACTGTAGATAAACAATTTTTATCTTAATAGTACTATTTTTATAGTGTATGATTTTCTTTGCATGCTATAAAGTAAAGTTTTCTCAGTTATTTTTAAGTGTAATGGGGATACTATTGTAAACTGGTGCTCCTGTTTTTTTTTTTTCCTTTTCCCTTATCTCCTTCTCCTTGTTCAGTTTTAAGAGATGTAGGCACTGAAATGTAAAAAAAATAAATAAATAAAAAAACTATGCTAAAATAGCATGACAAAAGGAAAATTAATGTGCTTTTTCTCATTTGTGCATGGGGGAATGACTGGATTAATGCCCTTAGCTTGATATAGTAACAAGTTTTAAAAGAAAGCAAGTAATGAAAAAGAATATTGAATATTATAAAGTTTTTTTTCTAACAAATAAATGTATACTTAGTAGCAATTCTGTATCTGGTCATCATGTTCCTAACAAAATGGCAGAATCTGTATGGCTGTGGCTACTCTGGCTTTCAAGGTGCATTTCATGTTTATTATGTGATCTTTGTCGGTATGTCGTCCGTTTGGGAAATGTTCACCTGGTCAGGTGTTGGGTGTTTGCAGTCATGGTGTTTGGGCTTGGTCTGGAGGATTTGCCATGCTTTTTGAGGATTGTTGGTCTCAGATATCTTTGAGCTGACCATGGTCATTTGGCCTTCAGGGTGGCAGTTGTGTAGAGTGCAGGTATCGGAGCCTGAATTGTGGATAGAATTTTCTTGGTTCTTTAGATTCTGTTGTGTTGAGGACTTTCAATAAAACAAAAAGTTTTGTAAGCTGTGACATAGGCTGAAATAGATATGGCAAGAAACAACTGTATAAAAGTTCAACCTGCCAAACAATGTTTGCATGAAACACAAAAGCTGGAACTAAACATTTAACAAAAAAGCTGTTATACATAAAAGGTGGGAATAATAACTTTTTAATATAATTATGCATTCCTTTAAATGTCAATGGTCTCACAGATAAATATAATAAAGAAAGAGTAGCGAACTATATTAAAAAATGTAGAGTGCAAATAGCTGTGCTACAGAAGACACACATGGAAAGAACTGAATATGTGAATTGGATATAGAAGTGTTTTAGGATGGTTATTCAGAGTGCCTGGGACAAAGGAAAAGAGGAGTACTTATTTATTTATTATTTATTTATTAACATTTGTTGACCGGGAAAGTCCACTGGGTCAGAGACCCATTTTCAGTGGAGGCCTGGGGAGAAAAGCTCCACAAGCATTACAGAGAATGACAATGTTTAAAATACAATTAAAAGTATTACAGATATAACGGGCAGAAAACATATTACAATTTACATCTCTTAGGGTTTACATTAAACTGAACTAGAAAAATCTTATGACAGGTTGTAATGTTACATCAATAGAAAAAGCATGGACTATGAAACAGTACTTTATTTGGTAAGATTATAGTATCCTGTATAGTAGGAATACAGTAGTTAATGTGAAGACTGGGTTTTGCAAAGTTTTGTCATCTTAGTATTTGGTGAAATGTACTGTTTAAGGTGGTTTGCTTCTGAGGCAGGTGCAGGATGGATTGTTTAGATATTGTGTTTTTAGAGCTACTTTAAAAGTTTTTGGGTGGTCAATTTGGGTTCTTTCAGATGGAAGGTTATTACATAGTCTGGCTATGGTATGGGAGAACAGACATTGTCCTGCTCTGTTTTGGGTTTATTTACACTTCTTATATTAATTGCAAGAGGAGCTCCAACAGTGATAGAAAAGGATAAAAAAGATAATAATGGTATATTTGTAGTACTAAGGAGCTACTTGAAAGGGAGGAGGGTTACATTGGCATGTATTTATATTCTACCTAAAACTCCTATAATGGAGCTTAAGGAATATTACTTATAGGTGAGAACTGAAATTTGATTTGCAGCAGTAAAGGTATGTCTGTGGAGCCCAGAAGGGAATGTATAACAAAAGAGGGTAGACTTTATAAAAATATTTGGCAGGAAAGATGTAAATTCAGTAATAGGAGTTCAGAGTGAATTTACATATTTTCCCCAAGACAAGAAAATTGGGCTAGGCTAGACAGAATTTACATTTCACAGGAACTTTTGCATTTAATTGAAGGCCTTGATACATACCCAATCACTATTTCAGATCATGTGCCAATGATTAAAAAAAAAAAAAAACACAGGATAATGAAATAAAAATGAGAGACTGCCACTTTCGCACCTGTGTGTTGAAAAGAAAGTAATTTACAGAACAGGCAGTTGAAATTATTTTGGAGTTATTACAGAAAACATAAATTTCTTCTGAAAATATAGCTAGGATCTGGGATAAAATTAAAGTGGAGTGTAAAAATAGGGCAGAAATAAAAGAAAGGGAAATATGGTTAAGAAGTAACAAGAATTATTTAGAGGGACTGAGAAATGTTTAAATATTGTAGATTAAGGGGGTCTCACGGAACAAGAAGAGCAAATGCAGAATGCTAAACAGAAAACGAGGAATTACTTTGATAATATGCATACATTTAGAAAGACTGCAGTTAAACAACTGTTTTTTGATAATAACTCTAGAGAACAGAAACTTTCAGCATGATGACTCAGGCAACAGAAAGCAGAAAGGGCTGTCGCCAAGCTTAGGGAGCCTATAATAAGGAAAGTAACAAGAGATCCTGTAGAAGTATTAGAAATATTTCAGAAATTCTATGAAAGTCTGTATAAAGCAGAGAAATATTAAATCAAGAAAAGGTACAGATGGAAATGTTTATGGAAGAATTAAATATGCCAAGGTTAGAGGTAGATGAGGCTCGATTATTAACAGGTTAAGAGGAGATGAGATAAAATGGCGATGTATAACCAATTTACAGGAAAGTCCCCAGGAATAGATGGTATTTCTGTGGAAGTCTGGAAGCTAGGAGGGAAAAACTGATAAAGATCTGGAAAGTTTTAACAGTGTTTTAAGAGGAGGAGAAATTACAACATCCTGGAAGAAATTGGTGGTAGCTGTAATACCTAAAAAGGGTAAAGCTCTATCAGATCCAGCTTCATACAGGGCCATTTTAATACTAAACCAAGATTATAAAGTGGTTATGTCTATAATGGCTAAAAGAATGGCAAAAGTGATGACAAAACTGATAGATATGGATCAATGTGATTGTGTGTGTGGGGGGGGGGGGGCAAACATTTGATAATGTTAAAAAATTGATGATCCAGATAAAGCAGAATGTAAGAAAATACCACTGTTGGTGGGCCTTGATGCAGGGAAAACATTTGACAAAGTAAGCTGGGACTTTGAGCAGGACAATGGAAGCATTTGCATTCCCTGATAAAATTATAAGGTTAATTAGGAGGCTATTATGAGGGATCAGAGGCAAAAATTAAAGTGGGTGGAGTCTCTGATAATTTCTGCTTGAGCACAGGAACCAGGTAGGGGTGTTCTCTTTCCCCTTTGTTATTTGCATTATATTTAGAGACATTGGCAAAGAAAATAAGTGACTCAAAAATTCAAGGATATAATTGGCATGGTAGTCAAGAAAAGCTGGTTCTGTTTGCAGATGATATTATTTTATACCTGACAAAACCAGAAAGGGACATTACAGTGTTGTGGAACATTCTGAGACAGTTTCAAATCTTTTTGGGATACAAAATTAATGAAGCTAAAACAAAGGCAATAGCGGTAAATTATGTTCCCATACATGAATTAGTTCAGTAATATCCATATTTATAGAGACATTATAAAATGAAGCATTTAGGAGTATGGATTAAAAATGATTCTGGTGTGGCAGCTAAGGATATGTGGGAAGAGACTAAACAAAAGATAATACAAAACTAAGAAAATGGAAGCTCTGTTATATGGAAATGGATAGTAAGATGCAAGCAGTTAAAATGTTTTTAATCCCTTTAGTCTTGTACATAGATCAGGCATATTTTTATCAACCAGGGGAGATGTTGTGTAGCAATTAATAAAGTGCTGCCCTGTAAGTATTCGTCGATTCACAGAAATGCATTTAGATGAAAACTTGTCGATCTTTAGGTGTTCAATATTACAATGTTTCGACATCATAATATAGACCCGCAAATTACACAGGAAAAATGGGAATTGTGGGAACAATACATACAGGGGGAAGAACGAGGTTTAAAAGAAGGCAGGATATGAATGAGCTATGTAATATATGACTTGACTATGATTGGGTAGATAATAAGTGATATATAATGTTTGCAACTAAGATTATGTAAATATGGTTTGTGATGTAAAATGCTTGCAACTGAGATTGTCAATACGGTTTATTTTCATTTATATAAATGTATGGCTATGTCATAAGTGATAATTTAATAAAGATGTTTCCTGTTTAAGAAAAAAAGAAAAAATAAATTCTGTCCACAGTAATGCACTTCATCTAAATTCCTGCACACACACAACTCTGGTAGTCCAAAGTATGTTCATTTAACTGTGACCAAGTGATTTAAATCTGTTTCTTTCACACAAGAACTGGCCTCCTCCCCTCAGAATAACCACATTGACTATTTTACTACAGCTGAATGAAAGAAATCCTGCCGCAGGTACACTGCTGAAAACTTATTTGTATTGCAAAAGGTACAATTTGCTCAAGCTGTTGGTGAAAAAGTTTCTTTAAATTAGTGACCACAAACTACAGCCTTCACCCTTGGGAAATCATAAAACAAACACATTTTTGAGTTTTCAATGTGAAAAAATGCTCAAGCCACCTCTAAGAAGTATATACCTGCACTTGCTGCAAGGCAATGTCTGAGCAAATAAATGCTTTTTTAACTTCTACTCTGTACTTACCATGCTTCTGCTTTACTAATGCTTATTGAATGATGATAAATTTGCCTGTTCATAAGTACATAATTATCATCATGTATTTGCATTTTTTATATCTTAGTTCATATTTAGTAACAGTTTAACAATAAATCCCGATGATAAATATAACTTCCTCAGAATTTTGAAAATGATGCTTTGTAAATGCTGTAAATTGCCAAAAAAGTTAGATCAGTTGTTTCCATATTGTACTAATCAATGCAATATCAGTCCTGTTCCTACTATAAATGAATGTTAATATGGTTTATTATATGTAAAAATATATTGTAAATGTTGTAACCTGTCATAAAATGTTCAAACCAATGCTTTCTGAATAATGTAGGGAGCATTTTGTCAAACACCATAGTACAGAGGTATAAAGCCCTAAATATACCTTATATTATCCACTTTGAACTAGCAGCACTGGAGCTGGAGGGACCTCATGGTGTAGGATTAGGAGTGAGTTGCAGCCTGTCTCACTGCAATTGCAGCATGAAGAGCCAGCTGACACTGCACTGCAAGTGATGTTCTGATTGGTCGGGAGATCGTATATATGTGGAAGCATTCATGCATCTATTGAAGGCAGCTGTTCCAGAGCTTGTCATGTTACCAGTGGGTAGGGATAGGGTAGTCCACAGGATATGCAAACTGGCCCACTTCCTAATACAAGACTCTTGCCTCCATCAAGGAACAAATGGGCCAGAGGTCTCTCATCCTCATGGAAGAATGAATAGGTCAATTGGGTGCAGTCAAGGCAGCCACTGGTTTGAGCTTACAGACAGTAAAAAAAAGTAATGTACTAAACCCTTTGCTGTCATTTTATGTACTACTGGTGCTGAATCCATGTTAGTACTGTTAGTTATGTATGTTATCGTGTGCCATCACTGCTTTAGTGCCTGGATCATGGCTGTCAGTGGTCCTTGGACCACTAGCCTATCCAATAAACAAATCTAAATAAATAAGTGGCAGTAACACATTACAGAAATTGACAAGAACATTTGTACACAATCCAATGGCCAGGTAAGTACAATGCATACAATGCTGTTCTAAATTATAAGAAACTTTAAGAACATAGTACTGGCATGGCCATACATATTTAAAGTGATAATTACATGTTCATAAACATCTAATTACCAGGGAACAGAATAATCAGCCAGTTATGATCATATGTGCTAAACAGCTGATGTTAAGTTGTCAATCTCGCCTTCATTCTCGCTTGATGGGTTCGGAGCCGATCCTCGGCTCCGACTCGGCACTTTGCTAAGCTCGAGAGTCACTTTTACCAGCTCGAGGCAGCCCCATATCCCATGATGCAAGGCGATAAGTACCCAGATCTCGTTTGCCGCTTCGCTGATGAGGTCCTCCTTTTGCCAGCTCCTGGTAAGTGTTTAAAATAATACTATTTTTGCCCCTTTTTTACCTTAAAACTTTATATTTAACATTTTTAGTTTAGATTAAGTCCCTTTCTGACTAGAAATTCCCTCACTCCTTAATTTTTTTAGTCAGGCCTTCTCCCCTCCCATCCCCCCCCCCTTGTTAGGGTGTGTGTGTGTGTGTGTGTGTGAGAGGTGAGTTATCTAATTATTTTTGGGATAACTGGTTCTTGGGACTGTGTTGTGTGTGTTTGTTGCAACCATGTCCAAGGAAAGGGTCTCAGGATTTAAGAAGTGTGACTCGTGCTGTCAGAAGATGTCTCTGACAGACGGTCACACTTCTTGCTTATACTGCCTGGGACCTCTCCACCTGCAGGACTCCTGTGCAATTTGTCATTCCTTTAGCCAGAGAGTCCTGCAGGAGAGGAGAAACAAATTGATTTTAAGGGGCCTACTTAAACCGGAGGGCTCTCCGGCTAAGTCGGCTCCGAGTAAGACTTCCAAGTCTTCCAAGGCCCAGGCTTCTGTGTCTAAGCCTGCGGCCTCGGTTCCGACTCTTTCAGAGTCGAGATCGGCTCCGGCTGGAGCCGATCCTGGTTTGCACCAACCTCTCGCACCGATGGCTATCGGTGCCGATACTGGTTCGGTCACATCGGTGTCGGCTCCGATTGGTTCCGACCACCATGTGGCTCAGGCTTCGGTGTCGGCGCCGACCGGCTCCGACACCCTTACCTTTATGTCTGTATCGGCTCTGGCCGGAGCCGATGCATCGAGACCTTCTGTCGGTGCCGAAAAGTCTTCGGCTCCGACTGCATCTATGGTTTCGTCGGCTCCGATGGTTCCTTCGAAGAAGAGGTCCAGGTCCCCTTCCTTGGAACCGATACTCTCGGCTCCGGCCTCACCTTTTCTCTCGGAACGGAGCCATCGGAGCTGATCATCTAGGTCATCCAGGCTTTCTGACCATGATTTAGAGAGGGTGGTCAGTAGATTATTAAAATCACAGGCACTGGCCCAGATGCTACATAGTCCGTCTCAACAGACGACTATTAGTCCACACCCCCTTGCAGTTCCTCCTTCGACTCTACCTCAGAGTTTGGAGCTGGAGTCTTCGGGAATAGTTTCTGCTATGGCTGAGGGACAGATACCACCTCCTTCTGCTCCCTCAGCCTCTACTCATCTCCTCTTCGAGACCTTCCTTAGAGGGATTCGGTGGTCGGGCTTCCCTGGTCTCCTCCGAGGGGGTGAGTGGCATCGGACCCTTGTCCGACCCCACTCTTCCCCTTGGAGCCTCGGCCTTGGTGAGCTCGGCTCCGACATCTGCCTCGGAGCCTTCCCTTTCAGTGGGCCCTGGAGTTCCGGTTTCTTCGGAACGGGTTCTCTCGGACCTCCCTGGGAGGGGAGCCTTCGAGGTGATGAAGAGTGTGCTCGCCACTGGACTCAGCCAGCAGTCTGTTCCCTTAGCTCCTCCCTCTATGGTGCCTGTCGATATCTCTGCCATCTCTCTTGCTCCCGGACCCAGAGATCCTCCGCCTCAGGTTTCCCCACTGGGAAGAACCCCCTCTTCCGAGGATTCTCCTGATCAGTCAGGGGATCCTCCGCACAAGGGGACTTGTAAGAGGAAACACGTAGACTCCCCCGAGTCTATCACTTCAGATACCGACTTAGATGAGTCGGAGGGATCCCCAAAATCCCCCTCTGAGGATGTCTCATTTTCAGACATCCTAGAACTCCTTAAACAGAGGGGAAACTGGCCCTCCAATAATCCCTCTGAGGATGAGTCAGTATACCTGGAGGCGTTTGGATCTCGGCCTTCCACCTCCTGGGTGTCTCCGCCTTTCGACCCCCTTATGCAGGTTATTGCTCGAAAGGCATGGGCTGCTCCTGACTCTGTAGAGCCAGTTTCTAGGAGGCCTTCTAAATTTATTACTGCCCCTTCGGATAAGCAATTCCTTACGAAAGGTGTCCCTGCTGATGCCATGGTGGTGGCGGCTGCCACTAAGAAGGAACTTGCAGATCCTTCCGTACCTGTCCATCCTCCTAATAAGGACTCTAGGACCATGGATAGGTATGGTAAGCGGATGTTTTCTTCAGCGACCTTTGCTATGCGCTCGCTGAACTACTTATGTCACTTCACTAGACTCCAAAGGGACATCCTTAAGGAGCTAGGTGAAGTAGTACTGGATCCCACAGCTGCAGGGGCTCAAGAAAAAATTGCTTCGCAGCTAGGAACCCTTAATTCTATTGCTAACTCCTCCATGCGACTGATATCATATGCAGCAGATGGAGCGAGTAGGGCCGCAGGTACAGGTGTGGCTCTTAGACGCCAAGCCTGGATGCGGCTCTGTAATTTTGCAGATCCCTTTAAGGCGTCCTTCAAAAATTCTCCCTTTGATGGGTCAGCTTTGTTTGGCCCTCAAGTGAAGGAAACATTGACCAGGTGTGAGCAGGACGGCAAGACTCTTTCTGCCGTAGGGGTCCGTTTTTCCACCCCTTCTAGACCTTATCCTAAAGGACAGAAGGGTGGCAAAATGTGGTTCCGCAAATCCCAAGGAGTCACACCGGATGCACATGGTCAGTTTACCCCTAGAGGCAGAGGGGGTAACAATAACAGACGCCGCTCTAGAGGCAGAGGGGGTCCACAAAACCAGGGAAGCAGAGAGCCTCTCTCTCTGACAAGCCCTTCCAGCATCCCTGAGATGTTGCCCGACTGTCCATCCTTGGAGGCAGTCGGGGGAAGACTATCGCTGTACCCAGAAGCCTGGCGTTCCCTCACTCAAGACAGATGGGTACAGTCAATCATATCCGAGGGATACAAAATTCCTTTCGAGGAAAGTCCCTTTTCTCTCTCATATTCCCTTCCAGATGTACCACCCCGTCTAAGGGAAATTGCAGAGTTAGAAGTATTCAAACTTCTACAAAAAAGAGCCATTCAGCCAGTTACAACAGACCATTCAGAGCCCGGAATCTACTCAAGGTTCTTTTTGGTCCCCAAAAAGACGGGAGACTGGAGACCAATATTGGATCTCAGCAGACTCAACAAGTCTGTGAGAAAGACAAGATTCCGAATGGTCACACTTCAGTCAATTCTGCCCTTCCTACAGAAGGACAACTGGATGTGCTCAATAGATCTTCAGGATGCGTACTATCACATAAAAATTCACAGGCGCTCCAGAAGGTTTCTCCGCTTTCGGCTGGGGTCCAGTCACTTCCAATTCAGAGCCCTGCCCTTTGGTCTCACTACAGCCCCCAGAGTGTTCACCAAATGTATGGCAGTGGTCACGGCTCACCTGAGACGTCAAGGATTCCAGGTGTTTCCGTATCTAGACGACTGGCTCCTTTCAGAAAACACCAGGCATCAACTTCTTCAAGCCAGGGATTACACAATAAATCTTTGCACTCAATTGGGAATTTCGATCAACTACGAAAAATCCTCCTTATTGCCCTGCCAGTCTATTACTTTCATAGGCACAAACTTAAACACTGTTCGGATGTCAGCTACCCTCACAGAACAAAGAATTTCAGACATTCAAAGTCATGTGAGGATCATTCTAGCCAACAAGAAAGTACAGGCCAGAATGGTTCTAAAGGTGTTGGGCCTCATGGCTGCGGCCATTACCCTTCTTCCCCTGGCCCGCTTCTATATGCGCCTGCTTCAGTGGATGTTGTTCACTCAGTGGTCTTACCAACAACTTCCGATGCGTCACCAAATATTGGTGACACAGATTTGCAAGAATCATCTTTCATGGTGGATTACTTCTCCTCAGATTCACCAAGGCAGACCCTTTGTACCCCCCAGCCCCGGTAGCCACTGTCACTACGGACGCCTCCCTGATCGGGTGGGGGGGTCATTATCAGGGCAGGATGGTTCATGGGATGTGGCAACCGTTCGAATACCACCTGCACATAAATGTCCTAGAGATGAGAGCAGTGCTTTTAACATTGCAAGCCCTCAACGACTTTCTTCCCTTGGGGACAATTGCAGTCCACACAGACAACATGTCTGTAGTATGGTATATCAACAAACAGGGCGGAACCAAGTCTTACCCCTTGTGTCGAGAAGCGCTCAGACTTTGGCAATGGGCGATCTCCTCTCATCGGTTTCTGGTAGCAACGCATATCCCTGGGAAAACCAACATTTTAGCGGACAGATTGAGCAGAGCTATTCTCATGCCTCATGAGTGGTCTCTCAAACAATCTATAGTGGAGGAGATTTTTCTAGAATGGGGCCGCCCATGTTGCGATCTTTTTGCTACTCCCCAAAACAGCAAATGCCCAGACTTATTCTCTCTCTTCCCACTGCCAGGCCATCCCCCCAGAGATGCTCTGACCCAGGATTGGCCCCAGGGACTTCTTTATACCTTTCCTCCCTTTCCACTGATTCCACAAGTAATCCAGAAAGCCACCGTTTTGAGAGCCAAAATGATTCTCATTGCTCCTTATTGGCCTCGACAAATTTGGTTTCCGTTCCTCCATCATCACCTTTTGGTGCAGCCGTGGCATCTGGACCCATTGCCAGACCTTCTGATTCACCAATCGGGTCAGCTGCACCGATCTATCCCTTCTCTCAACCTCACAGCATGGTTGCTCCACTTCCTTCCTTAGCCAGGCTTCCTATGATCTCTAATCCTGTTAGAGACATCATAGTAGCTTCCCTAAAATCCTCCACTAGGAGGATTTATACTAGCAAATGGAAACGCTTTTCTTGTTGGGCAAAAGCCAAAAATATTGATCCCTTTACTGCTCTGGTACAAGCAGTTTTGGATTTCTTAGCGGAGATCTTTCACGCGGGCTCCTCTTCTTCCACAGTCAAAGTTCAGTTGGCTGCTATCTCTAACTTTCATGTCGGGTTCGCAGACCACAACATTATGTCCCACAGGCTTTGTAGAGCCTTCTTAAAAGGAATTTTTCTCATGAAGCCTCCAATCAGGAGTCCTCCTCCTCAATGGGACCTAAATTTAGTGCTGACATCCTTGATTCTTCCTCGCTTCGAGCCAGCTGTTTCATGTTCCCTGAAATTTCTTTCATGGAAAACTTTATTCCTGGTTGCTATTACATCGGCTAGGAGGGTGTCTGAACTTCATGCTCTATCGGTTTGCCCCCCCTATTTAGTCTTCCACAAAGACAGAGTATCATTGAGAACTAATCCGACCTTTTTGCCTAAGGTCGCCTCAAAGACTAATTTGAATCAGGCTATTGATCTTCCTGTATTTTTCCCAAACTACTCAAACAGATCGTAACAAAAATTACATTATCTTGATGTTCACCGCCAACTCAGATATTATTTGGACAGAACAAAACAATTCAGGAAATCCGATCAGCTCTTTGTTTCTTATGCTGATAACAAGAAAGGCCTTCCTGTCTCAGAAGTGACCTTATCTAGATGGCTTTCTTCTGTCATCTCTGAAATTTATCAGCTCAGGGGAAAACAGCTGTGCTCGAAACCTAAAGCACATTCAACCAGAAGCTTAGACACTTCCGCAGCCTTTCAAGCTAGACTTCCATTAGACACTATTTGTGCAGCAGCCACTTGGGCCACTCCTCATACCTTTGTTTCCCATTACAAATTGGATTTGGCCTCCAGGGACAGAGCCAGTTTTGGCTCTACAGTTCTCTAGAGTCTGTTCCATTGAGCCACCCAGGATAGAGGTGCTAGGGACGTGGTCCCATCAAGCAAGAATGAAGGCGAGATTGACAACTTAACATTGAGAAGTTATGTACCTACCATAACGTTCCATGTTAGTTGTCTTCTCTCGCCTTCTTTCTTGCGACCCTCCCACCTTCTCCCTGGCCTGGACAGACCTTTCTCTCTACATGGAAGCATGCTTCTGAAGACCATACAGTGCTGGTCCTCCAACCATCCTTCAGGTTTTTTCTCTCCTTTCTTCCTTTTGGAAGTTATTTATGCTAGGTGTTATTGCCTATAGACAACAAACGAGATCTGGGTACTTACCGCCTTGCATCATGGGATATGGGGCTGCCTCGAGCTGGTAAAAGTGACTCTCGAGCTTAGCAAAGTGCCGAGTCGGAGCCGAGGATCGGCTCCGAACCCATCAAGCAAGAAAGAAGGCGAGAGAAGACAACTAACATGGAACGTTATGGTAGGTACATAACTTCTCATTTTCCACAATTTTTAACATAATATAGTAAGTTGCTGATCAGTGACTGGTTGTGAACCTGAAAAGGATGAGAGGACATGAAATTGGATAAGGTGGTTTTGTGCTACCTTTGCAGGAAGAAACAGTACTGGAAGCTAAAGGAGATTTATGCACATTGGCCATTACATTTTGCTGCCACTGGCCGATATAATAAGAGTCTAGAAGGTGACATAAACTTATTTGTGAAGATCAAAGGACTGTGGTTGTAGTCAAAATGGTGGCCAGCCTCAAGCATGACATGGAAAGATTGGTGGCCAGGCAAATGATCAGCTAGGATATAAATGCTAAGAAATGCAATGATATGAGCTTAGGGTGAACCCTATGAAGGTGTGTATACAGGGGGAGGGCGGGTGCACTTAAGCTTGGAGAAGACAAAGAGAGACTTGAGAGGCAGCATCATCATCATCATCATCTTAAGGCTGAATCTAACTGGATAATGTGAGAAGATGGTGACCTGTGCCAACCAGATGTGGAAGTCCATTACCAGATATACCGATCTGAGGATGCCGATGTCATATGTCTATGTAGGGGAGTGCTACAGAATCCAGAAAACCAAAATCCTGAGACCAAAATCCTAAAAGTTCAAAATACTGAAAACTCGAAATCCTGAAAACACACAGGATACCAACATTCACTATATTCCAGCACAAGTACATACAGAAACAAATAAAACACAAACTAAATTACTGTTCTCCAAGTATAAGCAGGGATGCAAGCCCCCCCTGCATCCCCCATAGACCCCCTGCTACTTAAATATATCAACTCCAAGATTGCACTTAGTGTAGTGAAGTGCATATAGTTGAAGGGTAATATGTTTCTTTATTAGTTGTGCTGGAATATAGTGAGTGTTGGTATCCTGTGTGTTTTCAGTATTTTGAACTTTCAGGATTTTGGGCTTTCAGGATTCTGTAGAGCTCCCCTATGTAGACATACGAAGAAATATAACAAAACATCTCCTTAAATAGTGTAGTGTGTGGAAGGTGCAGCATCTTATTACTACTGGGGAGTATGCAACTCCACCATCCCATGGCAGCCTTGCAATGTCCACTATGGATGCTTTTAGAAGGTGCATGCTTGTTCCTAAGTTATGGAAACAAACTTTTATTCTCGCCCTACATAAAGGTGGGAAGGAACAGTAAACTTAGAACACCCAAAGAGTTACAGACATTGTGAGAGGAACTGAAGTTATTTCCCATAGCACACTGAATGAAAGAAAGAAAGAACACAGAGGTATAATGTGGGCATAGATACATCCGCAGATAGGACTCTGGAAGCAGTCAAATGAAAAGGAGGAGGGGAATTAGAACCACTGTAATAAGTTATTACTTCTGTAAGCAAGTTATGGGTTCTTGCAATGCCTCATTACATGGGCTGTTGGGGTTAGTTGTATATTGGATTAGCCACAGCAGTCAAACTAACTTGATTGACCAATGACTTTCTATTGTCATCTTTTTCATGTTTATATTGGCTTTTAAATCGGATCAAAAGTTAGTCCAACAAAAAAATGGGTATAATGCTGTGTAAACTTGTATTTGTGTTTTCACTTCGTAAATGTATGATCGGACGTTGTAAATCTTTTATTCATTCCTTACCGTTAGGATTTCGGTTCCGTCCTCGGAACTGACAGTGCTGTTACCAAGCTCACGCCAGCCAAAAACTCTCAGCTAAGACCTACCCATAATGCCCCTCATAGTCTCTCCAGATCTCGCTTGCCGCATTCCTCGTCAGACGTGCTAAGCCTTCTCTCTCAAGCTAAGTGTGGAGTTTTTGTGTGAATTCCTACCTATACCTTACTTTTATCCAGTTTTCGCTAATTTACCATCTTTCATCTATAGACTACGTGTTCTATTCCCTACCCTCTACCTTTGGCAGTTCCTTTTATACCATTGATGATACTGTCCCCCCTCCTACCTTAGGTAGGCCCTCTTTCCTACCACTTGTGGTATTTCTAAGTACCATTGTTGGTACTCTTCACTTTCTTTCTATCCGGATTAAAAAAAACAAACCCTATTCTCTTTAACTTTGCTGTTATTGTTTTTTTTTTGACTGCTTATCTTGTCACTAGGACTAGTGTGGTGTTTTGTCATTATGTCTGAAAAAGCAAAATTGGGTTTTAAGCAGTATGATATCTGTGGGCGTAAGATGCCCAACTCAGATGGTCACACCCGGTGAGTTTATTGTTTGGGCATTGACCACATTATTGCTTCATGTGATATCTACTCCAGCTTCAGCAGTCGCACTTTGGCTGAGCGTAAAAACAAGTTTTGAAGGGTATGATGAAAACTCCTTTCTCAGAGGCTCTCTGGGATGGAGGTCTCACCACCTCCTAAGACTAAAAAACACAAAGAGAAATGGAGTCACTTGGTTCCTATATCTCCAGCCGCCTTGGAACTGAGTCAACACCGAGCTTCTCCGGCTACTTCGGCACAGACAACCTCAACACCAGGCTCTATGTCTTCCCCCTTCGGTGCCGTCTCTAATTTTGTCTCATATTACTGTACCAGCTTTGGCACCATCCTCCTTGGTGCCATCCTTGGTCTTGACACCAGCTTTAACTACCGTACTCGCATCAGCTCCATCCCCCACAGTGCCGATAGCTTATACGGCTCCACAGACAATGACTCAGTCGGGTTTTGAAGGTTGAACACCTTCCCAGACCCAGATATTCTCCAACTTAAGACCCTTTTTCAGGGCACCAATTTAACCCCTTTCTTGAAAGACCTGACTCTGCTTCAGCAGCCTGCTACAGATCCACCAGGAGCCTTTCGGAACAAGATGTAGTGAGGGTTGTGGACCAGCTTCTGGCAGCTAGAGGACTGCCCACCCCTGCTATGGTCTTCTGTCCCCTTTGGAATGGAAGCTTTCATGGCATACTCGCCAGTATATCCTCCTCCAGCCTCTTTCCAGGCCTTGAAGACTTCAGTACCAATGACCACCCAGGTGCATACTGTCTCGGCTCTGACTGCAGAGGTTTTCCTGTCAGAAGTGATTACTCTTGGCACAATGGTTGGAACCAGTGCACTCTTGGAGCAGTGATTGGGCTGTCGGCACCCTGGTTCCTAGTTCGGCACCTATTTTTTTCATTGGCACCGTCTATGGCCACAGCTTCACTGGCAGCTACCAGTCCTCTCAGAGCTCCTCACCTGGAGGTGGCTACTCAGGGCAGGGTGTAACCCCAGTTCCGAGGTTGTCCTTATTGGTTCTGGGCTCCCATCCCTCATCGGGTGATGGAGAGGGTCCTTGCCTCAACAGGCTCCCAGTCAACACCAGTGACATCGACACCAGAACCCCCCTCTAGCATGCAGCTGTCCCAACCCCCTACTCTGGGATCCCGAGCACGGGAGCTGCAAGACCTTCTCTTGAAGGGAGCCCTTTCTCCGGAGTCCTCCTCAGAAGATCACACTGGGGAGCCACCCCAGAAGAAACGGTGCAAGAGGAAGCACCTTGATTCCCCTGAGGAATCTATCACTGAGGACACTGATTGCGATGAGAGAGAAGGGTCCCCATGGTCTCCCCTGGAAGTCGTCTCATTTGGAGACATTTTTGAGATCCTCAAGCAGGGGGGAGACTGGAAGTCCTCTAACCCTTCTTCGGAGGAATCAGTGTTCTTAAAGGCCTTCTGTGCCCAACCATCTACTTCCTGGGTGACCCCACCTGCGGATGAGCTTATAAAACTGATTGGGTAGCATGTCTGGAAGGCCCAGAATAATGTAGAACCTGTCCCCCGGAGGCCAGACAAAATTTTATCCACCCCTGAAGACCAGCCCAATTAGTCCAAGCAGTTGGTAGTTGATTCCATGGTCATGGTGGCGGCCACCAAGAGAAAACTGGCAGAAGACAGTTCCATTGTTCATCCCCCAAACAGGGAGTCTCAGGCTATGGGCAGACTGGGGAAGTGGACCTACACTTCCATGACCATTGCCATTCGATCGCTGAACTATCTGGAACACTTCACTCGCCTCCAAAGAGACCTAATTTCAGAAATGTGTGCCTCTTTGGCAGTGGTACTGCCTGATAAGGTGAGTGACACTGTCACCTCACAGCTGGCTACCCTGGAATCTATCTCAAACTCTTTGATGCACTTGATATCTCACACCACCGAGGGGGCAGCTTGAGCAGCCGCATTAGTCATCGTCATGAGATGGCATGCTTGGATGCGTTTGTGTGATTTCACAGACCCCTTTAAATCTTCCTTTGTCGACACGCCTGTTGACAAATCTTCCATTTTTGGTCCCAAAGTTAGAGACACACTATCATGAAGTGAGAAAGATGGAAAGACCTTGTCTGCTGTGGGCATACGTTTTTCCACCCCCCCAGAGATCCTATTCCAGGAACCAGAGGGGAAGAAAATTGTGGTTCAAGAAGTCCCAAGGATCTTTTCTTGACACTCATGGTGTGCAATCCCCCTGGGGCAGAGGGGGAAACTCATTCAGAAGATGTTCCTTTTGGGGCAGAGGGGGATCCGCGCAACCATGGCGCTAGATATTCTTTCTCCGGCCAACCCTACCAGTGCTCCTGAACAACGGCCTGATTGCTTTCCTCTGGAAACAGTCGGGGGTCAACTTTCCCTGCACCTACAAGCCTGGCAACTTATCACTATGGATGAATGGGTACAGAGAATAATATCAAGAGGCTACCCATATCCCATTCGATCTTACTTCCAGACCCAGTAAAAACGAACGAAGCAGGCACCCAAAAAACTCCAAACTAAATGTAAACGTATCTTTTAATATAGACGTTTTCGCTCTTAGCCAACACATAGAGCTTCTTCAGACAATACAAAATTGGCGCCAAATGACTTTTGTATGCAATATACATGATGTCATTTCCTGGACCACAAAAAGTTAAACATTTAAAGAAACAAGAGCTTAAAACCTGTATAAAACAAGGTATATTAAAAACTTACATTTTTCACCCTGCAAGTTGGACATACGTAGGCACCAAAAAAGACATTCCTCATATTTAATGTCCAAATGTCAATAAAGCCTACAACTACATCCACATAATATCTAGCAGTAACATTTTAAAAAAGTGTGTGAAATGTTTCAAAAGGTATTTTAAAACAAGACAACCCAAACACTCAAATTGCTTAAAATATAAAGCCTAAGAGGTAGCTTTGTAAGGTATTAGGCATTTACTTTATAGGAAAACATACCAACCATCCTTTAATAAAATTACACATAAAGATACTTAATACCATCAAGGAACCAATAATTCCTACATGGAAATTTGTTGCAAAATGTTTTATATATACAGAAAATTTCCTCTACATTTTTTTAGGATTTCTTAAGTGGGAAGATAGTATTAGGTTCTTAGATAACTTTTGTATTTAAGAATAATGGATATATTACACAAGTCATTTAGACCGGGTGGAGAAAAAGCATTCAATAAGAGCTGCCATTCTAATTCCTTTAATTCTAAAAGGAGTGATTGAGGGCCCCCCCTAACCCCTACTTTCACCCCATCAATTCCCATAAAGGAAAAACTATGTCCTATGTTGTCTAAAACATGCTTAGAAAGTGCGTTGTCCATTTTTTTGTTTTTCATTGCGTAGCTGTGTTCGTAAACACGGTCCCACTTCCAGACCCATCAAATGAATCCCCGATGTTCCACCCTGTCAGAGGGAGGAGGTAGCAGCCTTAGAAATTGAAAAGCTACTAAGAAAAAGTACTATCCAGCCAGTCCCACCAGACCAGGGAGGATCCAGTTTTTACTTGAGGTTCTTTTTAGTGCTAAAAAAGACAGGGAACTGGAGACCAATCCTGGATCTCAGCTTACTAAACAAATTCATAAAACCTCAAAAATTCCGGATGGTCATGGTACAGTCCATCCTCCTCTTTTTAGGGAAGGACAACTGGATGTGCTCTATAGATCTCCAGGATGCATATCACCACATAAAGATGGACAAATGCTCCTGGAGATTTCTCCGCTTCTGGCTGACAGAAAATCACTACCAGTTCAAGGTACTGCCATTCAGTCTCTCTACAGCCCCCAGAGTGTTCACCAAATGTATGGCAATACCTCATCTTTGACTACAAGGATTCCTGGTGTTTCCATATCTAGACGATTGGCTCCTTACCACCACGACCAGGAATCTTCTCATTCACAGCCTCTCTTACACTCAAGGGCTTGCTCTTCGCTTAGGGATTACAATCAGCATAGGAAAATCTCAAATGTCCTCAACAAAAACATTGGAATTTTTTTGAGCGATCTTCGACACAACATCCTGTCAAGCTTCCCTTCCTCCTCACAGGCTCTCAAAAATAAGAAGCCAGATTCAAGACCTCCTCCAACAGACTTTTGTACCAGCACGCTTTGTACTACAACTATTGGGATCTATGGCAGCAACCATTACCTTAGTTCCACTGGCGAGGTTGCACATGAGACTAGGACAGTGGCTCCTTTCTTCTCAATGGTCATTCTTAACCCATCCTTTCTACCACTTGATACATCTTACAAATCTTTGCAATAAAGAAATGCTTTGGTGGATGAAGCCAGAATCAAATCTTTGGTGTCGACCGTTCTGCCTTCCCCAGCCCAGGACCACGGTGACCATGGATGCTTCCCTGCTGGGGGGGGGGGGGCATTTCCAGGGAAAGACAGTCCAAGGCACCTGGTCCCTCATGGAGGCCAATTTGCACATAAATGTCCTGGAATTGAGGGCAGTTCTCTTAGGGTTGTAAGCGTTTAATACATCCCTCTCTTCCGGGACCATTGCAATTCAATCATACGACATGTCAATCATCTGGTATATAAACAAACAAGACAGAACCAGGTCTTACCCTCTGTGTTGGGAAGCTATGAGAATTTGGCACTGGGCGATAGCTTCCAACTGCTTTCCTTATAGCAATGCACATTCCCAGGAGTTCCAACCTTATTGCGGACAAATTGAGCAGGAACATCCTGATGCCTCACTAGTGGTCCCTCGGTCCTATAATAGCGGATCAGATCTTCTGCCATTGGGGCAGGCTTTGCTGGGACCTGTTTGCTTCCCCTCTAAACAACAAATGCAGAAGCTACTTTGCCCTGATCCCCCCCTCAGGGGGAATCACAGAGGGATGCTCTGATGCATGATTGGCCCCCGGGTCTGCTGTATGCCTTTCCCCCATTTCCCCTCATCCCAAAATTCCTCCAGAAAGCGCAAAGGTTGAGAAGCAAAGTGATCCTCATTGCCCCTTATTGGCCCCGTCAAGTCTAGTTCCCTTTCCTATGGCCTCATCTGATTCACAGCCCGTGGATCCTGGATCAATCCCAAGGTCTGCTATCTCACCCTCAGGGACTGATTCATCTCAATCTCCACAGCCTCAAGCTCACAGCTTGGTTTCTCCACTTCCGATGATTGCCAGGCTACTTGATATTTCATCTCCTGTCTGTGAGATTCTTCTGGCTTCACACAAACCTTCCACCAGGAAAATGTATTCTAGTAAGTGGGCTAGGTTCTCTACATGGGCCAGAGATCATGACATAGACCCTTTCTCTATGCCTATTCAGAAGATCCTACAATACCAGACTATCCTTCTACATGCAGGAGCTTCAGCGTAGACAATTACTGTACATTTAGCAGCTATCGCAAATTTTCACAATGGATTTGATATGTGCAAAACCTTCTTGAAAGGAGTATTACATGTTAAACCTCCTGTCAAGCCGCCCATAGAGCCTTGGGACTTGACTTTGGTGCTTCAGTCATTAACAAGTCCTCCTTTCGAACCTTCTAATTTTTGTGATATAAAGTTTTTGTCTTAGAAGACTGTACTTCTAGTAGCCCTTACCTCAGCGAGAAAAGTATATGAGTTGCAGGCCTTGAGTGTCAAGAGACCTTACTTGATTTTCAACTTTTCCATTTTCCCTATGTACTGACCCATCCTTCTTGCCCAAGGTAATTTCTGGGTTTTTAATTAACCAATCCATTGAACTGCCAGTTTTCTTCCCTCAGCATTCTAATAGAGGCGAATATCTTTTGCATACTCTTGATGTTCATGGGCAACTTCCTTTTTACTTGAACAGAACTAAATCTTTCAGAAAAATGGATCAATTGTTTGTGGCCTTTGCAGGACCCAGATTGGGTAGGCCTATCTCCAAAGTGACTCTATCTTCCTGGCTTAGAAACGTCATTACATTTATCTACCATCAGAATAAACTGTCTTTACCTTCCAGAATAAAGGCTCATTCGACTAGATCAATGGCTACTTCTGTGGCTTTTCATTCCAGAGCCTCTATGGATGATATCTGCGCAACAGCCACTTGGGCAAGACCTCATACCTTTATCACTCATTACAAATTGGATTTGGCCTCCAGGGGACGAGCATCTTTTGGTTCTGTGGTGCTCAGGAATATCCTTCCTTAGGGCCACCCAGGACTCAAGTAGCTGGGGACTCGGTCCTAACAGTAAGCAATGAATAAAGATTTACAACATCAGATAAAGAAGTTATGTCTTACCATAACGTTCCATCTGTGTTGTAGATCTTTATTCATTCATTACTTCCGCCCTCCTTCCCGCTGCCTGGACTCCTGGTGGACTCTAGGATCTCCTTAATTAAGGCATTTGCTCAGACAGAGCCGCCTACTTTCTTTTATTACTTCTATAATATAAGGGTGGGCAAACTCAATCTGAAGAGACTATGAGATGGGCATTATGGGTAGGTCTTAGCTGAGAGTTTTTGGCTGGTGCGAGCTTGGTCACAGCCGTGTAGGTTCCGAGGATGGAATCGAAGTCCTAACAGTAATGAATGAATAAAGATCTACAACACAGATGGAACGTTATGGTAAGACATAACTTCTTTTTCTGCAGCATCTTTGGCCTTCCACGTGTGACTTCATGCACTTTCTTCATGTGTTCCTGTAGTTTAAAGGTACTGGAGAAAACTTCAGTTATTGCATGTAGAGAGAAAGAGAAGAAAATACTTGATGGAACGCTTAAAATACTGTTATGTCTGAAAAAGAGGGGAAAATGAATGAAAGCACATTTAGCTATCATTGGGATTCATGTCAGAATTACCTTCTTGTCCCCTTCATTTAATACGTCATATATTTTCTTGATTATATATTCTGAAGAATATAAAAACACTGCTAAATAGTTACAGGACTTTCATTTTTAAAAATGGCTATCAACTACATTTAACATTTTCCTGCCTTGGCTAATCAGAATGCTGCTGGTGTCATTGTACATGATAAGTAGACTAGTACTGCAAGCTGCTTTGATTTATTTGTTGACCAGGTAGTCCCATTAGTGACAGTAAACAGAAGAGCACCATGAACTGTTTGATTTATTTATTTGTTAACTGGGTGGTCCTATCACACTCAGCAAAATATTCCATTTCAGGGCAGATCCAGTAGTAAGGTGCTGCGACAAAACAACAGGTAACATAGACAATAAAATAGCTATAAAACAAGTATCAAAGGAAATAGATGCAGATTCCCACCCAATACTTTGGACCAAGTTAGGTCTTAAACACTTTATTGTACTAGTCATCACAATGTGATCAACAAATGTTGGCCCTGATGGCTTGACTCCATGACAGGAATGGGGACACAATTATAAATCCCAAAACTTCAAACACATACGTGCAATCACTTTATGAAATTTCAAATACTAAAACTTACAGCAATTCTGTTCAAAGCATTTGTTTTGGCAGAGGCACTTTGTTGCACCCTGGTTATTCATATATACTAACTCTGAAATCAGTGTACCTCAAGTAAGGAGAATAATCCAGGGTACAGCAGTCTCAACCTTGATATACATTCAGCACCTTTTACACTTTACTGATTGATGTTGTAGTACTCACATTTGCAAACCTTGTACAATCAGACTGTACCCTGCTGAAACACACAATTAAGAAATCATACTTACCAGTACATGTCTAGTACGAAACATAGCATATTCAGTGGGAAGTAAAAGGGATCAAATAAGCGGTTAAGAGATCTAGTAACAGAAGGAAAGATGAATGCACTGTGGGTACGAGAGCAGTCAGACAAACCTTGGGGCAATGATACCCATAGTAAGCAATGTGAGTCAGAGAGCGAAACCTGACAAAGTGCTAGTCAGCCACAGCTCTCCATGCATATGTCCAGTCTACAACTCTGGCTACAGATAGATACAAGCAGAAATAACTTTAGATCTTTTTAGAATACTTGAGGAGAGTGCCTGGAGAACAGGAACACTTTGTTTCACACCAAATGCATAAAATAATGAAAGGTTTTGACATTTCCCATATGGTAAACTGTAGAGATGTTTAGACATTTCCATCCTGCTAGGATTACAGAGAATAGTTTACTTATTTCTGTAATTTGTCAAAGCACAGTGCTTCCTACCATGTCCCATTTGGACAAAGTTTGGCTCTGAGTTTTTGTTTTTTGTGAACCTTCAAATCAAGAAACACACCTGTTAGTAGGACTGGAGACAGCTATATAGCAGAGCACTCTTGTATAGAATTTCTTGTTTTTGTCATTTAAGGGCAGGTAGTAAATAAAGTAAGTGGGTGGGGTTGGTGCTTGTAATAAAATTCTGTATGAACAACTACTTTGTATCAGGCATAATAAGGGTTAAACTATCTTGTGTGCAAAGAAAGAATTTCTAAAAGAACTGTTTGACCTGTTTAAACAGGCTGACCATGAAAGAATGTGCAGATGTTAACCTGCAGTTCGAGAAAGAACAGAACTTGTAATTATCTTATGACCCTTGCATATTTCTGTCTTAACTGAAACTCAGTGTCTGATAAACATCTTGTTGAGTATGTATGTGTACGTGCAGAAGGGGCTATAAAAACCCCTGCAGTTTGTACAGAAGTTAGACTGCTGACATTCTACCATCGATGTGGCAGGTCTCCAGGCATGTAAATAAAGCTTTTATTTGCTTATCGAAATCGCTGTGTTTCTTCGGGTGAATGTTGGATAAATAAGTGTTTTTCTCTTAACATTTTCTGGCACCCAACGTGGGGCCACCTCTTCACGGTGCGAATCACACAAGAGGGACTGAAAACCTGTACAGGAAGGGAGAACGAATCACGGACTCCCTGATAAGTGAAAGACCTCCGACGAAATCTTGTCGTAAGTAAAGGCCAGTCGCTCTTGATTCAATCTGCGAGACAGTGATGAACGAAAGGGCGGAAGACTCACAGCAAGGTAAGCTTTCCCTTTTTTTTAATAATGGATAGGGGAAAAGGAAGGGACTAGTCATAAGGGACAATTGTTTGTTAAAAAAAAAAAAGGGGGGGGACTGTCTCTAAGTAGAAAAATCTAAAGATAGGTAGAGATCTCAGGAAAAAGGAATATTTTCTCTTTTAAATGAGGGAAATGAGAACAGGAAATAGTTGCTGTTCAACAGAAAAAACTGACGTTAGTGAAGATGAACAACATATGTTTAAATTACATCCAAAAAATCTAAAATATTTAGATAAATGGAAGACGGAGTATCAGTTTTCAGGAAAATTAGATAAGAACCAGATAAGAACCAATGTCAGAGGTTGGTAAGGGACCTGCGCAGAGACGCAGGCAGTAGAGTAAAAGACCAAAAGAAGGTGGGTTTTCCACAGGCACAAAAATGGCTTGAGGAGGCAAATAAAATATATCTTAGTAAAAATATGGCTACAAAGGATGATTCAAGTGCAAAATCCACGTTTTTTGTTAAAGAAGATGACGAAACCTCCGTACCTATTCGTCGTAATCCTTCAGCCCCGCCCTACCTCGTGGAAGGAGGGGCGGCTGAGCCGCCACAATATCAGGAAAGTGAAAAAGAGAAGGTCCCCTCCGCCATTTACCCTCCATTACAACCCGTAATATTGCAGAAAACTCCTGGCACTTTCCTAGAGCTGCGAAACCGAAAGGTAGGGGGTGGTGAGTGGAGAGTAAAGGATAAGTCGGTGCCAGATAGTGAGAGTGAATACCCTTTGATTCAGGTAGCAAACCCACAGGCAGGAATGGACGGACAGGGTCCTACAATCCTGGTTTACTGCCCCTGGACTAAAGAAGACATTAGAAAGGCTGTAGAAGGAATCCCCCACCCAAAAGACAATATGAAGAAATTTGCAGATGACATGCACGGTATGCAAATAAGTTATAAACTTAATAGTATTGAAATTGAACAGGTACTCCGACAGATTTTAGGTCCTGCCTGGCACCTATCTGTGGAGATTGGGAACCTCTTACGGAGGACGAGGAGCCTCTTGTTCATGATACTGCAGAATTTGAGAGGCAACTTAAAAAGTTACTTGAGTGGGTTGCAAAAAAATGGAAGGCACGTGCGGACTGGATACGCATTAATCAATGCGTACAGTCAGATGACGAGAAAGTAGATCATTACTTACAGCATTTAACTGTTATTTTTAATGACCATAGTGGCATAGAAGTGCCCACTAATCAGGAGACAGACTCATCATATGAACAACAGTTAAAGAATGCCTTTTTGAAAGGGTGTAGATCTCTGATTAGTAATTTTATTACTAAACATATGATAGATCACAGAACAGCACGGTTACAACCACTGTTAGAATATGCTAGGCATGCGGAGAAGTATATAGCGGATAAAAAGAAGAAACAAGCACAGACCATCACAGTTAATTCGGATGGCACGATTATGTTGCTGCAAGGTCAACCTAATAGGGGCAGAGGAAGGGGCAGAGGCAGGGGGTGAGGAAATGTAGGACACTCTGAGGATTACGAAGGAAGGGTAAGGAGGGAGGAATGTTTTAAGTGTGGTAAGAAAGGACATTTTGCAAGAGATTGTCGTAGCTCGGGACAACCGGGTGCCTCACAAGCACCGGCGCAGTCCTCAGCATGACTATATGATGGTGAGGAAGGGTGGCCAAGGCCACCGGATGAAATCATGGAAGGTTATGAGGAGGAGATTGAAGAGACCAAAGGGGAATGTGCAGGATGGGAACATGAGCAAAGCAATTTTTCTGCTGATGGAGAATATCAAGTTGTCAACTTGACAGCATTAGCATCAACTATGCAACTGGAGGTGCAACCTGTGATTAGTTTGCAGGTTGAAGGACAAGAAGTAGAATTCTTGTGTGATTCAGGAGCAACTAGAACTTTGCTAAAACATACTGTTGTGCCATCTGATGCAGCCACGAATGATTATGTATTAGTAAATGCGGCAAATGAACGGATTTATAAAGAACCGCTGTCTCGACCACTGTGGTTCACAGACCCTCAAACAAACCAGACCATTAGGTTTTGTGTAATTATTTCACATATTTGCCCTGTTAATTTGTTAGGAAGGGACCTAATGCATGTTTTTGGAATAGCGGCAGTCCCCACAGCCCATGGTATACAGGCCAAGCGAGTACAACTTGAAGCTGCATTTTTGCAAGAAGGACAGGGAGATTTACATTACTGGTACAGTAATGATTTGGTCTCTACAGGTCCTCAAAGCGTAACAAATGACTTACTAAATTTAGCTTTAAGTAAGTATGGCCATCAACCACCAGTGAAGGCAAAACAGTTGCACTGTACAATGTACTATAGAAAATTGATAGGTCCTGATACGGTATATGAAACACTGTTTTTTAAATATAAAATCACGAAGATTGTTTTAAAGCAACTGTACTGGGATAAATTAGGAAACTCTGCAGCCACATGCAGTCTCGCGAAAGATATGCTAGCTCTTTTTAGGAGTAATCTTACACCGCATGTATCTGTAACGAAAGAGGAAGAACAGTCTTGGGTCTCTGTAGGTAAAAAGGTAACGGAATGGAGTACCTTGTCGGAAGAACAGTTACAAAGCAGGGGGGTTCAGGTACAAAAGTTGAATTGGGTCACGCAGGCTAGACCCACAGTACATTTGAGGGAGGATAGGGTGTTGCCCAGCTGACTCTTCATGCTGAGTCCACAAGAAGAAAATGATTTGCGGACTATACCACAGTCTTTGTGGTCGACTGGGCAGCATGATATAGGATTAATGAAAACAGCAGGTGCGGTCAAAATCACACCTAAATCTGATTACAGACCACACAAACGACAGTACCCATTGAGCAAAATAGCAGGAGGAGGAATTTCTCCGGTAACTGAAGCATTACTACGGGCAGGGGTCTTGATCCCATGCACAGATTCACCATGTAATACGCCTTTGTCTCCAGTAAGGAAGCCGGACGGAACCTGGAGGATGGTACAGGATTTACAGGCTGTTAATGCAGCCATAGTACCAAGGGCCCCAGTAGTTCCGGATCCATCTGTCCTACTGAATGATATCCTTCCTACAGACCAATATTTTACAGTTATTGATATCAGTAATGCATTTTTCTCTATCCCATTACATTAGGATAGCAGGTTTTGGTTCGCCTTTACATTTATGGGCAAACATTACACACACACACGGTTACCTCAAGGTTACTGTGAAAGTCCTACTGTATTTTCTCAAGAAATGTCAGCGAACCTGGCTCAATTTTCACCGAAGCATGGAAGCCATCTATTGCTGTACGTAGACGACATCCTGCTGGCTGCCCCTACAGAATCTGCCTGTAAAACGGACTCCCTGTGGCTTCTACATTTTTTTAGCAGAAGAAGGACACAAGGTAAAAAAGTTTAAATTACAATTTTGTAAACTAGAGGTACGCTATTTGGGTTATTTAATATCTAACCAAGGCAGGCAACTTGATGGTACTAGAAAGGAAGCTATTCTCCAGGCACCTGTGCCCCTCACAAAAAAGGAAATGATGTCATTTTTGGGGATTACTAACTTTTGCCGTAGTTGGATACCTAACTATGCTGAGGAAGTAGGTCCTTTATCGGATCTGATCTTTGCACTCCCATTGGCGGCAAATGATCCCATTTCTTGGACGGGATAGGTCCATTCAAGCGTTTACTCAGATCAAACAATTGATAGCAAGTTCAGCAGTTCTAGGTTTCCCTGACTATTCCAAACCTTTTATTCAAATGGTGGACTGTAAAGGCGGATACATGACATCCATTCTTTTACAGTCGCATGGGGACAAACTCAGACCCCTGGCCTTTTATTCAAGTAAATTGGACGCTGTTGCGCGATCATTACCACACTGCATGCAGGCATTGGCCATTCAAGCTTCGGCGACACTTATTTTATTTCATCCACTGACCTTGCGAGTACCGCATTCGGTAGCAGTGATTCTGCTGCAGGATAAGTTAACTTTTCTATCTCCAAGCAGACACTTATCGTGTATGACTATTTTGTTGTCTCAACCTCACATGACTATAGAACGATGTACTACCCTAAACCCGGCTACTCTCCTCCCCACACCGGCTGATGGAACTCCACATGTGTGCCTGGACATGATTCATGCGAATGTTTTACCTAGATCCGACCTCAAGGATCAACCCTTACCGAGTTCTGACTGGACCTTATTTGTCGATGGGTCAGCCCGTAAAAATGAGATAGGTAACACCCAAGTAGGTTATGCAGTAACAACTGGTACACACATCATAGAAGCTAATCCTCTCCCCTGGAACTTGTCCGCACAAGCAGCAGAATTGATTGCTTTGACCAGGGCATGCGCTTTGTTGGAAGGTAAAGCAGCCACTATCTATACAGATAGTCAGTATGCTTTTTCTATGGTGCATGTCTTTGCCCAGCAATGGAAAAATAGGGGAATGGTCACTGCTTCGGGAAAAGAAATCACGCATAAAAACCTAATCTTAGATCTTTTACAAGCTATCCAACTACCTAGCAGGCTAGCAATTTGCAAATGCGCGGCTCACACTAGTGCTACAGATCCGGTAGCATTAGGGAATGCCCTAGCTGATAAGACCGCAAAGGAAATTGCTTTAACATCCGCTTTTGCACTTGAAACAGACTTGCAACCATCAGATAACCTTAATCTACAAACCTTACGGGTCATGCAAGAGTTAAGCACTAAGCAGGAAAAGCAAAAATGGATAAGATATGGGGGTGACACATGAGCAAGGGGTTTACGTAGGACCAGATGGTAAATACGTTTTACCAACAAATTTATTTTGCTATGCCTCCCTCATTACTCATGGATTGTCTCACAATGGTCCAGCAGCTATGGTTCAGGTAGTGCAACAAGTATTTTGGAGTAAAGGATTTGTAGCATATGCAAAACGTTTTTGTCTGTCTTGTCTTGTATGTGCTTGTTTTCATGGGCAGGGTGGTATACGTGTTGCACCGGCAACCTTCCCAGTTCCACCCTATCCCTTTCATACCATCTGTTTGGATTTCATTGAACTTACCCCTGCACAGCAAAAAAAGTTTGTATTAGTTATCATTGATGCGTTTTCTAAGTGGGTTGAAGCATTTCCCGTCACTCATCCGGATGCTTCAACAGTGGCAAAAATTCTAATGAATGATATTATTCCACATTTTGGAATTCCAGTACACATCTATTCTGATAATGGCACTCATTTTGTTAATCAAGTTATTCAGAAATTGGCTGTTGTTTTCAAAATTGACCTTAAACACCATTGTGCTTACCATCCGCAGTCAGCCGGGTTGGTCGAACGTCATAATGGTATTCTCAAAAGTAAGTTACGAAAACTCATGGCCGAGACACATCAGTCTTGGATTACCTGCTTACCTTTGGCACTCCTCTCCATGCGGACCACACCTACCTCCAAAGGTATTATGCCATTTGAACTCCTTTATGGTCGCCCCTATTACGTCCCGCAATGGCAAGGGATATTGCCTGCGGAACGTGAGGGGGTGAGGAGTTAGCAGATTACATGAGAAAATTGCTGACAAAAACTAAAACACCTCTAACAAATGATTGCTTTTCAGATCAGCAGAAGAGCAGAATTCTTGAAGTTAAGCCTGGAGACTGGATCTGGATCAAGATAATCAAGAGAAAAAACTGGGCTTCACCAAAGTGGGAAGGTCCATATCAAGTGTTGATTTAGACTCCTACTGTGGTTCGAATAAAAGGACGAACATCGTGGATCCACTTAACACATTGTAAACTGGTAAAACAGTTTGAGCTGGACAAAAATTTAGGTCCCCCTGAGGAACCTTAAGAAGTGACAAAGGGGGATGGTATTTAGTTATTTTTGAGTACAATTTTTAGTTTTAATATTTTTTGTGTAGTTGTATATCCATTTTAGTTTTCTTTGAACGAAGAAATGGAGTATTTCGTACCTGAAAGAAGACAAAGAGACAATGATAATACACGGGAGCAGCCTTTCCCACAGAAAGATTGTACAATAATTTTGTTAACAGTCATTGTGATTACTGTGTTTCTGTTTTGGCCATTTTTATTTTCAGATGCTGTTAGTCGAACTAAAAGGAACACGAAAGACACAGTTTGGCATCCTCCTTTTAATACCTACCAGGCTAAGTATGCTTATGCTTCATCTCTTAATATCTCTAATTGTTGGGTATGCACTGCTATTCCTACTGTACATGAGGGGTTAATGTTGAGTACGGTCCCTTTGGGGGCTAATGAAACATGGACTAATTTAATATTTGATACTTCAAATGTTACCTTAAAGAATAAAATAGCATTGCCTCTCATGGGTCGTCAAAATGGAACGGTATGCTTTCAGAAACTTGGCAAAAGTAAAGTTGGGTGGAGCCAGTGTAATACAACAATAATTCATAAGTGTACCGCAGATACCTCAGGTTGTGTAACGAACTTTACACCTATAAAGAGACTCGTTAGAGATCCTAATTTCTTTCAGAAAATGAAGTCTGTGTATTATCTATTATTTTTAGGATTGCAGGATGCAGGGGAATGTTTTAATCCTGTCAATATTACTATTAAGGTAGAGGATTGCCACTTTGTCTTTGAAGAAAGGCATATAAGTGGTTACCAGAAAGTTGGTCTGGTAGTTGTTTTTTTAGGTTATTTGGTACCAGCAATAAGACATGTATCTACACTATCCCAAGGTAAAATACGAAATGTACGTGCTGTTAATAAACCTATTAATCCCATAGGTAACATTGATGCATCCTAGATCTATCATCACGATTTAGCCCACAGTAGCAGCAAGGGGCTATCACATATGGACTTGGGTGATGATGTCATTTCTGGTGCTGGCATTCTTCCAGCATATGGGACAGTAAAATCTATTTGGGAACTCAGAAAATTGTCAAAACTGTTAGAGACTCTGAGTAATGCAACTTTTTCTGCGCTAGAATTGGTGACGGACGAATTGACGGCAATGAGAACAGTAGTGTTGCAGAACCGTATGGCGCTCGATTTCACCCTAGCGGCGAAAGGAGGTACTTGCGCTCTTATCCAAGAGGAGTGCTGTTCGTTTATTCCAGATAATCAGTACGAAATTGAGAGTCACCTCGAGATTCTCCAAAAGGTATCTGAACTGACAAAACCAGGACAAAATCCATTGACTGAATTCTTCCAGACCTGGTTTGGAAGTGTTTTTATGAACATTTTAATTGCTGTATGTGTTGGTGCCATTATATTCTTGTTTTTAGGTTGCTGTTGTATCCCATGCATCCAAATGTTGATGTCTAATGTAATAACTACCAATATGACAAAAGCTTACTATTTTGGGTACAAAGGATATGAATCAAATGAAAAATTGTATGACCAGGATGTGTAGCGAAATATTTTGCTGATACAAAGTGTTGTTAGGGGGGAAATGTAATAAAATTCTGTATGAACAACTACTTTATATCAGGCATAATAAGGGTTAAACTATATTGTGTGCAAAGAAAGAATTTCTAAAAGAACTGTTTGACCTGTTTAAACAGGCTGACCATGAAAGAATGTGCAGATGTTAACCTGCAGTTCGAGAAAGAACAGAACTTGTAATTATCTTATGACCCTTGCATATTTCTGTCTTAACTGAAACTGACCCTTGCATATTTCTGTCTTAACTGAAACTCAGTGTCTGATAAACATCTTGTTGAGTATGTATGTGTACATGCAGAAGGGGCTATAAAAACCCCTGCAGTTTGTACAGAAGTTAGACTGCTGACATTCTACCATTGATGTGGCAGGTCTCCATGCATGTAAATAAAGCTTTTATTTGCTTATCGAAATCGCTGTGCTTCTTCTGGTGAATGTTGGAGAAATAAGTGTTTTTCTTTTAACAGTGCTGCTTCAGTCTCATGATACTGGGCCACTAGGGTGAGAATTTTTTGTGGAATGAACAATGAAAATAAAATAAAGAAATGTCTACAGCTAAAACTACTTGTCAGGAGTTGCACATCATCTAGATCACCAGTGAATCAAACCAGTTTGTTGGTGTGCAGACTGAGAATTGACCCTGCCAGCAGCAGCAAACCTGCTATAATACTGCAGTGCAGCTTATTTGTCTGTCTGGAGCACACAAACTAGGCCCGACAAGTAATTAGTAGGTAAGTGGTTGTTGACACATTAGACCACAAAGAATCCTGATAGAAAATCAACAACCCCAATCTTTGTTTAGTGTGTAGAAGCCTGATGAACAATCTGTAAATAGGTTAACTTTTAGAAATCCAGCCCTTATTGAGATGTCCTTGTTAAGGACTTGTGACAGTCTTCTCAACAAACTGGTGCAGATGAAATGTCATCGAAGAATGGTCAAACTATCTTGGTTCCTGCAGCTAGGAGTCATTTTATGTATTTATTTTATTTTATGTAGCATTTGTTTACCAGGAGAGTTCAACTAGACGGCAAAGCCCCTTTTCAGGAAAGGTACAGGGAGAAAAGCTCCAAACACAGAAAGAAATACAATAGTTACAAAAAAATATTTTAGGAACATTACAATAATAATAATACCAATACATTATACAGATTTCTAAACTAATAAAAGTAGCATAATATTTAAGTAAGTATAAAACGTTATAGTATAGTAAAGTGATGAGATATAAAGACTTAAAATGAAGAAGAAAGTAAAAATTAGCAGAAAATAAGTATACTTATGGTATATAAATAGATAAATATATGCAAGAAAAAAAGATTATATTGAGGTGAAAGAAAAAGATATGAGGTTAGAAAAAGAGAAACAGGAAAAGTAGCAGCTAAAGAAAACAGAGAGTAAAGATAGTACAGCATCTATATTTTAAGAAAGAACAGCTAAGGATGTTATCATTATAATAATTCAGTGTAGATTACCAAATACAACATGGTATGTTCACCATGCTGTCCTAGTGATAATCATGCAGTTTTATGATTCTGAATTTTCAGTCAAGTAAACCTGAAGGATGAATCCCCTTATGTGAGAAAAGGAAGGACACTGCTGCTAGTAGTGAGAGATGTGGAGTCAGGAGTTTGCAGAAGATAAATCTGATTGCTCTGTATGTATCCTCATTGTAATATTTCCAATCATTTAATAAGGTTTATTGCTGATCCAAAAAAGCTTAAGGTACTTTATTTGTGAGGCCAGCTGAACAGCAATGCCATTGATGATGGAAAGCTGGAAAAATGTCATCCCACCCAACAATGTGTCTTTGTCCCACAAAAAATGCTTTTGTTTTGAATGAACTGAGGCAGACACTTTTAGAAACAGTCCTTTTATTAAGACTAAGAAAGTTTAACACATCTCTTGCAGAATGTCATCCACGTTTGATGCTGTCTAAAGCAGAAACACACTTTGGGCATAAGGTAAGAGCTGGTGACTTCTACAATGTCTGCACAGGTAACATGCAGAGGGAGTAACAAATGGTATACACCCTTAACTTTCTAAGAAAGCCACAGCTGAACTGTATAAGGTAAGCATAAGTAATTTGTTATGGCATTATTTCTAAACAGATAGCTAGGTAATTCAGAAAGTGCTCACATTTGTGACAGAAGACTGTACACTCTTAATGAAAAGGTTGTCTCCTGCCCCAAATCAAAGGCTTTTTAGAGATCAAGAAAAACTACTCCTGTAGAAGGGTCTTTGTCAGTTACTTTGAAGACAGTGAGCCCAAACACAGCTGTGTGGGTCTCTTGTCTCTCAGAAAGCTACAGGCTTCCATGTGCTCCTTTAGATAATCACAGATCAAGTGCTGTTAAATAGGACTGCTACCTTTACAAATGATCAAAGTGAGACATTTCTTACCAATATACATATTACAGGACAAACCATGCCCTTGAACAGTGCAAAATACTTTGTTTCACTGTTGTGTTTACTGGTTGTATAGTCTGATATCATATTAAGGTGTTTTATTTGGAGGCACTTTATTTTTTTTTTTCTTAAATTATCATGGCATTTGCCACTTTTCATGTTTTTTTTTCCACATGACAGTCATGCAAAAAAGAGGGAAAGAGTAATTCTGGTTCTCTATGGCTTCCATAAGCAAGGAAGTACTCCTGTTTAAGTTGCTTAAGGAACTCCACTGCTGTATAGACGAATCACAGCACCCTTTGTCTGTAAAGTCAGGTGCTTACCATTTCCTTTAAAAGATATGTTAAGACTGGGGACTGATCCAGCTATACACCACTGGTAATTAGTAAGCACAGATATTTCATAAGGAAGCTTTCATCTGAAGCTGCTAACTCTGACTTATTCTTACAAAGGAATTGTGAGGAGGTATTTAATGACAGAAGTTTGAGGTAACCACAAAGCAACAGCATAGCTGATCAGCCATCTGCTGTACACAGCCTTCCCAGCTCAGCAGGTTCTTAATTCTCCTTGACTGTACTGCCACACAAAGGTTCTGTGGTTTGATACTCAGGTGGGGTGCCTTCTGTGCAGAACTGCATGTTCTCTATATGTTCGTGAGTTTCCTTCAGATATTCCAATTTACTACAAAATTCCAAAGACAGCACACATAATGTGGATTGGTGAATCCATATTGTTCCTAGGTATGCATGTGTGTTTGAGAGATACAAAAGAAAGGCTCAGCTTGCTTGCCTAGTATACTCTGTGAATGGCAATGGCTGTTCACAGGGCCATTATGGGAGATGAATGTGACTGCCACAAAGTGTAGCTTATTACAGCTGCAAATAAGAGAGCATAACTTAAATGGGGTCTTCCTGAATGGCATCTCAGGCCTCATAGTTTAGTATTTTGTGTAAACACTAGAAAATGCAATGTGGGGAGACTTTTTTAAAATGACTCACACTATGTTATTCTATTTTTCTGTAACTTCTGAAGAATTTGGGGGTGTTGGGTTGCACAGTATCCACCGTTACTGCAGTCATTTTTTTTCTCTGAAAAAAAATGCTGTTTTTGTGGATTATATGTTAACATTTATGTAAAAAGTATTAAACTAGAGCCATGACCTACTGCTTGGAGAACTACCAGTTAAGAAGTGTTCCCTTTGCCTAGGATTGTGTAGCTTACAAATTAGTGAGTACTTCTTTTAGCAGTAATATAGCAGTCTTGCAATATTTTCTGAGATGTCAGTTATACATACCATACAAGATGCCAGGATGGTATCTTGGAGCAAATTTTAAACAAAAGACTCCTAAGTTCATGGATGATCCATTGTAGGAAACCCCTTAAGCCAAGGGTTTGACGTGCCATGGTTGTATATCCTAGAAAAAGGTCAGTATCCATTCAAGGAAAGTAGAACCACCAGCAACTTATGTACTTGTAATCACATAATATGGGTCTATATCACATTATCAAAATTCCAAAATATCGAACACCATAAGCTCAACCTTGGAATCTCGAAATGTGATATACTCGAACGCTCAGAACAGCAAATTTTTTCCACACTTTACAAAACCCTAAACTAAACTGTACATACACTACTAGCTATCCAACTTACCTTAAACCAACCCTAACCCTAAGGTCCCTAACTAACGCACACTCACCTTACCCGCTCCCTAACCCTAAGGTCCCTAACTATCGCACACTCACCTTACCAGCTAAGGTCCCTAACTATCGCACACTCACCTTACCCGCTCCCTAACCCTATGGTTCCTAACTATCGCACACTCACCTTACCCGCTCCCTAACACTAAGGTCCCTAACTATCACACACTCACCTTACCAGCTCCCTATCCCTAAGGTCCCTAACTATCACACACTCACCTTACCTCGGTCCATTCGCACATTTACCTTAACCCAGTCCATCACCTTTGCACCACAGTCGAGGAAATAGTGAAGCCGCAGAAATGGCCCACCGAATACTTTCCCTAGGAAATTATTTGGTGTTCTGCAGCTTCATTATTTCAAGCATCCGCTGAATAGGGATTGATATTAGAACATTCCATGTTTTAACACTTCGACGTTCTAATATAGACCCCATAATATATAATTAGTCCTGTACCCAGAGTGCAACATCACTATTGCTTAGCAACAGTCAGAAGCTGCATATCCAATCAACAGTAACAACACCATATGATATTTTACTGAATGGCTAGTATGTTTGAGGATTAAAGGTAGACTTACAGGTTCATAGGTTGGTACTAGGCTACTGGCCCTAGGGCTTATACAAGCCTAGCTATAACAATTCCCTGGATATTTCTTCCCACAATATTTACTTCCCTGGACCCCTGTCTAGCATGGCGACTGACGTGATCCCCAGGGTGAATTTCTTATCTCCCATCCAGTCGTCACGGTTCCTTTTGAAGAGGGCCAAGGAGATGCTCTGCTTGACATGTATGGGCAATCTATTCCAGAGTATTGAGTATGGGGAGTCTCTGGGTCAGAAACCTATCTCTCCAGCATGTTTTGTTCATTGTGATGACAAGGTTTAGATCCCTGGAGCGTTTGGCTCTAAGGGATTAGGATTTCTTTAAGTGGAGCATGTCCAACAGCTCAGGTTTGACATGGCCTTGTATGTTAAGCAGAGATCGCCTCTAAGTAGACGATATGCCACAGAGTATAGCTGGAGTTTTTTAGATGGTCAGCATAGGGCATCTGCTTTAGGCCTGTGATTCTTTTAGTGAGGTATTTCTGTGGCCTTTCCAGCTGTTGCAGATGTCTTGTGAGGTACATACCAAACAGGGCGCTGTACTCTACAATGGGTCTAATGAGGGATGAGTACAGTGGGACAATGAACTCCCTTGTTCTGGATGAAAAGCCCCTAGTGATGAGGTGTGCCACATAGAAGGATTTCCTGACTGTTGTGGCGATGTGGTTATCAAAGGTGAGACCACTGTCTGCCTGTGTCCCTAAGTCTCTCTTCACACTTTCAGTGTTTAGTGTACTGCCACCTATGTGGTAATTCATGGGTACATGTTTTTTCCCAAAGGGGATAACTATACATTTCTCGGCATTAAGCTTGAGCCCATGGCTCTGGCACCAAGCATCTGATTCTGTAAGGCCCTTTTGTAGAATATCCACATCATTTGGGGATTTAATAATGGCTCCCAGTTTGCAGTCATCTGCAAACGTTGTTAGCCAGACTCCCTTAGTGTTGGCCTATACTTCAGAGAAGTAGATGCCAAACAAGAGCAGTCCCAGAACTGAACCCTGAGGTACTCCACTTGTCACTTGTCTGGAGCTGGATTTGGAGTCGGCTACTTTTACAGTCTGGATTCTATCAGTAAGCCAGTTGGCAACCCATCGAGTGACATGGGGATTTATGCCCAGCTTAGTAGGTTTAGCAATGATTCCAGAGTGGGGGATTGTCTCGAAGCCGTTGGCAAGGTCCAGATAGGCTGTGTGGACTGCCTTACCCTCGTCCACAGCTCTGGAGACTGATTCAAAGAAGTCAATCAGGTTCAGGAGACAAGACTGGCCCTTCACTAACTCAAACTGGGTGGGGTCCAGAGTTTGAAGGTTGCCAATGTCTTTGTTTATAAGTTCCATGATAATGCGTTCCATGCCCTTGCAGATCAGGCTAATCAGACTGATGGGATGGTAGTTCCCAGGATCCAAGGTGGATCCCCCCTTGTGGAGTGGGACAACTGTAGATGTGCGCCACTCAGTGGGCACGAAGCCTGAGGTGAGGCTATGATTAAAAATGACATTTAGGTGAGGTGCCAGTTCATTTTGTAGTTCATGTAGTACACAGCCCGGGATGTCATCTGGTCCCATGGATGCTGTATTCTTAGCTTTGGAGAGTGCGGTTTCTACCAGTGTGGCCATGATTACCAGAATTTGGCAATCTTTTGGAATTGAGATGGGCCATTTAGTGGGTGATAGGGGGGTGAAGCTGGCACTAAATCGATCTGCCAAGATATTGGCAATATCCTTGGGCTCAGTATATTTAATGCAATTCTGTTGTAGCTCAGAGAAGATCTGAGCATTGCCATTTAGATTCTTGACGTAACTATAGAATGCCTTGTGGTTGTCTTTGGAATCTTTGGCAATTTTATTTTCGTAACTATCTTTGGAGGATTTTACGAGGAATCTCAGCTTCTTACTGAGGCTGGTAAGGGAGTTTTTTGCATCCTGAGATCTTCCTCTTTTCTGCAACAGTTTCTTCCTTCTGTTGTATAGTTTGTTTATGGCAGGGGACCACCAGATTGGCTTCCTTTTTTTGGAGGAGAGCATCTTGGTTCTATTTGGGATTGGCACGATTCGTGCACGAGTAGATGTGCTTGTACAGTGCCTTAGTGTAGGATTCAGCAGTCGAGCTTTCAGCTCCCATCTGCATGGGTGTCATGAAGTTTGTCACTTCTGACTTGAGTAGCATGAAGTTGGCTTTGGAGAAGTTTTTTACGGAGGTTTCCTTACTGGGGGGGAGCTGTGGATGTCAAGGATGATTAGCTTATGGTCAGACCTGACCAATGAGGGGGTGACCAGTGGTGTGGAGCATCTATCTCCCATGTTGGTAATGACCAAGTCTAGGATATTGGAGTATTGGAGTCCCTGGTGGGACAACGGATTAGTTGATCCAGGGTGTTGGAATTTATGAATTCCAAGAAGCGTTGGCAAAATGTGTTGGTACCCGAGTAGTTTTTCCAGTTAATGGTAGGGTAGTTGAAATCACCCAGTATTAGGGTGTTTGGTTGTATCTTAATATTTTCCAGTATGTTTAGAAAAGTGTAGTGAGAATCTTGGGGCATGGTGGGGAATCTATAGCAAGCTACAATTTGGATTGCACCTGGAGAATTTCAGATGCATTATGTTGGGCAACTAGCCTGGAGGTGTGAATATCCTTGGTGAATATGGACACTCCTCCACCTTTAGTGTTTCGGTCTTGGTTTGGTTGCTGAAAAGTGTGGTAAGAGTTGTAGCCTGGTATTGCAGGGGTGCTCTCTGGAGCCTTGAACCAGGTCTTAGTTACTGCACAAATATCGATGTTCTCCAATTTTAGGAGTGCCTTGAGAGAGTGCATTTTGAGGTTTAGACTTCTAGCATTGAGTAGCATTACCTTCAGATTTTGCATGCTTGTATCTGTTACAGTAGGGGGTTTGTCCTTTGAACCTTGCCTAAAAAAAGGCACTATAGGGGTGGCAAGAGCTTTAGCCAGTAACCTGAATCCCAGGGGCAACAGGTGCAGACCATCTTTGGCAAAGCATTGTGGTTTGTCAATCATGTCTTCCCAGGCAGACAGATACTGGATCCCCTTTGAATGACACCAGAAGCTTAGCCAATTGCTGAAGTCAATCATTTTGTCCTTATACTGTGGTATCATTCTGGGCGAGGGCAAGATGCTACTCAGGGCTAGGGTCATACCTGCCTGGGCCACATGATCCAAGAGCTTTTCCATGTCTTTTTTCATGTAGTCCAGGGAGGTATGTCTCAAGTCATTCACTCCAACATGGACAATGACAGAGTCGTATTTGTACTTGTTGTGAAGTGACTTGAGTGCATGCATTATGTGGCGGATCCTGGCACCTGACAGGCAGCTGACTGTAATTTTCTCCTTGTTCAGCCTGGTGAGTGGAACATCAGTGTGACTGACTATAGAATCACCTATGACTAAAGTGTTGGGTATGTTGTCTTGCCTTAGGGGCTGTTGTTGGATGGCACATTGGTGTTGTGAGCTATGTGTCACTTTGGTTGTGACTGGTGTTTGTTTGCATTTCAACTTCGGAGGTCCTTGTTGCTTGGGCAGGTAAATGTTAAGGGCTTCTGCATATGTGAGTTTGGTGTTGCTATGTGTGGGTGTTGATGGTGTGGGTTTTGAAGGGCTATGTGTTGCTTGAGGTGTAGTGCAGGTGTTAACCTTCTCCTCTTGACTGTCAAGCACAATCTTGGCTGGAAAGAGCTTTGCTTCCAGTTTGACTATGTAAGTGCATTTCTCGCAGGTTGCAGTGTTGGGTGGTAGGAGGAGGGGGTTGTCTGTGTACATGAGAGAGTTGCTGCATTGCCCCAGTATGCCCAGATTCACCAGGTAGACAGTAGAAATCACCAGAAGCTGACCCTTGGACATGCCTGTTTATGTGCTTTGTTTGTAAAGTACAAGAGCTGTTTTCCCTTACCTTTGCAAGGTACTTTGCAATTATGGGCTGTTTAGTGCCTGCAATTAATTTCTCCTTATTCAAAAGGAGAGTTGAGTGATTGTATCAGTTTAAGGCTTTCTAGTGCTTTCCAGCAGGTTCTAGAGCAAGTGCTAGTCACAGGGGTTCAGATTTTAGTGCTACTACTGAGAAACCAGTTAGTTGTAAGGGAAAATTTGAAGAGCAGACTTTCTGGCACCTGGCACCCTGCGGTGCTGCACGATGCAAAAAACGTGCAAACACACACGTTTCTAAGCCAGAAATTAGAAAGGGATAGAAATCAGCCCAAAATGGCTAATAAAATTACAAGTTCAGAGCTGAAAACCACTCTAGTGTTAGATTGGCGGTACAATGCTCACCACTCCCACTGGTAAGCAGTAGGACTTCCCTCTACCACAGCAAGGTCTGGATAGCTCTGAACACAGAAAATAAAGTCCTGAAACCAGCAAAGCCTGGGATCTGGACTATACTAGCTAGAAAAGGCGGACAACAAGCAAACAAGATAGTATTTTTTTTGTTTTTTTTTTTGTTTTGTTTTTGTGGTTAAAACAGGCTAAACCATGTAATAATACAGAAATAAACACAGAAAAGGTTAACACACGAGTGTGTAGCCCTAAACAGTAAATGCAATTAAAACTCTACAAAATTAGCAATTAAAAACTTTTTAAATGAATCAAGGCAAGTGCACAACTGAAAAACGATTTGAGGCAGTAATACAGTAGAATAAGTAGCTAGTCTACATATACAGAAAAGTGTATATATACAGAAAAGCAGCTAAAACAACACTAAAACAATTCAGATGAAGTGCAACCTAGAGCACTTGAGTTGCAGCAATACTAAGGCAAAAACAGTTTTAATAAATGTACTAAAATATACTCTATATTTCCAAAACATTTGAGAAGCACAGGTAGAACACAAGGAGATTCAGGCAATTTGTTTTTTTTTGTTTGTTTGTTTTTGACAGTTAACAGGCAAGTGCTGATCGGATGTCCAGCACAATGTTGTCAAATCTATATAAGCAAAAAAAAAAAAAAAAAAGTAAAAAGAAAAATATAGTTCAGAAATAAACAATAACATGCTACTTTTTAAAATGTCAGTCAGTCCCCAGTCTGTTAATTTGTGTTTCTTTAAGACACTGGAACACTTCAGAATGTGTTTTAATTAGAAAATTTTGCCAGTAGAAAAAGTTGATGAGTACAATCTGGAGATCAGAAAACATGGCCTTTTATTTTCTTGCTGAGTGTAAAGATGCTATTATCTTAAATGTAGTCGACTGTAGACTTACTGCATTTAACCACAGTGCAAGGATTTGCCATATATTCTGACACGTGTTTGTGTCTTATAAAAGGTTGATGAGTAGAGGGCTCATGTAGCATATTTACTGCATGCTAGTAAAGTTAAATACTAGTAATTTGTTTACTTTATAAAGATGTTCTCAGCCAGCTGAGTGCTTTTACAGTTATTTCACAGTACAGCAGTGTACGCTTAGCTATGTGATATTCTGTCAGATGTACAAAAAGGAAAGGATATATTGTTTACTATATAAAGTTTCATTGGTTAACTTTTATAATTTTTACTGCCTAATTTATAGTTTCTTGCTATGGCATGTGACTCAAACAATGAAAGAAAAAATATTGGTGAACAAATCAGCGACTACAGCATGTGCAGGTTCTCTAAGATGCACTTGTAATTAGAATAACAGCTTTTCCAGGAATCATTTTAACTACTGACACAGTACAGGGCCCCAAAGTGACTAACGTGGGATATTTTAACTACATTTTCCTTGCAGCAGTTCATAGGAAATGTGATATTAATGTTTTAAATATTTATTTCATTTTAAAAACTGCATATTAATTACATCCCCATCCCCCAGTGCTATCTCAATAAACACGTGTGTGCACACAAGCTGGACAATATCACAACTTGAGTTATGGCTGCTGCAAACATAGAAGCTTGTAAACTGCAACACAAATAGCCTCCATTGTGAATGTACACATGTATTTCTACTGACCTACATTCAATTACCTTGCTGGATTCTCTTGATGGAGTTCAAGACTGAAAAATACAGGCCTCGGTGTGGTTTGGTCCTGTGTCAAAACAGTATGATGCTTCTCTGGGTCTGGCTACAGTTCAGAAGAAACTGGAAGTGTCTCTAAAATCAGAACACAGAACAGGGAGGAGCCAGCATGAATCTCACTGAAAGCAGTTTTAACTCTTACATTCAGATGTGATACACAAGTTGTAGCTTTCAACCACAGTTCACTTTGTATTTGCACCTGGTGCTGAGCTTTATCCCTTCCTGGGGTAGCAAGGCCTTCCACAGAACTCCCAGTAAACTTTTTTCACTGAAGCTATATTTATACCTGGTGAGTTTGAACCTGTTTTTGTAGGTGCAGTTTCAGCGTTTGCACTGTTACTTTTCTGATGGCAAGAATGCAGATAACTTGTCCAGCTGTCTGATTTCCAGGTAAAATACACACAAAACTGACAGCTTCCAAGGCTAAACCAGCTTCTTCTAAAGCCAATAATTAAGGAAATATTTATAGTCTGCATTAACTACTCTATACCAAGCATATGATTTCTGATCTACTCTGAGAAACAAGGAAACTTAGCAACGCTATCATCAGCTTAATTCAGCTTTTCCCAGTACACATTCCAGTTTTCTTTAACATTATTTCAGTGTATATAGTATATGTTTACTTCATCTTTTTTTATGTGCTGTGATTTCTTGAATTCTTTGAACAGCTCTTTCTGTTTACGAATAATGATTTTTCTCAGCATTGAAATATTCTGGGGGGGTTTTCTGGTCCATTAGCATTTAATTTATACATGTTTTTGCCTTTCTAATTAGGGCATGTTCAAAAGCTATAATTATCTTGTGGTGTAAATATAGCTAGCAGACAAAGTTCAAGTAAGGGAAAAGTTTCCTCTAGCTGCCACTGAGAGTGAAAAGTCACAGGACTACTAAGAAAGTGAGATGTGGCGCCTGAGTTTGTTTCTTATCTATCAGTCCAGCACCAGGAAAAGATGTGTACTATTTCTTTGTGAGAAATATTAAAATGCTTAAAATACATTTTCATGTTGTAAGCCTTAGAAGCAATGTTGCCCAGTTATAACAAGTGGTTGTGGCTACTGTGTTATATGCATTATATATTAAAAGCATGAATGAAGAAACAATGAACATCAAAATGTTCCATACAAAACAATGAGGCATTATATAGGGAATATTCAGAACACTGCATGCATGCTATTAAAATTATAACAACTACATATTATATCATAATAGTGTCTTGCAAACCTCTCTCTCTCTATATATATATATATATATATATATATATTTATATATAAATATGCAAACATTGTTCATTTTCAAACAGGATTATGCAGAGGATCTTGTCTCTCATAACCATACTTGAGGGGCTGTGCCTCCATACCACCCGTATACTAAATATGCCAACTTTAAGGTTGCAGTTCCTCAGAGCAAAGGGAATAGTGTTTATGAATGCAAAAAAATGGACATCATGTTGACCATTTGGAAGGAAGAAAAAAATGGCAAAATTGTGGTGAATAAAACTTCATCCTGTTGTAAACATCTTTTTCTCCACTGCTGCTGCTACTGACCTTAGGCTCCTCTATTCCACCTCTGCTACAATGCCTTCCTTGGAAGTTCCCATGCTATAGCGAAACCCCTGTCTTGTCTCACACTGAGGACAGGTCTCCCTTTTGGGCCTGTAACAGGTCTGGGGAGTTTATTCTGATGCACACCTCCAACTGGGACAGAAACAGGTGAGGAGCCATCATATTGTGGCTCACAGTGTTTTTTTTTTTTTTTATTAGCACTACTCCCTAGCATGCTAGTCCTATAACAGTAGTCTGGTTGGAAAATGAGGAGTGGTTTCCTGAAGGCATGCCTTCCCCAGCCCTTGGGCCACCGTGCCCCTTCAGCAAAACCACCCCCACCCCAAACTGAAAATTATTCTAAACCCCACCTTCCACCATGTCTTGAACATCAACCTACCCACATTGGCACGGTCCCTTTCCACAGGATAGGAGCACGTATCCTCGCTACCAGCTCTGTGGGACACCCAAGTCACTAATCAAACTCAGGCCTCCTGGGTCATAGTAGGGGGATGATGGTATAAATATGAAATTAGTGGTGGGATTCTCTTCAGCAATGAATTTAAAGTACAGATAAATTATTTTTAATATAGTGTAAATGTTTATCGGAGTTCCCATTTTAATATAACACAAATGCCTTTGTGGGTTTCCTGACTGAATGGTATATTGGAGTCAATGTATATAATTTGCTTGGGCATACAGAGATTTGCTAGAAAATATTTTTCAAACAATAACAAACTGTGCCATAAAAAAAAAAAAAAATCACCTGAGCGTGTGTCTACAAGATGTGCAAAATAGCAAATCTACTTTTTCCCCTAGAAAGGGATTAAGAATTGAGACAGCTATTGCGTTCATTTTGATATATAATTTTTATGATTTACTTATTTTATTTATGATATATGTTGATTGGGGTAATGTGCTGATCCATGATTAACCTATTATGGTTTATAGATGTAGCCCAGTTGCATAGCACAAGGTGGTGTTAAATATTAGGGTACATATTATATCTTAACATTCAGAAATCCTACTTGCATACAAAGTGAGCATACTATGAGTACCCAAAATAATGAAGAATGACTATACATCATTAGTTGACAAAATTCGATATATGGCATATTTACAAAGGAATGTAGATGTATCATTTTTGCAGATCAGTTTACAAATACTTTTATTTGGACTTGCTGTACAAACTTTGTATTTCAGTGTAACAAAATGTGTTAAGCTCCTTGGCACAAAGGAGCAGATTTAATCACAGTAAAGAAGAAATGTTAGCTGCTTCTCAAAAGTGAACATCATCTTGCTGAAAGGGTGATGAACTAATTAACAGAGTAAAGGTACCAACGATTTGAATTTCATGGTTTTTCACAAGGAGGGGGGCTAATAAGTCAACTTTATGGGTTGAGAATGGGTGTTCAGGGAATTGTGATCTGGTAAAGCAGCAACACTAGGCTTGGTCTGTGAGGCATTTTACTAGCTTGAGGGATAGGGAAAGAACCCAGGTTTTGGGGCCTAGCATGGAGAATTAGTCACTACTACAATAACGTTGGTTTTGAGAATGACTTAGAATGACAACTTCATTATACTGAAGCTGGAAGAACTGGACAGGAAAATATTAGACTTCTCACATGGTATGGATAAATTTTTAGTTTTAGAAAATTAAAAAAAAAATCAGGGAGGTTAGCAGCAGGGTCTGCATATTCCCTAACTGATTGACATTTTACCTTTTGAAGAACACCGCTGTGATGTTTTTGATAAGGGGTTAATGTGGTGAAGCAGCAGATTTCTTTTTTGTTGTGATTCACTGGCTGATTCATTCTTTTGTGAAACAGAGGTAATGATTAGGAGACCATTTCCCACTTATGGTAGCAGAGTTCATTTTTATCTTGCTGTTTCCTTTGCCTTCCTTTATAGAGTAAGATGTGGCATTTTTCCAAAACCAAGTGTGTATTTTTTGGATTTACTTTGCTGAATGTTGTGATGGAAATTGCATGCCTAATCCAGCCAGATGTGGGTATTTGATGTGGGTAGCTATTCCAGAAATGTTCACTGGTTGTTTGAGGTTAATTTCCAAACTTCATTGGTTTGATGCTGGGGAAGTTTATTATTAGACCAATGTTTTGGAGCCATTTAGCCAAATTATACCGGTTTCACTTTAGTTGTGTATGGAATGTTGTGCTGGAGGGTGAGGATTTATAGACTGTAATGTCTTCTGCACTTACAATTATATTAAATGGTGGGAAGATGAAGGGGTAGTTAGTCAACAGGGATAAAAGTATTGGACCTAATCTGAACCAAGACGAACACTGTGAATATTTGTAGCTGTGGATGTAAGAGAGAATGAACATTTGTGGCTGTGGATGAGAGAGAAAGAGAGTTGCTTACTCACAGTGAGCATGTGTGAGAGAGTTGCTTACCTTAAAAGAGAATGATCTAGTCTCAGGATACCTTGGGGACCAGCTTAGATCACCTGAATTTATAAGAAGAGACTGGTTGACCAACTCAGTGGCTTTTATCAGGTTGACAGCTTCTGGTAGGTAACCTTTCTGATTTGGAGCAGATTATTTGTCAGTTACCACAGGGCTATCATGGCACTTCTACCATCCAATAAGAGAGGTTGGTTGTGGAATGTGTAGCATATTTCTGGATGTGCTGACACATCTTTGAGTCAGTTTAAGTTGTAATTTAAGAATTTACAAGTGGATTTTTACATTAAAAGATAATTCTTAAGTGATTGATAAATGGTTGTATTCAAGAATCAATTTTAAGAAAATAACCTTACAGTAAGTGAGGACCCAGTGGCACAGATGGAATTTAAATCCCATCAATGCCACACAAATATGCAAGGACTGGTGGATGGATGGGGTTCTAAATCCTACCAATGCCAACCAAAATACCACATATTGATGTTAACACTGCCACTAATGTAAGGAAAAGGTCTTAGCTGACACCAGAGGGATGGTCTGTTGAGTCACACCACTTGTAGCTAGCAGGTTAAAATAAAAGAACATGCACTCAAGTCTAACTCAATAATCAGTTCACAAAATGCAGCTTGACCCCAAAAGCATTGTTGTCCTGAGAATGTTTTTTCAGCATCTACCCTCTGATTAAACAGCACACAGGTCACTTACAAAACTGAGTCTTTGACATAGTACTCCCAGGTCCCTTTCTCACCAGTCTGTCAGTGAATAACAGTGTCTTCCAATGCTCCCTCCCTACAGTAGTTGCCTTTCACAAAAGTTATTATTTACACATGTACACACACACACACAAAACACTAACTTGCTAAGGCTGATAAAATTCTTTAATTCCCTGCAGCTTTCTTCCTGGTATGGAAATACTGCCACATTCATGGATTGGCTAGGGAATGCCAGTTACCTGCTGCTCTTAAGTAAACCAAATATAAAATCCAACACATCAATATTTTCAATGGTAGTAGACCCAAATGATGTAGCTAAGAGAACGTGGGAGCCACAGCTTGTTAGCCTATAGTGATAAATGATAGCAATTATATATATAAGTAAATATTGTGGGAAGAAATATCCAGGGAATTGTTATGGCTAGGCTTGTATAGGCCCTAGGGCCAATAGCCTAGTACCAACAGCCTAGTACCAACCTATGAACCTATATAAAAAGACCATACACAAGAGCTTAAAAGTAAAAAGCAAACTATACTTCAACAATAAAGAAAACTGTGCAGTTACAGATTAAATATTTAAAGGAATGAGAATGTGCACAAGGAATATCAACATATCTGTTAGTCACATAGATAGGAATAAAAAAATACCTAGCTAGATATATAAATATGCTTCTCACTTAGAGTATTGGGCCACTACTATTATAGGTTTCTGGAAGACAGCAAGCAGAAATTGCAGTTAGCAAACTTACAGAAAAGTTGCACCCTCAATACCTAATAAACAAAGATGATAAGACTGAATGAAGACCAGCCTGAATATTTATATAGATTCATAGCTTCATAGGTAAGTACTAGGCTACCTGCCCTTTCAGAACATTTTAAGCCTAGCCAGTTTCTCTTTTTCTGCTCAAAATAACCTATCCCATTTGGTTATAGATTAGCCTTATCCATCCCATGGTCAATAATTGTATATTAACCCTAATGAGAACAACTGGGATTTGAGGGGACCCATGTGTAGGATAAAGCATTTAGGAGCTGCATCTGTCTATTAGTAGTACAGAGTTCAGTCCTGGGGTAAATTTTCTGTTTCCCATCCATAGATCTAATGGGCAGGGATGAACTTTGTTTTAAGTGGCTGGGGATTCTGTTCCACAGCAGCAGTATTCTCTGTGAAATATACTTGTCCCACCAAACTGTTCTATTATTGTTGAACAAGAGGTTTAGAACCCTAGGCTGAGTATTTCTAATGCCATTTGACTTGCTGATGTGCACTAAATCCATCACTAATGGATTGAAGGATGTCTTATATGCCAGACACAGTTCACTTCTTAGCAGACTGTAGGATACTGAATATAGTGACATGACTTTGAGTCAGTCGATGTAGGACGTGTTATTTAGGCCCTGTATCCGTTTAGTAAGGTATCTCTGTGAGCATTCCAGTTGTTGCATGAGTCTGAACAAATACATGCCAAAGGGGACATTATAGTCAATGACTGTCCTAATGAGGGATGAGTAAAGAGTGACAATGACAACTTAGATCTTGACAGAATCCCTCTGTTTATAGTCTGTGCAGTAGAGAAGGACTTTCTAACAACAATAGACACATGTTGGTCAAAAGTTAGGCCACTGTCCCAAACTAAACAAAAGATACAATAATGCATTTTTTGGCATTTAATTTCAGTCCATGATTTTGACACCATAGGTTCATAGGTTTTTACTAGGCTAATGACTACAAGGGCCATTTTAAGCCCAATAATGCATCCCAAATTTCTAACATGTTCTGGTACCCTTAATAAGTGTAAGCAGGTGCTTGGGACGTGAAACATTTACAAGCAGGTCCTGGAAGATGAACCATTGACAGGCTGCCTGTGTACATTAGAGACATAGGTGCCAAACCAGGGATGAATTTCCTCTTCCCCATCCAGTTGTCCAAGTTACACTTGAACTGGGTTAGGAGGGAACTCTGTTTCACATGGATGGGAGCCTGTTCCAGAGATGGGATAGTCTCTGGGATACATACTTGTCTCTCCAACAGGTCCAATTTATATCACAGACAAGGTTTAAGTCTATAGAACGGGTAATTCTGGTGCTGTTCATTTTGTGGATGTGCAGCAGATCCATCAGAGTGGGATCTGACAATGCCTTGTATGCCAGGCATATATCTCCCCCCCCCCCCCAACAGCCTGTAGGAGACAGAATACAGAGACAGGACCTTGAGGCAGTCTGCAGAGGACATGTTACACATGACCAGTTATTTATTTGAGACAAATCTTCCTGCAGGATGGCTAAGTCATCTGGAGATTCAATTACTGCTCCTAGCCTGCATTCATCTGCAACCTTAGTCAGCCAGAGCCCTTTGGTACTGTATTTTACTTCAGAAAAGTACATACTAAACAGAAGAGGTCCCAGCACAGAACCTTGGGGGACTCCACATGACTGGTCACTTTGTGGAGGCAACTTCCCCTATTTTTATTATCTACATCCTATGTATGAGCCAGATGGCAATCCAGTGGATGACACAGGGGTCTATTCCTAGTTTATTTGGCTTTTCTACTGTGCCTGAGTGGAAAGGTGTGTCAAAAGCGTTGGCCTGTTCGAGGTATGCCTTCATCCATTGCTTTGGTGACCTTTTAAAAAAAATCCACTAGGTTGAGTAAGTGTGACCTGCCTTTGATGAATCTAAACTGAGATGGGGTCTAATGCTTAGAGGTTCCTTATGTCCTGATTTATTAATTCCATGATAAGTCTTTCTATGGTTTTATTGCTTGCATATGAGGCTGATCAGACTTATGAGTCTGTAATTGCTTGCGTCTGTGGAAGGTCCTCCCTTATGCAGGGGAATGACTGTAGCTGTTCTCCATTTGCTTGGTACAAAACCTGTATGGAGACTGATACTGAACAGTGGTGTTACTTATGTGGATAAATCGTGCTTCATGCTACTTAAGATGCATCCAGGGATATTGTTAGGACCCATCGATGCAGTCTTTTTAGAATTTGATAGTACTTTTAGGACTTGGTCTTGTGTGATAGCTGGAGGTGAGCCAGTTTCAGGTATATCTTGAGGAACAGATAGAGGGGAGAGGGGGGTAACATTAGAGCTAAATTTATTGGCCTGTTGTTAGCTATATCTTCAGCCTCAGAGTAGGTAACATCATTCACAGTCATGGCATTGCTGCACTGTGCTGTGGAGATTACAAACATAACTAAAAAATGCCTTGTAATAGTTATTGGCTTGGGTAGCTATTTTAGTCTAAAGCTACAAGCACCCTGGAACTGGAAGAAGCTATTTTATGGTGACTCCATATTTTTGTGAGCAGGAATACATTATGGCAATAAGGAGGAGGTGGGCTAAGTTTTTTCTTGCTATGTGACTGTACCAGGAGTGTAACTTATACTTTCTGCTCCTTTACCCTGCATTCTTCAAGGTTTCATTCCTGTCAGAAGTTAAGAGATTCCTTGAAAAAGATATCACATTTCAAGCCATTAAGGACTGGGCAAGAACTTCACATGGTGATAGGGAAAGAGCAGGCATTATTGATGGTGCATCATCTGCAGTGGTGGCGAGTAAATCTGTTTAGCATCTGGTCATATTGTTTCAAAGAAAACAGAAGTTAAAAGAAAATGCTCCTCAAGGAAAGTCAAAATGACTGTGTTTCTTTCTCTTGTGTTTAATTAAATGTTTGGAAATACATTTGTATTTACATTCTTGTTGACTGCTAAGTTACTGAAGGGATGACTGACCTGCTGCATGAGTGTGCTGGGGAGCATTGCAGTATGATTTCCTTTTAGCTGGCAACTGTAGTGGCCATTGCCAATGTAAAGATTTTTAGATTGCTTGGGCTATGTTACATATACTTTGAAGCAATATTCAGAGGATTTGTTAATAATGACTCTTAAAAGAGGAATGTGTTTTAAGGGGGGAGGGATGGATGTTCATGTTACATATCTTTGGGTTTTTGAAAATTGTAAAGTTGTAGGGCAGTGGATGTGCAACATATGCCAGCACAGCTAGCTGGAGTTTTGTGAAGAATTATATGTCATTTGTATATCAAACTGATTTGTACAGGTGCTTGTGTTGAACAGGTATTTGTAAAGTTGCTTGTGTTCAAACGAAAAAACAGTGTGTCCTGCTGGACAGAAAAGAAATATACATGTATGTCAGACTGTAATATTGTAACTGAATAAATGTATATATTGTAACAGAGGATACTGGAAGAGAAGATGTTAAGCTCAGCCCCAGCTAACTTTTAGAAAAATATCATGAAATTAAATTGCTTAATTTAAGCCATAAAAATTGTATCTTACAGTTCTGATTGCAGCCAGAGAAAAAAAAAATGTCTGGAAAACAAAGACTAGGAATCCTGCTGTATTGTCCTTAGCAGTGAATTAATTGATACCCTGGAAGTGTTGAAATGGTTTAATGGCTTTCAGATGCTATAACACATCTTAGCAAAGCTCTCTGTGTATGGTAACACATATGTGCGAGATTCTGTTACGTTTCTAGTAAAGGGGGTAGTGTGGAAACCAGATGTATGTGATATCATTCTGTATTCCAGCACTAAAATGATGTTTTAATACTAGAAGAGACAGAAGTCATAGAGCAGTCTGTTTTTGGAACCTGGCATAGAAGGATAACTCACCTACTTTGTCTTGCCTTGCTTTAGTAAGTAACTAGGAAATAGTAATTCTTTAGATCAGTCAGGAAAATATAGTGATATTAGTTAAGTACTGTTTTTCTGTATCTGTGTGAATCTGTTCATCTGTGTTATTTTAATATTTCCTGTCATTGAAACTCTGGTGTTTATTGTAAATAGATATTTAGTATTTTCATGTTCTTTTATTATTTGTTATTGAATATATTTAAACTGTTCATTGTGGCTAGTCCTTTAGAGAATATTTTAACCTTTGAGAGTACTTCTATGTATTTTTATTTATTTATTTTACATTTGTTGACCAGGATAGTTCGACTGGATACATGTCCATTTTCAGCGGAGGCCCGGGGAGAAAAGCTCCAGGTTAGAACATACAGTAAAAATCACAACATGATTACAAGTTACACACACTTTACAGGCTCCAACTGATCAAGCAGATAATATAATTATATATTTTTAAAACAGTGTTGACACATTGACTAGGCCATGTAACATGATTACAGACTATAGAGGAGGATCTAGTCTGGTTTAGAACAAGGGCATCGCCAATGTGTTTTAAAGTATAGCTTGAGGCTTTTTCTGAACTGAGTAAGAGAGGGTTCAAGAGTAAGATCCGCAGGAAGAGAGTTCCAAGTTTTGCCAACAGAGTTAGCAAACAGAGAGCCCCCAGCAGAGTTGTTGATTTTGGATATTTGAACCAGTAGTTTATTAGAAGAGCGAAGTGACCTCAGTTTGCTATAAGGGTTGATGATATTTTTAAGTGCAGGCATATTATCAGAGTGGTTGAGAACTTTATGGGCAGTTATAAGCTGGTTGTATTGAAGTAGGCTAGGCCATTTTAGCCACCCCAGAAGATTTAGGTTGTGACAGTGGTGGGCCCTATAGGTTGTGCCTGTTGCAAATCTAGCAATATGGTTATAACAGCTGGAGAGTTTGCTAAGAGTGAATTTGTTCAAATTACTGAGTAGAGGGGAGGCATAGAGAAGAGTGGAGAGTAGATGGGAATGAGCAATAGCAGTCCTGGCAAATGGAGTAAGAAAAGGTTTGATCTTATAGAGGAAGCCACGTTTTTGTTAATGATTTTGATAGTTTGATTGACATGGATATCAAATTTGAGGGCATTGTCTATTGTGATGCCTAAGAATTTGGTTTGCACATCTGGGGCGATAATGGTACCATTATTAGATTTTATGGAAAAAAGTAGTGAGGAAGACTTACAAGTGGGGGAGGAAAGAAGCAACTTTGTTTTGTTAGGGTTTAATGCCAGTTGACAGTTAGAGAGCCAGTTTTCATCTATACTGAAAGTATTCTGGGTTAATATCATTAGTTCTGTTGGGGAGTGGCTAAACAAATCAAGGTGGAGTCATCTGCATATTGGATACAGGTAGCATTTGGGATGACAGTGGGAAGGTCATTAGTAAAGAGAGAGAAAAGAAGGGGTCCTAGTATGGATCCCTGGGGGACACCTAGGGTGACGGGTAGACAGGCTGATAATTTGTTCTGCCGTAGGACAGCTTGTTGTCTACCACACAGGTAAGACTAGAACCATTGAAGTGCATGGCTATTTAGTGTGAATGCCTTAAGGGTGTGCATGAGTATTTGGTGGTTGACCATATCAAAGGACTTGGAGAGATCTAAAAAATGGTCTGAGGATAGCTTGCTATTATTTTGGTTATGGTTTATGGGGTTAGAGAAGGATAGGAGGGCTGAAGTGGTACCTTGGTGTGACCTAAACCATGCTGAGAGTTAGCCAACAGCTTATTCTGGGTAAGATAATGCATAAGTTGCTTATGGACACACTTCTCCATAATTTTAGCCAATGGTGACAGAATAGTTATGGGTCTAAAGTTTGACAGTTCAAAGGAGTTGCCTCCTTTATGGAGCGGTATTACATGAGATATTTTCTGATGGTGGCTTCAGATAAGGTTCTGTTGATTATGATAGGGTATGCTATGAGATCTGCTGCTTTTTGCAGATACTCTGGTGGGAGTAGATCAGCTGCTAGAGTAGTTGGTTTTAATTTCTTAATTAGAGATCTGATAAGTGATGTAGAAACAGCCTGAAAGCTAAAGGAGAATGGGGTATTGGCTGTGGCAGAATTTGGGTTGGAGCAGCTGGGTGCCAGTTGGCTAGCTAGGGAATGGAAAGTCTCTGTGAAGAAACTATTGAAGGTATTTGCAATATCCTCTGGGGATTTATGGTTGGAAGCTGACAGAGTAGGAGTGGAGGACTGCCCTGGGTGAAGAAGTTTGTTTATTCCTGCCCAAAACATTTGAAGTTTGTTGTGATGTTTTTGTTGAAGATGGTAGTAGAAGTTTTTTTTTTGTCTAGTATAATAGATTTTTTGTGTGATTCCTTAGCTGTTGATATCTGAGTTGATCTAGTGGGTCTTTTGTGGCACGTCATTTGTCCCATGCCTTATTTCTAGCTATGATTTTAGATTTGGTCCCTTTTGAAAGCCATGGTGCAGTTTTTGTTTTGGCTCTAATGGAGCGAGCAGAAGCGTGAGAATCAAGAATAGTAAGGAATATGGAATTAAAGTAAACTATTTCATCGTCCAGTGAAAGGTGCTTTAGGATTGACCAATTGCAAGCTTTAAGTTCATTTTGAAAATTTGAGGAGTTGAACTTCTTATTATTTCTGATGGTTTTAAAGGTGGTCTGGTGGGGGTTGTCCACATTGTGCTTGATAATGTACATAAGTAAGTGGTCACTTAGGTCATCTGGGAAGGTCCCTGACTTGTATATATAGGGGTGGCTGTTGATATGTATCCAATCTAGGATACTGTCTTTGTTATTGGGTTTGCCTATCCTGGTGGGGGAGGATATAAGCTGAGTAAAACCGTGTAGGTTGACATGGGTTGTAGGAGATTCAGAGGAGTAGGTGTTCCGATCAATGTTAAAATCTCCAAGCACCATAGTTTCTTGGAGTAGGTACTGGATAACAGTGGAGGATGTCCATTAGGGTGTTTGTATTATTACCTGGGGGAGTGTAAATGTAGACAATGTTCATGCATTTGTTATTGTTAATCTGTAGTTTGGTAATAAGAATTTCTGCATTATTAAACTGGGGTGGTTGTAGGGAGACCGTAGTAACATCTAGTGTATTTTTATAGATTACAGCTACCCCCACCACCCTTCCTAGTAGTACAATCTAATCTAAGTATGTCGTACCCTGGTGGTATTACCTCATTGTCTTTAGTTACCGGTTTTAGCCAGTTCTCCATAAGACATAATACATCGGGGGAGTAAACTGCTAAAAGGGCATGCAGATTATGGATCTTATTGTTTATACTTCTCATATTTAGTTGGCAGGTCAGGAGAGAATTAGGGAGTCTATTAGCTAGTGTTATGTTAGAAGGAATATTATTTTGGGAACTAGATTCAGCAGGTGGGGATGGGCCAGAGTTTGTGTGGATGTCTCCATCCATTGTCAGACTGTAATGTAAGCTAACTATGAGTTCCATAATTTTGTTTATAAATTTTTGGTAATGTTTAGTTTTGGGGCTGATATATTTGGATCTAACCGGGTGGTAGTTTTTAGGAATGGTGGGGTCAGGTATGTGGGGAATTGTGAAGTGGTCAGTATTGTTTGATATTGATGTAGTGACAGTGTGGGATTTTGGGTAGTGGAAACCTAGGTAGGGCTGATTTCATAGGTACTGAGGAGATATGGAATGAGTAGCAGAGGTAATAGTGAAAATAGTAGCAGTATTTTGAGGGATAACATAGTGCCTGGCTGGGGCATTATTTAGAACTGTATTTGGAGCAGGAGTAAATTAAGAAGACTAGGAAGATTAGTGGCAGGTAGGGGTGGTGGTTTGATCTAGGAGGTTATCTTTGATAGGTTATAGTGGAGGGGGTGTGGTTTATAGAGCTTTAAATTTAACACCACTGGGGGCAGGTGGAATTTGTGGGCAGGGTGGGGCACGGAGCAAGCCCGAGCACAGCGAGGCCAAACCAAACCACGAGGTACCTGATTTCTGGGCATGCAAGGTAAGTAATTGTAAAATGTTATATTGTATTTCTCTAGTTTTATACAGCAGATGTTATATAGTTTTATACTGCAGATTGATAGTATACACTGGGGAGATAAAGAAGATTATATTTGCCACTAGTAGCTCTTTAACTAGCAACCAGATAATTAGCTAAAAACAACACTAAGAAATTCCTGAGGTCTAATGGCTTACCAGCGAGCAGAATTCCACTGCTGATGAGCACTTGTGTCCTGTTGGGAGACTACTAATTTAAAGATAGCTCCATAAACAACAGGAATCTAATATAGACTTAGTATTGGGGGTGGGGCTAGCAAAAAGGGTGTGAACCAGGTATAATGCAAAGAAACCAGCCAAACCAGAGAGGCAAGCAGTGGAAAACTATGAGTGAAGGCCTCAAAGGGGGTGAGTAGTAATGCAAACTCTACTTGTAAAGTGAAGGAGAGAAGAGACAGCAAAGTTTATTAAGGTTGGGAGTGTGATAGCTGGCAACCCTAGGAGCTTAACAGGTTTACAAAGTGAAGTAACCACTGCCTTGAAAGACTGTAATAAAGCTTGATCTGATAAGAACAGGCCCATCTGCAGTGATCTTTAACATGACATAGTAGTTGTTAGGATTGCTTGCCAGTAGGGTTGCCAGCTGTCTGGTTTTCAGATAAATTGACCAGTTAAAAAATTGAATCAAAACCGGGCTTGTGAAGTCCGTTTTTTTTTTTTTTTTTTTGTGCCGCCAGAGGAGAGGAGAAAGTAAATGTATCCAGCTCGAACGGGAGTGGTATGATACGTTACTAGCTACTACACAGCAATGAAATGCTTTTAACTTCAGTATTCCTGGTAGCTACGCAGTTTAGACAGTACATACATACTGTCTGCTGAGTGGCTGAGCCTGGAAAAGGCATTTTTAGTGAAGAGAATGTACATGATATACAACACATACATCAACAATTGTCAATGGACTGTGCTATACGAACTTCTGACAGAATATAATCGGTGATTGTTTATGCGGCAAGCCTAGTCATTTTACCCAGGTGCACTGTACATTTACTTTTGTCATCATGCATTTATACCTCAGGTAGCCTCCACCTCTTATACCAGCGTTTGCTAACTCTTCCCTCCTAGAACTTCATGGATGCAGCTAATTACGAAATGGAAAATATGTTACATTTTAACAACAATCAAGTACTTGTCCCACACCCCAGTACAAACAGTATTTGACAGAACTTTCAAAATGCAAGGGAATGTTAAGATCATCATTTCTGAATGAGCAGTAAAGTGATGTTATTGACTTAAAAGGTCTTATGGGGTAAATCAAAACTTACAATTTTAATAGCAAAGATAACCTGCTTGCCCTGTGCATTTTTTGGGGATTTTTTTTAATCAGATTTACCACCATGTGCACAGGCTAGCTAGCTCTCGACCTTTTATCTCCATGGACCATCCATAATTAGGTTTAGGGACATAGAAAATAAATAACTGGATAAAAATGCACCATATTGACAGTTTTCATCAATACTGGTACTTACAGCTGCAGCAGCCTAGCAGTGCAATTAGCATTGCCCGTGTTCTCGTCTCCCCTTTAAGTACGGCTTAAGTCATCAAAGAGGGCGGTCCCATCAGCTGATGTCATTGTGATGCCACAAAATGGGTGGGGCTTGGATGGGAAAGGGGGTGGGGATGGGTGGAGTTATGGGTGATGCGAAAGGCATGACCTTAGTCCGGTTTTAGCCACAAAAAAACCTGGCAACCCTACTTGCCAGATAAAATCTTCCCAGTTTCCTAGCCCTCCCTTTTTCCAAACTGCACCAGGGGACCACTTCTTTTTAGCTCATTTCCACTACTAAAAATTGAGTCAGAAAGAAAAGGCCTAAGACTGCATTTTGTTTTCAAAGAGAGTTGGTGTGAAACTGGTATATTGAATACCTTATTAATTATTGTGATTATTATTAATTTTTATTATTATTTTTATATATATTTTATATATTATGAATTTTTGTCAAACCTAGGTGCTTAGAATTCCCTGTCTTTCCCCTCTTGGCTGACCTGGCATGACTCACAGTTCAAACTCTACATTTACCTACACTAGTGTACTGCAGCTCCTGCAAAACGGTGTCTACGGGATTGCAATTCGCCACCACTGTCTCTAACAACATCTTTTTCTCTCCCAACAATTAAACAGTTCAAACTCTACATTTACCTACACTAGCATACTTCAGATCCTGCAAAACGGTGTCTACTGGATTGCAATTGGCCACCACAGTCTCTAACAACAACTTTTTCTCTCCCAACAATTAAACAGTGTAGACTGCAGTGGTGGTGCTGCGGTAGCGTTGTCGCCTCATAGCAAGACGTTGTCCCATTCGATTCTCAGCTAGAGCGTCTTCTTTATGGAGGCATACGTGAATGGGGCATGCCTTCTTTGAAGGTTGTGCGTCAGGGCTGGTAACCCGATATGTAAAAATCCACTACCAATCATTAGCGGACCGGAGTTTCGCTGTGGCGACCCCTAACCGGGAAAAGCTGAAAGACACAAACACAAACATGTTACAACCATAAAAAACATTTGTTAAGCTCTCTTTTACTGTGCTGTGTAACAAAGCGAGTCACCATTTTGGTCAGTCATAGGGCTCTTTCTGCTCAGCTGTTTGCCTCTTTTCCCCTGTAACTAAAGTAAGCTGATTTATTCATTTGTCTCTCTGACCCTAATTTTTACAGCTATACCATGTACCTTTATGGCTTTCTAACGTTCAGACATAGATTAAGTTTTACTTATTTGTCTGACATTTGAACAAGTAATCCTGATAAAAACCTCAAAATTGTATACTGTGGGTCTGTCTTTCCTGCTAAAAATAAGTAAAATTAAAGTGCTGAGTGCAGGTTTTAGGCCTTAACATTCAACTTGTGGAATGGTGTGGTAAGTCATTCAAGATTCTCTTTCTAACCTCTCCTGCTGCCTTCTCTTTTCCCCACCCCCCTCTTACAACTAACAAGTTTATATTGGCTACAGTAGTGGTGGTCTTCTTTTGGCTTTTCCCGGTTAGGGGTCGCCACAGCGGAACTCCGATCCGCTAATGATTGGCTACAGTAGTACAGGCACCATTTGTAAACCTAGGTGCTTAGAATTCCCTGTCTCTCCCCCCTTGGCTGACCTTCATTGTATACTATAGATGTTTTATTGTTTTTGTGTGTAACTGAATGACCTATTTCTAGGCTGTGATACTGCACAGACTGCTCTATTTTGTTGCAGAAGCTTTATAAGTCGCGAGTGACTTTATTGAATTCCGTCCTAATATTTGTGTTCTAAACTGAACATGCACCTAGAGAAAGTGTATAATCACCAGAGCAACTACTTGCTGCATATGTTTTTAATGTTTAAATTGCTCATACACATTAAATAAGTGCATTTATGACCTGAATAACTTGTGCTAGCTATACTGGAATTGCTTTTACTGACTATTTTGCATTTGTACAATGATGAACAATTGATTTAGTTTTTCTAGTATATCTGTAAAACCTGTCAAGTGTTTTATGTTTCTCTACTACTAAGTTTTCATAGCTATAAACCCTAGTCTGCTCTGAAGTGTGCTACTTTTACCCCACTCAAACCTCTCTGATTGTGCTGTTGTAAAATAACTGCTTGTTGTTGCCTTAATGCTTACCCTATAATCTCTGCTTTTCTCTTTTTTTCTAGTCAAACTCTACATTTACCTACACTAGCGCACTGCAGCTCCTGCAAAACGGTGTCTACGAGATTGCAATTGGCTACCACAGTCTCTAACAACAACTTTTTCTCTCCCAACAATTAAACAGTGTAGGTTACAAACAAAAAAAAAACATTTGTTAAGCTCTCTTTTACTGTGCTGTGTAACAAAGCGAGTCACCATTTTGGTCAGCCATAGGGCTCTTTCTGCTTTATATTTTGCCTCCTTCTCCTGTAACTAATGTAAACTGATTCATACATTTGTCTCTGACCCTAACTTTTACAGCTATACCTTGTACCTTTGTGGCTTTCTAACACTCAGACATTCATAGGTTCATAGGTTTATACTAGGCTATCTGCCCTAAGGCATTTATAAGCCTAGCCCAAAGTCTTGTGGCTTACGCCACCCCTTATATGAAAAAATACTGTACCCATTAGTTTGTTGTGCCTCTGTTCAGCAGTGACACAGAGATGATTCCCGGGGTAAACCTACGATCTCCGATCCACAGGTCAAGATTTCTCTTGAACAGAGCCAGCGAGGTGCTCTGCCTCACATGGACCGGGATTTTATTTCACAGCATAGGGAGTCTCTGAGTGATAAATCTATCCCTCCAGCACGTCCTATTTATATCCGTGCTAAGGTTTAAGTCGCTTGCTCTAGTGGTTTTGGTGGATTTGGATTTTTTGAGGTGGAGCATGTCCATTAATTCCGGGTTGGACATGGCCTTGTATGTCAGGCACATGTCACCTCTGAGCAGACGGTATGCGACTAAATAGAGCTGGAGTTTCTTCAATCTGGCAGCATAGGACAGATTTTGGAGTCCCTTTATCCTTTTGGTGAAGAACTTTTGGGGTCTCTCCAATTGCTGCAGATGTCGGGTGAGATACATCCCGAATGGGGCATTGTACTCGATCATTGGTCTGATAAGTGAACAGTACAGGGGAACAATGACCTCACTAGATCTGGATGTGAATCCCTTCATGATCAGGTGGGCAATGTAGAAGGTCTTTCTAACCAATTTAGCAACGTGAGTGTCAAAAGAAAGGCCACTGTCAATCTGGGTCCCCAGGTCCCTGATAACCTCTTCTGTGCGTAGTGGATTGCCACCTATATGGTAGCGTGGGGTTACCTTGTTTTTCCCGAAGGGTATGACTATACATTTTTTGGCATTTAACTTCAGGCCATGGCTCTGGCACCAGCTATCTGTTTCCGTGAGTCCCTTCTGAAGGATATCCGTGTCCGATGCACTTTCCACTATGGCGCCCAGTTTGCAGTCGTCTGCAAACTTTGTCAGCCAAAGTCCTCCCATGTTGGCCTGTACTTCTGAGAAGTAGATGCCGAACAATAGGGAGCCAAGGACCGAGCCCTGTGGGACACCACTTGTGACCGGCTTGGAGTCTGACATAGCGCCAGCAACTCTAACCCTGTGGGTTCTGTCCTTAAGCCAGTTTGCAACCAATCTTGTGACATATGGGTTTACATTTAAGCTGGTAAGTTTTTCTGCAATACCCGAGTGGGGTATTGTGTCGAAAGCCTTTGCAAGGTCAAGGTAGGCTGTATGGACTGCCTTTCCCTCATCAATGGCCTTGGTGACTGTTTTGAAGAAGTTGACCAAGTTCAAAAGGCATGATCTGCCCTTGACGAAGCCAAAGTGGGTCGGGTCCAATGTCTGCAAGTCCCCTATATCTTTGTTTATGAGCTCCATTATGATCCTCTCCATAGCTTTGCAGACTAGACTTGTTAATCTTATGGGGCGGTAATTACCAGTGTCCGTAGAGGCACCGCCTTTGTGGAGTGGGACCACAGTTGCCGTGCGCCACTCCTTGGGCACGTATCCTGTGGTAAGGCTGAGATTAAACAGCTGCCTTATGTGTGGGTTTAATTCCTCATTTAGCTCGTGTAGCACACAGCCGGGGACACCATCCGGTCCCATTGATGCTGTGTTTTTTGCTTTAGAGAGAGCAACTTTCACCTGCGCATTTGAGATGTTTGGGAGGCTACACTCCGCTGGGATAGTTATCTCTCCTTTAGGGGGGGAGAGAGGGGTGAAGTTTGCACTGAACCTGTCTGCCAGTATGTTGGCAATGTCTGTGGGTTCAGTGATTTTTGTATCATTTTGGACTAATTCTGATCATATCTGGGAGTTTCCACCCAGGTTCCTAACATAGCTGAAAAAGGCCTTATGATTGTCCTTTGAATCCATGGCAATTTTTCTCTCAAAATTGGCCTTAGTTGATTTTATGAGTGCTTATATTTTTTTACTAATAATGATCAGGGGTGACTTCCCTTTTATGGATTTTGTTCTATCATGTAATAGCTTTCTCTTCTTATTGTAAAGTTTGTTAATGGCTGGGGTCCACCAGACTGGACGTTTGCCCTTTGTGGAAAGAGTCTTGGTTTTATTTGGGATTGCCTGATCCATGCAGTCCTGGAGGTGTTCATAGAAGGCATTTGTAAGGGCTTCCGCAGCTTGGGTTGTGGTTTCCACTGGCTCAGGGGCCTTGAAGGATACCACACCAGTCTTGAGTAGTGTGAAGTTTGCTTTAGAGAAGTTCTTCACTGTGGTCTTTTTTGTTTGGGGTGGGGGCGGGATGTGGATTTCCAGTGAGATTAGTTTATGATCAGATCTCACCAATGAGGGATATACTTCCGGTGTGGAGCATTTTGTCCCCATGTTTGTGATAATGAGATCTAGTATATTTTCTCCTCTCGTGGAAATTCCTGTTTGAAAGTTTTGTTAAAGTGCTGAGTACAGGTTTTAGCCCTTATATTCAACTTACTTGTGGTGTAGTGTACTGAGTCATTCAAGATTCTCCCTCTAACCACTCCTACTGCCTTCTCCCCCCCCCCCCACCTCTAACAATTTTATACTGGCTACAAAGTAGTGTAGGCACCATTGTCAAACCTAGGTGCCTAGGATTCCCTGTCTCTCCCCCCTTGGCTGACCTGCCGTGACTCACAATGTTAAGTTTTTTCATTGTATGAATTTTTTATTGTTTTTGTGTGTCAACTGAATGACCTATTTTTAGACTCTGATACTGCACAGACTGCTCTATTTTGTTGCAGAAGCTTTATAAGTCGCGAGTGACTTTATTGAATTCCGTCCTAATATTTGTGTTCTAAACTGAACATGCACCTAGAGAAAGTGTATAATCACCAGAGCAACTACTTGCTGCATATGTTTTTAATGTTTAAATTGCTCACACACATTTAATAAGTGCATTTACGACCTGAATAACTTGTGCTAGCTATACTGGAATTGCTTTTACTGACTATTTTACATTTGTACAATGATGAACAATTGATTAATTTTTTTCTGGTATATCTGTAAAATATGGCAAGTGTTTATTATTTTTCTCTACTACTAAGTTTTCTTAGCCATAAACCCTAGTCTGCTCTGAAGTGTGCTACTTTTACCCCACTCAAACCTCAAGATGCACACACTCGAAGCTCTCCTCAGTATGGAGAACATCAATATCTGTGCAGTGACAGAAACCTGGTTCAAGGCTCCAGAGAGCACCCCAGCACTACCAGGCTATACCTCGTATCATGCTTTTCGGCCCCAAAACCCGGACCGAACCACAAAAGGAGGGGGAGTTTCCATATTTATCAAGGATATCCACACCTCCAGGTTAATGGCATTGCACGAAGTATCGGAGACCATCTATGTGCAACTAACAGTGGGCAAGACTGCTTTTCAGTTTATAGCATCCTACAGACCACCCTCTCAAAGTCAGGAATCCCATTCGGCTTTCCTGAAAACATAGGAGAACATGAAGATCTCTCCAAACACCATTATATTGGGTGACTTCAACTACCCAAACATTGACTGGGAGCACTACTCAAGCCCCAGCACCTTAGCCCAAAGATTCCTGGAAATTATAAACTCAAATGCTATGGAACAACTAGTGACCACTCCCACAAGAGGGGACAACATACTAGACCTGATCATTACCAACATGGGGACTCTATGCTCCACACCAGAAGTATATCCCTCATTGGTAAGATCAGACCATAAATTAATTTCACTGGATGTCCACATCCCGACCCCACCCCCAGCCCAGAAAACCACAGTGAAAAACTTCTCAAAAGCGAACTTCTCACTTCTCAAAACCGAAGTGGAATCCTTCAAGGCCCCAGGGCCAGTGGAAACTACAGCCCAAACTGCAGAATCCTATATAAATGCATTCTAAGGACATCTCCAGGAATGCATAGATCATGCTATCCCAAACAAAACCAAGACCCAATCATCCAAAGGCAGGCGTCCAGTCTGGTGGACCCCTGCCATAAATAAACTGTGCAACAGAAGGAGGAAGCTACTACATGATAGAGCAAAATCCCTAATAGGGAAGGCATCTCTGATCAGTACTAGCAAAAAATTATGATCCCTCATAAAATCCTCCAAGGCCAGCTTCGAGAGAAAAATTGCACAGGACACCAAAGACAATCATAAGGCTGTTTTCAGTTATGTTAGAAACCTGGGATGCAACTCCCAGACTTGTTCTGAGTTGATTCTAAGCGACAAAAAATACACTGAACCCACAGACATCGCCAATATCCTGGCAGACAGGTTCAGTGCAAACTTCTCCACCCCCTCCCCCCCAAAACAGCAAGTATCTATCCCGGCAGAGGGCTGCCTCCCAAACATCTCAGATGCTCAGGTGAAGGCTGCCCTCTCCAAAGCAAAAAACACTGCTTCCATGGGACCAGATGGCGTCCCAGGTTGCGTCCTACATGAACTACAAGAGGAACTAATCCCTCAAATAAAACAGCTATACAATCTCAGCCTCACTACAGGATATGTGCCCACAGAATGGCGTACAGCAACAGTGGTCCCACTCCACAAAGTTGGAGCCTCTACGGACCCTGGAAACTATCGCCCCATAAGCCTGACTAGCTTAGTCTGCAAGGCTATGGAGAGGATCATCATGGAGCTCATAAACAAAGACATTGGGAACCTACAGACACTAGATCCTACCCAGTTCGGCTTTGTCAAGGGCAGATCCTGCCTTTTGAACCTGGTTGACTTCTTTGAAACAGTCACCAAAGCCATAGATGAAGGGAAGGTAGTCCACACAGCCTATCTGGACCTTGCAAAGGCATTTGACACAATACCCCACTCGGGCATCATAGATAAGCTATCCAGCTTAAATATAAACCCCTATGTCACAAGATGGGTCACAAACTGGCTCAAAGACAGAACCCACAGAGTGAGAGTTGCTGGAGCCATGTCAGACTCGAAACTGGTCACAAGTGGCGTCCCACAGGGTTCGGTCCTGGGACCACTCTTGTTCGGTATATACTTTTCCGAGGTACAGGCAAACGTGGGAGGACTATGGTTCACCAAGTTCGCAGACGACTGCAAACTGGGCGCCATAATCAACTCTCCAGCTGACACAAACATCCTTCAAAAAGGTCTCACAGAGACAGATAACTGGTGCCAGCACCATGGTTTAAAGCTAAATGCCAAAAAATGTATAGTCATACCCTTTGGCAAAAACAATGTGCCCACAAATTACCACATAGGCGGAAACCCATTAAGTACAGAGAAAGTTATTAGGGACCTGGGGACCCAAGTTGATAGCAATCTCTCCTTTGAAAACCACATTGCCAAAGTGGTTAGAAAGACCTTCTACATAGCCCACCTCATGACGAAGGGTTTCACATCTAGATCAAGAGAGGTAATCGTGCCCTTTATTCATCCCTCATCAGGCCCATCATAGAATACAATGCCCTTTTGGGATGTACCTTACCCGACACCTGCAGCAATTAGAAAGACCCCAAAAGTATCTCACCAAGAGGATCAAGGGTCTCAAACAGATGCCATATGCTGCTCGGTTAAAAAAATTCCAGCTCTACTCAGTTGCATACCGCCTACTTCGAGGCGATCTATGCCTGACATACAAAGCTATGTCAAATCCAGAATTAATGGACATGCTCCACCTCAGTAAATCTAAATCCCTTAGAGCCACACGCTCGAGGGACTTGAACCTCAGCACAGAAGTAAATAGAACTTGCTGGAGGGACAGGTTCATAACCCAGAGGTTCCCTTTGCTCTGGAATAGAATTCCAGTTCATGTGAGGCAGAGCACCTCATTGAATCTCTTCAAGAAGAATCTTGATAAGTGGATGGGGGATCGTAGGTTTGTCCCAGGGATTACTCCCGTGTCATTATTAGACAGAGGCACAGTAAACTAAACCTTAAAAAGGGCACAGTATACTCAAATCAAGGGGTGGCGTAAGCCATACAGAATCGGGCTAGGCTTATAATTGCCCCAGGGCAGATAGCCTAGTATGAACTTATGAACCTATTGTTAAATAACTGCCTGTTGTTCCCTTAATGCTTACCCTATAATCTCTGCTTTTCTCTTTTTTCTAGTCAAACTCTACATTTACCTACACTAGCGTACTGCAGCTCCTGCAAAACGGTGTCTACGGGATTGCAATTGGCGACCACAGTCTCTAACAACAACTTTTTCTATCCCAACAATTAAACAGTGTAGGTTACAAACATAAAAAAAACATTTTTGTTAAGCTCTCTTTGACTGTGCTGTGTAACAAAGCGAGTCACCATTTTAGTCAGTCACAGGGCTCTTTCTGCTCTATTGTTTGCCTCTTTCCCCTATAACTAAAGTAAACGTATTCATACATTTGTCTCTCTGACCCTCATTTTTACAGCTATAGTCTTCTGCGTGGAGACATGCGTGAATGGGCGTACCTTCGTTGAAGGTTGTGTGTTAGGGCTGGCAACTCAGCAAGTAAAAATCAACTGCCAATCATTAGCGGACCGGAGTTCCGCTGTGGCGGCCCCTAACCGGGAAAAGCCGAAAGACCCAACAACAACCTTGTACCTTTATGGCTTTCTAACTTTAAGACATAGATTAAGTTTTACTTATTTGTCTGACATTTGAACAAGTAACACTGATCTTCTTCTTCTTCTTTCGGCTTTTCCCGGTTAGGGGTCGCCACAGCGGATCACATGTCCGGTCATGATTGGCAGTGGAGTTTTACAGTGTCACGTTGCCAGCCCGGCACCCAACCTTCCACGGAAGGCACACACACTCACACCTAGGGCCATTTTAGAGTGTCCAATCCACCTACACAAGTAACCCTGATAAAAACCTCAAAATTGTATACTGTTGGTCTGTCTTTCCTGCTAAAAGGAAGTAAAATTAAAGTGCTGAGTGCAGGTTTTAGGCCCTTACATTCAACTTACTCATGGTGTGATTTTTGTCCGCTTCGCTCAGGCTCACTTTACTTCCACCCCCTCCCCAAGTATCCTCAAATTTATACTTTCACCTTCTTGTCTGGTCACTCCCATAGCCCTCTCCCACCTTGCTGTCTGGTCACTCCCACAGCCCCCTCCCACCACCATAACTTGTGCTCTCTCCCTTTCACTCCTCCCACCTTGTCTCCAATCTTCCTCTTTTCCCCGATCACCTTGGGCTGCCTGCTCTGTGGCTTGCTTATCTCACATTTAACTCTTTCACTCCCTAGCACACCTGCTATCTCCTTACACACTCACTATTTCCACCCCTCAATACTGTACCTTCCCTCATACTGCTTATCTCTAGCCACCACCCTTCCCTAATATATTTCTTTATATTTTCCCAATAACTCTCCCCCTCCCTTCTTCCATCACACACTGCTATCCTTACTGCTATTTCTCCCACTTCTAATCTCACTAGCTCTAAGCACTTCCTACCTCACTGAGCTCCATATCTTCCCCACCTTTCCCTTTCCCAGACCTCTTCCAACATATAACCAAACTCCATTGACTATTGCCCCCTCTCTTTTCTGTGTCTCCCCCTTTCAATGTCTTAAATTTAAACTCATGGCCTACCCTGCTCTTACAACTAAGCCCAAACTCAAGTATCCCATTCCCCCTTACTGACCATCCTCACCTCTTCTGTCTTGTCTTTGCACTTCTGGTTTCTGGTGACATCCATCCTAATCCTTGTCCCTCCCCCTCTCTCCACTACCCCTCCACCTTTATCTGCTGTTCCCCCAAAAACATCCTCCAACATCTCTCTCCACTACCCCTCCACCTTTATCTGCTGTTCCCCCCAAAAACATCCTCAAACATTTCTCTATCTCTGCAATGAACATCCAAAGCCTGACATTTGCCATTTTTTCCGTAGAGCATCTCTTTCATGCATCAAAGCATGAGTAGCTTTGGCCCAACATAAACCTCATATACTGGCCTTATCGGAAACCTGGCTAAAACCACGTATCAATTCCTCTGAATTTCTGCCACCACAATATATTATCTATAGGTCTGATAGGACACCCAAAAAAGGTGGTGGGGTGGATATCTTGTACTCTGTCTCACTGACGCTAACACCTATGGACATTACCCTGCTAGTTTCTCCCCTGATGAACTTCTGCTCCTAGACTGCCACATCAGTAACTATAGGAAGTTTGCTATTGCCTCTGTCTATATCCCCCCAGGTAAAAACATCCCTATCCTTGAACATATACTCCTGGATAAACAACTCCATCCCCTATGAAACCATCATTCTTGGAGATGTTAACATAGACTGGAACTCTCTTATTGGTCACTCACCCCAATATTCTCACAACTGATCACTACCCCTACCCCACTGCCCCTATCCACTACAGTAAAAATGCTATTGGTTCCACAACTGACTGGATCTCAACCAACTCTCCTAATAACCACTGTAACCCTTCTGCCTTCCCTGACTCTTAGTGACCATTCTCCCATCTCTATCTTAAGGCAATCTCCTCTTCTCTAAGCCCCATCTCTACAGAGATTGTAGGAAACTGACTAACTTTTCCCCTGAAACCTTTAACTATAGGCTCTCTGCCATCAACTGATCTTTCTCACTCAATGATGCTGTTACTTAATTCAACCACATTTTCCTTGATGTCCTAAACTCTCTTGCCCCAACTCACAAAATCAGAACCAAATCTAATTTTGTACCCTGGCTTTCCAAAGCTACTCATGCTTTGATGTATGAAAGAGATGTTCTATGGAAAAAATGGCAAACCACTAAAACTCCCACCTTTCTCCAAGGTTATAAGCAACTCAGAAATCATGTAAAAAATGTATTATTTTGCATTTTATTTTGGATAAATGACAATATTTCACTAAATTTCAAAGCTCTCAGCCAAATTACCCCCCAAAAATATTGGATTACTATCAACTCCCTGCTCCACACTGGTTCTTCTACCATCCCAAACCCTTTCCCCTATCAGTCTCCCTCTGAAACTGCAGACTTAATCAACAAACACTTCATAGACAGCATCTCTAAACTCCTACCCTCTGGTAACTCTGCTCATCCAAACTCTTCAGTGTCACCCTCACCTCCACCTAAACCTCTATGCTCCTCTGTCTTTCAACCTTTTTCCTTGCGACCTGTTTCTACTAAGTACATCAAATCCCTGCTTCTTAAACTAAAACCATGCTCTCCCTCCACTGATAAACTCTCCCTCAATTTCTGAAAATTGCTGCTGACTCTAATGCATATCCTGTATCTGTCTTAATCAATTGCTCCATTCAGGAATCTACCGTACCAGAAATATGGAAATCCTTCTATACCACTCCTCTGCACAAAGGTGCCAACTCTGTTGAACCCTCTAACTATAAACCAATTGCTATTCTCTATCGTACCAGAAATATGGAAATCCTTCTATACCACTCCTCTGCACAAAGGTGCCAACTCTGTTGCACCCTCTAACTATAGACCAATTGCTATTCCCTAACCGCTCTCCAAGATCCTTGAAAAATGTATACATACTCAACCAGTCTCATTCACAAAAATCTCCTCACCCCCTCGCAACATGGTTTCTGCTCTAAACACAGTACCTCGACTGCCTTACTATCCTTTACTCAAAAGTTTGCAGAAGCTAGGGACCACAACCTCCTCATCTCCTATTTAGTCCTTGATCTCTCTAAAGCCTTCAACACTGTATCTCATCCCATCCTTTTTAACAAACTTTCAGACCTAAATCTCTCTCCTTCTACTCTGGCTGGTTCCAATCCTACCTTACCGGCAGAAAACAAGCTATTAGATGGCAGCAGGGTTTCTTACCCTTCCTTCCTGTTCAAATAGGAGTACCCCAAGGCTCCATACTTGGACCGCTCCTTTTCAACATTTTTACCAACAACCTACATTCAACCTGCAGTCTCTTATCTGTAATACAATACGCAGATGACTCTAGTCTTATCTGTCTCCAATACTATCTCTGAACGACACACACTAACGTTCGATCGGGTAATATAGACTCGGCTGCCATAAAAGCAATTACTAGAAAATGGAAATCAAAGTGTAACCCAGCTATATTTAAAGTAGTGAATATAGTAAAAGAGATAAAAGAACTAATTGTAGGATCTTTACAAATGAGTAGGAGCAAATTACATAGAAAACAATGTGAACTGTGGGAACAATACATGCAGAACAATGGTTTGGAGGAGGAATGAGGTTTAGAAGAAGGCAGGATTTGAAAGAGCTATGCAATGATTGACTGACAATACTGGATAGATTGTAAGTGATATATAATGTTTACAACTAAAAATATGTCAATATGGTTTGTTTTCATTTACATAAATGCATGATTGCCTGTGTCATAAGTGATAATTTAATAAAGATATGTCTTGTTAAAAAAAAGCATACAGTGCAATTCATCGCCATGCCCCCCTGCCCTATCAGCTTCTTAGCTCAAAAATCAGAGACAAAGACTCAAAATCAGAAACAGATTTTAATATTCCTCTTATATACTTAGAAAGTTTCTAGACTGAAATGTTTTGCATTAAAATACATTTTCTGAAAGATAAAAAGTCTGAAACTCATATGTCTATCATTATTTAGTGAATGCTATCCTAAAAAAAATTGTCAGACAGCCATATATTTTACAAAGACCAGACTAAAATACCACTCAACTTTGTCCAAGAATTCTGGACAAAGCCAAAAATAATGGGGGGACAGAGACATCAAAAAGGACAAATTTTAAATATTATTGTATTTTGTCTATGTGTTAACCGGGAAAACCCACCCAGAAAAATGCTGCTTTGCAAGGGCTACCCGTGAGCACTGTCACATTAAATGACTTGCTCAAAATCACATAGCAGGGAAATTGAGGTGGAAAGAGTCAAGTTCTGTATTTCTGACTAGATGAAGCAGTTTATTAATAGCTGAAAACCTTGAGTACCAGTCATCTCTGATTCAGTTTTTGCATCATGTAGTTTCAATAAAAAGAACTACAAAACTCTAATTACTGTTATTATTTACTGACTGCAATCCTCAGGGATTTACCAGAAAATAAAGAAGTTAATAGAGGCCTGGCAGTTAATGCATAGGACTTGGGATCTAAGCTCTTAATTAGCTGATGTTCATCATATTGGTAGCTGCTAAAGTAGCCTTAGCTAAATTGGTGGTATCCTGCATAGGATAACTAAAAAAACAAGGAGAAACTATAGCTAGAAAAGAACCCACAAACACTTTTACTTAGCCCTTTTATTCTCTTTAATATTTCAACAAGTACTTCATCAGAAAAGTTTGTGAAATGCACACACACACACACACACATACATACACACACACACACACACACACACACACACACACACACACACACACACACACACGACACACACCTTAAAAAGGCATTCAAATAATCATGTGATAAAGACAACCATTGCAAAAATCATGATTGGTTGCTGATAATCTGTGCTAGTCATAATCACAAACATACCACCTTTATCCACCCTCATTAGTCTCAAATCTTTCCTTCCAATAAAATCTTGTAAAGCATCTCTTTATGGTATAGCAAACCATCATGAAATTGTTGGGTGATGAGAGAAATTATGTTGAAGTGTCCAACATTGTAATTAAAGAGAGCTATCATAACATAGATTTGACATTCTTAGATTTATTTATTCAAGGAAATTTAGATCAGAGTGCATACAAATTTTTACGTGTTGATCATCCAAAAAGGTCTTCCCTTTTTGGGATTCCTAAGGTACACAAAGATTGGGTTAAGCCTCCTTTCAGACCAAAAGGCACTGCACCTTTTTCCAAGACTGAATCCATTTCTATCTGGTTGGACCAACAGTTGAATCCCATTGTCCAAAACCTAGATTCTATTTGCATGATTCTTGGCACTTGCTGGAATTGCTTAAGGAGGCGGTACAGGTCAATGGGGGATTCTGTTTGCCTCTCTAGATGTCACATATTTGTATACAGTAATCAACCAGGAAACTGGTATTGATTTTTTGAGGGAATATTTAGTCAACAATTCCAACTTTGATGGTGACAAAGTCAACAACATATGTGAGTTAATGGAGCTGGTGTTAGACAATAATTCTTTCCACTTTGGTAAGAAATGCTTCAAGCAAAAACAGGTGTGGCAATGGGGGCCAGGGTAGTCCCAGCTTTTGCCAACATTGTCATGTCCACTTGGGAAAAAAATTCTTGGAAAAACACAAACTATCTGGCAAGATTTTGTTTTATAGAAGGTTTAGCGATGATTTGATTTTTTTTGTGTGGAAAGGAAGCAGAGAAGAATTTTCAAGTTTTGTAAACTATTTGAATAACACCACTTCTTTTTTAAGATTTACTGTAGGAGGGTTTAGAGATTGTCTGAATGACTTAGATATTCAGTTGTCATTTGATGTCCAGACTGGTCATTTTGTCATTAAAATTTTCTGTAAAGAAAGGTTTACAAATCAATATTTGTATTGTGACAGTCTCCATCCATTCTACATGAAGAGGAATGTGCTCAAAGGTTAATTAATCCGGTTAAGTAGATTGACTTCAGATAATGGAGTATTCGCTAAAGAAGGTACTTTACACAAAAAGTTATTCATAGAAAGAGGTTACAGTGAACATTGGTTAGCACAAATAGAACTTGAGATAAATAAATTAAGATTTGTGTCACACGTCCAATATTGTGTTATGGTGATTTTCATACACCAGCTGGACAATCACACTTTCTCAATGCAAGTGGAACAGATTGCAAATATTTTTTGTCCTTCTCATTGCCCATATGTCAAGAAATGTGGGGAGTTGTGCATACAAGAAAATTGGAAAGTTATCTTTGGCAACTATGATTTAGCGAAACAAATAGGTGATAGAACTATGTTTTCTTTCAAGAAAACTGTCAGCATTAAAACATTATGTGAGAGGAATGAGAAGTTTGGAATTATAGAAAAGATCATCATTACCCCCAGGTACTTTCCAATGTGGACATTGTAAGCAATGCCATCACATTTGTAATTCTTCTTTCATCCATTTTAAACATTTGGATGTGACTGTATGGGCTAGAAAGAGATATGACTGTTCATCCAATCATGTGGTGTATGCAGCTGTTTGTGAATCATATTGTTTTTACATAGGCAAAACTATTAGGCATTTAAAAAGAAGAATCTACGAACACTTGTTAGTCGTCAAGAAGGATTTTTGTAATGCTTTGGCTAAGCACACTGTTACATGTAATGATTTCAAGAAATTTTCTTTTTTTGTATTAGATTCTGCTTCTGTCAAGGATTTCAGTGGTGACATTAAGACATTACTAGAGTGTAAAGAGACACTCTGGCAGATCAGGCTGAATGCTGATAAACTGCCTGGTTTAAATGAATCAATTAATATCACGTGTTTTTTACTAAAAGAAAGTATTTGAAGATGAAATTTTTTATGGTACATTAATTACAAATCAATTGCTAACAAGTAATACTGCTTAAAGAAATGTAACTGCATGCACTTTAGAGCATGAAAGACTAGTAACCAATAGTATTATGATTTTGGGGCAATGCTCACTTTTAGACTGTTTGCATTGGTTGGCCTTATCACATGATTATTTGAATGCCTTTTTAAGGTGTGTGTGTATATGTGTGTGTGTTTCACAAACATTTCTGATGAAGTTTCTGTTGAAACATTAAAGAAAAGGAAAACATTAAGAAAAAATATTCACAGGTTCTTTTCTAGACATAGTTTTGCCTTGTTCTTTTTGGTTTTCCAGTTGTTTAGTACTTTTTGTTGGTATCCTGCATAGGCTATGACAGTCAGCCAGCTTCAAAAGCTTCAGGGCACCCTCCACATGCCAAAACCACCAGTCAGCTCAAGCTGAGTTGACTAAAAAAAAAAAAAAAAAAATCATTATTATGCACACGTATCCTGACCCTTAGTGCTCTAATAGTTTTACCAGGATAATAACATTCACAAACCTTGCAGACAGCAAGATATACTAAATGGAAACTTTTACAGCTGCATTAAAGTTAAATTGATAAATATGTCCAATCACAATAATCTTGTAACTATTACTAGTATTCATATACTTACGTGTTACAAGATTTACATGGATATGTCCATTTCTGGCTTGATAGCAATTCATTCTTACCCCTTGCTGGTTTCTAACACAATAACTGTTTCAAGGACTGACTGTTCTTAAAACAGAAATTAGGAGTATCACCCAAAAAGTTTTTGTATTTCTCATCAGCAGTGAGAATATGCCAGTTCTTCTTCACTATATCACAGACAATATTAACATCATTAGAATAGGTAAGGAAAAACCTAACCTTATTCATATCTGCATTGCATATTGATACATCATTAGTTCTATCGGAAAAGTAAGGTCTGGCAGATTCAGACCTACATCTCAACACTTCCTTCTGTGCTAAATCAATCTCTTCTTCTGTATAGCCCCTTAAGAGAAAATAATTTTTCTGCTAGGCAAAACATCTCAGCATGTCACCATCATCATACCATAACCTAGATAACCTATAAAACTGTCCTTTTAACATATTTCTGTGGACAAAATGTGGGTGCATGCTTTGCTATTTAAAATGTTCACTTTTTTGCAAGGCTTCTTATATAAAGTCGTACTCAGAACTGTGTAAGTTTTATAGACAGTAACATCCAAGTACTCTATCATTTCATATGAGTACTTCACAGTGAAGCTAACATAGTATTCTGCAAATACTCCACGGCATATTTTGTGGATGAACCGATGAAAAATATTCTGGTTAGCCTACATGTACAGAGATTCCCAATAAGCCATAACTAATTTAGCATAGCCATTGGCACACATTGTGCCCATGGCAGTGCCACCTTTTTGTAGATAAAGCTGATCATCAAATACAAAAACATTATGCTCTAATATAATCTCAACTAAAGTGCATAACAATTGTACCTGTGCAGTACCATATCCTGAATGATCAGACAGAAAAAGTCTAACAAAGTCAATACCAATGCCATTAGGAATCACTGTAAACAGTGATGTCACACCCATGGTTACAAGCAAAAAATCAGTTCCATTAAAGTCGGTTGACCAATTATACAACAACAAAAGAAAATGCTTTGTATCGGTCAGTACATTGGCTACTTTATCAACCACTGGACTTAAATTTTTCTCAACAAAAATAGAGAGCTGTTCAGTAGCCCACCCATGACCTGAAACAGTAGGTCTCATAGGTGGGCCTCTTAAACATTTATGCAGTTTTGTGAGGCTATAAATAATCGTTATAGTGGGATACTCAACTAAAACATACTCCATAAGCAAATCATGTCAACTGACCTGTATATCAATTAAAAGTACATTAACATCTACTTTACTAAGTTTCTGGTAAGTAGAGACATCACTCAGTATTTTTTGTTAAATGTGTAGTTTCAGCTTTTGTGTTACACACATGTAATACAAACGCTGATAAATACATGCATGGCAGGTTAATCTTTTATACAGTTGTTTTCTGTTATCTCCATTTCAGCCTATGTCACATCTTACAGAACTTTTTTGTTTTATTGAAAGCCCATCAAACAAAAATCCACACACACAGAAACACGCACACACACACGCACACACAAAAATACACACACACACACACACACACACACACACAATACCCCCTAAAACCTATTAACCTAATAATAATGCACAAAACTATATACATATTCAAATATTGAAGTTTTACCCTTGTAATAGGAACAAATGTTCCAAATTGACAGCCACACACAGTGTTGCAATAACCTAAAAGAAAGGTTATCCATGCTAAGACACATGGTATAGTCTGTAGTTCTATTAAGTACTATATGGTTTTGTCTTATCTTTATATCTCTCTGAGCTGGGAAAATGCTTCAGTGTTTCAGAAACAGTTTCTCCAAGCCATTTCTCTTTATCAGGTTGTCTGCTAAAGACATGAGAACCAGACACAAAACTGTTTACTAGAAAAAAGCCTTATTGTATTCAATACTCTTTTTCATTTACTTGCTTTCTCTTAAAAATGCTCTTTTAACCAGAACTCCCTTCTATTTTTATACATTGCACAGCCTACATTTCTTAAAATTGAACAAGGAGAAGCAGAGAAGAAAGGAGAAAGAAAAAAAGAGAAAAACAGGAGCACCTATTTACATTAGTATTCCCATTACAAGTAAAAATAACTGACAAAACTCTATAACATACAAAGAAAATCATGCACTGTTTAAATAGTACTATTAATAAAAAATTGTTTTACTTACAGTTAATGTTCTGTTTCCTCTTCCCCTCTTTTGAGTATTTTTCTGAACATTCATGACATGAAGTAGAGCATATGTGTTAAAGTTCCCTACAAGTTTAATAAAATCCAAGAAAGTCCAGTATTTCCAGATTTTCTTGCTTTGTCATGTTTCACAAATATAATTATTGATTTTTAATCCCACATTTGTCAATTTCCAAGTTACTAATCTTATTCTCCAAACGTTAATGACATGAAGTAGGGCATATGCTTTAGAGTCCCCTACAAATTTAACAAAGTCCAAGAAAGTCCAATATTTCCAGATTTTCCTGTTCTATTCCTGTCCATCTCTTTCTCCCAAACCCTCTCTCTGCTTCTTTTCCAACAAACTCTCAGTTGTTCTAGACAACTCTTGTGCTTTTTTACCTCTCTCAAGCATTTTCTGTTGAAACACTGGAAAGGGTTTCACTGGCACAGTCTCTCTGGGGTTTTTGTTACCAGAAGATCAAGAAGCAGAATATCCTTCTGTTTCATAGATCACCTTTTATTGGGCAAACTTTTGTATTTCTTCCTTAGCATATACGTCATCAAAAATTATTTTCCTCTAGGGAAAAATATTTTGAAGATAGCTAGGTACAGCAGTTTGAATCTCATGCCTGCTTCTCAACATTCCATGAATAATGAGATAAATGTACTCCTCTTCTGCCTGGTGTACAGTGAGCAGTCATTCTCTACAAATACTCTGCTGTCTCTCACTTTTAGTATTTTTCCTTCTGCCACAGTTTAATCATAATCAGCTCCTTCTGCTGGTAAGAGTGCATCTTTTCTATTAAAGGACAAGGTTGTTTTCTCATAGCCAGGTTTGGAGCATACACACAATGTGCCCTTTCAATTAACAATTATTCCTGTTGTGGAATACCAGTCTAGTTGCTTATTTGTGCTTTCATAAAACTAATACAGACTGTTCCTTTTAGGTTCTCTGGTACAGCAGAAAATCTCAGGTTTCCTCTATATACTTTGCCCTGTAAGTATGCTGTTTTTTTAAACATTTCTTTTTGTGCAGTTTCATACTCAGCCAGCCTTTTCTTCATTTCAACCACTGAGTTTTGCAGTTTTATCGCCTTATCTGAATATTTGTTTAAAGCGTCTTCCATTTTTTCTAATGTTTTATTGTTTGAGTTGATATACTCCATCAGTGTTTCATTTATTTTAGCCAGGTCTGTATGCAGTTGCCTTATACTTTCCTCTAGTTTACTGGAAGTCATGTCTAGAGCTTGGACTTCTTTTTGATGAACAGCTACAGCACTTTTCTCAGTAAGTGTTTTTTCATAAGCTTTTGTAGTTGATTTTACTTTGAGTCCTCTGTGTTTCTTTTTTCCTGGCATCCAGACAGTGCACTTACTAGCTAGTTACAGAAATTCACCCAGAAATATAGGTCCACTGGCTTTCTGTGTTATTCTTATGCTTTCACACTGGGAGAGCTAGAATTAAGCTTTTACTCAAAGTTCATCCATCTTGGAAGTCCAATTTTCTGAATCATCTTTAGTCCATGGGATATATTCAAGTTGTTACATACAATACCACAGTCTTGTGGTGCATCAACAAGCAAGGGGGATCCAGATTGTACCACCTTTACAGACTAGCCATGTTAGCTTGAGATATAGATTTATAGCACAGTCTCACTCTACAGTCATCCTACATTCCATCAGAGCAAAACTGTGTGGCAGACAAGCTGAGCAGGACAAGGGTATACCTGAATGGAAACTGTATCAGGTGATCTTTGAAGATTTGATCCATCTGTGGGGAATTTTTCAAGTGCACCTACTTGCCTCCTCTCTAAACAATCAGCTGGAAATATTCTGCTCCATGACTTCATGTAAGGAGGCCTGGAAGAAAGATGCCTTCTCTTTTCCTTGGACAGGAATGTTCCTCTATGCCCTTTTACCATTTCCACTGATATCTAGGGCACTTCTGATGTTTTGGGGTTACTTACCCTAACTGTATTTCTATAATTCTTGCATCTTTCTGTAATACAATGTTATTTCATTATGTCCCTTTAAGTTGGAAGTTTGCAGATACTATACCTATTCACAAGGGTAATTCAGTGGATAATATCTAGAATTATAGGCTGATTAGCCTAACTCCCTTGGTAAATAAAAGTTTTGAGACTTCTTTAATATCTATCTTGAATACTGATTTAAATGGCTGTCTGTAGGATCTGCTTTAAACATGGTTTTACCTATAATAGATCAACATTTACTAATTTGACAACTTCTTATGACCCTGATTTTGGCCTTGGATCAGGGTTTATCTGTTGTTGGGGTATATGTAGATCTTTCCAAGGACTGTGTCAGTATTCCAGATAATTAGTAAACACTATATGAAAAACCTAAACAAGCTAGAGTTTTCAGTTTGATACTCTAAACCACCTGTAATAGAAGCCCATAGGATATATGCAAATTACCCCTTACGGACATCAAGTGTTTCAGCTATATGGTTTCTAAATGCACATGACTTTTTACTTTTTCTTTTTGAATCTTTGTGGATTTAGGCCAATAAAGCCAAACCCCACTAGTTGTGTGCATGTATGTTTTGGCCTTCTTATGACCTTATCAGCACAGCATAAGTGGTTTGTTTTGCTACACTTTAGAACACACAGGGTCTTTACACCCAGCTGATGTCCAGAGCCATTAAGTTGTCTGCAAAATATCCCAACTAACATCCAAACCAAAGAGTACAAAGGTCGCACAGACAAACCAACTAGTAAAAACTACAGGAAAAACTTAGACAAACTAGAGTTTTCTCTGTGTGCTACCTTAAACCCCCTGTAATAGAGACTCATGGGATATATGCATATGACTCCTTAAAGACATCAAGTGTTTCCACTACATGGCTTCTGAATGTCCATGACTTTTTACTTTTTTTTAAGCACTTGATGTCCTTAAGGAGTCATTTGGATATATCCCATATATGCCTCTTCATTGGACTCATCAGCTAAGGTTTGAGGCTATATCCAGTATCACCCACAAGATGTCCCTGTAGGGAGAATATCTTCATTATCCAGTTCCCAGCATCAAGCATGGTGTTCATGACTGATATTTAAGGAAATCTTTTCCATCTAAAACAAATTTTCAAAGTACATGATGTATGCTTTTATTACACAAAACAGACTTTTAGCCTTAAAGTAAAAATTGACAACCTGAAACGTGATCTCAGATTCCATTTTTAAGACAGACTAATATAGGTTTATTCAAAGTCGAACAAAAAATTCACAACTTGGCAAAAAGTGTTCTCAGACTATGAGATGAATAATTAGTACAAGCAAGCCTTTTAACTTAGCTGATATACAACGTTTAATTTTTATTTTTTAGATTGTGGACATGTTGTCCCAAATGCTAGTGTAATAATTTACACATATACAGTATTATTGACTATATTTGATTACACGTGTTTTTCCTGTATTAATGGAGAGCTTTTTAATATTACAGAGTCATGCTGCACTAGTATCTGATCTGCTGGTGCTGCAGCCTTAGTTTTTCCTATGCTATCCTTATTTACATGTTTCCTTATTTTTTTATTTCCTTTAGCTTTTGCAGTCTGCCTGGTAAACTAAATGACTGAGTATTTAGCCAACCTGTTTTTGGAAGAATAATGGATCCATTTATAGATTTTCATTATCCGTCCAAAAATACAGCATTAGAAATTAGTTAATCAATAACTTATCATCAAAACTCATTGTGATATACTGGGTAGATATAACTTTTCTGATTTTTCATTAATTATGTTTGAAATGTAGGCTGCTCCCCTTAAACTGCTTCCCCATCTTTAAAACATACAAGGTACCAAGGGATAAGGGGTTTCACTCCCTCACAAAAAACAATATTAAATGTAAAATATCTATCTATCTATCTATTTGTATATCTATCTATCTATCTATCTATCTATCTATCTATCTGTCTATCTATCTATCTGTCTATCTAAAGTAATACTTCACCACACAAACAGATAAATACTGTGCCTATAACATGTTCCTGCCTCAGCACAAGATTTTCATTGACCAATGGTTACTTACCAAAGGACTCCCATTACTTTTTATAGATTTTCTATCTCATTCCTTCTGTGACATGAAAAATTGCATCGACTTTTACTTGTTTACATGATAGTTTTGTTTTGCATTAACACTGTATCATTCTTTGCATTTAAATCTGACTTCTGTACAGCTCCCTCATCACAAATTAGCGGAGTAAAAAACAGCTAAGCTGAAATACTTCTAAACTTAACCTTTATGTTACTTGTCCAGTGTGCCATACAGCTCTCTTTTCAGCTTCCTGCCTTGCATGCAGCTAGTATCTTTACTAGCTGCATGCGCATCCTGTTACAAGACAACAGCATTAACTGTTGTAGAAATCATGGGTTTGGAAGAAGTCCTCTGTCAATCTTGTAGGCATTTTGGGCAGGGGAAATGGTCTCACAACAAAACATTTAGTTTGGAATGGTTTGTCAAACACACATACAGACACACATTTGGTTTACCTTTGAAAGGTTGAAAATCAACCTACCGAATGGCCCTTTGTGTGAACCAGAATGACAAAAATCGTCATTCCAATTTGCCCCGAAGTTCTAAAATCAGCAAATCGAAAACCAGATTCGCTGATTTTTGAAATTCAATTCAAATACAAAGCATAATGCAGGGGGGGGCTACACCCACCTGCACCCCCCCACACACCCCCTACTTTATTATTCTAACTCCGAGGTCACACTACAGTGGGGAAAGGGTCCACTTCTCAATCCCCCCTATAGTGCACCTCGCACCAAAAATGCCGAATCTGCAATGAGTGAAAGTTACTGTGCATTCGCTCATTGCACATTTGATGCATTCTGTTTTCGGCTTTCCGAAAACTTGAAAAAGTCCTTTCAGACTTTTGAATTTCATCCATGTGCATTACGCACATGTAAAAGTAAACCACGCATTCATATGGTTTCATCTTTCATCTGTACTTACTTGTATGGAGATCTTACACTTTCATCAGCAGTGCTATAATTGCAGATCATGCAGCAAGCGGTACTTCCTGAAGGAGACTGGTCATGTTATTGGCACTGCAGTCTGCAGCAAGTGATTCAGAGCTGTCATCCACTCACTCAGCTCAGACCTGCAGCAATTCAAAAGCAGCTTCTCATCCTCTTGGTGTTGTGCTACTTCCTGGACTCCTGTACTGCTTCCTATACTGCGCTGTGGGAGGGGTGGGGGTGGAACCTGTGATTGCTAATTCCTGAAATAGACATTGGTCACACTATAGGGCAGAATGGAATGAGTTCTGGCCATGGGCATGCTGAAGCTGTAGGCCCTATGAAGCCACCTATTTTGCCCATGTTATAATCCACCCCTGACTGCTTCCAGTACCTAACTACCTTTATGCAAATGGCGCACACACACACACACACACACACACACACACACACACACACACACACACACACACACACACACACACACACACACACACACACACACACACACACACACACACACACACACACACACACACTGAACAGCCTTCAGTATATGGTACTACTCTAATTACAAAGAGGAGAGGCAATAAAGTTCTGCCACTTGTGCACTAAGTTCTGTTGCCACCCTGCTTAATGCCCCTCCCTGTAGCTTTATCTGGACCGTGTGTCTTACCTCCACAAAGAGTCTTAACACCTTTATTAAAGTATCACCTAAGACATAGGCAAACATACCCTAATAGATAAACACATATTAACATTTTTCCATGTACATACATTATGCATCACATATCTTTTCTTTCACTGTACCTATCAGTCCAACATTACATCAATATCTGAATTTCTGCTTTCCATTAAATCTCAGTCCTCCTCCTGAACAATACTCACCATGTATATTTCCCACAATTTCCATTTATTTCTAATTAATTTGCTTCTTCCCTTTTCTAAAGATTTCTCATCCAGCTCTGTTATCTCTTTTATAAAATTCAGTACTTCAAATACCTCAAATAGCTCAAAAGAATAATTTCCCTAGTTACAACCATTTACTCACCCAATATTTCTGACACAGTACTGTAAAGGGAATTTTTAAAATTTGCCAGCTCATTACACCTCCAAAACATATGTTCCCAGTTACCTCTCTCTTCCCTATCATACCTCCAACATTTGCTGTTTACCTGTAGAAAAAGTTGATCAAGTGTGCTTGGAGTATAAAAATACGGTTCCCTATCAGAAGCCTGAAACACTATAAGCTTGAAAAACAAAATCCTGAAACCAAAAGCCTGAAAACTCAAAATCCTGAAAACCCAAAATCCTGAAACTCAAAATCCTGAAAACACAAAATAGACATATTGACGTCATTGTGGCTTTGCTGTTGTTAGCCCTGTGGTGTTAGGTCATGCGTTGGGTTCAGGTAAGTGTGCGGTTGGTTTTATGTTAGGGTTAGGGGCGGTTTAAGTGAGTTAGGATTAGGGCGCAGGTTAGGCATGTATGCAATAGTGACAAAAATTAGGGTTAGGGGCAGTTTAAGTGAGTTAGGGTTAGGGCGCGGGTCAGGTGAGTGTGCGATAGTGAGGGACCTTAGGGTTAGGGTTAGGGTCAAGGTCAGTCGGTAGATATTAGTGTCTTTGTATTGGCATATTAGCATTATTTGTGTTTTCAGGATTTTGAGTTTCAGGATTTTGGGTTTTCAGGATTTTGAGTTTTCAGGCTTTTGGTTTCAGGATTTTGATTTTCAAGCTTATAGTGTTTCAGGCTTCTGATAGGGAACCAAAAATACATATGCAAATACTTCCAATCAAAGATCCTAAACCTCTGGCCTTTTTTCATGCTAGGGAGCCATGCGTATGTCTTCACATTGTTCTGTTGTAAATTGCTTTTCCAGTGTCTCTTCTCAATCTTTTCTAACCTCCTTTGATTGCTTGTTATAACTATTTTGCAATATTTTATATGCCCTGCAGATTATCCATTTTTAATAGCAGCTGCTGTTCTGCATTCGACTAAATACTCTACCAGAGCAGGTTTTTCACTAATGATCCCCTATCCCTTTCTCTTTGCTTGTACTATTACAACTAAAGAGACTAATAACATGTTCACTGCTTTTATCTTACTCCATAAATAAGAGTTTCCAGTTTATCAGTTTTTGTATTATCTTTTCTTAAGTCTCTTCCCACATATCTGTAGCTACCATACCAGAAGCCTTTTTAATCAATTCTCCTAAATACATTATCTTATTATGTCCTTATAAATATGGGTATTGCTGATCCAATTCATATATGGGTATATAATTTCTGTCTGTAGCTATTGTTTTATCTTCATTAATTTTATATCCTGAAAAGACTCGAACCTGTCTCAAAATGTTCGACTACACTGAGATCTCCTTTTCAGGATTTATCAGGTGTAAAATAATATCATCTAGAAATAAAGCCAACTTTTCTTGATTATAGTACCGTTTTTATCCTTGCATTTCTAAGTCCCTTATTTTCCTTGCCAGTTGATCTAAATATAAAGGAAATAACACAGGGAATCCTTGTCTGGTTCCTCTTTTCAAACACAACTTATCAGATAGGAACCCTCCCAGTTTAATTTTTGCCTCCAATCCTTCATATGTCCTCCTAATTAACCTTATTATTGTAACAGGGAATGCAAATGCTTCTATTGCCCTACTCATAAAATCCCAGCTTATTCTATTGAATCACAACCAAAAACAGCAGAAACAGCAGAAACTGCAAATATTCCAAGGAAGCAGGATTCAGGCACAATTCAATACTCTTTATTTGGACAACATACAACGAAGGTTAAGCGCTTTCATCTATGTATAAAGACTTCATCAGAACGTGGTACACTGAATCACACTCACTTATATACATAAAAAGCCCGCCTTTTACATCAATCATTCAATAAACTATCTAATTAACACTAAATAGATTAGTAAAACCTTTCTCACACATATTTGTACAAAACGCAAAGCTGCCTGATGAAATAGTTGGCACTTGTATTGTTTTCCTAAGCATATATGTATGTTATGAAAAATAAATAAAAACAATTACAATAAAATACTACAATAAACATATGTTTAGACCCAAATCTGGGCAACATCCTTTCCAATACTAAACTCTTTACAATCAAATTGAAATCTGTCATGCCCATATCAGAATAGAATGTTGTCCATATAAAAACATCTATGTAGAGGCACATAGAGAATCTATAACAGTTAAAAATTAATGTATGGCTGTTAAAAATGGAATTGCCTATCTAACTCGAGTATAGACTGGTGAACTAAACATACTATACCTATTCTCACCACAGTGGATAAAAATTCATAACAATAAATATAAAAAAGAAAGTAAAAATAAACCCAAACCTGTGTATACAAAAATATCTGAGTATGTTATACTCTTACTAATGGTTTGGTGGGAATCACTTCATTGAGACCAGGGGAAGTGGCAGCATTGAGTCGAATCTGCCATTTGATTTCCATTTCACTTACTACTGCTTTAATATTCCCCCCTCTAGGGTTGGGTAATATCACTTTTAAAATAACAAATTTGAAGGCAATACACCCTGGGCTATTAGCTAAATGACGGAACAGTGCATTATTGGTGTCTTGTTTTTTGATGCAATAGATATGATCATAAATTCTATTTTTTAGCCGACAATCTGTCTTCCCTACGTAATAATTCAAGCATGAATCACATATAGCCAAATAAATCAAATGTTGGGTCTGACAGTTGCCATGACAAAATCTCACCTTACTATGAATATTGTTTTTCAGAGTTATAGTTGGATCTTCAAATATGTACCTACAATAGTTACAGTACCCACATTTCCTAGTACCTGATCTATTAACCTTCCCTTTCCTTTGACAACTTGATTTAACTTCAATAATTCTTTTTAAGTTGGTCCCTGTTTTAAACACAAACTGGGGTTTGAGGGGTATTTTATCTTTGATAGTAACATCGCTGGTTAGTATGTTCCAGTTGGAGGTAATAATATCCTTGACCTCCTTAGTGTACTTGCCGTATTTCAAGATACAAGCTTTCATATAGTTGTCATCCTTGGTACCTTTGTTCTTAATATTACTGTTACATCTCTCATTAGTATTCTGAAATCCAACACCCAATAATGGCGGATATTTCTTACCCCATTCATTAGATTCATATTGGACTATATCGTTAATCATGTCTATGGGATATCCTTTGTCTCTAAATAAACTGCCAATGAATGACAATTCACTCAGCATGCAATATTGAGCTGATGTCATTCTGGCAGCTCTAATACACTGTCCTTTGACTATGCTACGTTTGGTAGAATAAGAATGGGCACTGTCAAAATGCAGATATCCATTACTGAATGTGTCCTTCCTGAAGATTTTAGATTGGAAAGATTTACCATCATTGTATATGTATACATCTAAGTAATTAATCCCCTCTGTGTCAAACTGATAAGTGAACCTTAGAAAACTAGTGGTGTGGTTAATGTAATCTATAAATTTTGTAAGCATATCCATGTCTCCTTCCCATAGGACAAAAATATCATCCAGGTACCGAACATAGGATTTGATGTGTTGAATCCAAGGGGAATTCAGAACAAATTCCTCCTCCCAATCAAGTAGTACTAAATTCGCATACATGGGGGCACAGGCTGCCCCCATGGCTATGCCGGTAGTTTGTCTATAGTACTCCCCCTCATAGTATATGTAATTATGATCGAGTACTATATCCATGAATTCAGTAAGCAAGGAAATATCATCTTGGTCAAGTCCACTATTTTTACATAGGCTGCTATTAAATCTATTTAAACCTTCATCCTTGGGGATGCAGGAAAAAAGATCCTGGATGTCGATGGTGACAAAAATAAGATTGGGGCTCCACAAATCGTGCTTGAATATGCCCAAAAATTCCCAAGAATCTTTCATAATATGTGCTATTGAGCTGTACATATGCTTGAGTCTATGATCAATGACCCTACCGAAAGGGAAAGCTTTGCTGGAGCTCCCCGATATTATCGGTCTGAAGGGAGGGTCCAATAGATTCTTGTGGATTTTTGGGATCCCTGTGATAGTTGCCAAAACAGGGAATTCAACTCTAAGGAACCTATATAAGTCTTCACTTATTCTGTCATCCAACAAAAATTCTTCCAAATAGGAATCTATTCTACGATGAGCTATGTTCACCTGATTGAGAGAGGATACCTCATAATGAGAAGAATTGTTGAGTAAATCAAAGATTTTACTAATATATTTTTCTTGATCGTACAATACTATCCCTCCCCCTTTATCTGCTGACATGATTCTTGTATTGTGTTCACATAAGGACTCAATGATAGTATTGACTTGTTTGCTTGAAGCACAGTCAGTCCTATTATACTTATGTTTGTTATATAAATCATACAATTGCGTGTTAATCACATTTTCAAAAGATGCCAAAGTTTTAAACATGGGGGGGGGGGGGTAAATGAACTTTTCTTTCTTAGATCTCCTACTGTTACCGGTTGAGGGGGACTGTATTGAAAAAACACCCCTAGATTTACCTTCCTGAGAAATAGTTTGACTTCTGCCAATGTATCAATAAGGTCCAGTGACTTATCCGGAATGAACTTCATTCCCTTAGAAAATACATGAAATAACTCAGGTTGCACTTCATAAGTGCTGTAATTGTATATTTTAACTTCACCACTAGTATGCAAAATGTTACTAGGTGATAATCCTCTGTTATTATCTGTAATATCCGTCAGGGATTTGTCAATATCAAGACTGAAATGATTGCTGGTATTGACTTCAGCAAGCTCTCCTAATAATTCCTGTGTCTGTTCCATCTGTTTTGTCCCCTCCCTTGCCGATTTATAAACTGCCAATTGTTGTAATCCCTCCCCTCTTCTAAAAAATTATCCTCAGAATAATGAAAGTTAGTAACATCTTGTCTCCCAACATATTTCACTTCCTTATTATTCTCCCTTTCCTGTCTGAAATTCCATCTATAAACTGTTCCTTTCTCATATTGTAACATGTCCCTATGAAGTTTCTTACACTTCCTATCAAATGCTTTCTTACAATTGTTTTCTGCATAATCATATTGTTTGCGATAAAGTTTCTCCCATTGGGGAAACAACATATCCCTTGTAATTGATTTATTCATACATTCAACCTCATGGAGCAGTGTGCTGATTTTCAAATCATTACAGGTCACAATAAATTCCATGAATTCTTTACCAAAACCATTGAACATATCATTGCAAATCTTGATATTATCAGAGTTCATATCAACCCCTATGGGTTCCTTAAAAAATAGTTATTCTATTGAATGCTTGCTCTGCATCAAGACCAACTACCAACAGCAGTATTGTCTTACATTCTGCTTCCATCTAGATCATCATTGTTCTATTAATGTTGTCAAATGTTTGCTTCCCCCACATACAACCTCATTGACCCATATCCGTCAATTTTGGCAACACCTTTGCCATTCTTTTAGCTAGTATAGATATAAACACTTTCTAATCATGGTTTAAATTGAAGTGGTTCTATATGAAGCTGGATCTGATGTATCTTTATCATCTTTAGGTAATACAGCCACCACAGTTTTCTTCCAAGATGTTGGTGCTTCCCCTGCTTTTAAAATACTGCTAAATAAAATCTTCCATATTTGTATCACTTTCTTCCCTCCTAACTTCCAAACTTCCACAGGAAACCTATCTGTTCCTGGAGACTTTCCTGAAGCTTGATTATACATCACCATCTTTATCTCATCTCCTCCTGTCCAAACTGTTAGTTGTTAGGCCTCATCCACCTCTAACCTTTGGATAATTATGCCTTCCATAAATATTTCCATGTGTGCTCTTTCTTGATTTCTGCATTTTTCTGCCGTATACAAATTTTCATAAAATTTCTGAAATATCTCTAGTACCTCTACAGGATCTGGGGTTATTTTTCTTGTTATATGCTCTCTGTGTTTGGTGACAAATCTTTCTACTTTATCCAAGTAAAAAGTCACAGTCCAGAATACAAAACTAAAAAAACAAAAACTGGAAAATGAAGGGAAAAACTGCTGGTGGTGGAGAACACAAATTTATTTTAATGCAAAAATGAAACACACGCTTTCGTCCAAGTAACTCTCAGACTCCCTCAGAAATGAAAAACCATTGAACCCAAGTTAATTTATACATACTTCAATTAAATAAATAATGGATCAATCAAGGATTTAAAGAAACATACCTTGAAATACAAAGCACAAATAAAACCTGTACTAAAAATAAAAATAATAATTGAATTGATACAAAATGACATTATCAAATAAAGAACAGTATTTACTTGTGTATAAAAAATGAGATGTGTCATGAATAATAAAATAAATTGGACATACCAATCAATAAGTTTGTAAAAACACATAAAAACATTTATATTTATACTAAATGGATAAAATGTTGAAGAAAGAGAGACATCAATAGGAAGTAAAAATAAATTCATAATTTAGCTGCCCTTAATTTGAGTAGAGGTACAAGAGAAATGTGTTCATTGAGACCCTGGGCTTTGTTAACTTCTAGAAATAAATGCCAATAGGTCTCCCTATATTCTAATTTATGTTCCCAGGGCCCACCTCTGAGTTCCTTGGATACAGTTTCTAACACAAAAAAGGAAAACTTGGCATTACTACATGAGAGAGTATGCTTGAACAGTGCATTCTTGACATTGCACTTGATATCATTCATATGCACGTAAATTCTACGTTTGAGCTGTCTCTCAGTTTTGCCAATGTAGAAACTGTTACAATCCCCACAGATAACCAAAAAGACCAGGCCCTGGGAATTACAATTTGTGTAAGTTTTGGCAGTTAATATTTTAGCTCTACTGGCTAATGAAACCAGTTCTTTATTACTAATATGATTACAGGCCCCACATTTGTAGGTACCTTTCTTTCTGTGAGCAAAAACATCCTCATATTTAACCGACTCTAATAGATTTTTGATGTTTCGCCCCTTCCTGAACACTGCTTTAATAGATTTACCTTTTAGATTGGGTAAATCAGTAAAACTTGAAAATTTGTCCCACTCTTTTAATACTGTATCCTTAATGTGGTGGGCATTAGAACTAAAATTAGTTACAAATGCCCTACTATAACCAGCCTCATTAGACCTGATACAGCCATGTTGGTTAAAAAAGTCGGTACCCATACCTAGAATAGGCGTATAGATAGTATCTCTACCATGTGTGACTTCTGCTCTGATTGAATCTATTAGTTCACCAGGGTAACCTCGCTCATGAAACATCTGTTGTAACACATTACATTCATAAAATTAATCAGAATCATCGGAAGTCATGCGACAAATGTGCACAAACTGACCCTTGATGATACCTTTTTTCTGATAAAAAGGATGTATACTATCAAAACTGATGTATGTGTTAGAAAAAGTAGGTTTTCTGAAAATGACAGATTTAAAACCTAAATCAGTTTTCTGTAATGTAACATCTAGCTAATGAATAATAGATGAATCAACATGGTAGGTAAACTTGAAGAAGTCAGTACTTTGATTGAGATAATAAATAAAATCTTTCAAAAGATTTTCACCCCCAAGCCAAACAATTCAAATATCATTGAGAAACCTGGAGTAGAAATTCCAGTGTTGGGAGAAGGCACATTGGTGTACAAATTTGTCTTCTCAAACAGATACAATAATATCTGCAAAGGTTGGGGCACAACTGGCTGCCATGGCAACTCCTGATTCTTGACGGTAAAATTCTCCCTCAAAAAATAGAAAATTATTCTTCAAAACCAGTTCTGCCAGTTCATTACATAGAAAAATATCATTGTCAGTAACCCCTGGTCTACTACTTAGTGCTTCCTCAAGCCAAATAAAACCTAGTTCATGGAGAATAACTGAAAACAAGTCAACCACATCAATGGTGGTAAACAGAAGGTACTTTCTACTTTATGTTACATGAGTCATTGTGCCAAATGTTTTTGTGCTTTGGAGTTATTATCAGAAATAGTTGCTTAATAGCGAACTTTCTAAACTCATGCATATTATCCAGATACCCCCTTATTTTCTCTTTAACACTCTGCATTTGTGCCTCTTGTTGCTCTTTGAGATTCCCCCTGTTCGGCAATACTTAGCCTTTGTCAGACCCTCTAAGTAATCCCTATTATGTATTAACCATATCTCTTTCTGTTTTATTTCTATCCTATTTTAAACTCCATTTTCATTCCACTCATTAGCTCTAACTTTTGAAGATATTTTTGTCTTCCATAATAACTCTTGCATAATTTCCACTACCTATTCTTTAAATTCCTCTCTTTTTAAAAAGTAGGTGGGAAAGTACCAGCATCTCATTTTTACTTTATTACCCTGCATTTTTATCTGGATTTTTATTGGTGCATGATCTGATATAGTTATCAGATGTGGGTCGTAGCTTACGATTAAATGCACATGTTCCTATGAAATATAACTTCTATCTAGTCTAGCCCAATTATTGTACTTTGGAGAATAATATGTAAATTCTGTCCAAGTTCTTGCTATCGAAGTCATATCTTTCGTACCAAATATTTTCATACATTTCTTCAGAAATTTACCCACTTTTGTTATAGTTTCCCCTCTAGGACCCCCTGATGCATCCTCACTATTGCAAATTACGTTCTAGTCCTCACCTATAACTAATATTCCCACTGAAAGCTGATTATTTCTCCCAAAAATGTCTTAAGCTCCATAATAGCAGTATTTGTTGAAATATAAATACATGCCAAAGTAATACTCCACCTTTGCCAATAGTCCCTTAGTACCATACATCTACCATTATTGCAATTTTTCTTCTTCTATCACTATTGGAGCACTAGTAGCAATTAATATGATTGCTCCCCTTTTCCTTTGTCCCTGACATTCTTATGAATATCCATCCTGAAATCCTTTCTTTGTTAAATTCACATGCTCATTTTTCCAAATGTGTATCCTGCAGCATTGCTCTTTACACTCTGCATTTCTTAATATAATTCAATACACTTTCCTTTTTGTATATACATGTAATGATAGTATGGATAGCATAGCCATTATGATAAAAAAATATGTTGGTCCCACCCAATATACATGTCATTTTTAATGTGCATTTCCAAATTTGTGTTACATGCACACACTAATATTTGTCAGGCTGATCTTTTATACAGTTGTTTCTTCTCATCTCCATTTGAACCTTTGTCATACTTTTCAACAATTTTTGTTTTAATGAAAACCCTCAAACAAAAAGATAAATACATTGTCAAAACACTCCACCCCCTTTTAACTTAGAACTAGCACACACAACTATGTACATCTTCAAAAAATAAAGTTTAACCCTCTAGATAGGGAAAATTGCATCAAATCGACAGCTGCACCTACAGGCATTACCTAATCTAAAATTAAGGTTACCCATGCTAAAGCACATGCTACAGCCTATGTTTCCACTTACACTGACTGTTTTTTCTTTTCTTATCTTTATTCTCTTCCCAGGAGTGAAAAGCAGGTTATATGCTTTCAGAAAGCATGCCCTTTTGACCCTAGGATAAAGTGCACTGGCTGTGTTCAAATAACACTACATTGTACACTGTTCCAGTAAATGCATAAAAGTATTAAGGCTGCTAGAGATGCTGCTGTATCTTATTCACTCTCCATAATGTCAAACTGTATTTTTCACTGAACAGCTTGCCATTGTACCTTTACATTTTGCAGTTCCCTCAGCAAAGAATGCTCAGAACTCTCAAAATTAATTTCTTGCACCTTAGACAGCTCATCTCCATGTAAAAGTAGTCAACAATAAATCTTTGTAAGTTTTACTCAGAACAGAACATATATCTGCCTTAGCAACAGACTTCTTGACTCCCATTGAATATTTGCTAATGAAAAAAAAGCATGCTAATATCTTTGCAGATGTAAAAAAGCTTGGCATTTTCATAGATTTCATCATTTTGTCTTATTTTTCAATCATTCTTGCTTACACAAACACTTGTTTACAACTTACATCAAGGACATTCATCTGGACATTCACTCTTTCAAAAATAAGAAAAAGTATCTTAATTTTACACATAATATAATTAGTGCACTTTTACACCTCACCCCAACTCCAGCAGCCCAAAATCACAGGAAATTAACATTAGACTTGCTTTTGACCAGCCTGTCTTCTCTTGATATACTATAAAGCCTAGATTTCTTACAACTAAACATTACTTGTTAAATACAATAGTCACTGAAGAGACTCCCCACATTTAAAATGCCTCTGATTACACACTACACAAAACTGCTTTACTATATATAACATACAGTTTATATCATGAAATGTTCCATGAAAATACCAATAAGAACAAAAATTGTTTTACTTACACTTAATTTTTTTTATTTTTAGTGTCCTTCTAAACATTAATGACAGAAAGTGGGGTATATGCTTTACAGTCCACCCACAAGATTAGTAAAGACAACAAAAGTCCAGTCTTTCTGAGCCACTTGTTTCTTGCAAAGCCATATTTTCCCTTCCAAGGACTGATCTTTATTTTGTCAACATAATCATATTAAAGAAGAGGGAAAGAGAGAGAAAACAATACATGCAATCCTCATGCATAGTGCATGTGTGACTAGTATGGCTAGTAAATACAACCCGGTGCGTCTTACCACATAACTGTCACCTTGGATATTATACATATACATTTTTTTCATACTACACCTGAGTTTGCAACATCCATTCCTAAACAACATTTCACCACTGTATATTACACATTTACAATTCAAGGCCCTTGGCAGATTTTTAAAACAAAGTGAAAATAAGAAAACAACAACCCTCGAAGCCCAAACTTAAACTTCATATAAAATATTTTAGGTTAATTAATATCAATAACAGTCAAACGTTCTAAGCCTATCAGTATTATACTGTGTATCTTGAACTGCTTCCCATTTATGCCATTTACTCAACACTAACTGCATATGTTTCTCCTCATACTGCATAGTAACCATTTTCTTTAAATACACCATTTATCCCTTTATCTGTTCTATAGTCAGCAGTTCTGATTGCTTCCATTTCCTGGTAATCATGTTTTTTTTGTAACCAACAGTAATAGCGGTATTTGTGCCTGTATGTGTTTAGGACAGGTCCCTGTAACCCAGCTCAATATCATCAATTCTTTAGTAAATTTCACATTTTGCTCTGCTATTAAATTGATCTGCTGCTGAAATTATGCTTTAAAGACCTGGAGCTTCCGACATTCCCAAAAAACATGGTTCTAGTCCCCATTTCTTGCACTTTACATATCCAGCATGTGGCCCCTATATGCAGAAACAAGTGTATAAAAATATTTATGGAGGCAATTCCAGGCAAAAATGCAGAATTTCTTTGACTTAGTCACATATCTACAGCTAAGGAATTTCTGAGGCCATTCCTTACCTTGCTCCTGATTATTTAACATTCTTCTTCTTTCATTTTTACTGTTCTCATGGAGTCTTTTGTAATCTGTATTCTAGCTCGATAAGCCCTCATTATTAATTTTATTCTGAGAGAGTCTTCTCACATCCATTAAATAACACACAAGCCCTGTGAATTCTTTCCAATCTCCTTTCTCCCTCAACATATCTTTGAATCTTAGTTTTAAACCATGATATATAGTCTAGCTCTCTATCTCTGTCTGTCAGTGAAAATCTGCTTTTCACCTCTTGCCATCTAGGTACTTGAGCCTCTTCTAGTAGATTTTCCCAATATTTTGGTTCTCGCTTTTCAGGTCTCCAAATATTAGCCACATGTTGGGTTTGGTTTGATGTCCCACCCAACCTATACTCTCCTATCTGAAGTATCCACTCTTTCTATATTTTAAGATTTTCCTGAGCCAGCAAATAGGTGATAATGTTTCTTAAATATTGTTGTCCATATACTTCTAACCTCCTTTTCACTACAGAGCCCACCAGAAGTGTCCTTCTCAATTTCTACTTTCTCCTTGGTTGAATAGCAGCATATTTTTCCACTTGGCATTGTATTTCTTGTTTAAGAGGAGGTATATAATCTTTAATTTGGTTGCTCTATAATATTCCTCCAAGTTGGGTAAACCTAACCTTCCATTCTCCTAAGGAAGTTCCATCTTTTCCCTCCCAACTCTTGCCCTTTTGTTTTGGCATATGAATTACTTTATTTTTTATTCACTTTACTCCATATCGCCTATTTAGGAAAAAAGCAGTAGGCTTAACCTACATATAGGATCGAAGGGCTGCAAACATTTTAATTGCTAAAATCGAATTATCCAGGGGCATTTCCATTAATTTCAAAGTCTTTACCGTCTCAATTATTTTGTTTAGTATGTCTAACCACATATCTTCAGCCACTGATTGCAATGTGTTTCTAAGCCATATTCTTAAGGATATAATTTTCTGATGTCCCCAAATGTATGGATAATTTTGCACCAGTTTTAAGTGGGAAAATAGTTGACTATTATTGCTTTTGTTTTGACCTAATTTATCTTGTATACAAATAAATTCCCCAAATTCTCCTGCATCATAAAGAGTCATGCCTGTTTCAGGATTTGTCAAACACAAAATGTCATCTGCAAATAATAAAATTTTTCCTTCTGCCCTATCCCCCCAACAGTATCCCGCAATAGTGGATGTCCTTATTTCAGATGCCAATAGCTCCAAGTAATGTGCAAACAGCAGAGGGGACAGAGGTCATTCTTATCTTGTCCTCCTCAATATATTTGTTGAGCAAGCCTTCCATTACATTTCATCCTGACCTTCACCTCTGTGTACAAGTTAGTAAGCAAGTTAATCCAGACCTCAAGAAACATATATGCCTGCAAAGTATCATGCAGAAACCCCAACTCACCCTATCAAATGCCTTCTCTATATCCAGGCATCCAGACCCACCATGAGCAAATCTTTGTTCTTATTCTTGGCATTGTTTATGTCATCACCATTTTCATAATGATGTCAAATGTCTGCACCCCTCAACAAACCCACACTGACCCAGAGCTATAAACCTAGGCTAAAACAATGGCAATCATTGCTAAAATGCTACTAAAAATGTAATAATCATGATTTAAAATTGATATTGGCCTTTATGACTGGGAGTCCATAGGATCTTTACCTTCCTTAGCTATTGTTACTATGACTGCTGCATTCCTCGAGAGAAAGATCGGATCTCTTCCTAGTATGTTATTGAACAATCTTATCTAAACTTGTGCTAACTGAACTATAAAACTTTTCCATATTTCCACTGAAAAAACATCTTCCATGGCACCTTTGCCACCTTCTGACCTTTTAAGACCTTCTTCTTCTCATCTACTGTTATTTTCTTTACCAAACTTTGACTTTCTTCCTGTGACAGTTTAGGAAAAAACATTTTACTATGTAATTTTGTCTTTCTCCTATTCTGGTTTCAGTATCCTCATCATTTGTGTAGATTAGACATTATTTCACTAATAGTGTCTGGGTCTAATTCATGAGCTCCTGTTTCAGGATTTTATATTCACTATCAATCTACCATCTTTTGCTTTATTAATTTCTGAGGTAATAGTTTAATCCCCCTTCAACTGTTCTCAAAATAAAGTCTTTTTCATTTTGAAACCCTGCTCTCATGTACATTCTACAAGAATTCATCCATGTTCCTCCATAGAGTACTCAAATGTTGTTTCTTTCTGGTGTATTTCCTTTATTCAGTTCATCTTGAACCTTCTTCATATCTCTTAAGTGCCTGAAGATATCTAGCTTGGCTTTTATGCCATATTCCCAATTACTTTATATATACTTGTATTGTAATTCCAACCTTTAAAGCATCCCAGGCATTCTGTAGCCCACTTTCAATATTATTTAAGCTTTCAAGACCTTCTAGAAAATGGGGCACTAGCCAATCTTTAACTATTACTTTGCTTACCAGATAAGTCAGAAAGTGCAAGTCAGTATATCTAGCTGTTTTGTGTCTCAGCACTAAGTAAACTGGGGCATGATCTTAAATAGTTATAGGGTAGGTTTGCATGCATTTAACTAAATATAGATGCTCCTTAGCAATGTATCATCTATCTGTCCTCACTCCTGTATTATATCATCCATATAAAAGGTAAATGTTCTGTCACTTGTGTACATTTCCACTGTGTCTTGGAAACCAAATATTCTTAGATATTTCCTTAGACTTTTGTCTTCTCTGGAAACTGATTCCCGCCTTGGGCCCCCTGTAACATATTGTTTTTGTGTTTGTACCTTTCAGTCTCCACCTACCACTGTTACCTCCACTTGGAACTCACTTAATATCTCAAGTATACTTTCAACTCCACTCATTTGGTTTTCAGGGGATTACATACTGATCCTAATGTAAACAGCTGATTCTGTTACAAACCTTTAATAAAAGTTTACCTGGCCTGCTTGTTTCATAGTTCATAGTTTCATAGTTTAGTACTTGGTTATCTGCCCTGGGGCATTTGTAAGCCTAGCCATAGTGATGTGGCTTTTGCCACCCCATGAAATGGTACAAAAATGTACAGAATAAATTTAGAATACTGTGCCTCTGTCTAGTAGTGACACAATGAAGGTTCCCTTATATAATAGAATTAGTTTACTGTGCCCCTGTCTAGCAGTGACACAGATGTGATCCCTGGGGTAAACTTACGATCTCCCATCCACTCATCAAGATTTCTCTTGAAGAGAGTCAGTGAAGGGCTCTGCCTAATATGAACTGGGATCTTGTTCCAAAGCATGGGAAGCCTCTGGGTTATGAATCTATCCCTCCAGCATGTCCTATTCATACTTGTGCCGAGGTTTAAGTCTTTAGCTCTCGTGGTCCTGATGGATTTGGATTTTTTGAGGTGGAGCATGTCCATCAGATCCTGATTGGACATGGCCTTATACGTCAGGCAGAGATCACCTCTGAGCAGGCGGTATGCTACTGAATAGAGCTGAAGTTTCTTTAGTCTGGCAGAATAAGACATATGTTGGAGACCCTTGATCCTCTTGGTGAGGTACTTTTGTGGTCTCTCCAGCTGTTGCAAATGCCGGGTGAGGTACATACCAAATGGGGCATTGTACTCAATCATGGGTCTGATGAGGGAGGAGTATAGGGGTACAATGACATCCTTGGATCTGGATGTGAAACCATTCATGATGAGGTGTGCAAGGTAGAATGTTTTTCTAATCACTTTGGCAACGTGGGTGTCAAATGAGAGGTCACTGTCGACTTGGGTCCCTAGGTCTCTGATTACTTTTTCCGTACTCAATGGGTTGCTGTCTATGTGATAATTTGTGGGTACTTTGTTTCTCCCAAAGGGGATGACTATATATTTTTTGGCATTTAGTTTAAGGCCGTGACTCCGGCACCAGTTGTCCATTTCTGTGAGGCCTTTTTGTAGGATGTATGTGTCCGCTGGTGTATCGACTATGGTGCCCAGTTTGCAGTCATCTGTGAACTTTGTCAGCCACAACCCTCCCATGTTTGCTTTAACATCTGAGAAATAAATGCTGAACAAGAGGGGTCCCAGGACAGATCCCTGTGGGACACCACTTGTGACTGGCCTTGAGTCTGACATTGCTCCAGTGATTTTAACTTTATGGGTTCTGTCCTTTAGCCAGTTTGCAACCCATCTAGTGACATAAGGGTTTACGTTTAAGCTGTTGAGCTTATCTATGATGCCTGAGTGGGGTATTGTGTTGAAGGCCTTAGCCAAGTCCAGGTAGGCTGTATGGACTGCTTTGCCCTCATCAATGGCTCTAGTGACTGTTTCAAAAGCGTCAACCAGGTTCAAAAGGCAGGATCTGCCCTTTACAAAGCCGAACTGGGTGGGGTCAAGTGTCTGTAGGTCCCCTATGTCTCTGTTTATGAGTTCCATAATGATTCTTTCCATAGCTTTGCAGACCAGGCTGGTTAAGCTTATGGAGCGGTAGTTCCCAGGGTCTGTAGAGGTACCCCCTTTGTGGAGTGGGACCACTGTTGCTGTACGCCAGTGTTCAGGTACATATCCTGTAGTAAGGCTAAGGTTAAATAGCATTTTTATGTGCGGGTTTAGCTCCTCTTGGAGTTCACGTAGCACGCAACCCGGGATACCGTCAGGTCTAATTGATGCTGTGTTTTTAGCTTTGTTGAGAGCTGTTCTCACTTGGACATCTGAGATGACAAGGAGATTACATTCAGCTGGGATAAGTATTTCTTCTTTTGGGGGTGAGGGAGGGGAGAAATTTGCACTGAACCTGTCAGCCAGAATGTTGGCAATATATGTGGGTTCAGTGTATTTTTTGTTGTTGTGAACTAACTCTGAGCATATCTGAGGGTTTCCGCCCAGGTTTCTAACATAGCTGAAGAAGGCTTTGTGGTTATCTTTAGTGTCCTTAGCGATTTTTCTCTCAAAGTTGGTCTTGGATGTTTTTATGAGAGAATGTAGTTTTCTGCTAATGTTGATCAGAGATGTCTTCCCTTTATGGGATTTTGCTCTGACGTGCAGTAGCTTCCTTCTTTTGTTATACAATTTGTTAATGGCTGAGGTCCACCAGACAGGATGCTTGCCTTTGGTGGAGAGGGACTTGGATTTATTTGGGATTGCATGATCCATGCATTCTTGGAGATGTCCATAGAAAGCATTTGTGAAGCATTCGGCATTGTGGGATGTGGTATCCACCGGCCCATTGGGCTTAAAGGATACCATCTCAGTCTTAAGAAGAGTGAAGTCTGCTTTTGAGAAATTTTTCACTGTGGTCTTTTGTGCTGGGGGTGGAGGTGGGATATGTATATCCAGGGTGATTAGTTTGTGGTCAGATCTCACTAGTGAAGGGTATACCTCCGGTGTGGAGCATTTTGTCCCCAAGTTTGTGATTATCAGGTCTAGTATATTATCTCCCCTAGTGGGAGAGGTGACTAGTTGTTCCAGTGCATTTGAATTTATGAATTCCAGGAACCTTTGGGCTAGGGTGTTAGGGCTAAAATAATGTACCCAATCTATGTTTGGGTAGTTGAAGTCTCCCAGTATGATGGTATTTTGTGATATATTCATATCCTCCAATGTCTTCAGGAAGGCTGAGTGGGGTTGCTGAGATTGGGAGGGTGGTCTGTAACATGCTACCAGTTGTATAGCAGTTTTGCCTATGGTTAGTTGCACCTGTATGGTCTTTGATGCTTCATGTGTTGCTACAAACCTGGAGGTGTGGGTGTCCTTGATGAATATGGACACTCCCCCTCCCTTTGTGGTTCGGCCCAGGTTTTGGGGCCGAAAAGCATTATACGAGGTATAGCCTGGTAGCGCTGGGGTGCTCTCAGGAGCCTTGAACCAGGTTTCAGTTACTGCACAGACGTCGATGTTCTCCATACTGAGGAGTGCATCGAGTGCCTGTATCTTGAGATTTAGACTTCTGGCGTTGAGTAGCATTACCCTTAGTTTTTTTCCATTTTTGTTTTCTAAGGAGGTGGGTTTGTCTTTTGAGCATTGCCTAAAAAAGGCACTATGGGGGTGGCAAGAGCCTTAGCCAATATCCGGAAGCCCAGTGGTGACAGGTGTAAGCCATCCCTTGCGAAGCAGCGTGGCTTGTCCAACATGTCATCCCAGGCAGACAGACATTGGATCCCCTTAGAATGACACCAGTACTTGAGCCAATTATTAAAGCTGATCATCTTGTCTTTGTATTGTGGCATCATTCCTGGTGAGGGTAAGATGCTGCTCAGGGTCAGGGTCATACCAGCCTGGGCTACATAATCGGAGAGTTCCTCTATGTCTCTTTTCATGTAGTCCATGGAGGTACGTCTCAGATCATTCACGCCAGCATGGACAATGATGGAGTCATATTTGTACTTGCTTTGGAGTGACCTGAGTGCGTGTGTTATGTGGCGGATCCTAGCTCCTGACAGGCAGCTCAGTCACCCTCTCCTTGTTCAGCCTGGTAAGTGGGACATCAGTGTGTCTGACTATAGAGTCACATATTACTAGTGTATCAGGCATGGTGTTTGGCCTTAAGGGCTGTGATTGGTTGACACACTGATTTATTGAAGTATGTGTTGCATGTGTTTTGTTTTGAGGTGGTGGATTTTTGGATTTCTGCTTTGGGAGCCACTGTTGTTTTGGTAAGTTTTTTATTAGAGCCTCCGAGTATGTCTTTGTGTTTTTATGTGTTTGGTTTGCAGTTGTGGTAGGTCTATGTGGGACTGGGTTTGTTGTGTGTGTGGTTACCATCTCCTCCTGTCTGGTCATGCCAGCCCTGAGTTGAGAGAGTTCAGCCTCCAGTTTGGCTATATAGTTGCATCTCTCACATGTATTTGTGTTTGTTGGGAGGAGGAGAGGGTTGTCTGTGTACATGAGACAATTGTAGCATTGTCTCAAGATACCCAGATTAACCAGCTGAACTGGAGAGGACGCCAGTAATCTACCACTCGACATGCTAGAATAGTATAAGGGAGTGCTGTGCCTTTAAGGGAAGTGGATATTCACAGGGGTGGTAGGTGGATGTAGTGCTTTACTTAGTACGAGAGTGCTTACTTAGTAGAGAAGTTTTGAGAACAAGTGCTAGGCTTATAATATAGTGAGTAGTCTGATTATACTAAGAGTAGAGCTTCCTTAAGGGAAAATTTGAATAGCAGACTTGGCGGAGCCAGAAGAAGTTTAACCTGTTTAAACGGTGCTGCGCTATGCGCACAACCGTGCAAAGCTGTGCAAACGCGGATTTTAAACAGGGAACTTCAAAAGAGCTAGAAATGGTCCAAAACAACCAATTACTACAGCTCTTGTGCTGAGGTCACTTCCTACAGGGACAGGTATGCTGCTCAAGGCTCCCCACTCCCACTGGTGAGCAAAGAAACTTCCTTCTATCCAAGTAAGGTAATGGACAACACAGGAACTACACCCCAGCCCAGAATACAGCAATGCCTGTAAACTGGTCTAAACTAGTCAAGGAGAGGTGGGAAAACAAGGATTATTTTTTTGTTTTTTAGATAGAAACACACATAAAATGAAGAAACAGTGATAAATCAGTTACACAGGCTAGCACACTTTAGTGGGCAGGCTCAACAGTTAAATTAAACAAACAAACAAACAAACTTTCGATCAAATTCAACTAAAAAGTAACTTTAAGTGCAGATTTTAAAATAATGCAGCAAACAGCTAAAAAAACAGTTTAAGCTTGTTCAGGGTAAGCTACATAATCTATTCCAAGTAAAAAAACAGCAAAGATATTTAAATCCAGAAAGTATTCGCTTTTCTGAGTTCTCTGTAGCTAGGACCACTCTGCAGGACCACGAGGAGCTTGTCTGAGCAGTATAGCCAGAAAAAAACGTCCAGAGGCGGATTTTAAACAGGAAACTACAAAAGAGCTAGAAATGGTCCAAAACAACCAATTACTACAGCTCTTGTGCTGAGGTCACTTCCTACAGGGACAGGTAGGCTGCTCAAGGCTCCCCACTCCCACTGGTGAGCAAAGAAACTTCCCTCTATCCAAGTCTATCTTTTATTTCATTATAGTAATATGCAGTAATTTTGAAAGTAATATGAAGACCCCTCTCTTATTTAGAGTGCAAGCCATTACCAAATTCCATTTTCCACTCTGCTGTATGAATTCCAAAAGTTCTTCAGGAGCAGAATGAGTTTCCTGCAGGAGCACTATATTCACCCCACTCTTCATCAAATATGTTAGAACCTTAAGGGCCAGATTCATTAATGCCTGCACTAAGTGTACATGATCTGTACTCAAGAACATCCCTACCACATATTATGTGCTTTCTAGTCACTCAGAAAGATGCCACTAAGTGTACATACTGTCTACACTTTGTGGTAACCTTTATGAATCCCCCGCGATATTTAAGACTGCAAGAAAATTACTACGGAAAATGAAAATTAGGAGGAAGAAGGTATGAGTTATGCTTGTATTGTCTGTTCACTCAGAATGATGTACACTTAGTGTAGGCATTAATGAATCCTAGGGTATGTCTTTTATTCCTGTCTGTTAGACTGTTAACATTCCAGGATGTCAAGGTGAGCATCATATTTAACAAGCCAGACAGCTAATACTCAGTGAATCCTGACCTTGCCAAAATTCCAAGAACGGGAGGAAATTAAACCTTTCCCTACATCTCCTTGTTTTATTCATGCATCATTGAATGGCATTTTATTTTTATACATGTCAATGTGGCTGTAAACTTAAGAAGGGAAAAATCCAGTGAACTAAAACGTTAAATATGCTATCCACATATACACAAAAAGCCTCTGCTCCACAGTACAGTGCTAGAGAATGACATTTGTGCATTATTTCACCCCTTGCTGTTCATTCTGTATTAACTACAGTTTCCTAATCACACTTTTATGTTTATTCAGCCTCTAATGCCCACATTCTGGGAACTTCCACTTAGACAGCTTTTTCTTTTACACTAGGTATATAATAGCTCTTTTCACATATCTTTTCTGTCAGTGGCTGCCCTTTATTTTTATTCCTCAGCATCTGCTTAGCAGGCTTGTCCAACATTACACGTCTGCTGTTTTATATAATGCTAATATCAACTGCATTTTTACAGATTACCAATAAAATCCCTGTGTCAGAAAATTAGTATCCCCAATATCTAAGCAAAGGATATACTCCATCCAGGATTCAGTAGCAATTTTTCTGCACAGTTCCAACTCTTGTCTTACAATGTTATTTTACTGTTAAAAAAGATCATAGTCAAACAAGCATGTATTCCAGACCTGTCAATTATCTAGTAGACATATATAGATCAGTTCTAAATTCCAAACACTTCTCCCTGTTTCCTTATCGTGCTGTCTTAATGTACGTCTGCCATCATTCTGCTCCACTGCTCATGTCTGTTACACTCCATTGCTGCTTGTGCTGTTATTAACTTCACATAATAACACAATGCTATAAAACATAAAGTCATGTCTACAATAGGGCAACAGGAAGCATATATCTTCAGAACAGAGTTCTCACTTTTTTCTCACTTAGCACCATGGATAATTGCAGAAACCACTTCTCTGTTGAGAGCACATTATTTTGTCTCCCCATTATGCACCAGTAATTCACATCCATCTTAAGAACAGTCATCAGATGTAAACAACCACCCAAGTTATATCAATCATGCCAACCCAGGCTGAAGTTTGTTAACACACTTATCTTTACACAGCCTTAAAACTCATGCGTCTGATCCTCTAGAGGGAAACTTGCCTCGTATTTTACATTGATAGGGAAATCTTATCTTTCACTAGTGGATTCCTCCAGAAACATGTAGACTAATTTTCTTCTAAGTTCATGGAGTATGTCTTGGGGAGTGGACTGCCTTGTCTCTCCAAACTTTTCTGAGTATTCCTTTACTTCCTTAGATCTGTCAGAGTTCTTTTTAGAAATACAGGGAATAGTTTCACAGGAGGTTTATCCTTCACTGACCCATTTGAGTCCTTGCTAGCTCTGGATTTTTATGCACTTCCTTCTGACTCACTCTGACTTTTCTTACCTTCTTCTAGCCTTCAATTTAGATCCTGCACAGCTTTATCTGGCTCAGTATATGTCTTCATAGTCATTTGGAAGAAAACCTTCAGGATAGCTGGATAGCTGAGCTTAAATCTAACCCCCTGATCTTTGATTTTCTTAAAGCATGGAATAAAGACATTCCTTTTTGTTTTTGTCTGGGTCGAGTAATCATTATCTATATGGACTGTCACCTCCCCAATTTTTAAAATAGTGCCTTTCTTCCTAAGACTGGATAAGAGTTTTTCTTTTAAGGAGAATGATGAAAATTTTACTAGTATGGGTCTCGGGTGGCGAATTGCATCGGAGTGTAATGTAAAGACTCTATTGGCTGGGAGCTTATAGTCAAGCAACCTAACATGACAACATCTTAATTGGGAAATGATTAGAACTTAAAAGAACAAAGCCATATTTCATAAATATGACTGATGTTTTATAGACTCCTATTTATTCACTAATTTCAGTGTTACTAGTCTTCTACCTGTTCATTTCCATCTCCCAACACTCAACCCTAGTTCAAGTCCAAGTCCCAGGTACTCTTAATTCTTCTAGTCAGTTTGTGTGTGTTTTTCTGTCTCTCAATCATTTTCTCTTGGAACTTGGGAAAAGATTTCACTGGCAAAGTCTCTCCATGAGCTTTATTGTCAGAAGAATGAGAAGCAGAGAGTCCCCTTCTGTTTACTGGCTCACTTTTTGTTAGATAAACATGTTTATTTCCTCCTTAGAGTTCTGTATCAAAACATGTCTTTGATCCACCAGGAAAATTATTCTGAAGATAACTAATTACAGCAAAATGTCTTATGTTGAGGCTATAAAGAAATAAGAATATTAAATCTCAAATTATGTCAGGTCACTCATCTATGCCACTACTACAAAGAGTCACCCTGAGCAAAAACACTCCAAATTTACCATTCTGAAACACAGCAGCAATAGAAATATTTTAGTAATAGATGACTCTGTTGTCAGGCACACTGATTCAACACTAACAAGGCTGGGCAAGAAAAGGTTTGCAGGTAAGGCACTGGTCCTGAGAGGAATAATTCCTTCCCCTTGACATAGAAAGAAAAGATAATTCGTTTCAATAACTGGTTAAATAGCTGCTGTCATTTCTGGAGGATCCAGTATGTGCCAAATGAAATGCATAACAGTCCAGCTTGCTTGGCTAAGGATGGCCTACATCACTATTTTGAAGGCTTCTGCATACTGGCTAAAGCCTTTGCTGCCCTTCAGTGCATTTTGGACACAGTACAATTGATGGGCAATCCAACATAGTTAACATATCATTCCCAAAATCAGATCCTATTAGGCTAACTGTTTTCAGTGCCAGATGTCTACGCAATAAATTGCCTGATCTTAAGGCACTTCTACAACTGGAAAATATCCAAGTTTGAGTAGTCACTGAGACTTGTTTTAAATGAAAAGATAGGACTCTGTCTCTACCTGGGTTTTGTGCTTTTCCTGTCTTCAGAACTAAAGGCAGCTGTGATAGTGTCTCCATTTTTGTCAAAGAACATATTACCTCCAGGCCTGATCATGAAGGACTCACACACTGATGGACTTTCCAACATAATGAACATATCATTCCCAAAATCAGATCCCATTAGGCTAAATCTCTCCAAAACCAGATGTCTAAGTAATACATTACTTGTCCCCGATGACCATGTAAGATTCCTCAGTGTTCTAAATGATCTCCCCATTATTTTGGGTGATTGCAACTTACCGTCGATGAGCTGGAACAGTTATACTTCCAATTTAGGATATGTGCAAAAATTCCTAGACTTATGTTCATATGTAAATACTAGGCAGTCAATCTGCAGGCTAAGTTCCTCCAGCCTAAGAGAGGAAAAGATGAGACAGACCAAGGAAACTTTAAGGCTGCCCATCCAATTACATAGGTTTGCCTTGACGGTGAGAAGGGTGCTACTCTGTTTGACATGTAATGGAATTTATTCCGAGGTGAGGGATACAATGGGATATGAATCTGTCATGCCAACGTGTCTTATTTATCTGTTAATGAGGGTTTACTTTATAAACAAACACTCCTTTGAGCAGTTGGTAAACAAACCTAGATGACACAGCATTCTTGACCTGATTCTTACACGTATGTCTGGCTATTGCACTCCTTTGGTAACTCCCCCCCCCCCCCCCAGTGAAGTTTGATCACAGACTTGTGACCTTCTCCTTTAAACTCGCAAAAGTCCCTACAGCAAACACCAATGAATGTAAGGACTATAAACATGCCAACCTCAACACTGTCTATGATGAATATAAAAAAAATCACTTATGACTATGCCATCACTGACCTTAAAACAGCTGAAAGCTTCATTAAGGGATTCTACACATATTTGTCTAGAGGTAGCAGTCTCAACTAGAACCATGTATAATGGGAAATTCAAAAAATAAACCACCCAGTGGTCAACCTTCATAAATAACTCTACAATAAAAGGAAGACACTTTTTAAATTATATACCAGATCCAAACCCCCTCTTTTCAAGGAAAATATCAAACCCATTACAAAACAAACTCAAAAATACTAGAACACTCTCAGGGCCACTAAAGCAGTTCATGAACTTAGGCTTGCATCTGAAGCCAGATATAAATATAAATATAAATAATTATTTAACTATGTCAGAAAACTAAGAAACAATACCCTACATTGCTTTGAATTTATTCATAATGATACCTCCTGATCTGATCAAATTGGCATTGCCAATATCATTGCAAACACATTTAATACTAACTTCACCCCTGAGACTTCTGTCCAAAGCCATGAAATACCCATATCCCTTACTTTTCCAATTATCTCTAAAGATCATTTACAGAAAGTGCTAACCAAGATCAAAAATACTTCCTCCATGAGAGTTGACAATGTACCTGATTCCTTAATTAACAGTGTTACACATGTCCTCACAGACCCTCTCTTTAAGCTGCTTAACCCAAGTTTAGCTTCTGTCTTTTTCCCTGGTGAATGACACACTGCAGTGGTGATGGCTGTCCACAAGGATGGCCATGCAACCAACTCAGGCAATTACAGACAGACTTATCAGTCTTACAAGCCTAATCTGCAAAGTCACAAAACATATTATAACTGCCCTTGTAAACATACTGCATCAAGAATGGTATTAGATTTGGCTCCAACAGTTTGGCTTTGTAAAGGATAGATCCTGTTTTCTGAATTTGGTAAACTGCTTTGAAAGTGTTACAAGAGGCTGTAGATGGTGTCAGTGTGGTACACATGGCATATATATTGACACGGCCAGGGTCTCTAAAGCCATTTCCCATGAGTAGTAATTTGAGCTTCTAGATTCTTCCATCTTTTCTAGTATTTAAACCCTGTATATACAGGGAGCTGTGTTTGTTTTTACTAGGCTGAGGAGTAGTGATTCATCACTGTGACAAAGCAGAAGTTCCATGAGGCTCCAAGAGCAGAATACATTTTTTCTTACATTTATTTCATTGAATTGCACTTCTTAACGCTAATAGTTGTGCTATACAGCTAATGTACTACATTTTGCACTGTTATAAAGCTTTTATTTTACTGTTTTGCTACATTTTGTACTGTTTATACTGTTTAACTGTATTTTCATTGCTAGATAGTGATTCATTACTGTAATTGCATTTTTATTGAATTACTTAGCTGTAAACTGCTTTTTCATACTGAGAGTTGTGTTTTCTGTTTGTGAGTGCTCTACCTGTGCTTTTCTGTGCATTTTTTGTGAGGTTTCTGTGTTTTAGTCAGGTAGCATAGTCTGGATAGAGGGTTGCTGTTATCCAGGCCTGGTTGTTTTGCCTGTTGAGTTTCCTGCATTTCTAGCACCCATCTTCTGCTGGTAGTGTCTTGTCTTCACTGTTAGTGAGAGTAATATGGTTACCTGACCTTCTCTAGCATGAGTGATTGGTTGAAAGAGCAGGGGCAAGCAGGACTGGGTAGTAATTTGAGCATCTAGATTCTTTTACCATTTCTGATATTTATACCCTGTGTTTGCAGGGTGTTACACTTGTTTGCTCATTTGCACTGCTGCTGAGCTGTTTTAACCCATTGTGAGGTATCTCAGTTGCATGTTTTCCCTTACCAGCACTCCTGTGTAACTGACACCCTCCCTTGCAACTACTGTGAATTTATCCAGCCCTACTCACACCTATAGGTACTCTATTCTGATAGTACCCACTCTACCATCCTTTACTTCTCTTCCACAGATTCTGACAACCATGGATGGACAATTTCCTGTGATTTCTCCTGCTAGTCTTGTTGATTTGGACATCCTGAGACAGTGTAGCAACTGCCTCATGTACATGGACAACTTTCTTCTTCTACCACCTAGGAACACAATATGTGAGAGATGGAATTACATTAAGAGCCTAGAATCCTTGCTGTCTCAAACCCAAGCCAGTACATCTGGCACTAAGAAGATTGTCTGCACAAACACCACAAGCACCACACCTCTACCACCACCCACACCTGTACAGTACATTTCTACATATGTGGAGGTTCTCAACAAAAACATGCCTAACAATAGAGACCTCCGAGGCAAAAGCACACACACACATCACAACCCACTGCACCAAGCACCACACATAGTACACATGCCTGTGTCTCACAGCCTCTAAGGCCCAGCCACAAACCCGACATACTAGTCATAGGAGACTCTATCATGAGACACACAACTGTGTCCCTCACCCGGCTAGATAAGGGGAAAGTCACAGTAAGCTGCTTGTTAGTTGCTAGAATCCCCCATATCACTCACGCACTCAAGTCTCTCAACAACAGGTACTATTATGACTCTGTCATAGTCCATGTTGGTGTGAAAGACTTGAGACATACCTCTCTGGACTATATGAAGAGAGACATGATTGAGCTCGCTGAATATGCGTCCCAGGCAGGTATGTCCTTAGCCTTAAGCAGCATCCTATCGTCACCCAGAATGATGCTTCAGTACAAACAGAAAATGATTGACTTTAACAATTGGCTTAGTTTATGGTGTCATTCCAAGGGGATCCAGTACCTGACAGCCTGGGAGGACATGACTGACAGACCATGATGCTTTGCCAGAGATGGCCTTCATCTGTCTCCCCTGGGCTTCAGACTTCTGGAAAAGGCTCTTGCCTCCCCCATAGTGCCTTTTCTAGGCACAGTCATGAGGACAAAATTACCAATGTGAAAAATTATTTTAAATGAAATTTAAAAGTCATGCTGCTAAACGCTAGGAGTCTTAACATGAAACAGCACTCATTGCAAGCATTCCTTGCCCTGGAAGCTGCTGACATTTGTGCAGTCACTGAAACCTAGTTCAAAGCTTTGGAAAGCACCCCAGCCTTACCAGATTACTTGTCCAACCATACTTTCAGACCCCAAACAGAGGGCTACAAAGCCAAAGGAGGTGGAGTTTCAATATTTATCAAAGACATACACACCTCCAGGCTGGACAAACAGTATGACGTACAGGAGACACTCCAGGCGCACTAAACTATTGACAAAACACCTATTCAAATCTAAGCTAGCTACAGACCCCCAGCCATGACTCAGAAGGCCCACTCCACCTATCTGGACTTACTTGAATCCATCAAGATTGAACCCTCTACCCTGATCCTGGGTGACTTTAACTATCCAACCATAGAGTGGAAGACCTAGTCTAGCTCAAACACGAATGCCCAGAGATTCCTCAACTTTGTCAATGCCAATACATTGGATCAGCTGGACAATGCCCCCACAAGAGGTGAAAATATCCTGGACCAGGTACTAACCAACATGAGTAGCCACTGTAACATTCCTACAGTGTCATCCTCCTTGGTAAGACCCAACCATAAAGCAATCACTTTCAAAGTCACCATCTCCCCTGACCCCCCCCCCCCCCTTGCCAGGGTCAAACAAAAAAAACTTTTCCAAAGCTGACTACAACCTCCTGAGAGCAGGTATAAGCAGCTTTACAGCCACCATCCCTTCAGTTGAATCAAGCACTAATGTCCAACCCTACACCAATAAACTATATGAGCACCTATATAGCTGCATGGACTCAGCAATACCAGACAGGACCAAATCATCTTTCTCAAGGAAGAGTAAACCTGTCTGGTGGACAGCAGCAATAAACAGACTCTATAATAAAAGGAAAAAATTGCTGTCCAGGACCAAGAAGAAGCAGGTGCCAAGTTGGAAGCAATCTCTTCTTTGTCTGAACAAGCAAATAAGTTCACTGGTGAAATCATCTAAGGCTAACTTCGAGTCCAAATTGGCCACATCCACTAAGGACAATCACAAGGCCTTCGCATACATCCGCAATCTCAAAGGTAACTCTCAAATCTGCTCTGAACTGGTAGTCAAGAATACCACATACATGAACACCATAGAGATAGCCAACCTGCTGGCAGACAAGTTCAGTGAAAACTTCACCCCCTGCCCCCCCATCAGTAAACCAGGACATCCCCAGCACCTGCCCCCTTCCCCTCATTACCAGAGAGCAGGTTATTAATGCCCTCTCAAAGGCAAAAAATGCAACCTTCTTGGGACTCAACAACATCCTTGGCTGCGTCCTACATGAATTCAGGCAAGAGCTTTCAGCACCACTAGGCACCCTATTCAGCCAAAGACTGTGCACCGGCTTCATCCTAGCAGAATGCAGGACAGCCACTGTCATCCCTCTGCACAAAGGTGGAGCGTCCACCAACCCAGGCAATTATAGGCCCATCAGCCTAACTAGCCTGATCTGCAAGGCCATGGAACACATTATCATGGACCTTATAAACAAGGACATTGGCAACCTCCAAACGTTTGATCCCACACAGTTTGGTTTTGTCAAAGGGAGATCATGCCTGTTAAACTTGGTCATCTTCTTCGAAACAAACCCACGGATGAGGGCAAGACAGTACACACCACCTATCTTAACCTAGCCAAAGCCTTCAACATTATTCCCCACTCAGGCATAATAGATAAACTCTCCCAGCTAGGCATCAACCCATATGTTGCCAGATAGGTAGCTAACTGGCTCACTGATAGAACCCCCTCAGTCAAAATAGGGGAAGCCACCTCTAGTAGTAGACTCTTAACAAGCGATGTACCCCAAGGATCGGTCTTGGGGCCTCTACTGTTTAGGATATACTTTTCTGAGGTGCAGTCCAAAACCAGTGATCTGTGGCTGACCAAGTTTGCAGATGACTGCAAGCTGGGCACTGTCATAAATTCCCCTAGTGATGTGAACATCCTCCAAGAGGGCCTTAACCAAGCTAATTACTGGTGCCAGAAGCATGGCCTCAAACAGAATGCCAAGAAATGCATCATTATCCCCTTTGGGGAAAATGGTGTCCCCACTAATTATCACATTAATAACAATGTACTAAGCACACAATCATTCGTAAGGGACTTGGGCACCCAGAATGATAGCAACCTGACTTTTGGCCACCATGTTGCCTCCATTGTACGGAAGCCTTTCTACATGGCCCACATCATAAATAAGGGTATTTCATCCAGGAACAAGGAGGTCATAACATCCCTGTACTCCTCCCTTATCAGACCCATTATCGAGTACATTGCCCCCTTCGGCATGTACCTTGCCAAGCACATGCAGCAGCTGGAGGGACTACAGAGGTTCCTGACCAGGAAAATCCAGGGTCTCAAACACCTATCCTATACAAATAGGCTAAAAGCCCTGTCCCTCTACTCAGTCTCATATAGACTGCTCAGAGGTGACCTGTGTCTGGCATACAAGGCCATCTCAGACTCAGCCTTACCACTACTCCACACCGATTGCAACACCGTAAATAAAAAGCAAACTGATACGGGTTCAAACACAATAAAAACTCGGCTCGGACAGTGGAATGACCGTTTAATACCAAAACACGAATACAAAAAAAATGCAGTGTGTGATTGTCAACAGTTCAATATGTATGTATTTCTTTAAGGAAATTTATTGCGAGATTTTATTTTGGTGCCAAATTTGGTATTTAATGAACACAATATTAATCAATTTTGTTCTGAAGAAGTCTGCTAGCCAGATGAAAGTGCTTAACCTGTTTGTTGTGGAGTTTTTCTACCTGTTAGTTGTGGAGATATTCGTGTTTTGGTATTAAACGGTCATTCCACTGTCCGAGCCGAGTTTTTATTGTGTTTGAACCCGTATCAGTTTGCTTTTTATTTACGGTGTTGCAATCAGACTCAGCCTTGATGGAGTTGCTGCATATCCATAAGTCAAACTCCATTAGTGAAACCTACATGCAAGGTCTCACCCTGGTCTGTGACATTAATAGAACTTGTTGGTGGGGTAGATTTGTGTCGCAATGGCTCCCTCATCTGTGGAATAGACTTCCTCTCCATGTCAAGCAGTGTACCTCATTAGCCCTCTTTAAAAAGAACCTGGACGACTGGATGGGAAACAGAAAATATACCCCTGGGATCCCTCCTGTGTCCCTGCTGGACAGGGAAAACAAGTGCTGACTTTGTGGGAACATGGGTGAGATTTTTGTCTAGGCTTATAAGGGCCTCCGGGCCAATAGCTTAGTATCGTCCTATGAACCTATAAAACTATGAATCTATGCTGGCATCATACAAAAGCTAAAAGCTTTAAAAATCAGCCCATATGTTGTAAGATGTTTAGTGACCTGACTGGAAGACAGAACCCACACAGCATGACTTACAGGTCCTTAATCAGAAAGTATGAAAGTGTCCAGCAGTGTCTGTCAAGGCTCAGTGCTGAGACTTTTCCTTTTTGGCTTTTATTACTCAGGTCTCCAAGCATATAGCCAAGAACTCTGGCTAACAAAGTTTGCAGATGACTGTAAAGTGGATGTTTTTATTAATTTTCCCTCCAACATACAAAACCTCAAGGTTGAACTCTTCCTAGTAAACTCTTGGTGTATGAAAGATGAACTCAAACTAAATACTAAAAAGAGTAGTCTCATCACTTTTGGTAGACCCCCCCCCCCCCACACTGTATAGACAACACACCACTATAAAACAAAAATGTAGTCGGGGACCTAGGAATCTGGGTTTATATTTCCCTCTCTTTTGATCATCATGTGACAACAGTTGTCAGGGTATCCTTTTACTTAGTAAATTAATTGCCAAAGGAATATCATCAAAGTCTAGATAGCTAATCAGTCTGTTATACTCAGCAATGATCAAACCAGTTATCACTTACAAAGCCACATTCAGGATATATCCCACCAAGCATATCAAACAATTAGAATGACCAAAAAAAAAATCACAGACCTAAAGCCCATGAGCTGTCAAGACAGACTGCAAGCTCTATTCCTTTATTCAATGTCTTACAGACTTTTGAGTGAAGATCACTGTCTTGCTTACCATGGCATTTGAAACCTGGTTGTCCAGGACATCCTGTATCTCTATAATTCTAATGGTTCCACCAACACTAGAACCAGAGACCTAAATCTTTACCAACAGATAAATAATATACTGTGGAGGGACATGTTTTTTTACCCAATGTCTCCCTAACCCCTGGAATAAACTTTCCCTATATGTTAAACAGTGTGACAAACTATCTTTCATAACCTATATGACAGGGAGTGTTTTCAGAACTTTACTCTGGGATTGACTGATATGACATAAATGGTCAGAAGACTCAATGGCATTGGAATATCTGTGAATCTGTGGATGGCAAGGCTAAACCTGATTGATTCTTTTAGGGAGACAGTTGGGGGGCATCTGTCCCAGGATGTTTGCCCTACCTCTAAATCTCTGTTGGAGACCAGAATTGAATTGTCTGCATATCTAGAATCTGGGTTGTTGTAGAAAGATATCACACATGGATGAGGGTGGCAAAATCCTTGGAATACTCCATTGCATTTTCTGTTCTTGTAGCACATCTTTCCTGTTATTAGGCTAAAGATGGTAAACCATGCAGTGGAATCATCTATGGAGGCCAGTGGCTTTCTTGCCTCAATCTTTGTCATCTTCTGTGAATATGGAATGCATAAGGCTAAATTTTGGAACCATAATATCTGTCTTATCCTACAGCATTGCTTAACAGCAACACCCCCCTCAATGGACTAACAAATAAACAATCTTCCCACATTTATATTTTAAAATCTACTGACAAAACAACTTTATTGGCATTAAAATATGGAACATGTCCCTGGAGTACTTGAAAGGAAAAAATAATAAAGCCCTTAGAGCAGAAAACATCATAGCCAAAATGAAAGACTGGGAGCTTTGGCAACAAAAACAAAACTACTTTCCTTTAATGCCATAAACAGCTGCATAAAGAAAAGTCATTCCTTCTAATCCCTACCCTCATTATCAGTGTGTGACTGCATGCTGCCTTCTGCAATCTCCTTAGCACATCCTGTTACCCAATATATCTGGATACAATGAAATGACTCGATTGCACACTCAGGAGATGGGGTAAGAATGTGGAAATGATTTATTTCTCCTCCAGTTTTACATTTATAGTCGCTGCAGAAATTCCAGATTGGCAATGGTGGGCACATCCTCTCTCTTTCAGCAATGCTACATGTCTGTAGTACTATAACTGCACTTATTGCTCAATGTTATGTACATGTGCCTGAAGTGTCTCCTTCCAGAAAGCATGCAGTCATGGAAAATGGTCTCTCAAAATCATATTCAGTAATGACAACCTGAAACATCTTCAGTAAAAGTATTGCATGTGGTGGGCAATACAAAAGCAGCAACAGACCAGTCACATCATAGCTGCTGTAGTGATAACCTTCATGTCAACTATCCTCTCTGATGGCAGGTAGGCTCCTGCAGTTCATGTCATGACTCCATAAAGAGTAGTAGTTATTGAGGATTCATTGAGTCTGTCAGAAAGTGTTAGTATCAGAAATGCTTCTCAGCTGTCAGAAATATATGATACAGTCCATGACACAAAGTAGACAGGCATATGTAGCTTATCCTGGTTGATCTGATTTTTAAACTTCCTTTTCATCTTATTAATTCTTCATTCTTTTATATCACACCTAAAATAAAATGCAAATATTTTCAATCACAGTACAAAAAGAAAAATAACCGATTCTCTGCCTACACATTTAAAACTTAGCACTCCTCCCCTGTGTGTGCCATACTGCTGCCTACAAGCTATGCCTGATGAAAGTGTAAGAGAAGTCCTGTAGTAGGATAATAACTAACCTGGTCTTTGAGTGATTATGAACTGCTACAGTATACATTCCAGGCTAATAACAAACCTTACTGTACAAATTGCGTATGCCTCTGGAAGCGCTTATTAATTAGCAAGCCATAGCACATTTCCTGGGGATTGCTACCATGCTGGCTGAAGACAGATGGCTGTTGCTACTCTTTCTTATACTTGTAATTTATATGGGCCCCTTTTGTTAGGAGGCTTGAGTTTAATCAAACCGTTAAATGCAAAACAGCCTCAATGTGTGGTGATTTTATTTTTATGTTGAATGTCTGCTTGTTCTTTTTCATTTTACATCGTGGTCTTTGGTAGCACTTAAATACACTAAAATAGCTACCTGCATTTCAGAAGAAGATAGAACAAGTAACTAAGCATCACAGTAAACACAATTATGCACCTACAATAAAAGTACTTCTTTAGCAAAGACTCCACTGAATTTGCAAAGGCCATGGCACACATAGATCCATAGGTAGTTACTAGGCACATGGCCCTGGAGACCACTAAGCAAACTAGCTCAATTTCCCCAGAGCACTGTCTGGTTAAATGAGCTGCTCAGATTCACACCTGGCAAATTAAAGCTCAGAGAATCAAACCCTGAACTACAAGAAGCAACTCAACAGATTATAGCCTTAATCCTCTGTGCTAACTACCAGGCACTTCTTGACATATTTTGGTCAATATTTAGCCAACATGGATAAAGAGAACATGGAAGTGAAATACTCTGTTTAACTTAAGTAAAGTCTTTGGCTCCATGCATAGAAATTATGCTGGCTAATCAGTTCAGCCCTGAGCTGGCTCCAGAGCTGTGTTAGCAACTGGTCTTTCAGGGTAACGGCTCAGTTAATCACAGTCATATCAGTTGTTCAAAAAGATACTGTCCTGGGGAAACTCATATTTACTAGCTTCCTTGCCAACAGTGTTTATTATAGCTGATGACCCAGCTGTTTGGTTGTCCAGAAAAATCTACCAACTTAATGAGAAGAGTGCTGTTACTTAATGTAAAATATATCATTGCTTCACTGACACTGATCTCATTTTGAACTTTAATAAGACACAAGCTGTGCTGTTCAAAACACCAAAGAACCATAATGCGGTGCCAAAAAAAAATAGGCTGTGGCATTCCAAGGTCAGTAGACACCTGTCACACAGTAAATAGTGATAAAGTGTTCTGCAGAGGAAGCAGTCTACTGAACAACTGTTATAAAAATAACCCCCACTTATTAACCAAGGAAGCTAAGACCACACTGAACAAAAGGGACATTCCACTAACATTAGAGTGTGCTATTTTATCTGCCAGCTTCTTCATTCAGTGACACAGACTGCACATAATTAAGAAAAAAATCTGGATTCATGATGAATGCATCTAAATTATTTTATTTTTATGTACTCATTTATTTTATATTTGTCACCAGGTATATGGACTGTTCAAATTACCATTTTCAGCCCAGACAAAAAAAAAACAGCAAATAAACCAGGACTAAGTAGATACACAGTATGAATAAGTTTGAAATGTGATATATTATGAGTATACAGAGATGTGAATATACTCAGAAAGTCATTGGCTGGTATTCATAGCAGATGGTAATATAGTTCAACTCACTCTGTTCCAGTGAGGATCGTGGGAAGTGTCAAACCATGCCAAGCCTCACCACCACCACCACCACTACCACACACACACACACACACACACACACACACACACACACACACACACACACTTGTTTAGGACCATACATAAATGCATGCATTCTTTTGAATTCACCTTCCTTGTTATTTTAAATTTATATTTAGCTACCAGATTATTTTAAATTATATTTAATGTTTAATAAAGCAAAATTTGTTTGAGTTTTTCTTTTGAATCAGAGCAGTCTTAAACATTTTTCTAGCAAGATGTGAAAAAATTGCTAACAAATAATACAAAAATTACCCATTTCAGTATCTTTCAACCATAAAAGACCGCTCAAACTGTTGTCATCATAATCCACTAATCACCGTACCCATCAGTTACAGCCATGTTATTGAATGTGTATACCTTTCATGTCTGATTCTGATAACAAAATGGCAACAATAAACTATTCCAACATGATCTACATGAATGCACACTAGTTATGCAAAGCCAGACTGATGACTCATGACAGCAGGAGCAGTCATTTTTCATTCACGGACACCTCGTACTCCCAGCCATTATAGCCACATTGTTGACTCTGTGCACCTTGGAAGTCTGCTTGTGGTAGAAAATAATAGCCTTAATGTAGTACACATTTGTTTCACACAAACATGCAGGCAGAACATTAAAGTATTCCATATTAATGGTGGTTTAAAATAAAAAAATAGAGCACTGTAAGCTACATTCATCCACAGACAACCTCCCACCATCCACAGCAGTTACAGCCACTTTGTTTACTGGGCACACCTCTGATGTCTGATTGTGATAAAATAACAGCTACTGTAAATGTATTTCAACTTTCACACAGACCATAGCCATAATGAGGCATTCCAATTTACATCACACAAATGCTTTAGTCCTGTAAAGCCAGAATAATGAATAAATGAGAGAAAACAGTCATGTTCATCTATAGGCAGATCCTGCACCCAGCACTATATCTATTTTGTTGTTTTTACACCTCTCAAGACACCCATCTGTAATAAAAAATGAAATAAGGGACATACAGTAGTGTAAATAGCTCAGCTCTAGTTTACACAAACACTCCTATGTTCACCAGCACCTAGATCAAAGTAATCACCCTACAAAATTGTCTACTAATTATATCTGCTTGCTTGCCAGTACAAAAAAAAAATAACATGATTTGCTGACATTGCTACTGCTCTTGGACACCTTGAGTATCCCTTTACCAGTTAATATACGTAAGCTTTCTTGTCTTTGCTGTATCATGAATCAGGTAGATCACAGGATAGCAAGAGGCAGGAAGCCCACAGATTGGTCAGGAGAGATTTCTTTACATGACAATAAATCACAGCTGTAGCACCCTACCGCTGCACTGGTCAGTGCCCCCCCCCACCACCACGGTCTGAACCATATATTACTGGAATAGTAGGCCCAGTGGCCTTCAGAATCACCCCTATTAAAATCCACCACAGCCCTGCACTAATGAGCTGAGCGATGCTTCATACCATTTACCAGTTCATATTCTAAGTTCCCAAAAAGGCAACATTTCATTACCCATAAATGACTCCACTGTGCAGTTGGAACAACTATGTAGCTCAGCTCTTTAGCACAGGTGTTAAGACCACACACGGGTACTGATCCACTGCAATCTAAAAAATGTGCAAGTGCGCACACACACACACACACACACACACACACACACACACACACACACACACACACACACATATTTTGACACTGACAACAGCCATTCGTGCACACTCACAGACCTAGTCACACGATGCATACTCATAAATTCATGCACTCCCATTCAGATATAGCACAAGTTTACCTACATTGGCTATATGTTCACAGTGAAGTGAGCCTCTTCACCCTGTACTGGTCCCCACCACTGAAACAGAGATGTGCACCACAAAAATGTAATTCACAGTTACACCTTTGGATGTCTGGTTTAACCAGTACTTGCATAACTCTGGCAAGGGTTTCTTCAGTGGCGTCCTAGGTAGAATCTGTGAGAATACATATGCAGGATTTGTTGTTTTGGCCATTTAATATAAACTGAGATAAATGAGTCATATTGCATAGAGTAAATGAGCTGATAGGTTTATAGACTGAAGGTTAGTTTTATATCTGGATAATGCCTACCCTGGTGTCTCCTTCATATCTTTTCTCCTGTCCAAACAGGTTATAGCCAGGAAGAAGAATTTCTGAGTCCAGTATAAGTGGTCAAATCCAAGTATCTGCAGTCACCAAATCGCCATGTTTAAATAAAGTGATCAATTGTTTTGCAAAGATAGCTTATTGCAGATGTTATGTGTATAAATGTGGACTAGCAATATTCCAGTAGTGTTAGACTAGCTCTTATCCCAAGGATCAATGAGAACATAATTCTCTATCATAGGCCCAGAGTTGGGATGACTACTGCCATATAGAGTTAAAGATGGCTTCCTGGTTGTGGAAATATGCTTCTTTTTTTCCAAGTAGTATTGTCTAGTATCACATAAATATCTGAGCCCTGAGTCTAGTACAGAGGCATATGGAATTATATGCATAAGTGTTGGAGCACATAACATGCATATGACTACCAGACTGAAAACAGATAATAAATAATGTGCATATGTCATTCAAAAAAAGGCAGTGCAATCAGTAATGATAGCAAACAGAAGAGAACTGTTGGCTTTCCAGAGCCTGAAAGATATAGATACATTTTTTTCAAATTTTGTATTACAGTCTGGTTATAAAAGAAGAAGCAGTTAACTATTTTAACTTTCCTTGGAAAAACTAAGAATAAATGCTCTCAGAAATGTAGTCAATGCTCAGTATAAGAGTATTTTGAGAAATTTCATGGGAAAACACAAAATATGTCTTTGATGTCCAATAAAAGGTTTATGAAGAATTTAATGAGAAAATTAAACGTACACTATACGTGTCTGACACTGATTTGGTCAAAAGTCATAACGTCAAAATGAAACATTCAAATGTGCAAATATCTGAATAGTTTATTTTCTAAAGTGTGGTATACTGTAGAAGCTAGTCAAACAGCAGAAGAATTCATCATCTTGTGCATTGTATCAAAGTCAGTATATAACCTTTCCTGAGGTGCAGGGACTTTGGAATCGCTATGTTAAGGAAGGGAGGTGGGGTTCAGGGCATTTTATGTAGCTAAAGACAGGAATGCAATGTGCTAAAGTGCAGTAAATGGTGGGTTATATAAGATTATACAATGACCCCCCACCCATTAATATTCCAAAACGTACACGCTGATTGGTCACCGTGCCCGTTGTAAATCAGACTTATACTAATAGAAAAAGGTCCGGTCGCCTGGATTTTTTCCATTAGTATAAGTTTTTACTTTTTTTTGTTAGGCAGCAACAGAGAACAGAAGAGCTCCATTGCTGTATTCTCGCTATGTTAAACGAGTTTAACATAGCGGGATATCTTAAAAAAAGGCAACGGAGATATTCCTTTCTCCATTGCTTTTTTAAAGCTGTCTCGCTATGTTAAACTGTTTAGCATAGTGAGACAGCTTTAAAAAAGGGAACGGAGGTCTTCCTTTCTCCGTTGCTTTTTTTAAAGATATCTTGCTATGTTAAACTCATTTAACATAGCGAGACAACTTTAAAAAAGCAACGGAGATCTTCCTTTCTCCATTGCTTCCTCTACACACAGCTCTGATGTACTGCATAAGCATACGCATGCGCAGTACATCAGAACTGCTCCAGGATACTGGACAGCTGCGGAAGGGCAGCACGGAGGCATTATACAAAGCCATTATTTAAGAAAAGTAAGTATTTTTCTTCTTAAATAATGTCATTGTATAATAGCAATAACCCACTTCTGGGTGTGAGTAATGCTGGATTTACCCACGGTTGTTTTTGTTTGGCCACTCGGGCTTCGCCCTCGTGACCAAACCACACCAACTGTGGGTAAATCCAGTATTACCCACACCCAGGCGTGGGTTATTGGTTAAATAAAGCACCATATGATGCCATGTATGGTAAGTAGATCATACTGATAACTGTGTATTTAATGACAGTAAGATGCATAAAGCTGCACCCAGAGCTGTTAGCCAGTTTTGCAACACAGCTTTATTGCATACAGCCAAGAAAATGCTTGCAGTCCATGACTATGCTTAGTGTTTAGAGAATATGTGAATGGCAAGTCCATCTGAGGTGGCAAGTTGAAAAAATTTAACTTTTGCAAAGGCTGTCTGAAAAGATTTCGAGCTTGCATAAACTAAAGCACTGTTGGTGATTCCCTGCTGGGTGAGGAAAGTAAACCTATATTTTTTGTCTGTGACTGATAAAGCTGCTTTCTGTTTTACCTGCTCCATTTTGTTATCTGTTTTAAGAAATTTTCTTGGCCTGGTGTTTTTCTTCTATGTGAAAAGTGTTGCTGTTGTTGTCTTTCGACTTTTCCTGGTTAGGGTTCGCCACAGCGGAACTCCGGTCTGCTAATGATTGGCAGTATATTTTTACAAATGCTGAGGTGCCAGCTCGACATTCAACCTTCAACGAAGGCATGCCCATTTACGCGGGGAGGACATGCAGACTCCACACAGAAGGCACTCCAGCCGAGAATCGAATGGGAGAACCTCTTGCTATGAGGCACCAATGCTACCACTGCACCACCGCGGAAGTCCTTCTTCTATGTGAAAAGTAGTCACTTAAATTATCTACGCTGCATATTTTGCAGATTTTTTCATAGGTTAAATTGTCTCTAGAGTGACACTTTAATACTTAGTGAAATTCTGGGCCTTTGTCTTTGTCTAAAAGGATTTCAGTACTGCATAAACTAAACCACTGCTGGTGATTCCTTGCTGAATGAGGAAAGTAAATATATATATATATATATATATATATATATATATATATATATATATATTCTGTCTGTGACTGGTAGAGCTACTTTCTGTTTTATCTGCTCCATTTAGTTTTCTGTTTTAAGAAATTTGCTTGGCCTGGTGTTTTTGTTCTATGAGTGAGGTAGACACTTAAATTAACTAGGCTGCACATTTCACATTTCTTATTGGTTAAATTGTCTCTTGAGTGATTCTTAAATACTCTGTGAAATTCTGGGCCTTTATCTTTGAAAAGATTTCAAGCCTGCATAAACTGAAGCTGCTGGTGATTCCCTACTGGGTAAGGAAAGTAAACCTATGTTTTTTGTCTGTGACTCATAGAGGTGCTTTCTGTTTTACCTGTTCCATTTTGTTTACTATTTTAAGAAAGCTACTTGGCTTGGTGCTTTGTTCTGTGTGAGAGGGAGACACTTAAATTATCTAGGCTGCGCATTTCATGTTTTTTTCATTGGTTAAATTGTCTATTGAGTGATACTTAAATACTCAATGAAATTCTGAGCCATTGTCTTTGTCTGAAATGATTTCAAGCCTGCATAAACTAAAACACAGCTGTTGATTCCCTGCTGGGTGAGGAAAGTAAACCTATATTTTTTGTGTGTGACAGATACAGCTGCTTTTTGTTTTACCTGCTCCGTTTTGTTTTCTGTTTTCAGAAATCTGCTTGGCTGGTGTTTTTGTTCCATGGGACACAGGTAGACACTAAAATTATCCTGGCTGCACATTTCACATGTTTTTTCATTGGTTAAATTGTTTCTTGAGTGATACTTAAGTACACAGTGAAATTCTGGTCTATTGTCTTTGTCTGAAAAGTTTTCAAGCCTGCATAAACTAAAGAACTCCTGATGATTCCCTGCTAGGTTTTCCCACTCACCCTGCCCTTTGTAAATCTGCTTTTTAAACCTGGTGATTTTAAGCTGTTCACCCCTACTGTAAATTGAGCTTAATAGGCTCCTCCCTTTCTACACTGCTGTTGATATCCTGAATTATTCGTCTTTCCTTGTGCTTATATTGAAAATAGTGCATTTTGCATATCATTGTCTATTCTACTTTATTGAATTCATTATCTAGCTAGCTGTTGGATAAAGTACTGTATTTTTATATCTAGCAAGCACTTGTTCTTATATCAAAATAGGTCAGTGGATTTTCCATTTAGTGCACTGGGAAGTAGTCTGGTCTGTTTGGGTTAGAGAAACATTTGAGATTTCTGAATGTAGTTTTATTGGCTGGAGGGCTTATTAATCAGCTTATCTTGTTTTTAATGCCTTTATAAGTTATGTATAGTTGAGTGGCTCTTGGCTCATTTATTCAATGCAAAGTACTTTTATTGAATAATCACACTTTTATAAGCTGTTTAAAGTACACTGCTGTATCCATATCTTTAAGTTTGCTTGTGGTAGCATTTTGTACCTTTTAATTTTGTTTGTGGTAGTATTTCACTCTAGACACTCCTTTACTATGCTTTTACATTAGGAGGACTGGGATTTTTCATCTACTGATAATAGGTGTTTACTTGGTCTATCTGAGCTGGGAAATGCACAAAAGGGCTCTATATATATTTTTTGCACTTCTATGCACTTGATTTACACTGTTCTGATGCCAAGATATCATAGACTAGATTCAGACCTGTTGAATTTAGCCTTTATTGATACACTTGAGCATTAAACCAGCCATCTTATATTAAGAAGGGCTCCCCTGCACCCTTGTGGCAGAAGAGTATGGATTCAGCCTTGTCTGGGCTGGGGATTGCTAGAGGAAGGTTCATTGTGTGCTTTCCCATTGGTAGATTAGCTTAAAAGTGTTTTAATTTTGCCTGTATTTATGCTTGCACCATGCATCAGGGGTCAGCAGTACCCTGTAGAGACACATACGCTTTTAAACTCAATTTATCCCTAGACAACCGACAGTGGAACCCTCCCAAGCTTCTCTACTGCACTACGGGCAGCTTAGTTGTGCACTGAGCAGTGTTTTACCACACTTATCATCCATTCAATTGAAAAAGCACCCTTGTTAGTCCTAGAGCAAAAACTGGTCAAACTAGTCGGCTCCCTTCCCTAATAGTGTATACGGTAAAAACCTGCTATAATGGACAGACAGTTTCCCATCATTTCACCAGCCAGCCTGATTGGCATAGGCATCATGAGGCAATGTAGTAATTGCCTTATGTATACTGACAACCACTTATTCCTAAAACAAACAAATACCCTATGTGAGAGATGTAATTACACTATGAAACTGAAATCAGTTCTCTCATGTAACAACAAACTGGACATTAAACAGGTTGTCAGCACACACACACACACACACACACACACACACACACACACACACACACACACTTCACCTCTCACACAAAATGAGGTCAGGATACATAAACCCACATATGAGGAGATACTCACTAGAAGCCTTTCAAAAGATCAGACACCTCCTAAATGTAAACCACTTGCATACACTGCTATGCAAATAGAAACCACTATATATCACATACATCAGTGTCTCAGCAAATAAGCCCCTAAGGAAAATCACACCAAAACTTAATGTCTTGGTCATAGGTGACTCCATAGATGTTCCCCCTGACCAGGCTGGACAAGAAGAAGGTCATGTTCAGCTGCCTACCAGTTGCCAGGATCCATCAAATCACATATGTATTCAAGTCACTTAACGACAAGTACTGTTACGACTCTGTCATAGTCCATGTTGAAGTGAATGACTTGAGATGTACCTCTCTGGATTATATGAAGAGAGACATGACTGACCTCTCAGATTATGTGTCCCAGGCAGGTATGACCCTAGCTATAAGCAGCATTCTACCCTCAAAAAGGGTAATGATACAATATAAACAAAAAATGATCGACTTCAACAATTGTCTTAGCTTGTAGCTTCAGTCCAGGAGGATTCAGTATCTGTCAGCCTGGGAAGACATGGTTGACAGGCCACTCTGCCTTTCCAGAGATGGCCTGCACCTGTCTTGTCTAGGCTTTTGGATACTGACAAAGGTGCTTGACTCCCCCATAGTGCATTTTTTTAGGCAATGTCAAAACAATAAAATCCTGATGCAACAAAATCAACTTGAGACAAACTAAAGGTTCTGCTGCTTAATGCTAGGAGTCGAAACATGAAACTGCACTCCTGGAAGCACTTTTCACTATGGATGATGCTGACATCTGTGCAGTCATTGAGACATGGTTCAAGGCTCTGGACAGCATCTTGGCCATGCAAAGCTGCAATGCCTTCCACACGTTAAGACCTCAAAATGAGTGTGAAAGAACCAAAGGTGGAGGTGTATCCATCTTCATTAAAGCCAAGTACATCTCAAGACTGGTTAAACTGTTTGACTGCCTTGAACTACTCCATGTCCAGTTAACTAAAATACCATACCACATGATTTCTAGCTATAGGTCCCCCACCATGAACCAAGAAAAGCACACCACCTACCTGGACTTACTGGAGTCACTCACCATACATCCCAACACCTTACTCATGGGAGATTTCAACTATCCTTCCATCAGCTGCGTGACATACATGAGTACACACATGCTCACCCAGAGTTTCTTGGACTTTGTCAATACAAATGCTCTGGAACAGATAGTCTGCACCTCCACAAGGGTCTCAAATGTCCTAGACATAGTACTCACCAACATGGAGGGGGGGCACTACACACCCCCAATGTGATGCCCTCCCTGGTAATGTCGGACCATAAATCAGTCTCATTTGAAGTAACTATTGGACCTGTCATCCCCACAGGATCAAAAACTAAGAAACTTTTCCAGAGCAAACTACAGTCTACTAAGCGATGGTATGAAAAGTTTTATACTCCGTGCAATCACAGACTACAATGATTCCTATGCAGAGGTGTACACAAATGCTCTGTAGAAACACTTAAGCAACTGTATAGACTTGGCTGTACCTGGCTGGATTAAAACCAGGTCCTCCTGAAAAGACAAGCCACCCTGGTGGATCTCAAGTATAAACAGGTTATATAGCAAAAGGAAGAAAATGATGTCTAAGAACACAAGGGAACTGACTCAGCAGAGGAAGAATTCCCTCCAAAACTTGAAAAAGCAAATCAGAAATCTTGTAAAGTCCTCTAAAGCTAATTATGAAGATTAAAATAGCATCCCTAGCTAAGGATAATATAAGGCATTCTTTAACTACATCCAAAGTCTAACACGGAACGGCCAGCTATGTGCTGAACTGGTAGTAGATGGTGTGACACCCCTGTACTGGCCCAGTAATCAAGGAGCCGCAATCCTCACCACTGGCAACAGTGAGAGATGTACACAATGGGAGGGTGACAAGTACACACACAGTAAAGTACAATTTCCCTTAAGAGCACACCGAGATCACAGTCAGCCTGGGACTTGTTTCTCCCTCTTTCTCCAGATCCCCAATAAGACTCCCCACTGGCACAGCTATAGAGTTGAGTCTTAGCCAGAATTTCAAGATATGTTCTCCCAACACTCTCTCTGTCCAACCAGTGCTTCGTGTCCCTGCCCAAGTAGCTGACACACACACACACACACTTATGCATACTTTGAGATTTGATTAATACAAAAACACACACCTGGAAAAGGCTGGCAAAGGTTTACAGCTATGCTCCCTTCTGCCCAGACCATAAGGTAGTTATCACTGCCACCAGGCCCCCTTATCAGCTACTTTAAGGCCCTTCCCAAAGAGTGACCAATCCTACCGTGTAAAGTTACTATTATCCAAATGGTAAGTGTCCCCAAGAGCAAGGCTATTTTAGGAGTGACCTGTACAGTGTCACCAAATACATATGTAAGTACTGTAAGCACTTAAATATGTCTCACAAATATCAGCCACAAAGATAGGTTTAAATATATTTAATAATAAATAATAAAAGAACAAGGAAATAATCAATACAGTTACTTCAGAGCTCAGAATCACAGAAAATATTTTAAAACAACATTGCAGGACAGTCTCAAATAAATACAGAAAACATCTAAACTAATCTTTACTATATTCTTAAGAGAAATTACTGTTCTCTAGTTACTTACTATTAGCAAGGCAAGTGCAGATGTAGTGCTGATGATGAGTGTTTCCAGGTCAAAGACAAATACAAAATGCACACAGTCTCTCTCTCTCTCTCTGAGAGAGTTCTTAAATTACTATCAAACATTACTGCTGGGTCAGCTTGGATGACATCACTCGTTGTCAGCTGTCTTCAGTTCCCAGACTAACAGAAACTAAATCTCTGTGTCAAAAATATATATCTGTCAAATGTTTGCAGACCTTGGAAGTCGTGTCTGCTGCTGAGCTGAAACTTAGAGATAACACAACTGTAAGACAATTTACGCTTATTTTCTTGAAGTTTTGCAAGTTGACTCTGTATGTTCCAGCTTCTGCTATTAAAACATACATTTGCACAGGTATATAGTTTATATATTTATTTATTTGCATTTGTTTACTGGGATGGTCCAACTGGGCCAGAGGTACCCATTTTCAGTGGAGTCCCAGGGAGAAAAGCTCCACATGTAAGACATTACACATACAATACAGAATTTACATTAGTAAAGACATGTAGTACATATTGGCAGGTTACACAACTGGTGAAAAAACAGTACATAAGTAAACATACTCATATCAAATATTGTATACAAGCAATACAGAGTATATACATGAGAACATTCCATACAAATAGTTTTCAGCTTGCAAAATTTATGTAGGACACTTCATGCAGTAGGTGCAAAGCAGGTGTTGGAATTAATTGGAGTCTAGGTAGTTACATTTTTAACACATTTAGGAGGTGTAATAGCAGAGCGATAGGCTATATGAGTACTGTTGCAGGAATCAGCCAAAGTCAGTTGATATTGTTGCAGATATAAGTGGTTGTGTGATAGTAAGGTAGGCTGCATGAGTCCCTGAATGTCTGCACCTGGATCAATTGTAGGACTATAAGGGTTGGTAAGAGTGGGAAGTAAACAGGATGGAGAGGCAGAGTATGTAAAAAGGGGGGTGGATGTGAAAGGAAGATATGAGAATAGCAGAGAGGGGTTGAGAATAGTTGTGATAGTTGAAGTTAGGCTATATGAGTTGTGGTGTTAGCACATATGCACAGCCAAGATGAGGAGAGGTGTTATTTCAGGGATCTGTTGAAGAGAGTTACTGAGTAGGTGAATATAAGTGTTGGGGGGAGGGAGTTCCAAATTTTTGCATCGGTAAAGGAGTAAAGCATCTGGCCAGCTGAGAGTTTGGGTTTTTCTACATTTACGAGCAGCTCGTTGTTGGATCAGAGCAGTCTGTTAGGATGGTATAGAGTAAGTATAGATGATAGAGGAGGGCACATAGATGGTTTATGAATGATTTTGTGAGCTGTAGTTAGTTGGATAAAGGTGAAATAGTTGGGGAGTTCAAGCCATTTTAGGTTGCGTAACGATAAGTAGTGGTGGGATGAGTAGGAAGCATTAGTTAAAAATTTAGCAATTTTGTTGTAGAATGAGTCTAGTCTGGACTTTAGCGAGGACTGAATGTTGGTGAGGAGGGGGACACTGTATAAATGAGAGGGTAATAGAAAAGAAGAGGCAAGGTAAAGTCAGGCTAATGCACTGATTAGATGTTTGTGTCAGTAGAGAGTGCCAAGCTTTTGATGTGTTTTTTGACATTGGACTAGATGTGCACGTCAAATGTGAGGTTTTCGTCTATGATGACACCTATGAGTTTTGTGCTAGGTACAATGTTGATGGTGGTACCATTTAGGGATTGAATGGTGAAGTCCTCTTTTGGTAGGGGTGTGGATTTTTGGGGGCAAAGATTATTAGTTTGGTTTTGTTGGGGTTCAGGGAAAGATGATTATTAGACATCCAAATTTCTGTGGAAGTGAGGGCGTTTTGGGTGAGTTGGTGTAGTTCTGAGGAGTTATTTGCAGTGCAGATGATATTAGAGTCATTTGCATACTGGATGACTGAAAGAGTGTGGTGTGGAAGTTATTGATAAATATGCTAGACAGAAGTAGGCCTAAAATTGAGCCTTGTGGAACACCAGTAGTGGTGTTTAGGAAAGGGTAGTAAGACTTTTGCCATTTAGTTGATTGTTGTCTGTTAGTGAGGTAATTAGAGAACCAGTTTAGAGTTTGAGGTTAGGTGCCCATGTTAGAGAGTTTTGTTAGAATGAAAGAGTGGGATATAGTATCAAAAGCTTGAGAAAGATCAAGGATTAGTGAAGATACAATTTTACCAGTGTCACAGGCTCAGTTGACAGCATCCATGAAGGATATGAGGGCAGTGGTGATACTATGTCCTGGCCTAAATATATGTTGGGTGGGGGAGAGGATGTGGTTGTGAGTTAGATGGTGAAGAAGTTGAGAATGAATACATGTTTCCAGATTCTTAGAGATGGGTGATAGTATAACAGTGGGTCAGAAGTTGGCAGTGTCTATGTTGGGGCCTACTTGTGTAGAGGGAGGATATAAGCTTTTTTCCTGATGATGGGGATATAGAATTCTTGGATAGGGTACACTGTGGACACATCCTTGAAGTTCAGTACTGTACAAACCCTGTTCAACACACGCTTCTGTACCAGTAGATTTATATACACATAACATATAGTTCTCTTACATTTGTAAGACAAGCATATGAATCATATTAATATTCACAAATGACATAGAATTATTTGCAAAATTCCAGATAGCTGGGCTGGCACTGTCATGGATGCTACCACTCATACTATACCAGAAAGAATTTCCAATCTTCTAGCTGACAGATTTGGCGCAAACTTCACCTCCCTGACCCCACCAGCCATATCCCAAAGCATACCTGACACTAATCCTCTGCCTAGTATCTCTAAAGATTAGGTCATATCTGTGCTCTCCAAGGCCAAAAAAACTGCCTCGGTGAGACCAAATAACATCCTGGGTTGCTACTAAGCAATCTAAACCAGGACATAGTAGACTCACTTGGTATTCTTTTTAACCATATCCTGAGAAATAGCTTTGTTTCAGCAGAGTGGAGAACAACAACAGTAGTCCCCTTGCACAAAGAGGGGCCATCAGCCAACCCTGGTAACTATAGACCCATAAGTCTAACCAGCCTCATCTGCAAGGCCATATAAAGAATCATCACGGACCTTATCAAAAAGGACATAGGCGATCTTCAAACTCTAGACCCAACCCAGTTTGGCTTTGTTAAGGGTAGCTCATGCTTATTAAACCTAGTAGATTTCTTTCAGAAGGTCACCAAAGCCCTGGATGAAAGTAAGACAGTACATAATGCTTATCTTGACCTAGCCAACGCTTTTGACATAATCCCTCACTAAGGTATCATTGAGAAACTCTCCCACCTGGGGATTAACATAATGTCAAAGTTGATTTCTCCACCACTACCAGTAGACGAGTCACCAGTGGTGTACCACAAGGATCTGTGCTGGGCCCTTTACTATTTGGAATCTATTTCTCTGAAGTCTGGACTAAAGTGGACAGCGTTTGGCTTACCAAGTTTGCTGATGATTGCAAATTGGGTGCAATCATTGAGTCCGCCAACAATGTTAACATGTCACAGGAGGGGCTAACACAGACAAATGACTGGTGCCAAAGCCACAATCTAAAACTAAATGCAAAAAAGTGCATTATTATCCCCTTTGGCAAAGCAAAATTCCCTGCTAATTACAATATTGACAGCACCCCCCCAAGTTCAAACTCAGTGGTGCAAGATCTGGGAACACAAGTACATAGCAATCTGAACTTCAACCACCAAGTTTCCACAGTGGTAAGGAAAGTCTTCTACGTTGTACATCTCATAAGTAAGGGCATTGCATCCAGGTCTAAGGATATTATAACTCTACTGTATTCGACCCTCATCAGACTATTAATAGAGTACAATGCTTCCTTTTGCATGTACATCATCAGACATCTGCAGCAACTGAAGAGACCACAGAGGTTTCTCTTCAAGAAAATACAAGGCCTCCAAACCATGACTTAAGTGGATAGATTGAAAGCCCTGTCACTGTACTCTGTATCATATAGGCTGGTGAGAGGCAATTTGTGCCTGGTACAGGGTAGTCTTTGACTGTGCCATGATGGAAATGCTGCATATCCACAAGTCAAATGGCACAAGAGTCACTCGCTCTAGGGATTTTAACCTAGGCTGTGACATTAACTGAATATGCTGGAGAGTCAGCTATATCTCCCAGAGATTGCCTCTACTCTGGAATAAACTTCCAATTCATGTGAAGCAGAGCTCCTCACTTACCCTATTCAAACACAAACTAGACAAATGGATGGGAGACCACAAATTCACGCCAGGGATGGCACTCATGTCCCTCATGGATAGCAGTAGACAATGTTGATCATAGACTTGCTCTGCAAATTAAGTCCATCTAACCAAAGACAATTGAGGCAACTTGGGATTAACATGGCTAGGCTTGTAAGGGCTCTAGAGTCACTAGCCTAGTAACCTTTGAACTCACAAATCTATTAAGTAATTAGCATTTTTCATAAAAATTGTGCAGAATTCTATATCTGCTGCACATTCTTCTGCTGTCAGCACTGCAAAGACTGAAGTGTATTGTTCTGCTAAACATACTAAAGAGCAGCCTGCCAAGTCAAGTGGTCAGATTTGCAAATTCTGCCAGGAGTTTGTCCTTTTACATCAAAGAAAAAAAACTAATAACTACATTATAGAAGAAATTCAGGCTTTGCTTACAAGAAGTTATTGCAAAAAAACTCAAATTCACCACTGTTACCATGTAGGAACAGATAAAATGATAAGAGTCTATCTTGGTCTTTAAAGTGAGACATTGACTGTTAGTATTTGTGGTCTTTTTGTGGAGTGCTACTACTTTACACTTGTGTTGCTTGTTTTTGCTACAGTTCAAAAGACTTTGGTGCCATTTATTATTTTTCCTACACTTGCTTAGAGTTGTAAGCTACCTTCTTTCACTACTGTAAGGACTGCTTGTGTCTGCAGTTGTTGTACTCTAAATGTACTGTACCTACTGTTTTCAGTGTTTTTAGGTATCTGTTTTTGTGGTTTCCTTAACACTTGAGCTCCAAGCTAGTCATTTTACATTAAGAGGGTCAAAGTCTGCACTCTTGTGGTAGGAGACAGCTGCTTTCACCTATATGAGCTGAGAATTATTGGTGGAAAGCTTATTGTGTGCTTACCTGATTGGCCTTTGGGCATGCCTAGTTTAAAACTTGCTTTTTTTCTGCTTGTATATAAGCCTCATATTTGTGCGAAGCTGGTGTTCACACTTTGGCAGTTAGTGGTGCCCTGTATATATGCAATCACCAGAAGTTGCACTTTACCAATAAAAACTACCTCTGAAATTTACCACAGTTCCGAGCTACTCGAGGAGGAACTAGTTTGCACTCTGTGCAGCACTGCTGCATTTACTTAGCTGTAGATTGCATTATTACAGCATTCAGGACTATCACTGATCAAAGGGCAACTGGTTTGGGTACTGGGCAGCATCACTGGATAAGTTAGCTGTAGACTACATTAAAGTAAGCACCCATCCCTTATCTAGTTGCAAACAACCTCCATTCCTTTCCCTTGTAAAGCTCAAGGCCCTACAACCATGGATATGCACTTTTCTACTATCTCTGCATCTACCTTGATGGACATGGGCTTCCTAAGGCAAAGTAGCAAATGCCTTATGCGTAGAGACAACGACTTAATTCTGGGACAGACAATTACAGTATGAAATGTAATTACACAATGTCACTGGAGCCTAGACTCTCAAATACAGGCACATAAAACACCAAACAAGTTGTCAGCAACACACACACACACACACACACACACACACACACACACACACACACACACTGCACTTACAAAGGACCAGACACATAGACCCACATATGCAGAGGTGCTCATTCGTAACTTATCCAAACCTCAATGGCCTCTCAGACACAGTCCTCAGAAATTCTACATGCACACAAACAAGACAATTCCCACCGCCATAACGCATAAAACCACATCTAATTGTGTCTCAACTACCAAGCCCTAATATATTGGTTATAGCAAATTCCCTTGGGAGATACTGTTCCTCTCACTAGGCTGGATAAGGAAATGGTTACAGTTAGTTGCCTATCAGGGGCCAGGGTTCACCAGATCATGCAAACACTTAGGTCACTAAACCCAAAGTGCCAGTATGACTCAGTCATAGTCCATGTTGGCATAAATGACATGAGACGTACCTTCCTAAACCACAAAGACCTCCTAGACAAAGTACACATAAGAAATACCCTCAGTAGCCCCAAACGCACTCTTTCAAAGCAACACCCACATCAACACATAGAGCTACATCTCATGGAGCCTCTACCTCTAAGCCCATAAGGCAAGTCACCACACAATACCAACATTCTAGTCATTGGAGCCTCCATCATGAGACACACTGATATCTCTCTCTCACCAGGCTGAGTAAGGAGAAAGTTACAGTCAGTTGCTTATCAGGGGCTGGGATCTGCCACATTACATGTGCACTCAGGTTATTGAATCACAATTACCAATATGACTCAGTCATAGTCCGTGTGGGAGTAAATGACCTGAGATGTACCTCCCTGAACTATATGAAGAGAGACATCATAGAGCTTTCGGGATGTGTGTCTCAGGCTGGTATGAGCCTAGCATTGAGCAGTATTTTACCTTCTCCAAAGGTTGATGTTACAATATGAACACAAGATGATTGACTTTAATAATTGGCTTAGTTTCTGGTGTCATTCTAATGGCGTGCAATATTTTTCAGTATGGTAGGAGATGGTCAACAGGGATGGCCTGCACCTCTACCGTCTTGGCTTTCAAATATTAGTTAAAACATTGTCTTCCCCCATAGTACCTTTTTTAGGCAATGCCAAACTGAAAGTACTTCCGACATAGCAAATCAAAACAAGAAAATCTAAAAGCATTACTGCTCAATGCTAGGAGCCTAAACAAAATCTCCACTCGTTGGAAGCTCTGTTTACCCAACAGAATGCTGATATCTGTGCAGTCTCTGAGGCATGGTTTAAAGCCGCTGACAGCACACCAACAGTGCAGGGTTATAATGCCTTCCACACATTAAGGCCAGCTACTTCACAGGCAGGGACTAAAGGTGGAGGTGTCTCTATTTACAACAAAAATAAATATATTTCAAGGCTGGTCAAACAGGACAATGCACTTGAGCTGCTGCTCCATGTTCAAATCACCATAGGTAAAATTCAGTACCATTTCCTTGAAAGCTATAGGCCCCCCTCTATGACCCAGGAAACCCATGCCATGTATTTAAACTTATTAGAAACACTAACCATCCAACTCAATACAATATTCATAGGTGACTTTAATTACCCCACTATTAACTGGGAATCCTATATGATATCAAATGTACATGCACAGAGATTCCTGGATTTTCTAAACACAATCTCCCTGGATCAGATAGTCAATACATTAACCAGAGGTGCAGCCATACTGGATCTGGTCCTCACTAATATGGGAGAGTGCTGCACACTTCCTACTGTAATGCCTTCTCTGGTAAGGTCAGCCCACAAAATGGTCTCCTTTGAAGTAAAAATGAAACCTGGACCCTCAGCTAAACTGGGACTATTCAACTATTCTAAGGCTAACATCCTGCTATTAAGTGAGGACCTGGCAAAATTTCAAGCCCCTATAAACCCTGAGAACACTTCTACCTATGCAGAACTGTTCTAAAAAACCCTGTAAAGGCATGTTAATAGCTGTATAGAGGCAGCTGTACCCACCAGGAAGAAGTACTGAACTAACTCAAAAAACAAGCCACCCTGGTGGAATCACAAAATCAACTGAATGTACAACAGGAGGAAGAAAATCATGGTAAAAATTAGGAGATGCAGCACCCAGTAGGATAAAAGCACTCTCATTAAACTAAACAAACAATTCAGAGGACAAATAAAGTCTACCAAAGCCAAATTTGAGGTAAGTTTAGCCTCCCAGGCCAAGGACAACCACAAAGCATTCTTTAGCTATGTCCGCAACCTCAAAGACAATACACAAGTGTGTGAAGAGCTCATTGTAAATAGAGCCACTTATACTGAGCCAGAAGATATAGCAAATCTCCTGGCTGATAAATTCAGCTCCAACTTTACTCCTCTCTCCCCCTCAACCTTCCATCAGTAAATATCATCAAATATAACTCCCCCTACTACCACTAGGGAACAGGTCCTTAATGCTCTCTCTATAGACCAAGAACACTGCATCAATGGGGCCCAGACAATATCCCAGAATGCCTTCTAAATAGCATGAAACATGACGTATCAGGGCTTCTGGAATTACTGTTTAACTGTAGCCTCCAAACAGGCTTTGTGCTCATGAATGGAGAAAGGCAACAGTCATCTCTCTGCACAAAGGTGGGCCATCTACAGGCTCTAGAAACTACAGACCTATAAGTCTCACTAGTCTTATATGTAAAGCCATGTAAGGAATTCGCATTTATATCATGTTATCAAAAGATGAAAATAGCGAACGCTATTTCATCGGCCCCAAAACATCTAAACATAAAAATATCGAACATTCAGAACAGTGAATTTTTTCCCATGGAAAAATTAACTCAACACATGCACACAACACAAGCACATCAAACAAACAGCAACCACACACATACACTTAAATTCCTACATCTAACGCTACACTAAACTAAACATACACTACTATCTACCCACTTACCTTAACCCAAACCCTAACCCTAAGGTCCGTCACTATTGCACACATGCCTAACCAGCGCCCTAACCCTAACTCACTTAACCTGCCCCTAACCCTAACGTACAATCACACACTTACCTGAACCCAACCTGTAACTTTCCACCACACTGCTAAGAATAACAAAGCTACAGAAACGGCCAACCAAATTCTTTCCCGAGGAAAGAATTTGCTGTTCTGTAGCTTCGCTATTCTTAGCGTTCGCTGAATAGTGTTCGATATCAGAACATTCAAAGTTTTAATACTTCAATGTTCTGATATAGACCCAAGAATTATCATGGAGATGATCAACAGACATATAGTAAACCTCCAGACACTGGACCCAACCCAGTTTGGTTTCGTAAAGAGCAGGTCATGCCTACTCAACCTGGTGGACTTCTTTGAGAAGGTAACCAAAGTAATGGATGAGGGCAAAATCGTTCACACTGCCTACATTGACCTGGCCAAGGCATTTGACATAATACCCCACTCAGGCTTTCTTGACAAACTCAAGAGGTTAGGTAAAAACCCGTATGTCACCCGGTGGATAGCCAACTGGCTCACAGACAGGACCTAGGAAGTTAGAATTGAGGAGTCCACCTCTACAAAGAGCCCAGTCACAAGTGGAGTCCGTCAGGGATCAGTTCTTGAACCGCTCCTTTTTGGCATTTACTTCTCAGAAGTCAAGACCAATGTCAGTGATCTCTGTCTGACTAAATTTGCAGATGATTGCAAATTAGGAGCTGTCATTGAATCTCACACTGACACAAATGTTCTCCAGGAGGGGCTGACACAGACAAACAACTGGTGTCAAAGTCATGGACTAAAATTAAATGCCAAGAAATGTATAATAGTATCCTTTGGGAAGTTATCCATCTGTGGTAACTATCATATTGACAACACACCCCTTAGAGTTGACCCAGTAGTCAGGGACTTAGGGACACACATAGATGGTAATCTAGCCATTGATCATCATGTGTCTACAGTGGTGAAGAAATCGTTCTATGTTGCGCAACTTATAAACAAAGTAATGGCATCTAAGTCTAAGAAGTCATTGTTCCACTGTATTCAGCATTCATCAGACCTATCATTGAGTACAATGCCCCCTTTGGTGTGTACCTAACCAGGCATATCCAACAACTGGAACATCCACAGAGATTCTTCACTAAAAGAATATAGGGCATAAGTAATATGTTCTATGCAGACCACCTCAAGGTCCTATCTGTGTATTCTGTCTCCTACAGGCTTTTGAGGGAAGATCTATGCCTGGCATACAGGCATTGCCAGACCCCACTCTGATGGACCTCCTGCATATCCACAAAACAAACAGTACCAGAATTATCCGTTCTAAAGACGTAAACCTTGTCTATGATATAAATAGGACCTGCTGGAGAGATAGGTATGTATCCCAGAGACTACCCTGTCTGTGAAATAAGCTCCCCATCCATGTGAAGCAGAGTTCCTCCCTAATCCAATTCAAGTGCAACTTGGACAATTGGATGAGAAACCGGAAATTCATCCCTGGTTTGCCAGCTATGTCTCTGATGCAGACAGGTAACCTGTAAATGTTTCATCTCCCAGGCCTATGCTTACATTTATCAAGGGTATTAGAACTTGTCAGAGATTTGGGATACATGGCTAGGCTTAAAAAGGCCCTAGTGGTCATTAGCCTAGTAAGCACCTATGAATCTATAATCAGATTACTGTTATTTCTTACAACTCTAACTTATGGGGTCTATATTATATTCTCGAATGTCGACAGTGTTGAATCTGACATTGTCGACATGAGAATATCGAATGCTCATAATCTCGAGCATGTAAATGGAAATTTCCATAAGGGGAGATTTCTGTTTACTGCAATGTTGTGCGGTCCCAGAGTTGGTATATTTAAGTAGTGGGGGTGTGGGGGTGTAGGGGTGCTTGCCCCCCCTGCTTAACCCCACTAGGGTACTTTTTTCTTTTTTGTTTTTGTTCTTTTACTCGCTCGAGATTATGAGCATTCAATATTCTCGTGTCGACAATGTCAGATTTGACATTGTCGACATTCAAGAATATAATACAGACCCAACTTTTGCCATGGCAATAATCTATCTCCTATCCTCTTTACTTTACTTCCTCATTTCACTCACCTCCTACCAATCACAACTATATCACTTCCAACCTCCACCTACTATTACACTCTCCATTCAACAAAAATAATCATCCTACACATGCTCTATCTCACCATTCTAGTCAATATCTTCCCTACCCAACTTCACAAACACAAAATCTTATCACACACTCCCTTATCACCTAAGCTAAAGCTAAAATACGTATGTCACAACCACTACCAGTACCACTCCAAACCTCTCCTGCTCCCAAACACACTTCTAACTGATGGGGATATCCACCCCAATCCAGGTCATGCTTCTCCTACAACTTCCTCCACCATCCCAACAGTCACCAGTCTAAACAGTTCCCCCAGTCCAAAACATCTTAGTATATACTCAATTAACATACAGAGCCTCCCAAATAAAACCACCAAACTACACTCCTGGATTACCCTGCATTCCTCACACATCCTAACCCTATCTGAAACATGGTTAAAGCCCCACATCTCAAACTCTGAAATCCCCTCCCCATTACAATATCTACCAACAAGACAGAATGATTAGGAAAGGTGGTGGAGTCGCCATTATGTACTCTGAACACCTCAGTCTATCCCCTTACCCATAACCCATACAAATTTCCACCCCGCTGAACTACTTATCCTAAACTGTCACCTTAACCCACAAAATAAATTTGCCTTATCTGCTATCTATAGCCCACCAGATAATAACATTCCCATCCGTGAATCCATACTCTCATGGCTATCACTCAATATCAGCTATGAAACCATTCTTTTAGGAGACGTTAACATCAACTGGCTAAAACTATCTACAACCAGCCCATCTCGCACCATCAACCTACATGGCTTTCATCAGCTACTTACTACACCTACTAGATTCAATAAAAATAATAATGGTAGCTCCACTCTTGACTGGATCCTAACAATGGACACTAACCTGTATCTAAACCCTACTACCCTACCAGAGTCCCTTAGTGACCACCCTCCTAGCCAAGTTCTTAGGCACGCTGTTCAGATACCTAAATAATCTATAAAGATTGTTGCAATCTCTACACTTTTAACAGTGAGACCTTTAATCACATGCTAAACTCTATAGACTGGTCAATTCTGAAACACATCCCTATAAATGATGCTGTACTTCATTTCAGTTGCACTTTTCTCTCCATCCTTGACTCCCTGGCACCTTTCAGAAAAATAAGAATCAAAACAACCCACACTCCCTGCCTCTCAAAAGATGCACTCACTCTTGTGAAAAGAAATACAGCACCTGGAAACAATGGAATAAAAACAAAATCACCTTCTCTACTCCAAACCCATAAACAACTACATAATCTGGCTAAAAACACATAAATACAGATAAGAAAAAATTATATTCCAATGCCCAACTCACCCATAAGTCTAACCCCAAAAAATTTTGACACTCTTTTAATAAGATCCTGCACTCAGGCAACCCTTCTACCCTCCAATCCTTACCCCGACAACCCCCCCCCCTTGAAACTGCCATTCTTCTAAATTCATAGCTCATTGAGTCTATTCACAAACTCACCCACAATGGTCAGAAAAATAAACACACACACCCCACTCCACATTTCACCAATACTCTCTCTTTCACACTCAACCCCATCCCAACATCTTATATCAAATCTCTCCTGCATAAGCTGAATCCATGCGCCTCCTCTTCTGACAACCTTCCCCCCTCTTTCTCATTACATCTGAGTGACACTTTCAGGTGCATCTGCAGTTAACTCCTACTGATGCTTCCAGGCGTCAAATATTGCTTGTTCATATTTGCATCAATAATTCCAAAACCATCCTATGTGCAAGGTTTTAATCTTAAAGCTTACACAATGGCAAGCTCAACTACATTAACATTTGACCTCTGTCTAGTGCAGGTAAGTAGATTTTAACTGTTGTTTTCATGATATTAATTTATATAGATATCATTTTTCACATTTTTCTAAATATCTCAACAACCAAGTAACACAGACAGAGCTCCTTAGCCTGATATGAATGCTCTCACCTAGACGAATAAAATGCTGCTGACAATATGTGTGTAACTTGAATGGTTGCTGAGATATTGCAAGTTGTTTACAAAATATTACAAACGTAATAGTTACTGTGTTTACTGTGACTTGTAGAATTTGGTTTAATTCCCAGAACCTAAAGAATACTACCACTATAAAAATACTTTGTGCTGAAGAATTTGCCATTTATACTTCTTTTGAGACCATTATGGTTCCAGAGATATCAATATTTATTTGAAATGTGAGGACATAATTTGATTCTGTTAAAAGGCTTAGGCTCTCCCCATTGGAAGTTACAGTGCAAATTTTCTGAGCTCCATTGAAGTGAATGAGTTAAACTAGCCACTCACTCAATAGCCTACCCTGTCTCTACACTGATCAATAAGTCTATTCAAAAATCCACCATCCTAGATATATGGAAATCATTCTTTATCACTCCATTACACAAGGGAGGCAACAGCAATGAACCATCCAACTACAGACCTAATGCTATCCTCTTTCCACTATCTAAACTACTTGAAAACTCCATTCACAGACAGCTTATTATGTACCTTCTAGATAATAACCTCCTAACCCTCATGCAGCATGTCTTCAGATCCCATCATAGTACATCTACTGCCTTACTGTCCTTTACTCAAACTGTTGCCAAAGCCATGGACAAAGATTTATTGATTTCTTGCCTCTTTCTTGACCTTTCTAAAGAATTTGATACCGTATCACACTCCAAACTTCTCGATAAACTATCACAACTCAACTTATCTCCCTCTACTATTAAATGGTTCACTAGCTATCTCACTAATAGACAATAGTCAGTAAGATGGAAAGCTACCTCCTGCCCTTACTTACCAGTCCACACTGAGGTGCCTCGAGGCTTGATTCTTGTCCCTCATCTCTTTAATATTTTCACAAACCAACTGCATACTTCCTGTACAGCATCCTCCCTAACACAATATGTGGACGACTCTACCCATATTACCTGTTCTGACAGTTTCTCTAATCTCCTCTCTACTACTCAGCATAGCTTCCTATCTGTAGAAAAATGGCTAAGCAACAACCAACTAATTCTAAACCCCCCCAAAAAACAAAGCTACTACTCTTTTTTTCAAAAACCCTCTCTAACCCCAAAACAACTTTCACCATTTCTTCTCTCGACAATACCATCATACAACCTGACCCACATACTAAACTTCTTGTTGTTATTATCAAAGACCAATTAAAATTTGCTACCCATATTCAGCATTGTATCAAAAAGACCAATCAAAAACTCAGCCTACTCTACAGACATAAAAAATACCTAGCCCCTGACTCTAGGCAGAAACTAGCTCAGACTTTCCTCCTTCCATGTCTACTTTATGCCTTCCCCATCTTTTCACATCTACAGTCTACCTTTTGGCTAAACTCTGTCAATCATACTATACTATTGCAAGATTTGCTAGTAAGCAACCCTACAAATCTCATCACTGCCATGCACTAAAATAACTCCAGTGGCTTGACTTCCCCCAGCACCTGCTTCACCCCCAGCTGCAAATGACTCATAATCTACTCTTAAAACCCCTTTCTTGTCCTGCTCTATCCTCACTAATATCACATTATACCCCTTCCAGAAGTCTCCACAGCTCTGACCAGCTCCTTCTGGACACCTATAAGCCAAACAAAAACATTGGTAAAGTTCTTTACAAATATAGTATATCCCATGCATGGAACAAACTCCCCTTAACATCCGAATCATTTATAACATTTTTTTTTTAAATCTGAACTTAAAACTTTTCTCCTAAATGCCAACACCTGTCATTGCAATGATCCCATTTAAATCCCACCTTACCACCTTACTACCTCTCACACTTAACACCCACCTATTCCAAGTGTCCTATCTCATTTGCATCTCTTTCACTTTTAGTTGATTAAAAACAAATCTAACTTTTGTACTGTATGTTATGCGCATTATTTTAATGTTTATGTAAATTTTATTCTCGGGCCTTTTGTAAATTTCTAATGTTCTCATGTAAAGTACATTATTGTAATGTTTGCATAAAATTTCATTGTCGAGACGGGAGGGTGGCCTAATGGTTAAGGTGTTTGTCTTACAAAGACAAGGTGCAGGGTTTGAGTCTCATAAGGGATAATTGGCTAGGCTTAAAATGGCTCGCAAGGGCAGTTAGCCTAGTACTAATCTATGAATCTATGAATCTATGAATCTATGAGACGTTTTTCTTTTTTGTAACTTTGCAATAACTGTCTGGAGCTTTTCTCCTTGGGTCTCCACTGAAAACAGGCCACTGGCTCATTTGGACTAACCTGGTTAACAAATGACAAATAAATAATAAATCTGGGTACTAATGGTTCGACTTATAAGGACTTGTAAACTGTTAGCAAAGTAATCTGCTATGAACCTATTGTAAGTTGTTAACCTAGTAATCTGCTATGAACCTATATGACTAACTAGTCAAATACTGGTGTTACATCTAAGGAAATATAACAGATATAGATAAGGTGAGTCATGGAATGAGGGACAGGATGTCTTCTGTAGAAGTTTTAGCTGCTCACAGATCTCTATGATGAATGGCTTTTTGAGCATGCAGGGGGATGTTATATCTATGCCTTCAGTATATCGTTTGATGTCTAACAAAAGATAGAAAGTTGCTATAACCTTATGTGGAATGCTGTGTCTGAAAAGACCGAAATGCAGCAGTTGGAAATGCATCTCTAATTCATTCATTATGACAGACTCTGAAAGCTCCTATAAAATCTGTATAAAGCAAGATTTTGTAGTCTAAATTTCAGCAATATTGTTTAACTCTCATTGATAGCTTTAAGAGAATTGACAAATTTAGCTTCTGTCAGAGTTCCCAAATGTACATCATGTGGTCTGCTTACCTTTAAGCATCCCTGTGACTAGCACTTGCTCTAATACCTGCTGGAAAGCACTAGGAAGCCTTAAACTGATACAAGCACTCAACTCTCCTTTTTAATAAGGAGAAATTAATCATGGGCACTAACCAGCCTATAATTGCAAAGTACCTTGCTAAGGTAAGGGAAAACAGCTCCTGTACTTTAAAAAAAAAAATCACCAAACCAGGCATGTCCAAGGGTTAGCTTCCGTTGATTTCTCCTGTCCACCTGGTGAATCTGGGCTTATTGGGGCAATGCAGCAATTGCCTCATGTACACAGACAACCCTCTCCTCCTACCACCCAGCACTACAACCTGTGAGAGATGCACTTATATAGCCAAACTGGAAGCAACACTCTCTCCACCCAAGATTGTGCTAGGCAGTCAAGAGGAGAAGGTTAACACCCGCACTACACTTCAAGCAACACATAGTCCTTCTAAACTCACACCACCAACACCCACACATAGCAACACTAAATCCACATATGTGGAGGCCCTTAAATGTAACCTGCCCAAGCAATAAGGCCCTCCGAAGCTGAAACACAAACAAACACCAGTCACAACCAAAGTGTCACATAGCTCACAACACCACTGTGCCACTCAGCAACAGCCCCTAAGGCAAGACAACGTACCTAACACTTTAATCATAGGTGACTCTATAGTCAGGCACACTGATGTCCCACTCACCAGGCTGAACAAGGAGAAAATTACAGTGAGCTGCCTGTCGGGTGTCAGGATCCGCCACATAACTCATGCACTCAAGTCACTCCACAACAAGTACAAATATGACTCTGTCATTGTCCATGTTGGAGTGAATGACTTGAGATGTACCTCCCTGGACTACATGAAAAGAGACATGGAAGAGCTCTCAGATCATGTGGCCCAGGAAGGTATGACCCTAGCCCTGAGTAGCATCCTGCCTTCGCCCAGAATGATACCACAATATAAGGACAAAATGATTGACTTCAACAATTGGCTAAGCTTCTGGTGTCATTCAAAGGGGATCCAGTACCTGTCTGCCTGGGACGACATGATTGACAGACTACAATGCTTTGCCAGAGATGGTCTGCACCTGTCGCCCCTGGGAGTCGGGTTACTGGCTAAGGCTCTTGCCACCCCTATAGTGCCTTTTTTAGGCAAAGTTCAAAGGACAAAACCACCACCGTAACAGATACAAGCATGCAAAATCTGAAGGTAATGCTACTCAGTGCTAGAAGTCTAAACCTCAAAATGCACTGTCTCGAGGCACTCCTAAAAATGGAGAACATCAATATCTGTGCAGTAACTGAGACCTAGTTCAAGGCTCCAGAGAGCAACCCTGCAATACCAGGCTACAACTCTTACCACACTTTTCGGCCACCAAACCAGGATCGAAACTGTAAAGGTGGAGGAGTGTCCATATTCACCAAGGATATTCACACCATCAGGTTAGTTACCCAACACAATGCATCTGAAATTCTCCAGGTGCAACTAACACTAGGTAAGACTGCAATCCAAATTGTAGCTTGCTACAGATCCCCCACCATGCCCCAAGATTCTCACTACACCTTTCTAAACATACTGGAAATATTAATATACAACCAAACACCCTAATACTGGGTTATTTCAACTACCCTGTCATTAACTGGGAAAACTACTCGTGCACCAACACCTTTGCCCAACGGTTCTTGGAATTCATAAATTCCAATGCCCTGGATCAACTAATACATAGTCCCACCAGGGGCTCCAGTATCCCAGACCTGGTCATTACCAACATGGGAAATCGATGCTCCACACCTATGGTCACCCTCTCATTGGTCAGGTCAGACCATAAGCTAATCACCCTTAACATCCACATCCCACCCCCACCCTCAGTAAGGAAACCTCCATAAAAATGTCACCAAGGCTAACTTCATGCTACTCAAGTCAGAAGTTACAAACTTCATGACACCCATGCAGACGGGAACTGAAAGTTCGACTGCTGAGTCCTACACTAAGGCACTTTACAAGCACATCCACTCATGCATGAATCGTGCCATCCCAAATAGAACCAAGATGCTCTCCTCCAAAAAAAAGGAAGCCAATCTGGTGGTCCCCTGCCATAAACAAACTTTACAACAAAAGGAAAAAACTGTTGTAAAACAGAGGAAAATCTCAGGATGGAAAAAACTCCCTTACCAGCCTCAGTAAGAAGCTGAGATCCCTCATAAGATCCTCCAAAGCTAGTTACGAAAATAAAATTGCCAAAGATTCCAAAGACAACCTCAAGGCATTCTATACCTATGTCAAGAATCTAAATGGCAATGCTCATATTTGCTCTGAGCTACAACAGAATGGCATTAAATATACTGATCCCAAGGATATTGCCAATATCCTGGCAGATCGATTCAGTGCCAAATTCACCCCCCTCTCACCCCCTAAATGGCCCATCTCAATACTGGAAGATTGCCAAATTCTGGTAATAACGGCCACACAGGTAAAAAACACACTCTCCAAAGCTAAGAATACAGCATCCATGGGACCAGATGACATCCCGGGCTGGGTATTACATGAACTACAAAATGAACTGGCACCTCACCTAAGTGTCATGTTTAATCATACCCTCACCTCAGGCTTCATGCCCACTGAGTGGTGCACAGCTACAGTTATCCCACACCACAAGGGGGGATCCACCTTGGATCCCGGGAACTACGCCCCATCAGTCTGATGAGTCTGTTCTGCAAGGCCATGGAATGTATTAGCATGGAACTTATAAACAAAGACATTGTCAACCTTAAAACACTGGAAACCACCCAGTTTGAGTTCGTGAAGGGCCGATCTTGTCTCCTGAACCTTATTGACTTCTTCGAATCAGTCTCCAGAGCCATGGAAGAGGGTAAGGCACTCCACACAGCCTATCTGGACCTCGCCAAGACCTTTGACACTATCTCCCACTCTGAAATCGTAGATAAACCTACTAAGCTGGGCATTAATCCTTACGTCACTCGATGGGTTGCCAACTGGCTTACTGACAGAACCCACACTGTAAAAGTAGCTGACTCCAAATCCAGCTCCAGACAAGTGACAAGTTGAGTACCTCAGGGTTCAGTCCTGGGACCTCTCTTGTTTGGCATCTACTTCTCTGAAGTACAGGCCAACACTAAGGGACTCTGGCTAACTAAGTTTGCAGATGACTGCAAACTGGGAGCCATTATTGAATCCCCAAATGATGTGGATACTCTACAAAAGGGCCTTACAGAAACAGATGCTTGGTGCCAGAGCCATGGGCTCAAGCTCAATGCCAAGAAATGTATAGTTATCCACTTTGGGAAAAATATGTACCCGTGAATTATCACATAGGTGGCAGTACAATAAACACCGAAAGTGTGATAAGAGACTTAGGGACACAGGTGGACAGTGGTCTCATCTTCAATAACCACATCGCCACAACAGTCAGGAAATCCTTCTGTGTGGCACACCTCATCACTAAGGGCTTTTCATCCAGAAAAAAGGAGGTCATTGTCCCACTGTACTCATCCCTCATTAGACCCATTATAGAATACAATGCCCCATTTGGTATGCACTTCTCAAGACATCTGCAACAACTGGAAAGGCCGCAGAAATACCTCACTAAAAAAATCACAGGCCTAAAGCAGATGCCCTATGCTGACCGCCTTAAAAATCTCCAGCTATACTCTGTCGCATATCGTCTACTCTGAGGTGATCTCTGCTTAACATGCAAGGCCATGTCAAACCCAGAGCTGTTGGACATGCTACACTTAAAGAAATCTCAATCCCTCAGAGCCACATGCTCCAGTGATCTAAATCTTGTCATCACAATAAACAAAACATGCTGGAGGGACAGGTTCCTGACTCAGAGACTCCCCAGACTCTGTAATAGACTGACCATACATGTCAAGCAGAGCACCTCTTTGGCCCTCTACAAAAGGAACCTTGATGATTGGATGGGAGAAAGAAAATTCACCCCGGGGATCACGTCAGTTGCCCTGCTAGACGGGACCAGGGAAGTAAATAGTGTGGGAAGAAATAGCCAGGGAATTGTTTTGGCTAGGCTTGTATAGGCCCTAGGGCCGATAGCCTAGTACCAACCTATGAACCTATGTGTATTATACAAACTGAAAGCGTGCAAAGGATAGTTCACTGGGGGCCCAATCAATGAATCCCCTTGCTTTGCCAGGTCCCAGTAAACAAAAAGCTTAATGACTTAGTGCTGCCAGTGACCATATATCCTGATTTGCATTTTTTTTGACAAATCCAAGACAATGCAAGTATCAAGGCCAGGAAACATTGGCATTACACTGTAGCAACTATTTCCCTTTGTTTGGGTTTGTGCAATATGGGAATTAAAGTAAGTAATGAGCCTGGTAGGTACAGCCCCCACATAGTGGATATGGAGAGTATGGAGAGCTTAACTCACTTGGAGAATTCCCCATCTGTGTGTGTGTGTGTGTGTGTGTGTGTGTGTGTGTGTGTGTGTGTGTGTGTGTGTGTGTGTGTGTGTGTGTGTGTGTGTGATTCCAGGATTATAACATTTCTGGTAATCTGTGAGATCAGTGTTTGAATAACAAATGTTGCATTTATTTATTTACAAGTATGAGGTTCATCACAACCAAACAGTCCTGCTTTTAGTGATCATCCTATAGCAGCTAAAACTGTAGTGCTAACTTCTTATCCATCATTTTTGCCTTCATTCAGGCATTCACCTTGGGAGAGTCTGAGGAAATTAAAAATGTAATATCTGAACACGTTTATGCTGAACACATGTACAAGGCTGTCTAATAAGCAGTAGCACTTGCACACGTTCTCCTCCGCTGGGCCTTGTTTCAGTGTAGTTTCATATGTTGTTATATCAAAAAAGGCAATAAGTTTAACTCTTAGTGAATTCCATTAGTAACACGTTGTCTTATATACCCTGCATTACCTGTTTTTTCCTTGCATTTATGAAATATATGAGACCTTAACATAACTATCAGATGGAATTCTTTCTCTGTGTGTATTATATTTACTTATTGTTAAGAAAATTAAAACCATTTGCACCTCATTTATTAATGTGCTCTTCTGTCCAACCAAGGTGAACTAAAAAGATGTACAAGTATCCCAGATATGTTGCAGATGGACATAAACAACACACTAGGCCCAAAACAGTCAACGCAGCAGCTACCTTTCTATTTATTTTTCTCACCATGAAGAAGTTTAGTTCAGATCAGTAACAACTGTGACAGCTAGTGACTAAGGACAGGCTGTCTGGTATTATAGCACAGAAGTTGAAAACTATAAGCACCAAATGAACTACACCTTGTAGATCTGGATTTGATTCCGATAGTTGCTATATGGGTACTGTTTGATTCAAAGTCACTTAACCACAGCAATGTTTAAGTTGTTTGTCTTTCGGCTTTTCCCGGTTAGGGGTCGCCACAGTGGAACACCGGTCCGCTAATGATTGGCAGTAGACTTTCACAAACGCCGAGGTGCCAGCTCAATGTTCAACCTTCAACAAAGGCACGCCCATTTACGCATGTCTTTCGAACGCCCACCCAACCGCAGGGAGGTCATGCAGACTCCACACAGAAGGCACTTCCCGCACTCCAGCCGAGAATCGAACGGGAGAACCTCTTGCTGTGAGGCAACAATGCTACCGCTGCACCACCACGGATGTCACAGCAATGAGTACTTGTGTATAGTGAGTCACATTTTGTTTCATGCATGTTATTCCAAACTCCTAAGAGAAGACCATTGTCCTCCCACTGTTGAAGTGAACATCTAGTAAGAAGCATGCTAGGAACTCCTAACCATGCACAGACACCATTTATTTTTTGCCTTGTTCTGACACCAAATCATCCACTCCCTCCATGATATTCCTTCTGGTCATCCATCTCGTTTCCCTGATCAACAGGATCATCCACAGTTTTGCCTCACAGTATTCCTCCTCATATAAAATCTATTCTTCCATGACAAATCAGACTGCATACCTCTCAGACTTTTGCAGAATGTCCAAATTTTTGCCCAATATTTGTGGTCTATTACACATAAAATATGTGGTTTTCTGGCAAACCATTGAGGAGTGAAGTCATAAAATCATGTGCATTTTAGTTTCAATAAATGCATGCTGATGTAAAACCTGTTATTCTGGAAACTTTCTAAGTTTATACGAGCAGTATTTAAAAATTGTCTCTAATTTTGGGCCTTTGCTCCCATCCTGCCCACCGCATCTTTATTTTTGGCTTTGTTCAGATCAGATTTCTTGTGCTTAGAGGTTGAGAGGTATGAATCAGAGAAAATTGCAACCATAAAATAATAGCAGATATGACAGCCACTGTAGATTTCTTATACCCGAGAATGTGTATCTTAACACAAATTATTTTATTCTATTAACTTTTTAAGTAAATAAAGGCAGTAAGGGAAAAGTGTCTCTCTACTGAACTGCTGATTACGTTGAACTTGCCTTCTGTTCTTAGGATAGCAGAATATGTAAGAGAGCTGTGCTTCTGATTAGTCACAGTTATTCTATAAAAGTTCTCCTTGATTCATGGAAAAGTAATGTGTCCAATGCACAAGAGCAGCTCACTGCATTCTCTGGCATGTAAAGCATTGCTGAACAGATCCAAATAATTCTCATAATTCAGGGTTTCTAGGTGTCATCATGTGCTGCCATCTGGTGGTAAAAGTTTATTTGCCTTGCACAGTCCAGACAGGGTAATACTAATTTTCAGTATTTAACAGTGAATTTGCAAGACACAGTAAAAAAAAACTTTCATTTTAATGGATTTGTGTAATCTCTTCCACAGCTAGAATGAAACAGTGTAGTTGTTTTTATACATAGGTTTTGGCTATGTAAGCATGCATAATCTTTAATCTGAGTTGCTGGATGTGAAAAGGTCCCACAGCACCTATCAAGAAGTTCCCCTAGGCCCCGTCCAAATTTCTCCTAGTAGTATAAATACCCCTCAGGTATCCCTTGAAATGAGGCCAGTAGCCTAATGATACTAACTTGATCAAAATAATAAAATAAATAAAACGTTATGAAAGATCACTGTTTAGAGTACTGATGATGGGTCTAACTGGACAAAGTTTAGATAATCACAATTTTTCCATCATTTTATTTATCTCTCTCTCTTTACACACACACACACACACACACACACACACACACACACACACACACACACACACACACACACATACACACACATGCACACATCTATTGCTGGTGATTCACATCTGACTCCTATAGTGACCCAGACCTACAACCAACCAGGATTTGCAGGCCTTTCTTCAGTATTTCTGCACACTATGCACAGACCTGTGGGCTTTTCAAACTTAGTAGTCCAACTGCCACATGCCTTTGGTATGTAGAAGGAACTGAAATACCCAGACAAATCCCATGTGAATACCAGGAGGACATACAAAATCCAAACAGAAGGCACCCCAGCCGAGAATCAAACCAAAGAACTTTATATGTCTGGCCATTTGTAGATACTGTATGTTTCTACATCTGTCTGCCTTAGGTCTGTTTAAAGGATTGCTTTACAACATTTTTATCTGTTCAGTGTGTCTGTACCTGTTGAAATGGCCAGATGGTAACACTGCCATAGCATGGAAGACAGGTCTCTTCTCTCCATGTGAAAACAAACATGAGATTTGTTCATTTTTGGATTCTGCAATTCTAAATCAATATCATCATTATTTGAATGACATTTTGTTACAATTTACGGGATAGTCAATCATTCTTGGTATTGCTCCTGGCAAATGTACTGTAAGTATAAACACTGGAGGTTATCCACTGGCACATGGATAAGGCCTTTGTGTACATTCACACTCACCCTTATCGAAAAATGATCTGGGTTACCACTAGGGTTAGCCAGGTACATAAGATGAAGAAGATAACACTTTACTTATCTTTCCTGGGGGAAGTTAAAGGTCTTTGTGCTACAGATGTAACACTGGATGAATGTTGGGAGACCCAGGGGATTTAGCATGCTGTAATATCTGGTGGCTTCATACAGAAAGAAGAGATAGGTACACATGGGACCATGACCAAGTTTGCATATTACCTAGTGCACGCTGTAAACCCAAGCTAGGTTCACTGACAGGCAATCACTGAAGATAGACATTCCTTGTTCCCCAATAGTTACCTCCCCCATTCAGTCTCCAGCCAGTTTGTAAGGGCTAATCCTAAGGTTCTACACTCTGAGAACCTGAATAAATCTTCCTAATGAAATGTGGAAATGTAAAAAATATAGAGAGATAAAAAGATAAATAGACAGGCAGATATATAGATGCTTGTGTGTTAATTTATTTAGATCTTATAAGCGTGTATTAATCAGGAAAGCAATTTGTGATTTGTGGACTTTTCTCAACTACAACACTGAACACAACAGCAAAAGTAAATACTGCAAAACTTATTAATTTAGAAAAGCCAGTCAACCAGCAGTGCTTTGAGAACTGGGACAAAAATACAGTATCTTAAAACAATCCTTATAAAACAATTGGAGAAAACATGCAAATTCCACTTAACGGTTACCAGTCAGAAGCAAACCTCAGACACTGGCCAGCTCCACTGGCAGAGGAGTAAATCCCTGAGTACAACCCATGTAACATGAGTTCAGTTAGTGGATTGTGCATCTATTGCAACTGGTATGGGGAGGATGAGTTCTGTTCTGCAGTAGGGGAATGGGAGATTGTAGTCATCAGATGCCTCTGTCCCTAATATGGAGCAGAAGAGGGGTGATGACATGTGTGACAGTCATGGGTGGGTGTTCAGCCAAAAAGCCACATATGCAGCAGTGTTAGTGTTCATTGCAGGACCATGGGAGCATTAATGCACTCTCATGTAGGAAGGTATAGTGGTCCCCATGGTGATGTGGGTCACATGTGTCCCACCCAGGGGAGTGGGTAAGGGCCTGTAATAGGTGCATTCATTACACGGATGCCAACGATGGTATAAACCAACCCCGTGGCTGCCTGAATGATGACCCCTCTAGAAGGTTCTTGTCCCTGTGCTGGGGATTTCCAGTACACAGGAAACCTTCAGTCTCAATCTAACTGGGAAGACTTGATGGTCAGCAGTCATGGGTCAACACTAATCACTGTTTGATTGTACTGGTCTTCGGTATAGGATAACCCTATATTAGAATCCAAATTATATCAGTAGACTGGATTTGATGATGGATAGAATGATTCTTCTTCAGTATTTAAAAGGAAAAATATCTGGCCTCTTAAAGAAAGTAACACAATGCATCCACTTTAGAGAATACAGATTGAAAAACTCAGTCAGCATATGTAAGAAAAATAAACCTACCACATCAGATAAATCTTTCAAGTAGGAATATTGACTCTACCCTAAGGGTCTACTTCATACCTTTGAAATACTGGAACATCGAACCTCTCATTGTTGAAGATCAGAGGATTGAAGTTCTGAAATATCGAACCTTGTGAATGGAGATCGCCATACAATGTGAAATGGGAACTTTCTTTTTCTTTTTAGGAGTTGGTATATTTAAGTAGCAGTGGGTGTGGGAGGTGCAGGGGGGCTTGCCCCCCTGCAAAAACTTGAAAATAGAAGTTTACACATTTTAAACTGTTTTTTTTTGTTGTTGGTTCACTATTTCAGAACTTCGATCCTCTGGTCTTCGATGATCAGAGGTTTGATGTTCCGGAATTTCGAACATATAAAGTAGACCCATCTTCAGCCCTTATGATAAAATGTGTGTGAGTAATGACTTATGCAGAACAGGCATCATCTGTCTCACAAGCACACACAAATGCACATATATTTTTTTTACTATCACTTATGGGAGGGGGGCTTTTACATCTTTAGCCCCGCCCCCCATAATATCTGTATACATTAAGTTCTATTACAATGAAGAACAAAAGCTGGGGAGCACAAGGAGAAATCCCTTTACTTACAGTTGGGTGATATTTAGGAAGGCTTTCATGTAAAGTTGCCACACCTGTTCTTTACATTTTACTAATGTCAAATATGTTCACCTTGTCTTTATTCCTCCTTCTTTGCTTCTGTTTACATCAGGCTGTAAACACTGCTTAACAGAGTCTGATGAGTAAAGGGTCAACTGGTTGCCTATTACTGACTGTGTGTGTGTGTGTGTGTGTGTGTGTGTGTGTGTGTGTGTGTGTGTGTGTGTGTGTGTGTGTGTGTGTGTGTGTGAGTGTGAAGCACGAAAAGGGAAAATAGCGAAACAAAATATAAGCAAATTCTTTCCCTGGGAAAGAAATCGCTTGGCCGCTTCCATTACTTTGCCATTTTTGTCACTGTAGTGCAATCTCGGAGTTGGTATATTTAAGTAGTGGGTGTGTGGGGGGTGAAGCCCCCCACTTTATGTAATGTTTTAAAAAAACATTTTTTTGGAACTTCCCTTGGAAAAAAATCGCTGTTCCAAGCGTTCGAGATTGTAAGCTTTCGCTTACATGGGTTTGATAAATCATCATTCGCTTTTTTAAGAGTTTGATGATTTAACATAGACCCGAAACATACATCTCCATATCTGGTGTGGTTTGGTTTCATGACCTATATATGCCAATAAGGACTTAAAAAGTAAAACGTCATGGGCATTCAGAAGCCATGTAGCTGAAACACAGTTAAGTCCTTAAGGGGTCAATTGCATATAACCCACAAAGGGGTCATTTGCACATATCCCACGGGCCACCACTACAGGAGGTTTAAGGTATTATACAGTGAAGATTTTAGCTTGGCTGGGTATTCAATTTTTACTGAATGGTTTGCCTGTGTGACCTTTCTTGGCCTTTGGTTTGGATGTTATTGGGGATATTTTGTAGGCACCCTAATAAATATGGACATCAGGCATGATTTTAAGCTCTGTTTCTGACATATAATCAAGCAGTGCTCTTATTTTGTAGTGGTGAGATCATTAAAAAGGCCAAAACATGCATGTCTACAGCTAATGAGGTTTGGCTTTAATTGCCTGAATATACCCATAAAGACTTAAAAAGTAAATAGGCATGGAAATTCAGAAGCCATGTAACTGAAACTGTGTTATGTCCCTAACGAGACATTTGCATATATCCCATGAGTCTCCACTATAGGATGTTTACAGTATTACACAGTGAATTTCTAGCATGGTGGCTTGTTTCTTGCAGATTTTACTGAATGGTTTGTCTGTGTGAACTTTAGTCCTGGGTCCTCTCCTGTTTGGTATCTACTTCTCTGAAGTACAGGCTAACACAGAAGGCCTTTGGCTAACTAAATTCACAGATGACTGCAAACTAGGAGCCATAATCAAAACTCCTAATGATGTGGACATCCTACAAAAAGGGCCTTACTGAGACAGATTCCTGGTGTCAAAGCCATGGTCTCAAGCTCAATGCCAAAAAGTGCATTGTCATACCCATGAACTACCACATAGGTGGTAGTCTACTTAACACTGAAAGTGTGATAAAAGACCTTGGGACACAGGTGGACAGTAGTCTCTCCTTTGATAATCACATCACCACAGTGGTCAGGAAATCCTTCTACATGGCACACCTCATCACAAAAGGTTTCTCATCCAGAAAAAAAGAGGTCATTGTTCCCCTCTACTCATCACTCATTAGACCCATTATAGAGTACAACGCCCCTTTTGGTATGTACTTCACAAGACATCTACAACAATTGGAAAGGCTGCAAAAATACCTCACAAAGAGGATTACTGGCCTCAAACAGATGCCTTACGCAGACCGCCTCAAAAAACTCCAGCTTTACTCCGTAGCATATCGCCTACTCAGAGGCAATCTCTGCCTAACATACAAAGTTATGTCAAACCCAGAGCTGTTGGACATGCTCCACTTAAAGAAATCCCAATCCCACCGAGCTACACGCTCTAGGGACCTAAATCTTGTCACCACAATAAACAGAACATGCTGGAGAGATAGATTCCTGTCCCAGAGACTTCCCATACTCTGGAACAGACTACCTATCTATGTCAAACAGAGCTCCTCATTAGCACTCTTCAAGAAAAATCTTGATGATTGGATGGGTAATAGGAAATTCACCCCGGGGATCACTTCTGTGGTTCTGCTTGACAGGGGCACAGGAAAATTATTTTCTTGGGTGGCGAAAGCCGGGGTAACTTTTTGGCTAGGCTTGTATAGGCCCTAGGGCCAATAGCCTAGTACCTCCCTATGAACCTACCTATGAACCTATAAATATATATATATATATATATATATATATATATATCTACACACACACACGCACACACACAAACACACACACACACACACACACACACACACACACACACACACACACACACACACACACATATACAATATATATATGTATATATATGGGTTCCCTTTATAATTTCGAAATACTGAAATCCCAACTTTCAGTATTTCGAAATTATAATACTGAAGCCTTGAAATTCCTAAACACCAGAAGCGCGAAATTCAACATATCAAAGTTCGGAGCTTCTGGTGTTGCGGTGTGTGAATGCATAGGTGTAAGTGTAGGTAAGTACGTATGAGTGTGTTGGTTAGGGGCTTTTGTGTATGTTAGTATGTGTTTTGGCTGTGATGTGTGTGTGCAAGGGGCTGTGAAATGTGTGTGTGAGTTACCTTTGTGTGTGTGATTATGTGATCTCGGAGTTAGTATATATAAGTAGGGGAGTGTGGGGGGTGCTGGGGGGCTAGCCCCCCTGCTTGTCTGTAGTGTAGGATTGTTTGTTTGATTGTGGGGGGAGGTTTTGTCTATGTGTATGTGTGTGGTGTATTTGCACTGTAGGTTTGCAATTTTAAATTTCGCGGTTATGGGGTTTCGGTATTTATAGGTTTCGGCTATAGAATTTCGAAATACTGAAATTCGGGATTTCAGTATTTCAGGATTCAATAGTGAACCTATATATATATATATATATATATATATATATATATATATATGTATATGTGTGTGTGTGTGTGTGTGTGTGTGTGTGTGTGTGTGTGTGTATACGGGTCAACTTTGATTCACTGAAAACTCATTTCACTGAATTTCAAAACACTCACACCAAATCACTGAAAACTCATTTCACTGAATCACATTTCACTGAATGTAAGTACTGTTGGGCAAATAAAACGTATATGCCTTTTTCCCCACTGTAGTGCGATCCTGGAATTAGTATATATAGTTAGGGGGGTGTGGGGGGCACAGCCCACCACATTGGGGGGGTGGGGGCATAACCCCCACCTACTTTTGGTTTTATATTGTTTGCTTTTTAGTGAAATTACATGTATAAATATAAAAGCTAAGTAGGTGGGAGGCTACACCCCCACACCACCCAATGTGGGGGGCTGTGCCCCCACCCCCAACTATATATACTAACTCCACAATTTCCAACAAGGGTTAGACCATGTTAACAATTGATGCAAGGACAATAGTCTCAAATTAAATGTAAAAACATGTAGTAGTATAGTTTATTTTGTTTAATAAAACATTTTTGCATACCATGTAAGTGACACTCCTCTCCAATCACACACAATAAGGGATCTGGGTGCTCTTGTCGATAATTCATTATGATTTGACTATCACGTCTCCACAGTAGTTAGGAAAGCCTTCTGTCTGACTCATCTAATTTCCAAAGGCATCTCCTCCAAATCCAGAAAAGTCTGGATTCCACTTTGTTCATATTTCATCAGACCTGTCATTGAATATAATGCCTCTTTTGGTATGTATTTGTCTAAACATATAATCCAACTGGAGAGTTCAGAGATTCATTGGTAAAAAGATCAATAATCTCAAAAATCATAGATATCAGGACAAACTGGCAGCCCTGTCACTGTACTCAGTCTGTCATAGACATCTTCATTCGAAAATCTATGTCTAGCCTTTTGAGACATGTAAGATCTGACCCTCTTTGACCTCCTATTCCTTTCCAGAACAAGTGTTCCCCACCTACTTGGTTAAAGGAACTAAAGCTTTATGAATAGATTAACAGGGCACATTGGCAAAATAAATTTCTATCCCAATGTATCCCGTACCTCTGGAACAAACTTGTAGTTTACATCCACCAGTGTAGCTCCCTTGCCACAGTCAAGCTAAATGTAGATAATTGGATGAGTGACCTTGAATTCTCCTTAGCTTATGTTTTGTCGTTCTTCTTGATGTTGGAAGGAGATTTTGAATTCTGAATATGGGTTATTCATCATGGATTATTGGTTGGGCTTGTAATGGATTGAAGACACATTGCCTAGTACATATCCTTAACCTAAGAACCTATGAACACCCTTGGAGCATCACCTGAAGTCTTTCTACGCTTGTGTTTTCTATATCCCTAGTTTGTCATTAAAGCTACTAAAACTCTAATAAACACAACACAATTATTTAGAGTAATCCCTGTTGATAAGACCTGCAATACCTCAGGAAAATGCTACCGTTCTTTCAAAAAATACATGCAAAATGAACTAGCTGTACTAGGGTGCTTTCCTTATATTCATGAATTCTACCTCTAATAAGTCACACTTCATTGATTTTTGAACATCAAGAAATATAACTCAAAAGAATGTAAAACACACAAAACTGCACTGCACTATGTACTATGCACAAGGTTTGGCCCTTCAAGGCCCCTACTCCCTAATTTGTGTGTGTGTGTGTGTGTGTGTGTGTGTGTGTGTGTGTGTGTGTGTGTGTGTGTGTGTGTATGTTAGCATATATATATATATTTATGTACTTTGAAATATCAAAATACAAATACATCAAACTAAAAAACATCGATGAAAAACAGAAAATATTAAAACACAAAACAGTGAAAATGTTGCAGTTTTTTCAAGGGGCAAGCCTCCCTGCACCTCATATGTAGCACGCTACACCCACAGATACACACCCCCTGCTAAGTATGTATACCAACTCTCAGATTGCTCTATAGTGGGGAAAGGGCAAATTCTGCAAGTCTCACTGTTCATAATCCCTCACAAACTTAATGCCAGTAGAAGCAATCAAATGAGTTTCAATCACTTCTATTAGTGGAAAAAGCAGTCAGTATTACAAATGTTTGTTTATTTGGAGTGTTTCCATATCTATGTTTTATATTATATATTTTTCATATTTAGCAACTCCATGATTACACTACAATGAGGAAAAGTGAAAAAAAAAAACAATGGAATGCACCAGTGGCTCCTGCTATACAAGTGCATACAGTTCTGATAAATCACGTTTAGTAAAAATCTTCCCTTGAAACTCACATTTCTTGAAAATGCATCTGGCAACCCATTAAACTACCTAGACACATCGGGACTCACAGTCAAACAACATATAGTAAAGCACTAATTAGCATCTATGTGAAGAGCACAGAAATTCAAAAGACAAATGTGCAACGCATTTACTAACAGCTTGGCACAGCCCCATGAATGAAAGAGTTCCTATTCAGGGGCAGGCTAGGAGCACTGTATGCTGAAATGACTAGGTCAGAGTCACACAGTAGACAAATGAAGGCTGATGGAATAAAAAAGTTCAGACTGAAAAACTGAGGGAGAAATCCTAACACATGACATGCAAATTTGTGTGGCTATCCCATTAGGATTACAGCCACGGGACTCATAATTAACAATGTTGATCACTGTTGCAGTAACCTTAGCTATGTGGATCATATCCTGCCAAGGATATAACAGCTGTCCAGCTTCCAAAACTTCAGGGCACTTTCCATGTGCCCAAACTGTCAGTTGACTAAACAACAAGTTTGGGTGCCAAGCCCTTAAGAGTTTTACTGCCGCCAAAGATTATGGTCCTCTGATCTTGGTCCTCACGATCAGTGGTCGGCTTGTGTTCTTCCTTTGTGGGTCAGATAAGTTCACTTTTGGGAAAAACCTTCCATTTAATAATTTTGCTCATTTTTTATACTTTCTTTTTCAGGAAAGTTATTTTAAACCTAGGAGTCTGTGTTTTAACAGACTGTCACAAGACAATACTGTACTTTTAAAAAGAAGCACTCTTTCTCCTGTCAGTTTAAAAGTTATTTAAAGTAACTGAAAAGCATTTTTTTTCTGTGGAGAAATTTTGTTTATTTTGCTTTGTGGAACTGGAATAGTTTTTTAAAGTGCTTTTCACTGTGTTTGTCCTGGGAAAACAGTGAGTTTTTAAAGACTTTCTATTTTCAGACATTTGCTGCTTGCTTTCCCAGAGAAAGAGGCACAATTTTCAGATTTACCATGAAACAAACTGTTGATCCCAAGGTCGGTCCCTGTGAAAGAGGCACCATTTTCAGCTTCATCATGGAACAAACTGTTGGTCCCAAGGTCAGTCCTTCTTCAAGCTACAAAATGAAAAAGTAAAGCAAACAGCTTTTGCCAACACATCAGGCTAGCAATTTGCCTCAGCCACAGGTAGGTAACTCTACAGTAGGAAATGGTTGTACCTCAGACCACTCTGGTGTAGCACCTACAGCCAATATGGTCTGGGGTTAGCCACATCCTGTATGGCTGTTGGGGTCCACTCAGAGAGCAAGGAAAGACACACTTGACAGTCCTGGGAGAGGGAGCAGGGAAGGCTCCCCTTTTGTTAGAATGTTGTGCCCATGTGCCCATCCCTGGGGAAGCTGCTGCTGCCACAAATAACACTGTTGGCCCAATCTTCCCTGTGAAAAAGAAGCATAAAACTAAACATGTATCTACTCCTCCTCAAATTTCCGGCTTCCCAAAAAGGGAAGGCATCACTGATCAGTATTAGCAAAAAACTATGGGCACTCATAAAATTGTCTAAGGCCAGCTTTGAGACAAAAATTGCACAGGACACTAAGGATAATCACAAGGCTTTCTTTAGTTATGTTAGGAACCTGGGTGGTAATTCCCAGATATGCTCACAATTAGTCCAAAATGACAAAAAATACACTGAACCCACAGACATTGCCAACATCCTAGCTGACAGGTTCAGCGCAAACTCCCCCCCCCCCCACCAAAAGAGAAAATATCTATCCCAGCAGAGTGCTGCCCCCCTGACATCTCAGATGCTCAGGTAAGAGTCACCCTCTCCAAAGCAAAAAACACAGCGTCAATGGGACCAGACGGTGTCCCGGGCTGCGTCCTACATGAACTCCAAGAAGAGCTAAACCCAAACATAAAACTACTGTTCAATCTCAGCCTTACTACAGGATATGTGCCCAAAGAGTGGCATACAGCAACAGTGGTCCCTCTCCATAAAGGTGGTGCCTCAATGGATCCTGGAAACTATCGCCCCATAAGCCTGACTAGCTTGGTCTGCAAAGCTATGGAAAGGATCATCATGGACCTCATAAATAAAGATATTGGGGACCTACAAACACTGGATCCTACCCAGTTCGGCTTTGTTAAGGGCAGATCCTGCCTCTTAAACCTGGTTGATTTCTTTGAAACAGTCACCAAGGCCATTGACGAGGGGAAGGTGGTCCACACAGCCTACCTGGACCTCGCGAAAGCCTTTGATACAATACCCCACTCGGGCATTATAGATAAGCTCACCAGCTTAAATATAAACCCCTATGTCACTAGATGGATTGCAAACTGGCTCAAGGACAGAACCCACATGGTTAGAATTGCTGGAGCCATGTCAGACTCCAAACCAGTTACAAGTGGTGTCCCACAAGGCTCAGTCCTGGGACCTCTCTTGTTCGGTATATATTTCTCGGAGGTACAGGCCAACACGGAAGGACTGTGGCTGACCAAGTTCGCAGATGACTGCAAACTGAGCGCCATAATTGACTCTCCAGCCGACACAAGCATCCTCCAAAAGGGCCTCATAGAAACAGACAACTGGTGCCAGAGCCATGGCCTCAAGCTAAATAACAAAAAGTGTATAGTCATCCCCTTTGGCAAAAACAAAGTGCCCACAAATTACCACATAGGTGGTAATCCATTAAGTACAGAAGAAGTAATTAGGGACTTGGGGACCCAAGTTGATAGCAATCTCTCATTTGACATCCATGTAGCCAAAGTGGTTAGAAAAACATTTTATATAGCTCACCTAATCATGAAGGGATTCACATCTAGATCAGGGGAGGTCATCATGCCTCTTTACTCATCCCTCATCAGGCCCATAATTGAGTACAATGCCCTTTTTGGGATGTACCTTACCAGACACCTGCAGCAACTGGAAAGACCCCAAAAGTACCTCACCAAGAGGATCAAAGGGCTCAAACAGATGCCATATGCTGCCCGGTTAAAGAAACTCCAGCTCTACTCAGTGGCATACCGCCTGTTCAGAGGCGATCTGTGCCTGACGTATAAAGCCATGTCCAACCCGGAATTAATGGACATGCTGCACCTCAGAAAATCCAAATCCCATCGAGCTACGCGCTCGAGAGACTTGAACCTCAGCACTGAAATAAATAGAACATGCTGGAGGGACAGATGCATAACCCAGAGGCTCCCTTCACTCTGGAATAAAATCCCAGTCCAGGTTAGGCAGAGTCCCTCATTGACTCTCTTCAAGAGGAATCTTGATGAGTGGATGGGAGATCGTAGGTTTACCCCGGGTATCACTTCTGTGCCACTGTTAGATAGAGGCACAGTATACTAACCTCGAAAAAGGGCATAGCAAAATAAATTTTAAATGGGTGGCGAAAGCCAAACACATTCTGGCTAGGTTTATAAATGCCCTACGGCAGATAGCCTAGTATGAACCTATGAACCTATGAACCTATGTGTACTTTACTGGATCTGGCTCAGGTTTTATTTCAGGCTACTGATCCTTCTTATAAGGTCAATTCTGGTATAATATATTCCTAATTGCCTCTTACTTCCCCAGCACATATCCTACATTTGCAATTTACCTGAGGAAAAATTATTTGGAGTCTGCTTGAGGTATAAAACACTTCCAAGCAAAGGTCCTAAATCTTATAAACTTTGTTGCATATTTGGGAGCCATCCATATATCTCCCCATTGTTTCTTTGTGAATTGCTTATCCAATCTTTCTTCGCAATCCTTTCTAAATTCCTCTGTTGGATTCCTATAGTTATCATGCCATATTTTGCAGATCCTAATAATTATACCTTTTTTAACAAATGCTTCTGTTCTAAATTCTACTAAAAACTCTGCCAGTTCTGGTCTTTCACTTAGGATCTCCCTATTTCTTTCTGTTTGCCTATACTCTGATATCAATCCTTGATAGGAAAGGCAATCTTTAGCTTGCAGTCCTAATGAAATCTTAGCCCCTTTCCATTCTGTTACCTTTCCATCTCTAATTATTTGCTCCCAGTACCTTGGTTCCTTTGCCAGTTTTGCCCAATAAATTCTAGCTCCCTCTTGGCTAGTCTCTGTACCCCTAATTGCAGCCATCCATATTGCCAGGTTGGTTTACTTTTTAAAATACTTTCTGCTACTTTACAAATATAATATTCTGTATAGTTATTGTTGTTCTCCCTAAGAATTTGCATCCAAAATCCAAGTGTATCCTTGTTTCTTGAGCTTCCCACCTCTTCCATTATCATCCCTTTCCACTTTGGATTATAGCTTTCTGTTTGTACTATGTATAGGAGCTTTAATCATGTAGCTCTGAAATACCCCTTCAAATCAGGTAATCCCAAACCACCTTGTTCTATTGGAAGGATCAACTTATCCCACTTGACTCTTGCCCTCGTCCTCTCCCAAATAAAATCTTTGAAGTCTTTATTAATTACTATCCACAACTTCTCCTCTGGTTGATACAAATATGCCTGACCTGTGTATAAATCTAAAGGGACTAAAAACATTTTAATTTCTTGTATCTTGCTATATATAAAACAGAGCTTCCAATTTCTCAGTTTTTGTATTAAATTTTGTTTAGTCTGGTCCCACATATTCTTAGCTGCCAAAACAGAATCCTTTTTAAGCCATACTCCTAAGTACTTTATTTTATCATGTCCGTATAAATATGGCTACTGCTGAACCAGTTTGTTTGTGGGTAATCTCCTCAGAAGAGGTATAAGCAGCTTTACAGCCACCATTCCTTCAGTTGGAACTAGCACTAATGTCCAAGCCTACACAAAGAAAAATTTATATGAGCACCTACATAGCTGTATGGATTTAGCAATACCTGACAGGACCAAATCATTTTCCTCAAGGAAGAGTAAACCAGTCTGGTGGACAGCTGCAATAAACAAACTCTATAATAGAAGGAAAAAATTGCTGTCCAGGGCCAAGAAGGAGCAGGTGCCAAGCTGGAAGCAATCTTGCCTTTGTCTGAACAAGGAAATAAGGTCACTGGTGAAATCCTGTAAGGCTAACTTTGAGTCCAGATTGGCCACATCCACCAAGGACAATCACAAGGCCTTCTTCATATATGGCCTCAATCTCAAAAGCAACACCCAAATCTGCTCTGAACTGGTGGTTATTAACACCACATACACAAACGCCATAGATATAGCCAACCTGCTGGCAGACAGGTTCAGTGAAAACTTCACCCCCCTGTCCCCCATCAGTAAACCAAGGCATCCCCAGCACCTTCCCCCTCCCCTCATCACCAGGGAGCAGGTCCTTAATGCCCTCTCAAAGGCAAAAAAATACAGTCTCCATGGGAAATGATAACATACCTGGCTGTATCCTCCATGAATTCAGGCATGAGCTCTCAGCTCCATTAGACACCCCATTCAACCAAAGCCTGAGCACCGGCTTCATCGCAGCTGAATGGTGGACAGCCACTTTCTTCCCCCTACACAAAGTTGGAGCGTTTACTGACCCAGGCAGTTATAGGCCCATCAGCCTAACTAGCCTGATCTGCAAGGCCATGGAATGCATTTTCATGGACCTTATGAACAACGACATCGGCAACCTCCAAACTCTTGACCCCACACAGTTTGGTTTTGTCAATGGGAAATCATGTCTGTTAAACTTGGTGGACTTCTTTGAAACAATCACCAAAGCCATGGACGAGGGGAAGATGGTGCACTCCACCTACCCTGACCTAGCCAAAACCTTTGACATTGTTCTGCACTCGGGCATAATAGATTAAACTCTCCCAGCTAGGCATCAACACGTATGTTACCAGATGGGTAGCTAACTGGCTCACTGATAGAATCCACTCAGTCAAAGTAGGGGAAGCCACCTCTAGTAGTAGACCTGTAATGAGTGGTGTAACCCAAGGATCGGTCTTGGGGCCTCTACAGTTTGGGATATACTGTTCTGAGGTGCATGCCAAAACTAATGGTCTGTGGCTGACCAAGTTTGCAGAAGTCTGCAAGCTGGGTGCTGTCTTAAATTCCCCTAGTGATGTGAACATCCTCCAAGAGGGCCTTACTCAAACTGACTGGTGCCAGAAGCATGGCCTCAAACTGAATACCAAGAAATGCATCATCTCTTTTGGAGAAAATGTCATCCCCACTGATTATCACATTATCACATTAATAACAATGTTCTAAGCATGCAGTCAGTCATGAGGGACTTGGGTACCCAGGTTGATAGCAACCTGACTTTTGACCACCACGTTACCTCCATTGTACGGAAGGCTTTCTACATGGCCCACCTCATAAATAAGGGTATTTCACCCAGGGACAAGGGGGTCAGAACATCCCTGTACTCCTCCCTTATCAGACCCATTATCGAGTACAATGCCCCCTTCCTTGCCAAGCACATGCAGCAGTTGGAGAGACCACAGAGGTTCCTGACCAAGAAAGTCCAGGGTCTCAAACACCTATCCTATACAGATAGGCTAAAAGCCCTGTCCTTCTACTTAGTCTCATACAGACTGCTCAGAGGTGACCTGTGTCTGGCATACAAGGCCATTTCAGACCCAGCCTTGATGGAGTTACTGCATATCTGTAAGACAAACTCCACTTGCGCAACCCACACACAAGGCTTTAACCTGGTCTGTGACATTAATAGAACTTGATGACAGATAGATTTGTGTCCCAAAGACTCCCCAGTCTGTGGAATAGACTCCATTTCCATGTCAAGTAGAGTACCTTTCTAGCCCCCTTTAAGAGGAACCTGGACGACTGGATGGGAAACAGAAAATATACCCCTGGGATCCCACCTGTGTCCCTGCTGGACAGGGTAAACAGGTGCTGACTTTGAGGGAACATGGTCGAAACTCTTGGCTAGGCTTATAAGGCCCTCTGGGCCAATAGCCTAGTATCATCATATGAACCTACAGCTATTGCAGTTGTTTTATTGTCATTAGTTTTGCAACCCAAAAAGACTTGAAATTGTGCCGGAATGTTCCACAACACTGAAATGTCTTTTCCTGGTTTTAGCAGGTGTAAAATAATATCATCTGGAAATAAATAGAATTTATCTTGACTACCATACCAATTATATCCTTGAATTTCTGAGTCCCTTATTTTTTCACCAATGGTTTTATATATAACACGAATAATGAAGGGGAAAGAGGATAACCCTGGTTGGTTCCTCTACTCAAGCAGACCTTATCAGAGAGGACCTCCCCACTTTAATTTTCACCTCCGATCCAACATATATCTTCCTAATCAACGTTATAATTTTATCCAGGAATGCAATGCTTCCATTGCCCTACTCATAAAATCCCAGTTCACTCTATCAACTTTTTATCAAGACCCACCAACCACAGTGATATTTTCTTATAATCTGCTTCCCTCTAGATCATCATTGTTCTATTAATTTTGTCAAATGTTTGCCTCCCTGCCACAAAACCACATTGATCCATATCTATCAATGTTGGCATCACCTTTGCTATTTGTTAGTCATTATAGGCATAAAAGCTTTATAATCATAATTTGGAATTGAAATGGATATGTATGAGGATGGAGCTGAAGTATCTTTATCCTCTTTAGGTATTACAACTACCACCACTTTATTCCAAGATGTTGGTGCTTCTCCTCCTTTTACAATTCTGTTAAACAAAAACTTCCAGATCTTTATCACTTTCTACCCTCCTATCTTCCAAACTTCCACAGGAATACCATCTATTCCTGAGGACTTTCCTGTAGATTGGTTATACATCACCATTTTTATCTTATCGCCTGCTATCCTGTTAGTAATTGAGTCTCATCTGCCTCTAACTTGGCATATTTAATTCTTCCATAAACAGTGCCATTTGTACTTTTTCTTGATTTCCACATTTCTGTGCTTTATACAGATTTTCATAAAATTGTCAAAATGTTTCTAATACCTCTGCAGGATCTTTGTTATAGACTCCCTAAGCATGGCAACAACCCTTTCTGCTTTCTGTTGTCTGAGCTGTTATGCTAAAGAATTTAGTGCTCTGGAGTTATTATCAAAAAATAGTTGCTTAACAGCAATCTTTCTAAACTTATACATATTATTGAGGTAATCCCTTATTTTCCCTTTAGGACTCTGCATTTGTACCTGTTCTTGTTATGTGAAATTCCCCTTATTGTTACTTTAACATTTGTCAGTTCCTCTAAATAATTCTTGTTACTACACCATAGATATATTTTCAGGAGAAATGTCTTTCTTCTCTAATAACTTCTGAATAATTTCCACCACCCATTCCTTAAATTCCTCTCTTTTTAACACATAGGTAGTGAAATACCAGTGTCTCATTTTTATTTCATTACCCTGCATTTTTATTATTGGAGTGTGATCTGAAATAGTTATTGGATCTGTATCAACACTTTCAATTAAATGCACATATTCATGTGAAATATAATTTCTGTGTAGTCTAGCCCATGTTTTTTACTTTGGAGAATATTATGTAAATTCTGTCCAAACCCCTACTAATGAATCCATATCTCCCATACCAAATATTTTTATAAATTTCTTCAAAAAATCTACTCTATTTTTGTTATCTTTTTCCTTCTAGCCCCCCCAGATACATCCTCACTGTTGCAAATAAAATTGTAGTCCCCACCTGTAAGTAATATTCACTGCTGAAAGCTGATATTTCTCTCAGAATGTTGTTAAGCTCCATTATAGCAGTTTAAGTGGAATATAAATGCATGTGAATATAATCCTCTTCCCTTGCCAGTAACCCCTCATTACTACAAATCTACCATTATTATATTTTTTCTTCTATCACTATTGGAGCTCCTCTTGCAATTAATATAGATACTCCCCTTTCTCTGGGCCTGTATCATAAGATCGAAGTTTCAAAACTTTGAATCTGATATGGTCAACATCATATGATCGAAGTTTTCAAACGTCGAATCTTTTAACGGAGATCTCCGTACAGCACAGAAAGGGAAGATTCCCATTTTTTGCACTGTAGTGCGATTTCGTAGTTGGTATACTTAAGTAGCAGGTGTGTGTGTGGGTGGGGTTCAGTCCCCCAGTTGAGGGGTGCTTAGAGCATTTAAATGGTTTGTTTGTGTAGGTTGTTGTGTTTGTATTACATTTTTGAAGTTTCAAAACTTCGATCATATGGTGTCGACCATATCAGATTCAAAGTTTTGAAACTTCGATTATGTAATATAGACCCCTTTTTATTTGTCCCAGATATTCCACTGAATAGCTATCCTGAAATAAATTCTTTATCAAATTCATATGGTCATTTATTTCCAAATGTGTCTCCTATAGCATAGCTATTACTCTGCATTTTTAATATAGTTCACTACTCTTTCTTTTTTGTATTTGCCTGTGAGACCATTCAGGTGTAAAGATAATATGGACAGTGCCATTATGATAAGAAGTTATTATTCCCACCTGTTTTGTATATAACAGTTTTTTAAATGTCTAGTTTCAGTTTTTGTGTTACATGCATGCATTAATGTTTGGCAGGCTGATCTTTTATACAGTTGTTCTTGACATATCCATTTGAGTCTATATCACATCTTACAAAGCTTTTTGTTTTAATGAAACCCTAAACAAAAACACACACACCTCCAGAACACCCCCAAAACTTAAAACACCTTAATAAAACACCAAACTATAGACATCTTCAAATAATGACATTTAAATTTCCTAATAGGAACGATTGTCCCAAACTGACAGCCACACTCATAAGCTTGAATTAACCTATAATGAAAGTTATCCCAACTAAGATGCATGGTACAGCCTATGTTTCTACTTACACTAAGTCCTGTATGTTTTTGTTTTATCTTTACTTCTCTTTCTCTCCCAGATGAAGAAAACAACTTGAATGCTTTCAGAAAATATTATTTCCTAGCCACTGAAAGGAAGAAATATTGTTTTATTGTCGCTTATCAGATTTCCTCCATAGAAACATGAGAACCAGAAACACAGTTGCATTCCACTACACATACTACAATCTAAACATTTATGTGCTAGAGGGAAACACTATTCAATATCCATTACATTCCGTGTTCTTTTATTTATTTGCTTCCTCTTAAAACTTGTTATTAAATCAGTACAAGGGATTTAATCCAGTAATTCCCCTTAAGAAAAGGTACATCAGTTTTTTATATCATGTTCTTTTATCCAGGTTTTCTTCTCTTTTTACATTGCAGCGGCTACATTTCATAAAACTGAACAAGAAGAAGGAAAAGATAGATGCACCTGTTTACTTTAGTATCCCTATTACACACAATTAACTGAAAAGCTTTACTTTGTAGCAATCAGTATATAACATGCATTACAAAAACACTGTTAAGAGCAAGATTTCCTTCTTCTTCCCCGCTGCTAAATCTTCTTCCAAATATTAATGACATGAAGTATGACATATGCTTTGGAGTCCCCTACAAGTTTAATGAAGTCAAAAAAGTCCAATATTTCCAGGTTTTCTTGTTCCATCATACTTTATAAATGTAATTTATGCTTTGTAATCCCACACTTATTCATCTATTTCCTAGTTCCTTGTTTCCTTCCTGTTGATCTCCATCTCCCAAATCCAGTCACTAGTTCATTTTCAATGTACTCCTGGTTCTTCTAATCAACTCTTGTGATTTTTTTTTCTGTCTCTCAAGCATTTTCTTTTGGAACATTGGAAAAGGTTCCAATGGCATAGTCTCTCTATGTGCTTTATTATCAAAAGAGTAAGAAGCTGAACCCCCTTCTGTTTGATTATTCACTTTTGTTGTACAAACTTTTGTGTTTCCTCCTTAGCATGTTCTGCATCAAATAATGATTTTAAGCCTCTGGGAAAAATATTCTGAAAAAAGCTGGATACAGCAGCTTGAATCTTACACAAGCTTTTCAACATACCCTAACTGCTGGAATAAATTTACTCCTTTTCTGCCTGGTATACAGTGACTAATCATTTTCCACAAACACTCTAATGTCTCCCATTTTTAATACTTTGCTCTTCTGCCACAATATTGTTAGAATTAACTCTTTCTGCTGGTAGGTTTATATCTTTACTATTTAAGCTCTGGGTTGCTTTCTCATGGCCAGGTTTGGAGCATACATATGATATGCCCTTTCAATTAACAACTCCTACTGTGGAGTACCAGTCCAGTTGCTTATTTGTGCTTTCATAAAATTAACACAGTCTGTTCCTTCCAGTTTCTCTGGTACAGCAAAAAATCTAAGGTTTTCCCTACATGCTCTGTCCTCTAATTCTAGCATTTTCTGAAACATTTCTTCTTGAGCAGTTTCATACTCACAAACCTTATCATCATGTCGACCTCTGAGTTTTGTAAATTTATCAGCTCATCTGAATATCTGTTTAAACCGTCTTCCATTTTTATTTCAGCTTTTTGTTATTTCAGTTGATATATTCCTTCAGTGTTTCATTTATTTTAATCAGCTCTGAGCACATTTGACTTATTTTTTTCCTCTAGATTAGTGGAAGTCGTGTCTTCCACCAAGGATGGAGCCTGAAATGCTTTTTTTCAGAACAGTTGCAGGATTCTTTCTAGCCAGGGTTTTTTCCTCAAATTTTGTGATTGATTTTTTTTCAGGTTCTCTAAATATCTTTTTGCTGGCATACAGGCAATGCAATTACTAGCCAGTTACTGAAATGTACCCAAAAAGACAAATTCACTGGCTGTATTTTCTGAGTTTCTGTTTTACACTGGGAGAGCTGAAATTAAGCTGTTACAAAGTGTGCAGCCATCGTGGAAGTCCTCAAACAAATGGGTTCTGAAGATCATGCTTAAAGGTTACAGATGGCAATGGGAGGAAATTCCTCCTTTCCAGGGGATAATTCCTCATCCTCCAGACCAGACTCTTTTATTTCTGTCATTCATAATGCTGTCCCAGGGAGTGATAGAACCAATCCCCCCCTTCCTAGATGGGTAAGGGGTTTTATTCAATGATGTTCTTAGTGCCAAAGAAAGAAAATGTTGGATCTTTCTTTCCTAAACCTGTTTGTGAAAGTTGCCCAAATTCAAAATGATCTTCTCATTCTAGTTTCCTGGTAACACTAGATTTAATTAATGTTTATTGTCACATCCCTATTCATCCAGATTTCAGATGTTTCTTAAGGATGTATCTGTCTGGATCACATTATCAATTCTGTGCCTCACCCTTTGGGCTATCCACTGCACAAAAAGTGTCCTCAAAGTGTCCAGTTGTACCTCATTGCAAATCTATAAGGTATTCACTTTTTCCATACTTAGATGACTTTCTTGTCTCTGTAGATTCTTGTTTGAAGTGCCAGGAATCTCCCTTTCTTGAGCGAAAGATCTCTTACGCAAGCTGAAATTCCAAGAGAACATTCTAAAGTCTTTTTTACCTCCTTCTCACAGGATTGTGTTTCTGGGATGTCAACTAGACACTATAATTCAAACAGCTTTTCTTCCACAGGAAAACATAGATCTATATGTAGACATATTTTTAGGGTTTTCCACTCAGACTTCAGTCACTAAGAAGGAATACCTCAGGATTTTTGGTGTCATTGCTGCTATGAGTCTCATGATACCCTTCACAACACTCCACATGAGAAAGATACAATGGTATCTGAAGTGTCTTTGGTCCCAGCACCAGCAGCAACACCCTTTGTCCTTCAAATCCCAGTGCTGGGATTTGTCAGAAGACAAATCATTTGGTGGAGACAACAGATATCCATAAATCCAGGTCTCATCTTCTTCCTCCATGTTCCAAAGAAGGCAGTCACCACAGATGTCTCTGAATTTGCTTGGGGAGCAGTTTCAGGTGGGCTAAAAGTACAAGGTGTATGGGACACCACGGACAGACTCAAGCACATAAATATAAAAGAGATGCTTTCCCTGATCAAGGCTCTCAACTCTCTGAGTCATCTTTGGTCCCCGGGACCTCTTCAACTTGTTACAGACAATACCACAGTCATGTGGTATATCAACATGCAAGGGGGAACCAGGTTAGTACCCCTTTGCAGGCAAGCCTTGTTCTTTGGGATATAGCTTCACAGCACAATCTCACTCTTTAGGCATCCTACAATCCTTTAAAATATAACCGTTTGGCAGACAAGCTGAGCAGGACCAGGACAGACCATCACAAATGGAAACTAAATCAGGGGGTCTTCAAGATTTAATCCTTCTGTGGGAGATCCTTAAGTAGACCTCATTTCCTTAACTTTGAACCATCAGATTGCAACAGTCTTTTCTTTTTCTTGGACAGGAATGTTCCTGAATGCTTTCCCACCCTATCCACTAATATCCAAGGTACTTCTGATGATTCATTAGGAATTCCTCAAAATCATGGTGGTAACTCCCTTCTTGCCCAGGCAACAGTGGTTTGCCCTTTTTTTGGAAATGGCCAGGTGCAATTACCACAAGCTTCCTCAAAAACTGAATCTCCTCACACAAGAACAAGGGTGTTTGATACACCCCATCACCAATCAGCTTCTATTGACTGCCTGGATGATAGGATCTTAATACCTTTTAGGCACCTCTTTACTGAGGACATGCAGCAGGTACTAATGAAGGCAAGAACATGTATTACAAGAAAATCATATATTAGCAGATGGAAAAAGATTTCTAGCTGATGCCTGTAACATAACCAGCTTCCATTCAGGGCCAGTTGTTCTCTGGTTTTACAATATTTGTGTGAGTTACTATCGAATGGCCTTTCTTACTCCTCTGTCAAGGTTAATTTATTGGCCATTTCAGCATGTCTGTCCACGGATCTTCCTCTTTCAATGCAGTCTCATGTCAAAATGTTTTTGAAAGTAATTTTGCATAAGAGGCTTCCAAGAAAACTGGTGGCCTATCCTTAGGGTCTTAATTTTGTCTTTGAGAAGCTAGCACCTGCTCCATTTGAACCAGTTAACCTGGCTGACTTGAGGTTCTTAACATGGAAAAAACAGTTTTGTTGATTGCACTGACATCTGCAAGAACAGCACCTGCATTACAAGCTCATGTGGTGGGTCAGTCCTACATCATTTCCATAGGGACAGGGTTTCTTTCAGAATGTATCCATCTTTTATGCCTAATGTGGCATCCAATTTACTTTAAGCTTAACTATCCATCTCCCCTTTTTATTATCTAAAACCAAAAATGAGGGAGAAAGGCTATAAATTTACAAAAGGGCCAGTAACACAGTCCTGTACATGACCAGTGAAAGGCAGCTTGCACCCTGCAAGAAACCTTTGTTTGTGAAATTCAATGGATCTGGAGTCATTATAGTTTTGTTGATATATCACCTCACAACGAAGTGGTAATTTGGTGAACTGTTATATATATCTGTATCTGTCAAAATTGTCCATGGTTCAGTCCAATAATTAAAAAATTCCTCAAGGATAGGGCCCATTTCTGAACAGTATAAAATCTCCCTAAGACAAAGATACAAGCTAGAAACAAGGCATGCTAAATCCTCAAATTATAAACCACCTTTCTTAAAACCAAGAACATTCTGGAAAATCATAAGGCTGCCAATTATGCAACAAAATCTAGAAGGTTTAGCATTTTTCATTTGAAAGTGGATAGGTATTTTTATACTACAATTAGACTTTAGTGGATTTTTCCTCAGGTAGACAGCAAATGCTAGAGATGCAATGGGAAATAGAGAAATGACATTGAACATGATTTTTTGGGAATGTAACAAGATGGCAGATATTTAAAATCTCATACAGAGTACTTTCACAGAAATGTTGGAAGAACAAACGATAATAGAAAACAAGAAAATTGTTCTTTTGACCTGTGATGTAGGATCAGAATTGCCTAGACATAGTAAGACCTTATTAAGTTTATACTAATGGCTGACAGTAAAAGCAATACTAGAAAATGGAAATCAAAATCTATAGAACATAATAGAAGTTTTGAATATTGTAAAGGAGGTAAAAGGAGGTGGGATTGTTAGGAAAGGGAAGGAGCACATTTGGTAGAAATAAAGGGAACTTGTGGGAACACTATATGCAGAATACTGCTCAGGAGGAGAAGGAGTAAGGTTTAAGGGAAGGCGGGAACTGAACAATTTATGCAATGTTAGAGTGAATGAAAGTTATAAAAAAGATAAAAAACAGAAATACTAGTAGTCTTAAAATTTCCTTGACGAGCTCAGTCACAATAATTTCCAAAAATCATAAACACTGTTAGTGTTCCAAAGCAACAAGCCTTTATTCATCACAAACATGAATGTATACTTTGTTTGTGTCTTTCGGCTTTTCTCAGTTAGGGGTCGCCACAGCAGAACTCTGGTCCGCTAATGATTGGCAATAGAGTTTTACGTGCTGGCTTGCCGGGCCTAATGCCCATTCACGCATGTCGCCACACAGAAGACGCTCTAACTGAGAATCGAACGGGCAACGTCTAACTGTGAGGCGACAATGCTACCACAGCACCAGCACCGCAGTGTACTGCAAGGCAATAATAATGGAAATTGTTATTATGGTCTGCTTTCTTTTCAGTTAATGTGTATAAACCCATGTTCCTGTTTAAAATGTGATAATTTAATATAGATGCTAAAAAAGAGAAAACTCTGGAAAATCCTATAAAACAAATCTTACTTTGACTGGAATTATTCTAATACTGCAGCAAAAATACATATCCTACTCACTCTGGAAAAATTCATAACACTGATAATCTGTCATGTTACTGCAACTCCCCTCTCTCCTAATATCCATATAAACTCAACAAATACACCCCATACTGCCTCCTGCCAGCTTCTACTGCCCCACAAAAATCATCAAAGTTAGAAAGGGGTGTGGTAGAATAAAGGACGTTAAAAATGTACTTCTGTACTTAGCACAGAAGATGAAAATGGAGTCTGAAATGAATGAGTCCTGGAAAGATGGCACAGAGTTTAGAAACAGAGAAACAGAAAAGAGACTCTCAATTATTTTTCCCTTATTACAAAGCAGAAGGATGAGGGGTGCGCCTGTGTGGGAAAGTGCACAATGATGTTATCTGAACTGAAAGAGAATTTGATAGTACAAGTTGATGAGGACATCTAGATATTTGATCCCCAGGATACTTAGGCTGTTGGCTGGCATGGAGCAGGTGACAGAATGACAGTAAATGGTGCTAAGTGCCTAAAAAAAGAGAAGAAATGATGCCATTAAAAATGGAGGACAGTCATGTGAACTGGAGAGTTAAATAATTATCAGTTCTGTTTCTGTGGTACAGAAAACAGAAAATAAAAGAATGTAATAGGAAGGATTTTAAGTGAGAGAGGAATTTGTGGATAAAAGAGGTCTTCATAATGACAGTTAACATTGCTTTACATCAAAGGGGTCATGTCTGTTTAGTCTGTTACATTTCTTTGATTTGATGACTGCTAATATAGATAGAGCACATATACAGCTGAAAAAGAAAGTGCCTTACCTGTGAGTTGAACCAGGGCCCACTGAAATATCATTCATTTACATTACCAGAAGTGCCAGTAAAGGAATTTGAATTGCCTAGACATAGTAAGGCCTTGCTAAGTCTAATTATGGTTGCTGCCAAAAAAGCAATTACTTGAAAATGGAAATCAAAGTCTAAACCAACTGTACTAGAAGTAGTGAACATAGTAACAGAGATAAAACAACTGGAGTTGGGATCTTTAAAAAGGGTATGAGCAAATTACATAGGAAAATTGGGAAATGTGGAAACAATACATATAGGGGAGGAGTGAGGTTTAAAAGAAGACAGGACTTGAATGAGCTATGTAATGTTTGTAGCATTGCCACCTATCCGTTTTCTTTCTGGACTATCCGGAAATCAAACCGATTATTTTGTAGTCTGTATAAATTCCAGTATTCCGTTTAAAAAAAAAACAGACTATCCGTGTTTGTTAAATCTCAGATTTACTATGCTTTTTTATAGAAACGCATAGCAAATCTACAGAAAAAGGCATCAGGAATGGAAAAAAATTGGGCGTTCCTCCTGATCTGACTTGATGATGACATCACACAATGGGCAGAATATGGGCGGGAGAGGGGAAGAGATGGGCAGGGTTATGGAAGGTGTGAGGGATGTGGCCTTGGTCTGGCTTTAGCCACAATGAAAGGTGGCAATCCTAAATGTTTGACTGGCAATGACTGGGTAGATTATAAATGAATAATGTTTGGACCTAGGATTATGTCAATACAGTTTGTGAGGCAAAATGCTTGCAGAAGGGATTATGTAGGTATGGTTTGTTTTCACTTATATAAATATATGATGGCTTATGTCACACGTAATAATTTAATAAAGATGTTTCTTGTTTAAAAAAAAGATGTTCTGTTAAAGCAACTGGGAAAATGAATGCCTCTTTCTTAAGAGATATCCTATGGGTCACATAAATATTTACTAGGTACATACAAACAACAGTGTGGTGCACATAAATTCTGAAACATGCACAGCTGTGAAAAAAATAAAGTGCCTCCACTGGTACTTAAATCCAGTTTATCTGCACTTCTGTCCTGTTAAAATACAAGCTACATAAATGACGCTGCTATAAACCTGCATGCCTTGTCATTACCTTAACTTTTCTTAATGGACAGTCCATTGGTAACACAAATAGTTATTCAGTACATACAAAAAGAAGCATACTATACATAAATTATAAAATGAAACTGTAATGATATATTGTGATTTGGATGGTAGAAATATGAACAAGCTAAACTGATCTGGCTAGTACTGAAAATGTCAGTAGTATAATGACTTTTAAAAATATAAAAATTGTATACTGACACTATACAATGTAGCTTTGCATGGCAGTTATGACACCCTTAATTTTCATATCTACTTCAGAAGCAAAAATAGTTATGAATCCATTAAAAATCCTCTTTTGCCTTTACTCCAAGGTGGCACAATCCTTCAGTTTGCGTATTTAGAGATTAGGGGTGACACTGGAGCGTGAAGCAGGTTAAAGCCTTCTATCAAAAAAAAAAAAAAAAGAAGAAGGAAAGAAACATTATTTTCCCTCATTTCATTCTTGGAAACACAGCAAGTTTTGCTATAGCTAGAATTTGATACACTGAGCTATTGATACTCTGAGCATGACACTTTAAACCTTGACAAAGAATTATATGATGGCACATTATGTTTACTATGAATCACACAGACACATACAGACACAGACAGAGACACACACACACACACACACACACACACACACACACACACACACACACAGAACACAGACACACACACACACACACACACACACACACACACAGACACACACACACACACACACACACACAGAACACAGAACACACACACACACACACACACACACACACACACACACACACACACACACAGAACACAGACACGCACACACACACACACACACACACACACACACACACACACACTCACACACATGAGTGTATATATATATATATATATATATATATATATATATATATATATATGCATACACATAAATTCAGACACACACACACACACACACACACACACACACACACACACACACACACACACACACACACACACACACCTTTTTTATTTATTTTTAACATTTGTTTACTGGGAAAGTCCAACTTGGAACGAGCCAGTTTTCAGCGGAGGCCCGGGGAGAAACACTCCAGACGCATGTCTTTGTAATGTGGGAGGAAGCCGGAGCACCCAGAGGAAACCCACACAAACACAGGGAGGACACGCAGACTCCACACAGAAGGCACCCCAGCCGAGAATTGAAGCGAAGAACCTCTTGCTGTGAGGCAACAATGCAAACCGCTGCACCACTGCGCCATCCTAAAAAAAGAATGAAGACCCTCAGCTGAAACTTGAATCTAGGTCATATAGAATCCATTCTGTTATACTGTCAATTATAACAGCAAAACAATTGGACGTATCTACTAGCACTAGGCAGTCTGGTGCAGAGTAGGAGCTGCATCATGTTTAGTGACAACCCGCCACTCCTAGAGTCTTCCAGCTCTGCTTGTAAGAAATCATAGCTCTCAACCTCTTAGCACAAAACATCTGGATAAAGTCAAAAATTATGGGGAGGGAGTGGGACAAAGACCCAGAAATAGGGACACATTTAAAATTTTGTTCTTATAAACTTAGAACATTGCTAGGATAAAAGTCTTTGTGTTAGCATGCATTTTCTGAAGGATATAAAGTCTGAAACTCAAATGACTGTCTTTATTTAGTGAATTCAGTCCTTACTGATTTACCAATAAACCATAAATTTTAAGAGGAACAGACCAAAAATATGAGGCAAAAATCTGGACATTCTGTGAAAGTTTGGACAGTTGAGAGGTATGTAAGAAATGTATCTACTTAGCTGATCTGGTGGAATGTCTCTTTACTTCCACTGTGAGTAAGCAGTCTCACAACACTACAACTACCTAAGCTAAGGTGGTCAAGAAAAGAAATCCTTGTCTAACACTCCCAGGCACCCATGTAGATGATCTCAGCCACATAGAGAGAGACTTTACTCTCAAAAATTATTACGGGGAATTACCTTGAGTGTAGGCCTGAGCCTCCTAACTTCATATAGACCCGCTTCTAACCCTAAAGTCCTTGTTACATGTGACTCCATAAGAAATAAGGAGAGAGTTACTGTAAAAGTCAAAGTAAACTTTATTGTCTAGAACTACACACATGTGTAGTCTAAATGAAATTTAGTGCATCAGCTCAATTCTTGAAATTACAAAGGAAAGTGAAACAGCACACACAAGTACAGGAATATACATAACTAACAAATACAATATTAATCCCAATACATGCAAGAAAGAGTAGAGATGTTTACCAACACTCATATACGAAAAAAAATACCCTCCCCTGAGTTAAAGTGGCTACCCTATTTAATGTAATACAAAGCACACTCCAGATTGAAGGGTCTATATTATAAACCCGAAAGCCAAATTAAGCGAATCCGAGTTCATCGACACATAAAGGTTGATGACTGAAATGAGCGAACACCGTAAATGCCGAAATAGAGAACGCCGAACATGATACTGGAAGCAACAGTGCCATACAGGTAAGATAAACCCAACCCAAGAAACCTAAACTAAAACACTTTTCAAGATGTTTCTGCAGAGGGGCAAGCCCCCCTGTGCGCCTCACACCTCCCCTACTTAAATATACCAACTCTGAGACTGCACTACAGTGGGGAAAAGGATTTACTTCCTTATCCCCACGATCATCCTGCTGGCCAAGGAAATCCATTTGGCGTTCTCCCTTTCGGCATTTACAGTGTTCGCTCATTTCAGTCTTCGATTTTTATGAGTCGATGAACTCTGATTCGCTTAATTCGGCTTTCGGGTTTGTAATATAGACCCCAGATTGAAATGCCTAAGTTATTTGTCTAATATAAATAATACTGATTCAGCTATGTTATGTGGGTTGGAGACAGTGGCATTGACAAAAAGGCAAGAGTTAGAGCTGGATATGGCATAGTTAAAGATGTTAAGATTTGCACTTGGTGTGACAAGGGTGGACAGGATTAGGAATAAGTATATTAGAGGGCCAGCCCAGGTTGGAAGGTTTGGAGACAAAGCCAGAGAGGCAAGATTACGTTGGTTTGGACATGTGCTCAGGAGGGATGCTGAGTATATTGGGAAAAAGATGCTAAGGATGAAGCTACCAGGTAACAGGAAAAGAGGAAGGCCTAAGATAAGGTTTATGGATGTGGTGTGCGAGGACATGCAGGTGGTTTGTGTGACAGAGCAAGATGCAGAGGACAGGAAGAAATGGAATCAGATGATCCGCTGTGGCATGGCGACCCCTAACGGGAACAGCCGAAAGAAGATGATGATGATGATGATGATAATGATAAATAATACTGACTAGGGATATAATAAATAAATATTACACTTACTTGGAATATATGTAAGTATATATTGCACAAATAAATAAAAATTGACTTATTATGTGTCCAGATCCCTAGGACTAGTGCCCGAGTTCAAAAGTCTAATCACTGTAGGGTAGAAACTGTTACTGAATCTTGTAGTCCTGCAGTAGATACTGCGATATCTCCTGCCCAATGCCAGTCAGTTACTGTCAGTTGTCTCTCTGGTACTAGGATCAGGGATATTACAAGAGCCTCAAGACCTTTCACCATCCTAAATATGAGTATGACCTTGTTGCTGCCCACATATGAGGTAATAGAGTACAACACCCCATTTGGGATGTACCTTACAAGACACCTGCAACAGCTGGAAAAACCACAGAAGTATCTCACCAAGAGGATTACTGGCCTCAAACAGATGCCCTATGCAGCCCAACTGAAGAAATTCCAGCTGTACTTGTTTGCATACCACTTACTCAGAGGTGATCTCTGCCTGACATACAAGGCCATGTCCAACCCAGAAATGATGGACATGCTCCACCTAAAAAAAAAAAAACATATCCCCAAGAGCCACACAGTCTAGGGATTTAAACCTCACCACAACAATAAATAGGACATGCTGGAGGGATAGAGTCCTGCCCCAGAGATTTCCCATGCTTTGGACAGGATTCCAATCTACATTAGGCAGAGCCCCTCACTAACACTCTTCAAGAGAAAACTTGCAAGTGGATGGGAAACAGAAAATTTACCCCGGGGATCACTGCAGTGGCTCTGCTGGACAGAGGCACGGGAAACTGATCTAAGGGGGCAGCGAAAGCTAGGCTTATAGATGCCCTCGGGCAGATAGCTTAGTACTTACCTATGAGCCTATGAATGACCTTAGGCAATCTACCCTAATGAAAATGCAATTAGATACACAAGAGCCTGCCACCTATGTCTGTAAGAAGAGAAAACTACCATTGTTTTTCAAACTGGCAGTCCACAACCACAGCTACCCACACTGCACTATGTAATACTCACAGGCTTTACTTTACTCGTTGATGTCTTAATGAATCAGAAGAAGGCAATGAATAGAAAACTGCATCACTTCAGATAAGGTCAACATGGGCATTTATTTATTTATTTATTTATTAAATAAATAAACTGTTCTTTAGTTAAATAAAGTGCCTGAGCTGAATATTATCACAGTGCTGTATGTGGAAAAATGGCAGGCACTATGAGTATATGAAGGTAAATACTCAAGGCATCTGTCAATTAACACTCCCTTTTTAATGTAAAAACAGCTGTTGGGTATTGCTTGTTATGTTCAAGACATAGGCTAACTAAAATAAGTTGCCAGTGCTAAACATAACAAACCTTTTATAAAACAAATTTATCTTCTAGGAGAGGTGAGTCCTGGGTGTTCACCCTAATCACCCATATTATAATCCACCATTAGCATTAAGCTCACCAAGCCACCATCTGGTGGCAGCCTTCAGCATCTATATGTGGCAGCTTTCACTTGCAAAGGAAGTCATTGTGGGCCTTCATGGTGACACATTGAATCCCATCCTCTCTTGGTGGTTAGGGATGGGGCCATTGCAGATACTTTCGTTTCCAAGATTATAGCAAGTGTGCAAAGCACTGTTATGGCTTCCTGAATGGTGGTACCCTCTAAAGACCTCTTGCACTGTCACAAGGTACAATTCCCACCATTAGAGAATGAATGGGCTCTGACCAACTGACGGGAAGTCTAACAGTCAGCAGATATGAGGGGACAAAAAGCATGTAGAAAATAAATGAACTTAAAATTTCTTCCAGTATTAAGGACAGTCAAAGGCCTTCTTCTACTACATTAACTCATTTAATCCTGAACAGGAGGAGACTAATTAGCACCTTTTCTTCCTGATATCTTCTTAGCCAGGAAGCCACTTGCTTCCTGAGAGATTTTCTCCAAAATCCTCTACTGAAAATGCACTTCATTAGATTTATAATATCTGATAAATTATGCTAGTTAGAAATGTAAAATATGATATCTTTTTGCAAGACAGTGGGCTATATATTGGTATTAGTATCAAAGGTCTGCTTGTAAATACTGATTTTATATTGTAGATATATGAAAGAAAAACTGTTTAGTTTGCCAAAAAATACCAATGCTATTGTCAAACAAAAGGTTATATATCTGTAAAAGTGCAAGCTAGAGCCAAGATATCAGTGACAGAAATGCTCACCTGTTCAAGAGCTTTCCAATGATGTCTGACAAGAGGGATAGAATACTGTTGTTTTGTGAAATTGCCAGATCTATGCAAATTATGTATTCTATAATTTCACAAGATTTCAAAACAATATTAATCTACAAAACCATTGGAGATAGATGGCAAATATTGGCAACACTGTGTGCCTTAATGTCTTGTATAAGATGGCACCATTTGCTCACACGTAAGTCACACAGCTTTTTATGAAATTAATTCAACAATGAAAATATAGGTTGTGATGTGAGGTATTGTCACCTGTATCAGGAGAAGTGGGACAGTGCGTGGCTGGTTGAAGTTTTGTAAATAATCTTGTGTCATTTGACTGTTACATTAATTTGTACAGATGCTTGTATTAAAAATGTATTTGTAAAAGTTGCTTATGTTAAAAATGCTGCAACAAAATCTTAACAGACCTCTGAATGTGAACTGTGCCAGAGTCAGATGACTAGATATGTTGTCATTCCACTACCAGCTGAAGGATGGAACTCTGTCAGCAGCGGTATGTTTGTTTTTGGTTTTGTGTTTCTTTGGAATCTGATATAAAAGATCTATGTCATTTATCACAGTTCAGTAGTAATAGTTGTTCAGCAGTTGTTAGTTCAGTATGTGTGTAGTATCTTGTCTTACCTTGTGGAAGTGAGTATCTCAACAGTACATCCTGTCTTGAGATATTAAGTGAGTTAACTAGGGACAGTTTCTCTTTAGTATAGTTAGGAAAAGTACCATGACATTAGTTTAGTATTATTTATTTTTCTGCGTGTGAGATTCTATCCAACTATATTATTTTATATTTTTTGTGAGTGAAAACTCTGATGCTTATCATAAATAAATATTAAGAATTTTCCTGTTTTCTATTTTTATTATCCATTTTAAATATTTTTGTACCTTTTTATTGTGGCTGGTCTTTTAGTGAATACTTTTAATATCTTGAGAGTACCTGTGCTTATTTCAGTGTCACTGTAGCCACTCTGAGAAGCCTTATTCCTTCAGTCACACTCTACCATTCATATCAGTATTAATTTGACACGGTATGATTGGTTACCCCTTGTAAGATCCTTAGAGTATTTGGCTGGTGGCACCTACCCTGTGGACTGGAGAGAGGGGACACAGCTGGTGAGTCTGTGTCAGCTTTCCCAGGTGTGTATATGTGAGTGTGTGAAAAATCAGGTATTCCAGTGCATGTGCCAAATACTTGGAACTGGGACACAATGCTCCAAGGTGGGTCTTGTTTGGGATCTGGAGACACAGAGAGCCCAGTCCCAGTGAAACATGGTCCCTTTATGCTGTGGGGAAATTGTGTTGGATGCAGACAGCTGCATTTGAAATACTGTGTAAATCCATTCCTGTTTTTAGTGACTGTCTCTTACCAGTGTCAGTGGTGAGAATTGAGGCACCTTGATTACTGGCCTGGGGTAAAGAGAGGCCATCACATAGATAATACTCAAAAGTGTGTTACCAAAAGAGCATTTATATCTCAGAATATCTTCACATTACCCACCACATTTTAATGTCAAGTTTTACTAAAACCCACTGCTTGAATATACCTCGTCCAAAAATAAGGTATTGTACTCTGTTTTGGATTATTAAGGTAACACGGAAATGTCATATTTTTCATAACTTTTTATATACAGTCTTTAATAACTCCTGCTTTGCACATCCCATGCCGACTGCTTTTAGTAGATCATGTCAGCTTGTAGATTCCATCTTGCTGCCTTAGTTTCATGTATGTACTGTTAGGGCGTATTTAACAGTGAGTAAAGATTGAAAGTAATTCTGTTACAAATATGATAAATAAATAAGGTATAAAATAAAGCTTGCTTATATGTTGAAATAGAGTTTAGCAATATGTGATTAGCTTAGATACTAAATGACTGTGGCTTGGAAAAGAAGGAATTTGCTTAATGGACATGTTTCCTTACAGACTCAGCAAAAATGTAAAAAAAAAAATAAGAATGTGTGAATTGCACACTATCACCAAGAAAGCTGACCTCTTACAGACTTGGAAAGAATGTAAAAAAACCGAATGTATGCATTTCCCATTGTCAGTAAGAAAGTTAACCTGCTTCTGTAAAGAATGGACATCAGGTAAACAATCTGTACATGTTTCTATCATATGACACTGTTAAACAAGGAAGTTTGAATGGATAAAGACAATACCAGCATTATTACTCTATAGGATGAAAACATATTTTTCTGCAAACACCAGCAAACAGATGTTCTCATACAAAGTCTAAAATAGAATACCAAGAGAAAAACAGGATGTGAACTGCATGACTAAAACTGTATATAAGAACTGTAAATCAAATTATGTTAGAGGTAAAGGTATTTGTGTAGGAACACACTTGTTCCGAGGTAATATTTTTATCTTTCACATCATCCATTCTGTTTGAGAAGTAAAGTAGAACAGTGCCTGAAGCTGCAACAGTAGTTTGTGTGGTTTGTTTATAAAAAGTAATTTATTGGTTACTGCTCAGAGTTTTAGGTGCTGCATCAGTGTACACTCTGCAAGTTTCTGTGGGCAACAGACTGTGATAACTAGACTTTGATTTCAGCAGAATCCAGCCAGCAAGACCTAGTGTCTTAAGAAGACTTCGGATCAATCACAGTAACAGCACCCTGATTAGCACCATATTAATTAATTTTTCAATGGCAAGCCAGCCAGGTCAGCTTTCTTGATGACAGTGTGAAATGCACACATTCTTATTTTTTTACATTTTTGCTGAGTCTGTAAGGAAACATGTCCATTAAGCAGAATCCTTATTGTTCAAGCCACAGTCATTTAGTATGAATGCTAATTACATATTGCTAAACTCTATTTCTACATTTAAGCAAGCTTTATTTTATACCTTATTTATATTACATAGTTGTAGCAGAATTACTTTCAACCTTAATATTTTGTTGAGCATACTCTAACAATTCCCTATATTGTTTTATTTTAAACCAAGGATACAAATCCAGCATTATTTGATAATACTTTTTCATTATGGCAATTAACAACAGTAACTTGACTAGCTCTTGTTAAGCAGACTTTAATACATTTAAATAATATGCAACCAAGCACTACAATAACAATAAAATAAATTAAAAATATAATGATCTTTCCTGTCTATTTTGTAAATAGACTACTAAACCATTCACCCCAGTCATCATTCCAGTTGTTTCTAGTATGTTGAAACATTTGTGCAATCACTTCTAAATGTGCTTTTACAGATTCTGTTTTGTCTGAAATAAATGTACAACATTGTTCTCCTATTAAAGCACAGGTTTAAACCTTAGTTACATCAAGTACAGACAGCAAATGGGTTATAGTATACATACAGTTCAAATAAAGTATGCAGGAGGGTACAAATAACTACTAGTAGTAGTAAACAGCAAAGGCAACAGAAAAAAATATATTCTGTCATTGAAAACAGCCAAAACATTATCAAATCAGACAAAGGTCAATAGTTTGTAACATAATAAAGCAAATGTATAACCAAAGTATTGGACTGACATACATTATAAAGCAAATAAACAATACTGCAGTACTACAGGGGGGGAGGGGTACTTTCTCAGTTTTACACTGACTGTATAAGCAATATGTATTGCAAAAGGGTCTAAAATAAAGCTACAGAAAGAAATAATATCTCATTCCTTCTTGACAATACTTTTTCAGGGGGAAGGGAAAAACAGGTATTAGTGCATTAGAAATACTGGGAAATAGATTAAACCTGACAGGATAAGATAGTTTACAAGTTGTTAATAGCTATCATGCTAGTTATTATTTATTCTTTAGTATTACATTGTATTTACAACCTGTTAAACTGCAAAGCTATACAAGAGATGGTTTCAAATTGCTTTATTAAAACTATACAAGAAAGAGTAAAGATATGTAAAGATTGAGCAATAATGGTCACTATTTTTAATATGTTTTTGGCAAGATAATGTTGGTATGCAAAAGCATGAAAGTTTCTAATTGCTGGGTATGTAGTTTAATACCATGCATGTGGTGGAATTCTACTGGCCCAAGATTTTGCTTTATGTTAATGTTACTACATTTGTAAGATTAGACTAAATGTATTTTACAGTCTTTGTATGTACAACCACAAAAGAATTCACTACAAATTAAATTAGTGTCTAGCAATGAATATGTGTGGAGAACCATGTTTAAAAAATAGGTCCAGGGTACCTACTAGATTGAACTGCATGAGTAGCAGACAGTCTGTGTAGATATATACTGTATAGGACACATTGTAAAGTAACAAGTTCAAAAGTAATTTGTCAAGTTGTAATTTTATTACTAGTTGTAATTTTATCACTGGTTTTTGGACCACCGTTTTATCTGTACTAGTATTGGTTACTCCAGTTAGAGGAAAATTATATTAAAATATTGTACTCATACAGCTAATGGACTAATATGTACATAGCATTCTTTAGTGTATAAATCATGTTTTTTTTAAAGCCTCAAGAATTAAATATACTGAAATAATTACATTCAAATATTTATTATCTAAGCCCAGTTCAGTACTTTACCAATGTGTTTAATATGTTCACTTCAGTGTCAACCAAGATGTTAATGGGCAGTTCAGAGATATGACCACAATGTTATGGTTAAAATAACGTTTGCAGTAGCACACAGTTTTTGTCTCTTATAGATATTAGTCTATCTCTAATCTTTTGGCATAAAATGATTAATAAAAGTAATTCAACAGTTGCAAAGAATTAATAAAAGAGTTCTAAGTCATAAATTAAATTCTCTGATTGCAAAAGAATAAATTAATCAAGTTAAAAAATAAAACTAAAGCAGACAAAGCTCATAACTGATAAAATATTTTCACAGAGTGGTCTGCAAAAGAAAAAGTTGTTAAATACATTCAGTTTTGGTAGTAATGCTTGATATAATTGTATTAACTATGTAAAATTGCATTTTGACTTGTATCAAAAGAAGACTAAAGGTTCTGTTTCTTAATGTTTTTTTCTATATAGTCTGATCAAAAATACATATCAGTATAAAGTGTTTTGAGTATGTTTTAAAATAAAAAAGAGGGAATTGTTAGAGTGTATTTAACAGTGAGCAAAAGATTGAAAGTAATTATGTTACAAATATGCAAACTAAATAAGGTATAAAATAAAGCTTGCTTAAATGTAGAAATAGAGTTTAGCAATATGTGATTAGCATCCATACTAAATGACCATGGCTTGGAAAATAAGGAATTTGCTTGCTTAATGGACATGTTTCCTTATAGACGCAGCAAAAATGTAAAAAAATAAGAATGTGTGCATTTCACACTGTCACCAAGAAAGCTGACCTCTTACAGACTTGGCAAGAATGTAAAAAAACAGGATGTATGCATTTCACATTGTCAGTAAGAAAGTTAACCTGCTTCTGTAATGAATGGACAACAGGAAAACAGTCTGTACATGTTTCTATCATATGATACTGTTAAGCAAGTAAGTTTGAATGGATATAGACAATACCAGCATGATTTCTCTACAGGATGAAAACATATTCTTCTGCAAACACCAACAAACAGATGTTCTCATACAAAATCCAAAACAGAATACCAAGAGAAAAACGGGATTTGAACTGCGTGACTAAAACTATATATAAGAACTGTAAATCAAATTATGTTAGAGATAAAGGTATTTGTGTAGGAACACACTTGTTCCAAGGTAATATTCTATCTCTCACATCATCCGTGCTGTTTGAGAAGTAAAGTAGAACAGTACCTGGAGCTGCAACAGTAGTTTGTGTGGTTTGTTTATAAAAAGTAATTTATTGGTTACTGCTCAGAGTTTTAGGTGCTGCATCAGTGTACACTCTGCAAGTTTCTGTGGGCAACTTCAATAGACTTTGATTTCAGCAGAATCCAGCCAGCAAGACCTAGTGTCTTAAGAAGACTTCAGATCAATCACAGTAACAGCACCCTGATTAGCACCATATTAATTAATTTTTCATGTATCTTTACCAGAACTTCAGAAATTAGACTTTGAAAACAGTGATGAATATACTTGTTTCAGGAGTACAGGTAAGTAAGTCTCTGGTAAAGATGTGCATACTCTTACAGGGTACATAGGAACTCTATTTTCCTGATAACTATCCTCTTATAGAAAGCAATGACTTAAAAGACTCAGATGTAACACCTATTTCCAAAAGTATCTCCAGTGGTGTATCCTTCTGCAATCAGACTATAGCTAATATCATCACTGACAAATTTAGCACTAACTTCATGTATCCCCCATACTTCCTTTACCTCATAACCCCCTGACTGCATCACCTGTTGTTACCTTTTTCTTTTTTTTTTAAACAAGAAATGTCCTTATTAAAGTATCACTTATGACATAGGCATTCATGCATTTATATAAGTCAAAACAAGCAATATTGACATATTTTAAGCTGTAAACATTATACATCACTTATAATCTGTCTGTTCATTGTCAGTCAAAAATTACATAGCTTATTTAATTCCTGCCTTCCCTTGAACCTTATTCCTCCTCCAAAATATTATTCTGCACGAATTGTGCCCACAATTCACATTTTTTCTATGTAATTTGCTCCTACCCTTTTTTAAAGATCACACTTCTAGTTATTTTATCTCTGTTACTATAGTCACTACTTCTAGTACAGTTGGATTAAACTTTGATTTCCATTTTCTAGTAATTACATTTTTTTGGCAGTCACCAGAATTAAACTCAGCAAGGCTACTATGTCTAGGCAATTCCGATTCCATATCATAGCTCAAAAAATAATTTCCCTAGTTAAACCAATTTGCTCACCCACTATTGTGATAGAGTAGTCTAAAAGGAATTTTTAAAGTTTGCCAACTCATTATATTCCCAAAAATATGTTCCCAGTTTCCTCTTTCTTCCCCATCACACCTCTAACATTGTAATCTACCTGTGGAAAATTTTTTGGAGTATGTTTGGGATATAAAAATATCTGTGCAAGCTAGGCTTACCATCATTTCATTTTTTCAGACTATCCAGAAGTCACACCGATTGTCTGGTAGTCTGGAAAAACTGTACAAACTCCAGCATTCTGTTTCATAAAAGGAAACAGACTATTGGAGTTTGTTAAATCAGTGGATTTACTATGCTTTTTTACATAAAAGAATAGTAAATTGGCAGAAAGCAGGTATCAGGAATGGAAAAAGAGGTGTCCCCCATCAGCTAATGTTATGATGATGTCACAAAGTGGGTGGAATAAGGGTGGGAGAGGGGCAGAAATGGGTGGGGTTATGGGTGAAGTGAGGGGTCTGGCCTTGGTCCAGTTTTAGCCAGAATGAAGGGTGACAACCCTGGTGCAAGCATTTCTAAGCAAAGAGCCTAAATCTTCCCAACTTTGTTGCATATTTAGGAGCCATACATATATCCTCCATTGTTTCTTTGAGAATTGCTTATCCTGTCTCTCTTCCCAATCCTTTCTAACCTCTTCTGATTGATTCCTATAGTTATCATACAATATTTTATATGTCTTACTAACTACCCTTTTTTAACAGCAGCTTCTTTTCTCGATTCTACTAAAGCTCTACTAATACTTAGTATCCCCTTATTTCTTTCTTTCCCTTTACCTATTCTGTGATATCAGTCCATGATAGGAAAGGCAATGTCTAGCCTGAAGTCCAAATGAATTCTTGACCACTTCCCATTCTATTACCTTTCCCTCTCTAATTATTTGCTCCCAATACCTTGGTTCCTTTGCCAGTTTTCTCCAGTAAATTCCATCCCCTCTTGCCTATTCTCTGTACAACTAATTGCAGTCATCCCTATTGGCAGAATCTCCTTTCTCCATCCTTAGTCAGCTTAGTTCTTAGAATACTTTCTGCTGCTTTATGAATATAATATTATGTATGGTTATTATTATTTTTCTTAGGGATCTGTATCCAAAATCCCATTCTTTCCTTCTTTCTTGAGCTTACCCCTGTTTCGGCATCATCCCTTTCCAATTTGAATTATGCCTTTCTGTCTGTGCTATGTCTAGGAGCCTTAACTGTGTAGCTCAAATGTACCCCTTCAGATCAGATAATCCCAAACCACCTTCTTCTATTAGAAGAATCAATTTATCCCACTTGACTTTTGCCCTCTTCCGCTCCTAGATAAAATCTTTCAACTCGTTATTAGTTGCTATCCACAATTTCGCCTGTGGTTAAAAATATGCCTGACCTGTATATAAAACTGAAGGGACTAAAACATTTTCACTGCTTGTATCTTGCTATCAATATCCATAAAATAGAGCTTCCAGTTTTTCAGTTTTTGTATTTTGTTTAGTCCCTTCCCACATATCCTTAGCTGTCATAACAGAATCCTTTTTAATCCATACTGCTAAGTACTTCATTTTATTATGTCCCCATAAGTATGGGGATTGCTGAACCAATTTGTCTGTGGGTACATAGTTTACAGCTATTGCCTTTATTTTATCTTCATTAATTTTGCATCCCTAAAAGATTTGAACCTGTCTTAGAATGTTCCAAAACACTGAAATGCCCTTTTATGGTTTTATCAGGTATAAAAAATACCACCTGCAAATAAACCAACTTTTCTTAACTACTATACCAGTTATACCCTTGAATATCTGAGTCCCTTATTTTCTTTGCCAGTGGTTCTGAATGTAATGAACATAACAAAGGGGAAAGAGGATACCTCTGTCTGGTTCCTCTTCTCAGAAAGAAATTATCAGAGAGAATCACACCACCACCACATTTTAATTTTCGCCTTTGATCCTATATCATATATCATATATCAGGCAAACATAGGGGGATTGTGGCTGACAAAATTTGCAGATGACTGCAAACTGGGCACCATAATTGACACTCCATCAGACACAGACATCCTCCAGAAAGGTCTCATAGAAATGGATAACTGGTGCCAGAGCCATGGCCTTAAGCTAAATGCCAAAAAATGTATAGTCATACCCTTTGGGGAAAAACAAGGTAACCCCTAATTACCACATAGGTGGTAATCCATTAAACACGGAAGAAGTTATCAGGGACCTGGGGACCCAAGTTGACAGTAACCTCTCTTTTGACACTCACATTGCCAAAGTGGTTAGGAAGACCTTCTACATTGCCCACCTGATCATGAAGGGATTCACATCTAGATCAGGAGAGGTCATTGTACCCCTGTACTCTTCACTTATCAGACCAATGATTGAGTACAACGCCCCATTCGGAATGTACCTTACCTGACACCTGCAGCAGTTGGAAAGACCCCAAAAGTTCCTCACCAAAAGGATAAAGGGGCTCAAACATATGTCATACGATGCCCGACTGAAGAAACTCCAGCTCTATTCAGTCGCATACCGTCTGCTCAGAGGTGATCTGTGCCTGACATACAAGGCCATGTCCAACCCGGAATTAATGGACATGCTCCACCTCAAAAAATCCAAATCCACCAGAGCCATGAGAGCAAGAGACTTAAACCTCAACACGGATATAAATAGGATGTGCTGGAGAGACAGATTCATCACCCAGAGACTCCCTACACTATGGAACAGAATCACAGTCCATGTGAGGCAGAGCCCCTCACTGACTCTGTTCAAGAGAAATATTGACGAGTGGATGGGAGATTGTAGGTTTACCCCGGGAATCATCTCTGTATCACTGCTGGACAGAGGCACAGCAAACTAATGGGTATAGTATTCTCATCCTAAGGGGTGGTGAAAGCCACACACACTCTGGCTAGGCTTATAAATGCCCTAGGGCAGATAGCCTAGTATGAACCTATGAACCTATATATCCTCCTAATCAACCTTATAATTTTATCAGTGAATGCAACTGTTCTCATTGCCCTACTCAAAAAATCCCAGCTTACTCTATCAAATAATTTCTCTTCATCAAGACCCACCAACAATAGTGACATTTTCTTACATTCTTCTTCCCTCTGGATCATCATTGTTCTATTAATGTTAAATGTTTGCCTACACAAAAACACATTGATCCATAACTATCAGTTTTGGCATTACCTTTGCCTTCCTTTTAGCCATTATAGGCATAAACACTTTATAATAATGGTTTAGAATCTAAATGAGCCTATATGAAGCCAGATCTGACGGGTCTTTACTACCTTTAGGTAGTATAGCCACCACCACTTTCTTCCAGGGCATTGGTGATTCTCTCCCTTTTAAAATACTGTTAAACAAAACCATCCAAATTTTTATCACTTACTCTCCTCCTAGCTTCCAAATGTCTACAGGAATACCATCTATTCCTGGGGACTTGTAGATTGGTTATACATCAACATGTTTATCTCATCTCCTCCTATCCTATTAGTAATTGAGCCTTGTCTACCTCTAACCATGGCAGTTTTAATTCTTCCATAAACATTTCCATTTGCATTTTTTTTCTTGATTTCTACATTTTTCTGCTTTATACAGATTTTCATTCTTTTCCTTCTTTCAGCTTTTCCCGGTTAGGGGTCACCACAGCGGATCACCTGTCTGCTCATGATTGGCAGTGAAGTTCTACAGTGTCGAGTTGCCAGCCCAGTGCCCAACCTTCCACAGAAGGCACACACATGCATACACTTACACCTAGGGCCAATTTAGAGTGTCCAATCAACCTACAGCATGTCTTTGGGATGTGGGAGGAAACCGGAGCACCCGGAGGAAACCCACGCGACCACAGGGAGGACATCCAGACTCCGCACAGAAGGCACCCCAGCCAAGGATCGAACCGGAGAACCTCTTGCTTTGAGGTGGCAATGCTAATCACTGCACCACCGTGGCCACCCTTTATATAGATTTTCATAAAATGTCCAAAATATTTTTAAAACCTCTACAAGGTTTCTGCTTATTTTCCTTGTTATAGGTTTCTTAACTATGGCAAAACCCTTTCTACTTTCTGAGCCTGAGCCATTGTGCTAAAAGTCTTTTGCTCTGGAGTCATTATCAAAAAAATGTTGGTTAACAGCAGTCTTTCTAAACTCATGCATATTATTCAGGTAGTCCCTTATTTTCTCTTTAGAACTCTGCAATTACACCTCTTCTTGTTCTGCGAGATTCCCCCTGTTCTGCAAGACTTTAACCTTTGTCAGTCCCTCTAAATAATTCTTGCTACTTATTAACCACATCTTTTACCTTTTATTTTCACCCTATTTTTAAACTCCACTTTAATTTTATCCCACTCCTTAGCTGTATTTTCAGAAAAGATTTATATCTTTCCTAATAAATCCCAAATAATTTCCACTAGCCATTCCTTAAATTCCTCACTTTTTAACAAATAGATGGAGAAGCACCAGTGTTGCATTTTAGTTCATTACCCTGCATTTTTATTTTAGTTATTATTGGCATGTGATCTGAAATATCTGTTGGATCTCTATCAAAACTTTAAATTCAATGCACATGTTCCTGTGAAATGTGAGAAAGGGTCTGGGTTCAAATTATTTCTGAAGCACTTAGTTGTTTTAAAGGTAATATATTCAATACACATGAACTTTTTCTTCCTTTTCCAATAAGTTTTGAATATTTTGCTGGGGTTTTCCAAGCATAAAATTTGTGAGACAGCAATACTTTTTAATTGCAGATATGGTTGCACTTACTACAGGCACAGAGAGTAGAAATTTCCCTGAAAGCAGAAAAGCATCTGAAACATAACATAATGTCACCAGCATAGCAATAATGAGACAAAAGTACATTATTTATCAAGTAATAGCAATGCTGGGACAAAAAGTACAATATTTCTCTAATTACAGGCTTCTAAGAGCTTCTGAAGCTTAAAATACTTTAATTATTTAACTGCAGTTCATGAGGTTAGAATATCCCCCAAAGTTGAACTTAAAATAGCATTACTGTTAATAACAGTGAGGCAGCAGTATAGTGTTTCTCTAATTATAGGTTTGTGATGTTGAAATTAACTGAAGTTTTTGGGGAAGAGCTTGTAAAAACTATGAAACAAAAGCACTGTCTGATGTTTTTGTGTTAAATGTTTCTTTGGGAGTGGATGGCAGGATAAACTTATTTGCAAATTAATCAAAACCAGGTGCATTGTATGTGAAGGGGCAGTTTGAAAAGATATGGGGAGGTTGGTGAGATAAATTGATAGATAACACTCAGGATTTAATGAAGGCAAATTGAAACTGTTGCAGATGATATATAACAGTGCATGTATGGAATATACATCAGGAGGGTGGAGAGGATAAAAAAGTCTTATTTCAAAACTAGAAAAGGATTTAGCTGCTACAGTTTCTGGTATTCTGTTATCAGCAACAGTATGAAAGGGCAGAGACAGAAGTTAGCTGAATGTGGGGATGTATTATAATGAGATTAGATTCTAGGGATAGAGCTGTGATTTTACCATTGTAGAGAATGAAGGAAAGGCCACATATGAACTGCCATGCCAGTTATAGAGACCTTTTATGGAGAGGGACCTGAACTGATGCAAATTGTGCATACAATGATAACTAAGATGCTTGGAGGATCAGAATATGATAGTTTGGGTGCCTAGGGAATTATTTTCACTTAACCTGAGGAAGAAAAAAGGGACATAATGTAGATCCAAAAGGCATTAAAACTGCATGGGAAGATTTCAGCTGAAAGAAGTGGCAGGGGGATGGGGACATGATATTCAGAATAAAATAATGCATTCCGAGTTGGAAATGACAAAGGAATTTTTTACTGAAAGTGTAGTGGATAAATGAAATTAACTTTCTGGGAGGATAAAGCATCATAAAACTGTTTTTTTTTTTAAAAGAGATGGAGTACATGGAATGAGGGGAAAGGATAGTGGGGAGGAGATATGGTGAGGAACAGCCACAGGATACTTGCTACATCAGATAGATATTATATCTCCTTCTGCCAGCACTAAGAATGTATGACTTTAAAAATGTTCCGTGGATCAGCTCACTTACCCTGTTACCAGATTAACAACTGAATTAATGTAAATGAATAAAGCAAATATCTGGGCTGGGGTAACATCTGACATGTGCCAGAAGCCATTTTCCCTCCACTGCCCACTATCAAACTCTCAAGGTTTATTACTAAAACAGGTAACCCTCTCAGTATGTCATAAATGCTCTTACATTAGCAGATTTTGAAGTACAGCTGCTTCCAAAAAATAAGACTATGTTGTATTTTGTACCATGACACAAAGGTCCAAGACCTTGGCTTCAAGTAGGTGATACCATGTTTTGAGTGGAAGTAAGAGATAAGAGCATATCTTCATGTAGTCTGACCTGTTTCTTTAGACCGCTGAAAATAAACCATACTTTGCATGGACTCACACATTTACAGAAGCTGAAATATACCCCAGTGTTGTGTTTGAACAGTCTGTTTTGAATTTTGATATTCTGCAAAATATCACATATACCTGATGCAGTGCCTGTAGAACAGGAAAAAATAAGCCTTCCCCACAGAGTATGCTTAGACCATAAATTCGTAGATTTTGCCAGAGTGAGTGAGTAAGTCAATAAAAGGACTCTGAGCTTCCCATAGATATCAAAAATGGCCTTAGGCTTTATCATACATAATGTTTTTTTTTTGTTTTAAATTGTGCGTTAGAAATAAATATCTAATGACCATATAAGAAACGTGTTAGCTTAAAGATGCAGACCCTGCATACACAGAGATGAAACAACAGAGTGTCAGTATGATATTATCTTAGCAATGATATGTAATTAGATATGGCACATTCATTGTTAACCTTTTGCATTTGCCCTGATCCTATCATGTAAATGATACCTAAAAGCAAATATATTAAATATGTAAAATTTTGAGACATGCGTTTGTCTTGCCTGAAACAGGTTGGTGCCTCCATAAGAAGGCTGATGTTTCCATTTAAGGACATTTGACATAAATAAAGGAATTGCTTTTATTCTTCAAGAAGAAAAATCATTTAACTAATAGCAAAACTGATTGCAGCTTAATAATAATAGCTGGAGATCTTTAGAAGCATTATGTAGCCTGCAAAAGGGATAGTGTCTTGGTATCATCATTCTGTCTTGAATTTTGGCTGATATCACAAAGACATTATTTATGCATTTTAGTATTTTCTTGTTCAAAGGTTCATAGATATTTGTTAGGCTAATGACCACAAGGGCCTTTTTTAAACCTAGCCATGCATCCCAAGTCTCTAACAAGTTATGATACCCTTGATAGGTATAAGCAGGTGGCTGGGAGATGAAACATTTACAAGCAGGGGCCTGGGAAATGAAGCATTTACAGGTTGCCTGTGTCCATTAGAGACACAGGTGCCAAACCAGGGATGAATTTCATGTTCTCCATCCAATTGTCCAAGTTGCACTTGAACTGGGTTAGGGAGGAACTCTGCTACACATGGATGGAAAGCCTGTTACATAGATGGGTAGTTTCTGGGATACATACCTGTCTCTCCGGGTCCTATTTATATCACCGGCAAGGTTTAAGTCTTTAGAATGGGTAATTCTGGTGCTGTTTGTTTTGTGAATATGCAGGAGGTCCATCAGAGTGGGGTCTGATAATGCCCTGTATGCCAGACATAGATCTCCCCTCAAAAGCCTGTAGGAGACGGAGTGCAGTGATAGGTCCTTGAGGCGGTCTGCATAGTACATTTTACTTATGGCCTATATTCTTTTAGTAAGAGACCTCTGTGGAAATTCCAAATGTTGGATATGCCTGGTTAGGTACATACCAAAGGGGGCACTGTACTCAATGATAGGTCTGATGAATGCCGAATACAGTAGAACAATGACTTCCTTGGACTTAGATGCCATACCTTTGTTTATAAGTTGAGCAACATAGAATGATTTCCTCACTACTGTAGACAAGTGATGGTCAAAGGCTAGATTACTATCTATGTGTGTCCCTATGTCCCTATCTACTGGGTCAGCTCTAAGGGGTGTGTTATCAATATGATAATTACCAGGGGTGGATGACTTCTCAAAGGATACTACTATGCATTTCTTCGCATTTAGTTTTAGTCTATGACTCTGACACCAGTTGCTTGCTTGTCTCAGCTCCTCCTGGAGAACAATTCATCAATAGCTCCTAATTTGCAATCATCTGCAAATTTAGTCAGCTAGAGATCACTGACATTGGACTTGACTTCAGAGAAGTAAATGCCAAAACGGAGCTGTCCAAGGACTGATGCCTGAGGGACTCCACTTGTGACTGTCCTCTTTGTAGAGGTGGACTCCCCAATTCTAACTTTCTGGGTCCAGTCTGTGAGCCAGTTGGCTAACCACTGGGTGACATACAAGTTTGTACCTAACCGCTTGAGTTTGTCAATAATGCCCAAGTGGGCTATTGTGTCAAATGCCTTGGCCAGGTCAAGGTAGGCAGTGTGAACGATTTTTCCCTCATCCATTGCTTTGGTTACCTTCTCAAAGAAGTCCTTCAGGCTGAGTAGGCATGGTCTGCCCTTGATGAAACCAAACTGGGCTGGGTCCAGTGTCTGGCTGATAATTCTTTCCATGGTTTTACATATAAGACTAGTGATACTTATGGGTCTGTAGTTTCCAGGGTCTGTAGATGGCCCACCTTTGTGCAGTAGGATGACTGTTGCTGTTCTTCAATCATGAAACATGAACCCTGTTTGCAGGTTACAGTTAAATAGTAATTCCAGAGACCCTGATAGGTCATGTTTCATGCTATTTAGAAGGCATCCTGGGATATTGTCTGTACGCACTGAGGCAGTGTTCTTGGTCTTAGAGAGAGCATTAAGAACCTATTCCCTAGTGATAGTAGGGGGAGTTATATTTAATGGCATTTCCTGAGGGAAGGTTGAGGGGAAGAGAGGGATAAAATTGGAGCTGAATTTATCAGCCAGGAGGTTTGCTATATCTTCTGTCTCAGTATAGCTGGCTCCATTTACAATGAGCTCTGCACACAGTTGTGTATTGCCTTTGATGTTGTGGTCATAGCTAAACAATGCTTTGTGGTTGTCCTTGGCCTGGGAGGCCAAACAACCCTCAAATTTGGATTTGGTAGACTTTATTTGTCCTCTGAGTCGTTTGTTTTAGTTTGATGAGAGTGTTTTTATCCTGCTGGGTGCTGCACCTCCTAATTTTTGCCATGATTTTCTTCCTTCTTTTATACAGCCTATTGATTTTGTGATTCCATCAGGGTAGCTTATTGTTTGAGTTAGCTCTCTCTGTACCTCTTTCTGGTGGGTACAGCTGCCTCTATGCAGTTATTAACATGCTTGTACAGGGTTTCTGTGAACAGTTCTGCATAGGCAGCAGTGTTCTCAGGGTTTATGGTAGCTTGAAATTTTGCCAGGTAATCACTTAGCAGGAGGTTAGCCTTAAAGTAGTTCAAGAATATTCCAGGTTTAGCTAGGGGGTCCAGGTTTTATTTCTACTTCAAAGGAGACCATTTTGTGGTCTGACCTTACCAGGGAAGACATTACAGTAAGGGATGTGCAACACTGTCTCATATTATTGAGGACCAGATCCAGTATGGTTTTACCCCTGGTTGGTGTATTGACTATCTAGTCCAGGGAGTTTTTGTTTACAAAATCCAGGAATCTCTGTGCCTGTACTTTTGGTGTTGTATAGGATTACTAGTAAATAGTCACCCATGAATATGATATTAGGTTGGATGGTTAGTGTTTCTAATAAGTTTAAATACATGGTATGGGTTTCCTGGGTCATAGAGGGGGACCTGTAGCTTGCAAGGAAGTGGTACTGGATTTTGCCTGTGGTGATTTGAACATGGAGCAGCTCAAGTGCATTGTCATGTTTGACCAGTCTTGAAGTATATTTATTTTTGATGTAAATAGAGACACCTCCACCTTTAGTCCCTGCCTGAGAAGTAGCTGGTCTAAATGTGTGGAAGGCATTATATGCACCGTTGGTGTGCTCTCTGCAGCTCTAAACCATGTCTCAGAGACCAGCCAGACTTCAGCATTCTCTAGGGTGAAGAGACCTTCTAGGGAGAGGGGTTGTTTGTTATATTTAGAGGACCATTTCTTCAGAAGGGGGATCTTCATTTTTACTACAGCATAGACTTTATTCTTCATCAAATGGTCATAATAAAAGAGACTTCAGTGTACTTTAACTGTGTCCTTATAATGCCCTAAGTTGAAAGGCTTTGCCTTTGGTAACTGTTGGGTTTCCTTTTCTGGCATTTTCACTTTGCCACAGAATTCTTGCTCTATCTAGCTTCAGTGCTTGGGGGCATATGTGCCTCCCAGAGGCACATGTCAGGATGTTATACCTCCGCAGTCCCCATTTCATTTTCTATCAGGTGCACATGCTGAATCTCAGTCCTGATATACACCAGACGAAATGTTCCCTAAATAGATGACTGAAAATGTAGGATGTTCCAGTGCTTTTACAATTACAAGATCATCAGCTGAGACCTGTACTGGCAATGTCTTTTTTGTCTGGGAGACTAGTACATTGTGAATGAGTCCTGCAGTGGTGGTGTATTTCTTGTCTGGGAGTCCCACACAGTGTGAAGGAGTCCTGCACTGGCAATGGGTTTAATTGGCTGGGAGTTTCATACAGTGTGAAGGAGTAATACACTGGCAATGTCTTTGTCAAATGGGAAACCCTAATATTGTGAAGGAATCCTACTCTGGCAGTGAATTTATTGTCTGTGAGTCCCATGCTGTCTTTTTTGACTGGGAGGCACATACAATCTCTAGAAGCCCTGCACTAGCAGTGTCTTTATCAGCTGATAAACCTTTACATAGCAAAGGAGTCCTACACTGGCAGTGAATTTATCTTGTCTGTGAGGCCCATGCTGTGTTTATTGACTGAGAGACACATACAATGTGAAGGAGTCCTACACTAGCAGTGGGTTTATTGACTGGGAACACACAGCCACACATAATGTGAAGAACTGACCTTCAGTCCTGCTACCCAGAGACGAAGGCATGAGAAGTCAGAGGAAAACCTCATTTCTCTTAGGGTGGTCATGTTTGAAGATGTCCAGCATGAGGATTAGCAAAATGGTTCTTCACATGATTTACAGCAGGAACAGCAGCAAACTGAGAAGGTAAGGGATCAGGAGCTCAGGCATAAGACAATGATTCATCAATCTAAGCTCTGCCCTGTGATTACCTCTTTCCCATCATGTGCTGTGTGCTCTGTCCTGGCTAGCAAAAAATCAGTTTCAGACATATCTTCAACTAACAAAGGAATTGGTAAAGTGCCCTGTGTGGTATCCTCATTTGTGGGTAAACCCTGGTGCCTCAGGACTGACCTGTACACAATTTAGCATATGGAATAGCACTGTGACTTGCCTATACATGTGGAAGAAACCCTGGAGTCCCATTGTGAAGGCCAGGGATGGAATTTGCTTCAAGAGGTAAACTCCTTTTGTTATCAGTTAAATATTTTCAGTGTGGAAGTAACAGACTCCATACCGTACAAGTTACCCTCAAGAAATGTGCAGAAGAGGGACTTATGTGATGGCTGCACATTGAGAAACAGCTTAATCCTAGCTCTTATAGTGAGAAAACAGAAACTCAGCAGAGAAGGCCAATGGGCTTTTGTGTTTCTGGGTAAATTTCAGTAAGTGGCTAGTAAGTGCACTGTCTAGATACCAGGAAAAAAAGAAATACAGAGAACCTGAAGGAAAATGAGCTACAAAAGTTGAGGAAAAAACACTGACTGGAAAAAGTACTGTAGATGTTCAGCAACAGATGACTTACAGTAACCTAGACAAAAGCATAAGATGACTGCACATATACCTGGTTAAAATAAAGGAAACACTGATGGAGTAAATCAACTCAAAGAACAAAAGGTTGAAAAAAATGGAAGAAGCTTTAAACAGATATTCAGGTGAGGTGATAAAACCTCAAAAAAATCAGAGGTTGAAATGAAGAAAAGGCTGGCTGAATATGATACTGCTCAAGAAGAAATGTTTTAAAAATAATAGAATTAGAGGACAGAGTATATAGGGAAAACTTGATTTTTTCTGCTGTACCAGAGAAGCTGGAAAGAGCAGACTGTATTAATTTTATGAAAACACAAATAAGCAACTGGACTGGTATTCAACAGCAGGAGCTGTTAATTGAAAGGACACACTGTGTGTATGCTCTAAACCTAGCTATGCGAAAGCAACCTAGACCTTTAATAGTAAAGATGCAATCCTGCCAGCTGAAGGACTGTGGCAAAAGGACAAAGTATTAAAAGTGGGAGACAGCAGAGTGTTTGTGGAGAATGATTACTCATTGTATATCATGCAGAAGAGGAGTACATTTATTCCACTATTCATGAAATGCCAAGAAGCAGGCGTGAAATTCAAACTGCTGTACCCAGCTATCTTCAAAATATTTGTCCCTGGATGGACAAAATATTTTTTGATGAAGTACATACTAAGGAGGAAATACAAAAATTTGTCCAACAAAAAGTGAGCTGTGAAACAGGAGAGTCTGCTTCTTGTTCTTCTCGTAATAAAGACCAAAGAGAGACTGTGCCAGTGAAAACTTTTCCAGGGTTTCAACAGAAAATGTTGGAGAGAAGGAAGGGAGCACATGAGCTGATTAAAAGATTTGAGAGTATGTTGGAAATGAAGCAGAGACAGAATTTGGGAGTTAGAGATGAACAGGAATAAAGCAGGTAACTTGGAAATTGACAAATGTGGGATTACAAAGCAATAATTATATTTGTGACGTGAAAAAATAAGAAAATCTGGAAATATTGGACTTTTTTGGACTTTGTTGGACTTGTGGGGGACTTTAAAGTATATGCCCTACTTCATGTCATTAAGGTTTGGAAAAATACTTAGGGGAGGTGAAGAGGTGGGAGAAAGTTAACTGCAAGTAAAACAATTTTTTTTCTTAATAGTACTATTTTATATTGTATCATTTTCTTTGCATGCTATAAAGTAAAATTTTCTCTGTTATTTTTAAGTGTAATGGGGATACTATTACAAACAGGTACTCCTGTTTTATTTCTTTCTCCCTTCGTCTCTCTTTCTTCTTTTTCAGTTTTAAGAAAGTAAGCACTGCAATGTAAAAAAAGAAGTTTGGTTAAAAGATCCTGACAAAAGAAAAATAATGTGCTTTTACTCATTCTTGCATGCCGAATGACTGGATTAAGGCCCTTAGCTTGATCTAGTAACAAGTTTTAAGAGAAAGTAAGTAAATGAAAAAGAATATTGAATATTGTAAGGCTTTTTTCCAGCAAATAAATGTATGCATAGTAGCAATTTTGTATCTGGTCCACGTGTCTCTTTGGAGACCATCAGACAAAGTGAAATAGGCTACAATCTAATAAAGAGAATCTGGATAGAAGATAATGTGCTCTGAAAGCATTCCATTTTTTTTCCAGCTGGGAGAGCCATAAAGATAAGACAAAAACAGACATCATGTAGTAGAAACACAGGCTGCACCATGCATCTTGGCATAGATAACCTTTCTTCTGGGTTAACTCAAGTCTATGAGTGTAGCTGTCAGTTTGGGACATTTGCTCCTATTAGGAGGGCAACACTTCAGTATCTGAAAATGTACATAGTTTTGGGTGTTAGTATCAAGTTAATAGGTTTTAGGGGGTATCAGTGTGTGTTTTTTGTGGACTTTCAATAAAACAGAAGGTTTTGTAAGATGTGACATAGGCTTAAATTGATATGTCAAGAAACAACTGTATAAAAGTTCAACCTGCCAAACAGTGTATGCTTGTAACACAAAAGCTGGAACTAGATATTTAACAAAAAGCTGTTATACATAAAAAGGTGGGAAGATAGAAATTTCTTCTGAAAATATAGCTAGGGAGTGGGATAAAATTAAAGTGGAGTTTAAAAATAGGGTGGAAATAAAAGAAGGGAGATATGGTTAAGAAGTAACAAGAATTATTTAGAGGTACTGACAAATGTAAAATATTTCAGAATATTGGGAATCTTACAGAACAAAAAGAGGAGCAAATGCAGAATGCTTACTAGAAAATAAGAGACTGGCTCAATAATATGCATGAGTTTGGAAAGATTTCTGTTAAGCAACTGTTTTTACTAACAACTCTAGAGCACAAACACTTTTAGCACAGGCAACAGAAAACAGAAGAGGTTGTCACCAGTCTTAGGGAGCCTATAACAAGGAAGGTAACAAGAGATCCTGTATAGGTATTAGAAATATTTTTGAAATTCTATGAAAGTCTGTATAATGCCAAGAAATGTCTAAATCAAGAAAATGTGCAAATGGAAATGTTTATTGAAGAATGAAATATGCCAAGGTTAGAGGTTGATGAGGCTCAATTACTAACAGTTAGGATAGGAGGAAATGAGAAAAAAATAGTGATGTAAAACCAATCTACAGGAAAGTCCCCAGGAATAGATGGTATTCCTGTGGAACTTTGGAAGCTAGAAAGGAAAAAACTGATAAAGATCTGGAATGTTTTGGTTAACAGTATTTTAAGAGGAGGAGAACATCCTGGAAGAAAGCAATGCTAGCTGTAATGCCTAAAGAGGGTAAAGATACATCAGATCCAGCTTCTTACAGGCCCATTTCAATACTAAACCATGATTATGAATTGTCTTTGTCTAAAATGGCAAAAAAAATGGCAAAAGTGATGCCAAAATTGATAGATATGGATCAATGTGGTTTTGTGGAGGGGAGGTAAACATTTGACAGCATTAACAAAACATTGTTGATCCAGAGGGAAGCAGAATGTAAGAAAATGCCACTGTTGTTGGTGGGTCTGGATGCAGAGAAAACATTTAACAGAGTAAGCTGAGACTTTATGAGCAGGGCAATGGAAGCATTTGCATTCCCTGATGAAATTATAAGGTCGATTAGAAGGATAGGTATTAGAAATACGCAGACCATCTAAAAAAACTCTAGCTCTACTACTTTGCATATCACCTACTCAGGGGCGATCTCTGCCTAACATACAAAGCTAGGTCAAACCCAAAGCTGTTGGACATGCTACACTTAAAGAAATCCCAATCTCTCCAAACCACACACTCCAAGAACCTAAACCTAGTCACTACAATAAACAGAACATGCTGGAGGGATAGATTCCTGTCCCAGAGACTTCCCATACTCTGGAACAAACTACCCATTCATGTCAAGCAAAGCTCCTCATTGGCCCTGTTTAAGAAAAATCTTGATGACTGGATGAGAAATAGAAAACTCACCTAGGGTATCACTTCTGTGGTACTGCTCTACAGGGGCACAGGAAAATAATTTTCTTGGGTAGCAAAAAACAGGGAACCTTTTTGGCTAGGCTTATATAGGGCCCAGGTCTGACAGCCTAGTACCTACCTATGAACCTATGATATATGAGTGATCGGAGGCAAACATTAAAGTGGGTGGAATCCTCTCTGATAATTTCTGTTTGAGCAGAGGAACCAGGCAACAGTCTCTTCTTTCCCCTTTGTTATTTGTATTATATTTAGAAGCATTGGCAAAGAAAATAAGGGACTCAGAAATTAAAGGATATAATTGGTGTGGTAGTCAAGAAAAACTGGCTGTATCTGCAGATGATATTATTTTATACCTCACAAAACCAGAAGAGGTCATTACAGTGTTGTGGAACATACTGAGACAGTTTCAGATCTTTTTAGGATATAAAATTAATACAGATAAAACAAAGGCAATAGCAGTAAATTATGTACCCACACACAAATTGGTTCAGCAATATCCATATTTATGGGGACATGATAAAATGAATTATTAGGAGTAAGGATTAAAAATTATTCTGGTGTGGCAGCTAAGGATATGTGGGAAGTTATTAAACAAAAGATAATACAAAAACTGAGAAATTGGAAGCTCTGTTATATGGATATGGGTAGTAAGATACAAACAGTTATAATGTTTTTACTCCTTTAGTCTTATACACAGATCAGGCATATTTTTATCAACCAGAGGAGAAGTTGTGGATAGCAATTAATAAAGAGCTAAAGGATTTTATCTGGGAGGGGAAGACAGCAAGAGTCAAGTGGGAGAAGCTGATTCTTTCAATAGAATAATGTGGATTGAGATTACCCAATTTGAAGGGGTATTTCAGATCTACATAGTTAAGGCTCATGTACATACACAAGCAAAAACCTATAATTCACAGTGGGAGGAAGCTCAAGAAACAAAGATAGACTGGGATTCTAGATGCAGATCTTTAAGGAGAATAATAATCTTACAGAATATTATATTCATAAAGTAGCAGAAAGCATTCTAAGAACTAAGCCAACATGGGAATGGAGAAAGGAGATTCTGCTGATAGAGATGACTGCAATGAGGGATGCAGACAATAGGCAAGCAGGGGCTGGAATTTATTGGAGAAAACTGGCAAAGGAGCCAAGGTATTGGGAGGAAATAACCAGACAGGGAAATGTAATAGAATGGGAAGACACCAAGAATTTATTCGGACTCCAGGTTAAAGATTGCCTTCCCTATCGAAGACGGATATCGGAGTATAGGCAAAGAGAAAGAAACAGGGGGGTCCTAAATGAAAGACCAGCAGAGGTAGAGATTTTAGTAGAATCTAGAACAGAAGCTGCCATTAAAAAAGGAATAATTAGTAGATCATATAAAATATTGCATGATAACTATACAAATCAATCAGAGGAGGTTAGAAAGGATTGGGAAGAGAGACTGGATAAGCAATTCACAATGAAGGAGTGGGGAATATGTGTCCGTCTCCCAAATATGCAACAAAATCTGGAAGATTTAGGATTTTTGCTTGGAAATGTTTACATAGATATTTTTACACCTCAGGTAGTCTCCAGAGAATTTTTCCTCAGGTAGACAGCAAATGTTGAAGGTGTGGTGGGGAAGTAACAGACAACTGGGAACATATTTTCTGGGAGTGTAATGAGTTGAAGACTTTAAGGATTCTCTTCAGACTGCTCTGTCAGAGATGCTGGGTGAAAAAATTGGTGTAACTAGGGAAATTATTTTTCTGAGCTATGATACAGAATTGGAATTGCCCAGACACAGTAAATCCTTGCTGAGTCTAATTATGGTAGCTGCAAAAAAAAGAAATTACTAGAAAATGGAATTGAATGAGCTATATATTGTTTGACTGAAAATGATTGGGTAGATTATAAGTGATATATAATGTTTGCAACTAGGATTATGTCAATATGTTTTTTTGATGTAAAATGCTTTCAGCTGGGATTATGTCAATATGGTTTGTTTTCATTTATATTTTCTCCTTTTTTCAATTTCTCCAAGTCTTTTGGATTTATAATATCATGACAGAAATGAACCCCATTCCTAAGTCAAAGTATGATCAAAGTTCATAAAATTAGTATTGTTTCAGTCTTTGATGTTAGCCAGAAGTGCTCTTCGCAGCACCCACAATGTGCCCAGTAATGACTCATTCTGCAATTCGTAAGGAGTTACATGTATTGGTAAAATAGCAAAGTACAATTATAATTTTTTTTTGATAAGACCCGTTGCTCCTACTCCTGTTGGAGCTGTCAGGGTATCCTTCTTCCACATTGCCCTCATTTCTGCCTACAAATCCTGGTATTTTATGACTTTGTGCCTCTGTCTATGTAAGACACTGTAGTCACTGGGTGTAGCGATGTCAATAATCAATGCTGCTGTTGTCTTCTTTTCATGGACTACTATATCTGGTTTTCTCACATTTATTTTTTGAACTTTTGGTGGTTGGTGATCCCATGTGATATATACTTTACCATTTTCTGTAATGCTTTGTGGCTCATGTTTTCAGTGTTTTTCAGCTACTTCAGTATATAATGTTTGCACAATCCTCCATGCAACAGTCTTGCCACATTATTATGCCTTCCAGTATACAGTCTTTCTGCCATTAGTACATCACAACCAGCAGCAAGATGTACAACTGTTTCCAGTTCTGTTTTACAAAACCTGCATTTGTCTGTTTCTCCAACATGTTCAATGGACTTTTAAACCAATGTGTTTATAATCCACTATCTTGGGCCGCCAATATTAACCTTTCATTTTTTGCTTTAAATTCACCCCTCCTTAACTATTGCTGTGTTCGATCCTGATCAACATGAAGTTGTTCCAAGAATTTTCTATACTTGCAATATATTTATGCATTTTTCAAATTTCTTGCCTTCTCATCTGATCTTTCACCTTATATTCGTTCTTTTGTTTTTTGGGGGGTTTTTGGCACCTTCAGTTGCTGCTTGATTTTTATCTGCTTCTGGTTTAATTTCCATTCCCACATGACGGTGATATGCTTCTGCTAAACTAAACAGGGAAGTCATCTTAGACTTATTCTCCTCATGTTTCAAAACTTTCACTATGTTTGGGTCCTGTGAGGTCAGCAGATAAGTATGGAGTCCCACAACTGCAGATCTGTATATGTAATCAAATTCAAGGAGGCCCCATACCTCCTTCAGAACGGGGAATATATAGTCTTAGTATGCACTATTATAAATCATTTGATGAGCAGGAAACATCCTTCTTGTTTTCCTGTTCATCCTATCCAACACCTTTTGGGGCCAGTCAGTTACTCCAAAACTGTAACTTGTTAAAAAAGAAAAGACAGGAACAAACTTCAGAAAACACTGGTTGAAGCGCTAAAAAGTCCAGCAAGCCACAAAAAGCCTCTAATAAAAGGGAAGTAGGCCCACCCCTAATAGAAATGTGGGTACAATCTATTTCCATAAAAACAAAGTTATGACCAGGGTTGATCTCTACGTGTTTCGCTAGAGCATTTTCACTTTTATTATTTCTGATGGCGTAGCAATGTTGGTATATACGTTCCCTAAATTTTCTGTCAGTTTTTCCAACGTAAAAAGCAGGGCAACAAACACAGAAAGCCACATAAATAATAGATTTAGTTTCACAGTTTATTTTACTATTGATTTCTTATTTTTTGTGGCCTATAGTGAAGGAATTCCCTGTGCGTACTACATAACACCAATTACATGCTCCACAGCTGAAACAACCTTTAATTCTATGTAAAGAATGACAGGTTTGGTTTCTTTGCAATAACTCTTTAATATTATTGCCCCTTTTGTATGTAATTCTAGGTTTTACCCCTAACTTCTCTACCAGAAAAGAGTTGTTGGTAATAAAATACCAATTCTTTTCAATGATTTCCGAAATTTGCCTTGAATCCAAGCTAAAAGTAGTTATAAAACTCAAAGAGTACTCTCTGATGAGCTTCTCCGGACTAGTATCCCTAGCTGGGTCACTAGTTTTAAACACACGGGTATTGTCAAAACACTCAGATAGAACAGTTCTTTCTTTGTATATTAAAGGTTTAAAAAAACCACTTAATCTCTTGGTTGTAACCTCCCCAACTAACTCTTCTAAAATAGTCCGTGGATACCCTCGGTTAATGAAGAAATCTGTGAGTAAAGAACATTCATTTTCAAAGTCCTTCAATTCACTACACATTCTAACCGCCCTGACTAGTTGCCCCTTAATGATAGCTCTCTTTAACTTAAAGGGGTGGGCGCTTGAGAAGTGTAGAAAAGAATTGACATAAGTTTCTTTACGAAAAATGGATGAAACAAATTTCAAATTGCTTAAATCCTTTTTGAGTTTGACATCAAGATAGTCAATCTCGTCATCAGCAAATTTAAAGGTAAATTTAAGGAAAGGAGTCGTTTGATTAAAGTAATCAACAAGCATTTGTGCCGAATGTTCATCCCCTTTAAAAAGGATGAAAATATCATCCAAAAACCTGGTATAGTAGCCGATTTTCTCTTTCCATACTGGGTGCTTAAGAACAAAATGTTTCTCCCAGTATGCCATAAACATGTTGGCAACTATGGCCCCACATGGGGATCCCATCGCTACCCCACGTTTTTGGATGTAATAATCTTTACAGAAAATGAAAAAGTTTGAAGACAGTACTATATCAAGGAGCTCTGTAACATTATTAATTTCATTCCTAGGAGCTTTAAATTCCATCAATAGTAGTTCCAACCACTCAATGGCCTCTTGGTGTGGAATAGAGGTATATAAATCAACTACATCGATTGTAAGAAAATTATAAGAACTGTCAAACACAAATTCATTAATGCTAGCTAGAAAGCTCCAAGAATCTTTACAAATGCTTGGAATCAACTTTAAATACTTGGAAAGTAGAAAATCAATGTATTTAGCAGAAGGATGGGAGATAGAAGACCTCCCATCAACTAATGCCCTCATAGGAGGGTCCTCAAGGTTTTTGTGAACCTTGGGTATGCCGAACATTACTGGGGTTCTTGGCTGAGAAATATTAATATATTCATAGGTGTCAAGATCAATTCTCCCTTCAATAAATAAGTCCCTGTAATACCCTTTGATCCTATTAATACTTATGTTCATTTCATTAAGGGAAGAAGTATTATAAGCTGGGGTGTCTAAAACCAATAACATTTTTTCTGTATATTGGCTGTTCTCAAAAATGACAAGCCCGCCCCCTTTATCAGGTTTCATAACCCTAACGGAAAGGTCCCGTAGTTGGTTGAGGGCCAGTAGCTGTTCTCTAGTAATATTGAACCTGTTCTTAGTGACAACTTGACCTTTTGCAAGGTGTCTAATGTCCAGTTCACAAGCATTTTCAAAAACACGCAACCCAACATGTAGGGGTGGGTTAAAGGTACTTGGCATCTTTAAACCAGTAGAACCTTCACCAGAAGAGTTATTAAACAGCAATTTTAAATTTAGCTTACGGACATAGCATTTCAGGTCGATCAAAACCTTAACCACATCAAAACGTTTAGAGGGGACAAAAGTATTACCTAGAGCGAGAAGCTCAATTAATTCAGGCTCAAATGTTAATGTGGAAAAATTATAAATAGTGAAATCACCTTTTGCATTCCTCAAAATATGGGGGACAACCAAACTGGATGTAGGTAAGACATTATTGTCTAGTGCTTCCACTTCCTGTTCTTTTTCTTGTAACCTTGGTTGCCCTGATTCCCTAAAAAAGCTTGGTTAGGTTTATTGATATTATTCTCTAAATTACTGTTGGCAAAATCCCCAGTTTGCACTTCAGAACTGCCAACTTTATTCCTATTTCTATTACTTCTTCTAACACCATTCATTCCATCTGGTACTGATTTTTCTACGTTCTCATTAGTTCGTAACTGGTTAGGCTCATTCACGTCATTTTCACAAAATTCAGACCCACCATTGTCACCTTGAACCAAGTTTAATTTGTGGTAGGCTTTATTATGCTCATAAGCCTGTCTATCCCTAAATAATTTCTTAGATTTTTGAGATTTAATCTTGACCATATATGCATCAATACTTGAAAAAATGCGGGCATGGTCATATTTAAACCTGGAGAAATTAATGTTCATTCTGATTTCTTGGTCAATTTGATTAATTTCAGTAACAAGTTTATCTATGTTAGTAGAATAGTATTTGACAATCAGGTCTAAAAGTTCAATACCTTGCTTTTGAAACAAGGCTCTTAAGTCAAGCAAGAAACCATTGTCCGAAATTAAGGTAGATGGTGAAAAATTATTTCTCAGCCCTTTTGGGACCAAGTCTTCAGCAATGCATTGCTTGAAGTAAGCCACTTCAAGCTGCAACTTCCTTATTTTCAGAGTTTTAGAATCCAGCAGTTTAAGCTTGTCAGATATGTCAACAGTACCTACACCAGAGAAACCTGGTGCTTGCACCGGCGGTTCATTCCCAAGCGGTTTTAAAAAGGTTAAAAAGTCACCTGTATTTGAAATCCAATCTGCCGCGGATGTCACGCCAATAAGTGCCTTCCCTAGATCGATTGAGTAGTGACTGTTCCAAGTAATGCTTCGGTTGGTTTTATACCACAGGGAAACTGTTCTAACAACTCAATCGATCTAGGGAAGGCACTTATTGGCGTGACATCAGCGGCAGATTGGACAATGGTTTCTTGCTTGACTTAAGAGAAGTAATAGAAATAGGAATAAAGTTAAGGCCAAGACAAAAAAGCAGTGGTGATAGTCACCCTATCCCCCTTTGAATTTTTATCCCTGAAAAATAATTTGTCCTTTATCATGGCTTAACTAAAAAATGGTTTGCCACTGATTCATGGTCGCTGTAATGTAATTGATCAGTGTAGGATGTATCTTATACATTTTTAAGCACTCTTTTATCCATGAATGTGGGATACTGTCAAATGCTTTTTTGTAGTCTATCCATGCCATACTTAGATTCTTCCCCATTTTAAAGTTCTCCATTATAACTTTATTTACAACAAATGATCCTTTATTCCATGTGACTTTCTGTTATTACGCTTTTGTTGTATTGTCATAATTGAATTTTCTTCTAAATGACTATAATCTCTGTCGGCATCAGTTCCAATGTATAGTTTATACATTGTCGGAAGGCAAGTTATTGGTCTATAGATTTTAGGGTAGTTTGTAGGTTTGCTCTTAAGTAGGAGTATTGTTTTTCCTGTTAACCAGGCTGGTGTCTGTTGTGGGTGCGCACATAAATAGTTCTTACTCAAAGCTAAATCTTCATGTAAAGATGATAATACTTAATACTTTTACCCAGAAGTTAGGTACTGCATCTATGCCTGGGCTTTTCTAATTAAGAGCTTTTCTTATCATTGTTTCAATGTCTCTGGCCGTTAGTTCATCCCATTTCACATGCTGCACATTTGAACTTCTTATTCTTTCTTTTGCTTCTTCTATCCATTTAGTATCTTTGTTATGTTCCACGGGATCTTCATAGATATTTCTCCAAAATGTATCTATTTCTTCTTTTTTTGGTGGTGTTTCAATTCCTTATGCCTTGTTTCCCAATTTGCTACAAAACTGTTTTTGGGTCATCAATAAATTAGTTATTTTGTATTTTTCCTTTATATTTATCCATATATCTTCTACCTGTTCTGATATTTTTAGTTTATTATTTGTGATTGTGCACAATAGATCCTGATCTGTTCTGATATTGCACATTGCATTTATCACATCTATCTTTCTGAGTATTTTTGTTGATCCCTTCCCTCTTCTATACTCTTCTAACAATGACACTTCTTGTCTTAATTGCTTTATAGTTTTCTCTATTCGATACCTGCATGATGGCATTCACTTTCTCCCCCTCCTTTCCCTTACTACCCTGTGTTTTTGTGGTAAGACTTTATCTGTTATTAATTTTGCTGCACAGTTGTTGTTGTCTTTCGGCTTTTCCCGGTTAGGGGTCGATCCTATTTACTTCTCTTATATCACATGAATCTCTATGGACAGTCCTAATTACTGTGTTTATTTGTTTTATCTAACATCTAACTTTTGGGGTTTTATTGACTTTCTGTAGTGTATTTATTTAATTGATCTTAATATGCCTGTCCATCTCTATTAAATTAAGCAACTCTTCTCTTACATCATTTTCTTCTAAACTGAGGGTGCATTCTTTGTTCTCTATTTCCTGCGGGCATTCTATAGAAGGTTCTGGAACATCTTCCTGTGCCACATTCTCTTCAGTTTCACCCTGGGTCATCCATTGCTCTTTCATATGGGAATTCACTGGCCTATCACTCCACAGCACTGACTGTGTCAAAGTTGCCACAGTTTCCTGTTCCTTCCCTTGCTGTGCAACTCCAACTGAATGTTTTCACTGGTTTTCTCTGGAAGGCTCCAAAGTATCTTCATACAGAAACTGATCAGATGTTTCCTGCTCCACTTGTTTATCCTTAATTTGGGGATCCATTGCTCTTTCCAGCTGTGATGTTATCATTTCAATTTTCCACACTAAATCCTTCACTTTGCAGGTAATCCATAATCTCTGTTTCTATTTCTTTAACTTCTGCATTACTAATCCTCTTTTCTACTTTAACTCTTTGTTTTTTTATTTTTTTGTATTGTAAAATTTTCCATGTCTGGATGCCTTTGCCTGTATTTCTCTTCAAATATCTCTGGTGCTGCTCTTTCTCTAGTGATTCATTTTGCTTTCTCCTCTGCATAAATACTGCACCATATTAAATCTCTTTTTCTTTCCCATGTTTATATTTCTTTTTCAGATGTCTCCTGCTCCTCCTGTTTCTCCTTACTTTGGGGACTCATTGTGCCATCATGCTATAACCTGTGTTTGACTTTCTACACTAAATCCTTCACTTCTCAGGTATTCCGTAACTTCAACTTCTGTTTTTTTTTAACTTCTACTTTACTAATCTCCTGTTCTACATTCTCGCTTTCTGATCTTATTTTTTTATTGTGAAATTTTCTATATTTGGATGAACTTGCCTGTATTTCTCTTCAAATATCGTTAGGGCTGCCTTTTTTGTGTTGATTAATTGAATTTGGCTTCCTCCTTTGCATAAATATTGCACCATATCAGAGCCCTGTTTATTTATCATGTCCATATTTCTTTTTTATACCTTTCAAAAGTCTTTAGATTTTGTTCTTTATATTTTGGCACTTCCTCATTTGCGTCTTTTTCCAAATGGCCCAAGGTTTCTTGGTCTATATAATGTTTTTCATAAATTTGTTGCATTATTGAAGACAATTTTTATTTGAAGCTTCTGGCATTTTTTTCTTGTGGAGGTATTTTTCTTTCATCTAATTTCTCTCAATCTTTTTGTATATCTTCTGTCTGAAAAGTCTGGTCTTCTTGCATAACAGTAACAATACATCATTTCTTTCTTATCCTCAGTAGTCCACTCTGTCATCTTTGTGGCCCTTATTTTGCCTATCAATTTTTGAGACTTTTGTGGACTACAACTTCCTTCTACAATAGGAGGGCCATCCTCCCCTTGGGTCTGCCCTAGCTCCATTGTAGGAATGTTTAGGTGTCTTGAGGAGTCTACACTGTCATTTTTTCCAGTCCTGGCACCAGGGCACCTATCAGGATTGGACACTTTTTATACTGGGTCTTGTGCACCCAGCTATCTTTTTTGTTTTTTTATTTATATCAGTGTGTGATTGCCTGTGTCATAAGTGATAATTTAATAAAGATGTTTCTTGTTAAAAAAGAGAAATATATCCATTTTGCTCCCCAAGTTAATGCAGGCATGATGACCAAAGTAAAGAAAACTGCAGTGGCTCCTTCAGCACCTAGGAGGTGTATGGCCCTTCCTGCCAGGGTGAAACTATATACTTGTTTGGTGTTTTTGATGCAGAAATGCACCCAGAATGAACATTGTCTGATAACTGTACAGGGCCCTACAAAGGCCCCAGACATCTTTCTCCTCTTCCATGGGCACACTTTACCTAACACCCAGCACCTTTTTCTTGCTAATTTCTTGCTCCTTGTATCAGTTGAGTGTGTCCCCCATCTGGAGTTTGGGCAGAAGAATATCCTGTACTCTTCTTAACCCCTGGTTAAAGGGATTATGACAGTACTGAGGTTACTGAGTCTGAGAAAGACAATAATAATGAAACCTTTCCTCCCTAAAGTTCTGCCAAACTACCTTTCCTATGGAGGCACTCTCAAGTGGATTGCCTGTGAGATTTGCTATTAACTGGCCTTCAGCTTCTCCGCCTTCTTCCTAAAAGGGCTGAACCAATATTTTAGGGAGAAATATGAGCAACATTGGGTTATCTCCCCTGAAATCTGTACTTAAGTGTGATATTCTCACATTTCCTAAGGTAGATTGCAAATGTTGGAGGTGTGATTGGGAAGAAAGTGGTAATTGGAAACATATTTTTGGGGAGTGTAATGAGTTGGCAGACTTTAAAAATTCCCTACAGACTACTCGGTCAGAAATATAGGTTGAGCAAATTAATGTAACTAAGGAAATTATTTTTTGAGCTGTGATAGAGGATCTGAATTGCCTAGACATAGTAAGGCCTTGCTGAGTTTAATTCTGGTGGCTGGCAAAAAAGCATATACTAGAAAATAGAAATCAAAGTCTAAACCAACTATATTAGAAGTAGATGTAGTGAATATAGTGACAGAGATAAAAGAACTGGAAGTGGGGTCTTTAGAAAAGGGTAGGAGCTTAGGGAAAAATGGAATTGTGGGAACAATTCATGCAGAATAACTTTTTGGAGGAGGAGGAAGGCAGGAACTGAATGAGCTATGTAATGTTCAATTGACAATGACTGTAGAGAAGATTATAAGTGATGTATAATGTTTGCAACCAAAATATGTCAGTATGGTTTGTTTTCATTTATATAAATGTATAATTTTCTATGTCATAAATGATAATCCACTAAAGATGTTTTTTTTTTGTTTAAAAGACAGGTGATATTCACATAGTCTTGAAGATTCCAGTTTTTTGGCACCCTACTCCTAAGTAGGCCTACACTTTCCACATGATTCATGTCAAAAAATCAAAGTCTGTAACTTTGAATTTATGTCTGTGAAAAGAAAAATGAAAACTGTACATATCACTGTCTACCAACTGAATCCCTGAATAAAACAAAAGGAACCACATCAGATAAATAGCAAACAAAAAGATGGCAATCAGTGTCTTTTGCAATCAGGATACACCTGCTTCACCCATCGTACACTTCCCCTCCTTATATACATTAATTCCAGAGCAGCACAACTATGTGAAATTCAGCAAGTCCTAGGATCATAGGATCATAGAAATACAAAGCAACTAATTCACAAGATCATTTAGCCTTTGCCAATACTGACCAGGAGAAACTGATGGGTACCCAGCCAATCATCCAGGTTTATATGAAGGATGCTAGGGTGTTACTTTGTTTAACTTGCAGTGGAAGTCTGGTCTACTGATGGGGTATTTGTTAGATAATAAAGTTGCATCTCCAGCTCTTTTTATTTAGGTGCTGGTGGAGATTTAAGTCACTGCTTCTGGTATTAGTGGGGCTATTTGAGTTGAGAAACTACAGGAAATTGAAGAGGATAGCTTCTCTAATGGCATGGAAGGCAAGGCATCACCCTGTGACAGCCTGTTAGAAACCAAGTAAAGGGATAGCACTTTAAACATTTCCTGTTTGCTAAGGGACTTCAGGCAAAGAACTTTCTTGTTTAGGAAACTCCTGAGTGTTTCCATTTGCTTAATATGTCTACAAAGGTACATCCTGAGAAGGGTAGTGTACTCAACGCTTGGTATAATTAGAGTTGCATACAGAAAGATTATCATTTTTTTTTACCAGGATGATTTGTCTTATTTTTTAGTTGTACTAAGAAGGATTTTCTGACTACTGCTGTTTCTTGGTGGTCAAAATGATCAGCCTAGGTTCTAAGATCCCTCACTATATTATAATTTTGGAGTGGGGTATAGCTATAATATACATTGAGGGAGATAGTTGTTTACCAAATGTGACAACACTACAGTTTTTCAAATTTAATTTTAGCCCTTTTTTCATACACCATTTCTTTATGATGGTTAGTTCCTGCTGCAATGAATGGAAATCAGAGAAATATTTGAGCTAATTCTAAAGTTTAATTCGAAAGGCAGAACGCATAAGAATAGCTGTCAATTTAAGATGAAATTACCTTTCCTTGTAATCACGCACAGTCTTTTCAGGCGAAAATGGAGTGAAAGAAATTCCACTGTTGTTCCGCTACTAAGAGCGTGCAACAGGAAACAAGCCAAAATTGCAAGCCAAAATTGCACATCGGCTGTTATCCCTGGTTTGTTCAAACTGCTTCAGGATAGTTCAAATAACATGAAAAAGTAGGTGTCTATGACGGATAAAGTTACCTTTTCTTATATTTAGACACAGTCTATTCAGACCAAAATGAAGTATGGAATGCTTCACTGTTATCCCGTTGTAGAGCACTCGGAACAAGTGTTGAAAACAAACCAAAAAAGTTGCACTTTCAGCAGCAAACCAAGGTCTATTCAGACCAAATTAAGCAATAAAGCCTTCTAGGTGGTAAACGAACCGAAATGCTGTGATGAAAAATTAGTCCAGGTCTGTTCAGACCAGATGCCAGCAGTAAACAAAACTTAACAACCAGATAGCACAAAATATATTCGTATTCACGATAAAATGATTATGAAATTTAAGAAGCATCAGACGTTGTAATAAATCACAGTAGATTTATTGGATCCACAAACAAACGATGGTAAGCGCTTTCGCAACAAGTGCTTTTTCAAACCAATACTTTCACAGTTAACTAACACACCCCTTTTATACTCTTAATCATTGATGTTTGATGAGCACAAAACGCATTCATTTAAAGAAACATCTAACTTTATAGCAAATGTTTGTGAAAACTATTCATATGTACAATTTTAAATCTATTTAATTTAATAAACTGTATCAAACATATAAATGAATAAAATATAATGATAATAAAACACATTTAAAAAATATATATATAGAAAAAATATATATATATATATATATAGACACCATGAATTCAGTGTGAATACCACATAATAAATTCATTCTGTGCAGACTCAATAAAAAATAAAATGAAAATACATTTACATATAACAAAACTAGAACTTAATTATATACTACTGCATAAAATATTAAACATTGAATGATATGTAATGCATGATGTATTAATGCATAATATATTAAGTGTACTGGTATAAAAAGTACTAATATAAAAATGAATATGTATATATGCATGGAAATGTAAAGTGTAATGTAATGTATGTCTATGTTGGTAAAACATACAAGAAGTCTATGTATCTAAAAATGTTTAGAAAAACAGTGTTGTGAAATATATGAGAAATATATAAATGTATTAAATGTGTAGATGCAAAAGAAATGATGTGAATGAAGTGGTAATATGTATATATATGTGTATGCACACTAATGTTACTTGAAGGCATCTAAATGCCATTCATTGGGGTCTGTGTCTCCTACTTTTTAACATGGGTTTTAAGGGAACCCTGTCATTGAGCCCCGGAGGACAATGTGCTCTAGTTTTTATTATCCATTGAGCTTCTACAGACTCAGTGATGTTTTTTACATCACCTCCTCTTATACTAAGTTGCAAAACTTGCAAAACTGAGAAAGAGAAGCAATGTGTACTGTCTGTATTAAGGATGTGTTTGGATAAAGCATTCACTTGTGATTTTATTCTAATTTGATAAAGGTGTTCCCTGATGCGTTCCTTCAACATTCTATCCGTTTTCCCAATGTAGAAGGAACTGCAGGAGACACATCTAGCTATATAAATCAAATGTTTAGAAGTGCAAGTGGCATGAGCTTTCAAGTAAAATATTTCTCCTGTGACTGGATGTACAAAGACAGAAAGATCAGATATATGGCAACAATAATTACAACTGTTGCATGGACTAGTGCCTACAAAATCAGAAACAATGTTTTTAGTATGATCAGCACAGCACAACAATTTATGTAAATTTTTCTTGTTTTTGTAAGCAAAGCTAGGATGTTCACTTATGAATTGTGAGATCTCTGGATCTAACAGAAGAATTTCCCAGTGTTTTATAATGCACTCTCTAATGGCATTGGTATCCATAGTATAATGAAGAGTGTATCTAACAGGGTTTTTACCATGAGGTAAGACTGATCGATTGTTCAGTCTATACTCATTTTGACCATCTTCTGAAAAAATAGGGGCTGCATCACCATGCCTCAGTTCCATGACTTTACTCAAAGCATCAGTAATTTCACTAGTCTTGTAATTCCTATCTCTAAATATAGTTGCTAAGGTCTCTATCTCATTCTCAAATGTATTTGTATTCGAATTTAACCTTGAGACTCTCATGCCCTGTCCTTTTAAGATATTTCTGAATACATGGGGGGGGGGTGCATGCTGTCTCTGCTTAGCAAACTGTTCCTGTGACAAGACTTCCTGTGCATACCTGTGTTAAATGCCCCATTTGGTAGTCGCCAAATCTGTATATCCAAAAAGGAAATACTATATATTGAGTATTCCATGGTAAAACTAAGAAAATCGACCAACATGTTCACTTCTTTCTCAAAATTTAATAATTCTTGGATGTTACCTTGCCATAAGAAAAAAAGATCGTCCACGAAACGCTTGTAAAAAATTACATGTTCCGTGTAACTTCTTAATTTACATAACATGTTCTCTTCCCAATAAGCCATTACTAGGTTGGCGTAGCTATTGGCACAGGGTGTGCCCATAGCCACGCCATTCCTTTGCAGGTAGTATGTCTCATCAAATAAAAAGACATTGCTATCAAGCACTAGCTCCAAAAGAGTACATAGGAAATCTATTCTAATTGGTGTTAGACCTGAATGCAACATAAGATGGTTGTGTAAGAATTCCAAACCCAGATCATTCGGGATCTTAGTAAACAAAGATTTAACATCCATGGTTACTAACAATAAATTATTGTTATCTTGTTGATTCTTAGTGACCTCATAAAAATCCAATAAAAAATCCTTAGAATCTTTAAGTATGATGTCATGCTTGTCTAATAAGGGATGTAATGATTTCTCTATATAAAAGGATATATTTTCTGTGACCCAACCACGCCCTGAGACAATGGGTCTCATGGGCGGGTTTAGTTCATTCTTATGGATTTTAGGGAGGCCTTTTATAATAGGTGTTACAGGGTCTTCCACTATTAGAAAATTATAATGTTGAAAATCCATCAAACCCATTTTATACATGTCCTCAAGGTTGTCATAAACATTAGTTATAATTCTTATTACTTCAGACTTAGTTATAACCTGATAGTGTTCAATATCTCCTAATAAATTCAACATTCTCCCTACATAGTCTGTTTTATTGAAAACCACTATTGGACCCCCCTTATCCGCTGGTTTGATTGTTATATTATTGTCTGACATTAGATCTTTTAAGGCTTGTGATTGTCTATAAGACAAATTTTGTCTACTGTGTTTGATATTGCTGCCATGCATAGAGTAGAGGTCTTTCTCTACTGCTTTGCCAAACACATCTATAATGGGATGTAAAGAAGGTACCATCAAACTAGGTTTTTTGAAACCTGTGGAGATATAAGTAGATGCTTTGTTATCAAACATGACTTTCAACTGTAAGTTACGAGTAAATAACTTTAAATCCAGAATACAATCAGAGATTGTGCTATTTTTAGAAGGTATGAATGTTAAACCTTTATTTAATACCTCCTCCTCATATTTATTTAATGGTCTATCTGACAGATTGTGTATTAAGTTAGTCTTTCCCACATCTTTTTGATAGTGGGTTCCTTTAGTTCGTAGTTGGGGGCCTTTCTCTTCTGTCTGCCCCTGCTCATAGACCGCTCCCTCCCTTTCTGGTGTTGCTCTGCTATGGGTAAAGGGCGCGAGAGCTCACCTTCTTTATATACCACTTGTTGTGTCCTAATTTTACTTCTGACAACCTGTGGTTTTGTCAATTGTTCAACCATAACTCGATGTACCTCTGATTGTACAGGAGGTGTATTAACATATGAGTTTGTTGTGCTGCCTTGTTCATTAGATACACTACCATTACTACTAATTGTTCTAAGTGTATTGTCTGAAATAGAAGTTTTAGGATTTACTATAGTATCAGTGCGTTTAAAAACATTATTATGTGTTGTGTGATACTGTGTTTGAGACCCTCATGATCTTAAAGTGTTGTTTGCAGAGAACCTGGGCCAAGTAAACACCTGATCATTGGCAAAATCAAAAGTGTCTCTGGCTAGCTTGTGTTTCTTCTGCTCAAACAATCTTTTCTCAAACAATGCAACATTGTCCATTACATGCTCAAGTTTAGAGTCCAATAATACATCATCATAGCTGTTATACATATCAATCTGTCTACATTCAATAGATTTACAAAGTTCCTGTTCTTCAGGTAAAAAATAATCATTTAGAAGTTTCATATAACTAAAGCTCGTTTCCAAATTGAGCTGTTGCCAACGCCTCAGGAGTTCAGGAAACGTGTTTCCCGTTGTTGGCATTTTTAAATTCTGAGTCCCCTTGGTACTATGCGTTTCTGTATGCAAGTTTCAAAGTGGAATCTTTGTAACTGCAGTCTTTTAAGTTTAAGAAGTTCAGCCTCTAAAATATTCAATTCAGAGTTCATTTTTGCTATTACATCGCTATCAAGCGGCTCCTCATTGTCAACAGATGTAATGACGCAGTCCATTAACGGATTACACACATCGTTCAAACAACGTTTCAACCTCTCCTTGGAGCTATATTTCTTCATGCTGTTGGATGGATTGTATGGAAGTTCAACATTATCAGTGGCACTGCTTGTGCTCTGCGTGTCAGCCATAGAGCTGTCGGCAGGTGTGTTGGCAAGGAATAAATATACAATGTAGCACAAAATGAAAATAAAACAAACCCGCCAAAACACTTTGCCGAAACTTACACCAACTGTATGGAAACCAATGCCTTCAAGTAACATTAGTGTGCATACACATATATATACATATTACCACTTCATTCACATCATTTCTTTTGCATCTACACATTTAATACATTTATATATTTCTCATATATTTCACAACACTGTTTTTCTAAACATTTTTAGATACATAGACTTCTTGTATGTTTTACCAACATAGACATACATTACATTACACTTTACATTTCCATGCATATAAACATATTCATTTTTATATTAGTACTTTTTATACCAGTACACTTAATATATTATGCATTAATACATCATGCATTACATATCATTCAATGTTTAATATTTTATGCAGTAGTATATAATTAAGTTCTAGTTTTGTTATATGTAAATGTATTTTCATTTTATTTTTTATTGAGTCTGCACAGCATGAATTTATTATGTGGTATTCACACTGAATTCATGGTGTCTATATATATATATATATTTTCTATATATATATTTTTTAAATGTGTTTTATTATCATTATATTTTATTCATTTATATGTTTGATACAGTTTATTAAATTAAATAGATTTAAAATTGTACATATGAATAGTTTTCACAAACATTTGCTATAAAGTTAGATGTTTCTTTAAATGAATGCGTTTTGTGCTCATCAAACATCAATGATTAAGAGTATAAAAGGGGTGTGTTAGTTAACTGTGAAAGTATTGGTTTGAAAAAGCACTTGTTGCGAAAGCGCTTACCATCGTTTGTTTGTGGATCCAATAAATCTACTGTGATTTATTACAACGTCTGATGCTTCTTAAATTTCATAATCATTTTATCGTGAATACGAATATATTTTGTGCTATCTGGTTGTTAAGTTTTGTTTACTGCTGGCTTCTGGTCTGAATAGACCTGGACTAATTTTTCATCACAGCATTTCGGTTCGTTTACCACCTAGAAGGTTTTATTGCTTAATTTGGTCTGAATAGACCTTGGTTTGCTGCTGAAAGTGCAACTTTTTAGGTTTGTTTTCAACACTTGTCCCGAGTGCTCTACAACGGGATAACAGTGAAGCATTCCATACTTCATTTTGGTCTGAATAGACTGTGTCTAAATATAAGAAAAGGTAACTTTATCCGTCATAGACACCTACTTTTTCATGTTATTTGAACTATCCTGAAGCAGTTTGAACAAACCAGGGATAACAGCCGATGTGCAATTTTGGCTTGCAATTTTGGCTTGTTTTCTGTTGCACGCTCTTAGTAGCGGAACAACAGTGGAATTTCTTTCACTCCATTTTCGCCTGAAAAGACTGTGCGTGATTACAAGGAAAGGTAATTTCATCTTAAATTGACAGCTATTCTTATGCGTTCTGCCTTTCGAATTGAACTGAATGGTTTATAAGAGCTGACACCAACTATTTATTTATTTATTTAATACGTATTGGTTTCCATACAGTTGGTGTAAGTTTCGGCAAAGTGTTTTGGCGGGTTTGTTTTATTTTCATTTTGTGCTAATTCTAAAGTTTGCAGTTGTCTGCAAACTTAAGAGACCAAAGGCTGTGATTCATAGTTTGAAGATAAGAGCATTAGATGGCAAAACAGAAAGGTTCTAGTACTGTATCCTGGGACACACCATTCGATACCTTTAAACTTTTTGAGAAGGTGTCTGCCACCATAACTATTTGGGTTCTATGTTTCAGCCAGTTGGCCCTCTACTTCAGCATATACGGTTCTACTTTTAAGGCACTAAGCTTATTTATAATGCCAGAGTGAGATTTATGCCTGAATTCATCAATGTACTGCAATGTGTACACAGCTGTGCACATTTTGTGGTATCTTTTTGCTACTCAGCAAATATCCAGTACTGCATGGTCCTCCAACACAAAGATGTGCAGCACCATGAAGGAATGGCCCTGCACCCATGCTGAATGCTAATGAGGCATTCTGGGGGTAGAGGTATATGTTAATTATCCATGTGTTCTGTCCCCGGAACCACCTTCAGGAAGGTATTTACATGGCCGAGTGATTTAATAAAGCTCTCAGCCATACAGATCCCCACTTTGTCGTGTGTGTGTGTGTGTGTGTGTGTGTGTGTGTGTGTGTGTGTGTGTGTGTGTGTGTGTGTGTGTGTGTGTGTGTGTGTGTGTACTGCCTACATGAGCAGCAGGTTACTACCATGATGCGCAGATCAGCCATAACCTGAATGTCATGGTAGTAACTGCGATTCAGGAAACATGCAAATTAGGTGATAATGAGATCTTAATTCATCGCAACTTGCTTTTTCCTAAATCACAAATAAGTGATGGATGGGCATTTCTAGCAAGAACACGACTTCATGGGATGGTGTTGCATGCTTTGGCCATATCCATATAAGCTATGTGAGTGGAATAACCACTGTCTACAGCCTGTGTGACTTTCTCAATGAAGTTAATTATACAGTATCTGTCTTTGACAAAGCCAAACTGAAGTGGGTTTATCTTGATATTGTTTTTGATATTATAACTTATTAGGTCAGATATAACGTGTTCCATGGCTTTATAAAGCAGACTAGTCAGACTAATGTATCTATAGTTTCCTGGGTCTACAGTAGGGTTACCCTTATAGGCACATCTCCACTGCAGTTTGTCATACTTCAGAGGCACATCCTGTACAGACTAAGCTAAGGTTAAACAATTTAAGGACTGGCTCCAAAAGGGCAGGTTTGAGACAATTTATTGAGAATCCAGGTAAATTATCAGGTCAGCAGAAGTAGTATTTCTGGTTTAAAGAGTTCATTCAGTGTGTGTTCATTTGAGATATTAGTAGGTATCAAAGATTCAGGACTTTATGGAATTAATATAGTTGTCTCAGGGGCAATGTTTGCACTTAATTTGTCTGCTGACATATTTGCTATATCTACTGAATCTGAAATAGGTGGTGCCATTTTGGATAAATTCAGAACACTGCTGGGTGTTGTTTTCTTGGTTTCCTAATGTAACTTAAGAAGAACTTATAATTATCTTTGGTTTCAGAAGCTATTTTAAGTTCATGATTTCCTTACTAGCCCAAATAGCAGGTTTTAGTTCCTTGCTGATATTCATGTTGCACTCTTTAATATGGCAATTTTTAGATCTGTTGTACAAATTAAGAATTGTTTTTTTCTTCTTTTTAAAATGTTTATTTAAGTCAGTGGACCCGGGGTTGTTTGTTCTTAAACTTCCCATTATATTTGGTCTAAGCATCTGGAAATAAAACTCCTTTGTACAAATAGCAGCTGTATCATTGCTGGGTTTGTTGATGTTACAAGTGACTTTGAACTGAGTCTAAGGAGATTTGACCATTTGAAATCTTTGAATTCAGAATTAATGACCGCATGGATTTTAGAGATTTTGAAAGAGAAGGTTACAAATTTATGGTCAGACAACCAGATATGGAGAAATTAGAGGGTGGTATATGTAGTGGCTGTATTAGTTAGGATCAGGTAAAGAAATTTATGTTGGTTTGTTAACTACCTGTTACAGGGATTTTTTTATTTATTAAATCATAGACTTTGGTGGCATAGGAGCTTCAGTCTGAAGGATAAATGAAATTTCCAATTGTAAAATAATGTTTAGCTATATGTATTTCCTCAAGTACATTTAGGAGTCTTATATGCTCATCAGGGAACATGGACAGTGTCTTGTAGCAGCCTATAAGTTACTATTTTGATTTGTTCAAGGTAAGTTGGAGTTCAATTAGTTTAGCTTGAGGGTCTCTGGGAATCTGTCTAGAGATAATATGGTCTTGACAAATATGGAAATGCCTCCACAGTTTCCTTAAATACCTGGTAGCTGCAAAACACAGGTATGACTGGAGTGTTATCTTTACACTGAAATCAAGTCTCAGTAAGTAGATAAACATGTACGCTTTCAAGTGGCAGAAGAGCTTCAAGATCAAGCAATTTGTTTTTAAGTCTTCTTGTGTTGAGGAGAGGCACATTAATAAGGTCTGATTTAGGGTTTTAGGGTTGGAAATGACTACATTGATATCTGCTATACTGGAATCTCTATTAGCTAGACTCTACCTGAAAAGGGGACTGTGGAGGAAATCAAGGGCTTTAGCTAATATGTAGAAGCCATAGAATTAAAGGTGCAGGCCATTCTTGATGAAACAGTTAGACTGTCAGCCATCTCCTCCCATGCTGACAGATACTGGGACCCCACCCCTACGAAGGACACCAACTGCTAGGCCAATTGTTGAAGCCAGTCCTCTTTACTTTGTATATTGGTATTATTCTGGACAATGGAATGATTCCAGTCTGGATCAGTGTGTCTTGCCTGCATTTGGACTCATATGCGTTTGAAATCCAGCACGTCTTTCCGATGTTCCTCAGGGGTGTATGCCTCAAGTTATTCACACCCATATGGACTACCACTAGATTATAGGTTCATTGGCTATTTCTAAGATAATGACCACAGGGGACCTTTTTAAGCCTAGCCATTCTTTCCAAATGCATCTGGCATGTTTTGCTATACTACGGTTATTTTATGGCGTATATGTAGGCTTGGGCATAGGTAGCCATATTTCTTTTTGCCCTGTTTAAAGATTTTGGAGCACTTATGTCAGAAATACTGACACCAGAAAACAACTACCTGTAACCCTGTTCTTGTCCAATCTTATTCATGTGAAGTCAGTGTACTTGATAAAAAGGAGTCAGCAATTACTAACACTACTGTTTTTAGTCATGGAATTTTAGGTATTAGATGGATCACTGTCTGGCCCATGGTAATCATTTACTATGTGTAAGCATGATGTTGATGTGGTGGCTAATATCTGCTGTGATCTAGTGTTCCTAATCCTAGGAGGCTTCAATACTGACTTTTTTACAGCTGCAGCATAAGTCAGTTTAGTGTGGTTTTGATGAAATGTGGGTGGTAGTGTGTGATGTTCACTGGCCATAATATTGGCTGAGAGGGATACCTACAGATTGCATAGATATTTGCATTTCTTACAGATTGAATTATTTGTGTAAAGTAGAAGTTCATAAACTGTGCAACTTGGTAACAGTGCTGTTAATTTTCAACAATCAGCTGAAATACATCAGTGTGGCCATTGATTATGTGTTTTATGTATCATTTCTTTTTTTAAATAAAATCTTTATTAAAAAAAACAAGGATTTTAAAATGGTTAAAGTCTTCTTCTCCCATGCACAAGGTATGAGGTTCCATCCTGACCTCTGACCAATGCCTGTTTGGAGTTTGCATGTTCTCCCTGTGTCTCCATGGAGTTTCTCCAATGTCCAAAAAACATGTTGAGTGTTTCCATCTCAAACTCACCAATGAATGGAGCTGTGGGCAGCAGCAAAGACTCTACATGGTGCCCTATAGGAGGAAGAGTTGTACAGACCAACCGCTTTGGGCATCTACTGTGGTGCGCAGTATCCTCAAGATAGGAGAACATGAATCACAGACTGCTTGCTGTGGCAAGGCTAGCCACTCAACAGTGTAAAATATGGCTCTAGGTGATTCAGTCATGCTGACTAATGTCACCAAAAATGGGCATGGCTAGTTACCGGTGATAAGTGTGTTGAGGACCTGGCCTACTATGACCTATGCCAGAGACCCTTGCTAATGGTGGGAAGGGTATATGTGCTCCTATTAGCCAGTGTGTACCTGCCATAAAGCCCAGCAGCCCTGGGTCAATAAGCTACTGCCTGGCTGGTGTCTAGTTGCCCAGCCTGGGATAGCTCTGTTGAGCGAAAGCTGGATGTAAAACCAACCAACCTGCCAAACATGAACTGAGAATTGCTACACTTAATGTAGCTTCACTGACAGGATCCAGCTTGGAAGTGGATGACATGATGATATGGAGGAGGTTGGACATCCTATGTATCCAAGAGATAAGATGGAAGGGCAGTGCAGCAAAGCAACTTGGCTTGAGATCCAGACTCTACTACTCAGGAGGGGGAAAGGTTAGAAATGATGTAAGAATTGTGGTGAGAGAGAGGCTTCAGAAGGCAGTGAGGGATATCATCAGAATGAATGACAGACTCATGGCAATCAGACTCCAGTGTAATGACAAGGCAGTATTCATAATCTCAACCTATGCCCCACAGCAGGGCTGTGATAGTGAGGCAAAGAGTGCATTCAGACAGCAGTTGCAGGGCCTCCTAGATAAAGCAGGACAACATGAATTGGTGTTGATAATGGGTGACTTGAATGCACATATTGGGACAGACAGAGCAGGATATGAATACCGCCTTGGTCCACATGGGTGGGGCAACAGGAATAAAGAAGGAGAAGCCATTCTAGACATCTGTCTGACAAAAGCTTTGATAGTAGCCAACACATGGTTCAAAAAGAGAGACAGTCACAAGATCACATACAAGAGTAGCCAACATGCAACTCAGGTAGACTTCCTCCTAGTAAGGAAAAGGCACTGGGGTAGAATCCATGATGCAAAGTCATCCCCAGTGAAACAGTCGGCCCACAGCATAAACCACTAGTTGCCACAGTCAGCTGCAAGCAGTGGTCAGAGAAGGCTCTAAGGTCAACAGAGACCAGGCTGAAGACAGGGAAGTTGACTGGAGAGAAAGTACAGTTCAAACAATTACTCATGGCTCTAGCACCCCAAGAAGAGGGGGAAATAAGTGGAGTTGAAAAAGAGTGGCAATGCCTAAAAATAGCATGTGTTAGGACTACAGAAAAGACATGTGGCTGAGCCAGGTATGGAAATAAGGTGCATAAGGAAAGCTGGTGGTAGAATGCAGAAGTCCAGAAAGTCATCAAACGAAAGAAGGAATGCAGGAAAAAGTAGAAGATAGAAAAGACTGACCAGGCTAGGAAGGACTACTGGTTGGCTAACAAAGATGCTAAGAAAGAAGTTGCAATAGCAAAGAATAGGGCATCACAGGCACTCTACCAACTTCTGGAAAGTGATTCAGTAAGTCGCACAAAGAAACTATATCAGGTTGCAAGGCAAAAACAGAAAGATAAAGAAGATAGTTAGACACCCTTCATAAGGGATGCCAGCAACAACCTGCTCACCAGTCCACAGGACATCAAAGGCAGATGGAAGGAGTATTTCCAGCATCCTCTGAATGAAGAAAACCCCACAGAAGCTGTACTGCCCCAGAAACAGCCTACAATGAGAGAAGAAGAGGAGCCCACCTTCGAAGAAGCAAAAACAGCACTAAGGAAGATGAAGTCAGGGAAAGCAGCAGGCTCAGATGAGGTCACAGCAGATATGATAAAGATGCTTTGTGAGATAGGGTAGAAGTGGCTCCTGAGGGTATTAGCACTAGCACCCCAAGAAGAGGGGGAAATAAGTGGAGTTGAAAAAGAGTGGCAATGCCTAAAAATAGCATGTGCTAGGACTACAGAAAAGACATGTGGCTGAGCCAGGTATGGAAATAAGGTGCATAAGGAAAGCTGGTGGTAGAATGCAGAAGTCCAGAAAGTCATCAAACGAAAGAAGGAATGCAGGAAAAAGTAGAAGATAGAAAAGACTGACCAGGCTAGGAAGGACTACTGGTTGGCTAACAAAGATGCTAAGAAAGAAGTTGCAATAGCAAAGAATAGGGCATCAGAGGCACTCTACCAACTTCTGGAAAGTGACTCAGTAAGGGGCACAAAGAAACTATATCAGGTTGCAAGGCAAAAACAGAAAGATAAAGAAGATAGTTAGACACCCTTCATAAGGGATGCCAGCAACAACCTGCTCACCAGTCCACAGGACATCAAAGGCAGATGGAAGGAGTATTTCCAGCATCCTCTGAATGAAGAAAACCCCACAGAAGCTGTACTGCCCCAGAAACAGCCTACAATGAGAGAAGAAGAGGAGCCCACCTTCGAAGAAGCAAAAACAGCACTAAGGAAGATGAAGTCAGGGAAAGCAGCAGGCTCAGATGAGGTCACAGCAGATATGATAAAGATGCTTTGTGAGATAGGGTAGAAGTGGCTCCTGAGGGTATTAATAGCAGTGTGGAGAAAAAAGGCATATCCCAGATGACTGGAGAATAAGCATACTCGTGCCAGTGTACAAGAACAAAGGGGACATTCACAACTGTGGGTAGTACAGAGGAATCAAACTCCTATCACATTGCATGAAAGGTCTGGGCAGGGTGATTGATAAAAGGATACGCAGAGTAATAGAATGTAAGATGGGAGATGAGCAGTTCGGATTCAGACCAGGATGCAGCACAACTGACCCGATGTTTGCATTGAGACAGATACTTGAGAAGTAGCTAGAGATGAGGAGAGAGTCCAAATGGGCATTCCTAGACTTGGAGAAAGCATATGACAAGGTCCCAAGAAAGCTGATCTGGGCAGTACTGCAGTGGTTTGAAGTCCTAGATACATTGGTAGAATTAGTGCAGGCTATGTACAAGCACCCAGTGACTCAAGTGCGAACAGTGTTTGGCCTCACAGAGGGGTTCCCAGTAGGAGTGGGTGTACACCAGGGTTCAGCTGTGAGCCCACTGCTATTCATACTGGTGATGGACTACATTAGCAAACAGGTTGGAGAGGACAGATCAACAAAGCTGCTGTATGCAGACGATGTGGCAGTACAGCCAGACTCTGAGCTAGAACTTCAGCAAAGAATAGGAGAATGGAATGCAAATATGAAGGCACATGGGATGAAACTAAGCATGGATAAGACAGTGGTAATGGCAGCAAATTGGGGAAATCATAAGAAGATGAGAATAGAGATAGAAGGGAAGATAGTGGAACAGGTAAACAGCTTCAAGTATCTGTGAGGGGTGGTTGAGGAGAAGGGTAGTCTAAATGAAGAGGTCAAAGCTAGAATCAAAGGGGCTGCAGCCAACTGGCATAAAGTATCAGATGTAGTCTATGACAGAAGAATGCCAAAGAAGCTGAAAAGTAAGGTGTACAAGACAGTGGTGCAACCAGTACTACTGTAAGGTATAGAAACCTGGGTAGTAAAGGTAGAACAGTTGAAGAAGCTAGAGGTGATGGAAATGAAGTGCCTGAGAAATGTGATAGGATGCACACTGTGGGACAGACGAAGAAATGAGGACATAAGAACAGAAGCCAAAGTAGTTCCAATTTCAGAAAAGATCAAAGAGAACAGATTACATTGGTTTGGGCACATGTGCAGAAAAGCAGAAGACAGTCTGGTGAAGAAGATTTGGGACAGACAGGAAGAAGGTAAGAGGAAGCGAGGACATCCAGCAAAGAGGTGGATGGATTGTGTGAAAGAAGATCTGTGACACAGACAGGCATGAGTGTTGAAGAAGGCAGGAATGTGGCACTGAATCGAGACAGTTGGCGACAGTTAACACGATACCCCGACTCCATGTAAAAAAAATGGGAAAAGGGGGGCTGATGATAATGATGATGATGATTTTTAAAATTATGCAAATATGTAGAAGAAAACAAATCAACATCTTCTGAATAGCTATATATATGAAATATTAACATCCAATACACACAAAAATAATCCTGCAAATAATCCCCTTTTCTAAGCCTTATATATAATATATTTTCTTGCCACAAGTGGTAGAATTAATATTCCCAAGCTCTTGATTAGGTTCTTTTGTGTTCTTTCTTAATTATTTTTCATCAGTGTTTGCCAGTTAGTACTATCAATTATACTTTAGCTCTTTGTTATGTCTTTCAATCAAACTATTGTAACGTGTCTCCAAAGTTCTCAAATATTCAAGTTACAGCTTTATATTTCTGCTTGTTTCAATATATGAGAGCCATCATGTTAAAGTTTGCAGATGAAGTTAGATGAACCAAAGGAATTAACACTTTTACTGTCCTTTTACTCACTCTGATTTACGTATTACATCCAGAAGAGCCAGCTGTTCAAAACCATCTGCCTCCAACTCCTGTCATACTCTCATCTTCATCCATCAGCCCTGTCAGTAATTCCCTCAACACTGTCAGAGTAGGTGCAATTATAGTTTTCCAGTGATGCATGGTAGTCTTTTTTGCTAATAACAATATCAAGAAAAGCAAATACCTCCCATACACAATCTGTCCTTGTTCCCTTCTCATATCTAAAAAGTTTAACTTTTTTTTGTGACCTCTGTGTACTCCCTTATGATACCATCAACTACCAGCTGCAGAGCCCACTCAAATTCTTGTACTTTAGGGCAGGTCCAGAAAATAATGTAGCCTTTATCCCTTCTCTCCAGTATCACATCTCCAAGGCTCCAACAGGCTCTATTAATCATTGGAAGCATTATTGATAATCATTATGGAGTATAAAAGTACTTATGTAAATATTCCCTATGAATATCTCAAACATTCTCAATTTTGTGGGAAGTCTGTTACAAAGCTGAATCTCTTTTCATTGTAATATCTATACTTAATAACCTCTGCCATTCCCTCTTTACTTTTTTAATTACTACTTTCCTCAGAACATGCAGTGCTTCAAATTTTTTAAAATGAAACCCTTTTCAAACTCTTCTCCCGCATGACTTTGTTAGTAGTTTAACAACTTAATATTCTTCCTCTTCAGGCCTGTTATTCCACTTAGATAAACTATTTTTGTATTTTTTTTTGCACTGAGATCAAATATAATTCTGTTTCGTGGAGAAGATGAAACCTAACTTTGGCATCCTACCAACTAAGTATCTTGTCCTCTTCCACCATGTGATACCAGTATTGTAACTCAATTTTAGAACACCTTCTTCTTCTTCTTCTTCTTCTTCTTCTTCTTTCGGCTGCTCCCGTTAGGGGTTGCCACAGCAGATCTACTGTTTCCATCTCCTCCTGTCCTCTGCATCTTGCTCTGTCACACCAACCACCTGCATATCCTCTCTCACCACATCCATAAACCTTATCTTAGGCCTTCCTCTTTTCCTGTTACCTGGCAGCTTCATCCTTAGCATCTTTTTCCCAATATACTCTGCATCCCACTTCAGCACATGTCCAAACCAATGTAATCTTGCCTCTCTGGCTTTGTCTCCAAACCTTCCAACCTGGGCTGACCCTCTAATATACTTATTCCTAATCCTGTCCATCCTCGTCACACCCAGTGCAAATCTTAACATCTTCAACTCTGCCACGTCAAGCTCTGACTCCTGCCTTTTTGTCAATGCCACTGTCTCCAACCCGTATAACATAGCTGGTCTCACTACCCTCTTGTAGACCTTCCCTTTCACTCTTACTGGTACTCGTCTGTCACAAATTACTCCTGACACTCTTCTCCACCCACTCCATCCTGCCTGTACTCTGTTCTTCACCTCTCTTCCACACTCACCATTACTCTGAACTGTTGATCCCAAGTACTTAAACTCATTCACCTTCGCCACCTCTACTCCCTGCATCCTCACCATTCCTCTATCCTTCCTCTCATTCACACACATATATTCTGTCTTAGTCCTGCTGACCTTCATTCCTCTTCTCTCTAGAGCATATCTCCACCTCTCCAGGGTCTTCTGAGGTCCATGATGATCCTTTCCATAGCTTTGCAGACCAAGCTAGTCAGGCTTATGGGGCGATAGTTTCCAGGATCCGTTGAGGCACCACCTTTATGGAGAGGGGCCACTATTGCTGTACGCCACGCTTTGGGCACATATCCTGTAGTAAGGCTGAGATTGAACAGTAGTTTTATGTTTGGGTTTAGCTCTTCTTGGAGTTCATGTAGGACGCAGCCCGGGACACCGTCTGGTCCCATTGATGCTGTGTTTTTTGCTTTGGAGAGGGCGGCTCTTACCTGAGCATCTGAGATGTCAGGGGGGCAGCACTCTGCTGGGATAGATATTTGCCCTTTTGGTGGGGGAGGGGAGAAGTTTGTGCTGAACCTGTCAGCTAGGATGTTGGCAATGTCTGTGGGTTCGGTGTATTTTTTGTCATTTTGGACTAATTCTGAGCATATCTGGGAATTATTGATGAATTGCTGACAGAAATACTGAAGATCAAAAACACACGAACACAGTTGAGTAAAAAGCAGAACACCTTTATCCAACACAAAGCTTTCGGGACAATTTTATGTGTGCCCGTAGTTTTTTGCTAATACTGAGCAGTGATGCCTTCCCTTTTTGGTATTTTACTCTATCATTTAGTAGCTTCCTCCTTCTATTGTACAGTTTGTTTATGGCTGGGGTCCACCAGACAGGACGTCTGCCTTTGGAGGATTGGGTCTTGGTTTTATTTGGGATTGCATGATCCATGCATTCCTGAAGGTGTTCATAGAATGCGTTTATAAAGGATTCTGTGGTCTGGGCCGTATTTTCCACAGACCAGGGGGCTTTGAAGGATTCCACCTCAGTTTTGAGGAGTGTGAAATTTGCTTTAGAGAAGTTTTTCACTGTGGTTTTCTGGGCAGGGGGTGGGATCGGGATGTGAATATCCAGTGAGATTAGTTTCTGGTCTGATCTTACCAGTGAGGGATACACTTCTGGTCTGGAGCATAGAGTCCCCATGTTGGTGATGATCAGGTCCAGTATGTTTTCCCCTCTTGTGGGAGTGGTAGCAAGTTGTTCCATAGCATTTGAGTTTATAAATTCTAGGAACCTTTGGGCTAGGGTGTTGGAGCTAGAGTAATGCTCCCAGTCTATGTTTGGGTAGTTGAAGTTGCCCAGTATAATGATGTTTGGAGAGACCTTCATATTTTCCAGTGTTCTCAGGAAGGCCGAGTGGGGTTCCTGGGTTTGGGAGGGTGGTCTGTAGCAGGCTATAAACTGGAAGGCAGCTTTATCCACTGTTAGTTGCACATGGATAGTATCTGATGCTTCGTGCTTTGCCACCAACCTGGAGGTGTGGGTATCTTTGATGAATATCGATACTCTCCCTCCTTTCGTGGTTCGGTCCAAGTTTTGGGGTCAAAAAGCATGGTATGAGGTATAACCTGGTAGTGCTGGGGTGCTCTCGGGAGCCCTGAACCAGGTTTCTGTTACTGCACAGATATCGATGTTCTCCATGCTAAGGAAAGTTTCGAGTGCATGCATCTTGAGGTTTAGACTTCTGGCGTTGAGTAGCATTACTCTTAGTTTCTTATCCCTTGTGATACCTATGGAGGTGGGTTTGTCTTTTGAGCCTTGCCTAAAAAAGGCACTATGGGGGTAGCAAGAGCCTTTGCCAATATCTGAAAGCCCAGGGGTGACAGGTGCAAGCCGTCCCTAGCGAAGCATCGTGGCTTGTCGAGCATATCATCCCAAGCTGACAGGCATTGGATCCCCTTTGAATGACACCAGTACTTAAGCCAACTGTTGAAATTGATCATCTTGTCTTCATACTGTGGCATCATTCTTGGTGAGGGTAAGATGCTACTCAAGGTCAGGGTCATACCGGCCTGGGCTAAATGCTCAGAGAGCTCCTTTATGTCTCTTTTCATGTAGTCCAGGGAGGTACGTCTCAGATTATTCACACCAGCATGGACAATGACTGAGTCATATTTGTACTTGCCTTGGAGTGACCTGAGTGCTTGTGTTATGTGGCGGATCCTAGCGCCCGACAGGCTGCTCACCGTGACCCTCTCCTTGTTCAGCCTGGTGAGCGGGACATCAGTGTGCCTGACGATAGAGTCACCTATTACAAGTGTATCAGGTGTGTTGTTTAGTCTTAAGGGCTGTGACTGTTCGGCACACTGGCTTTGTGAGATATGTGTTGCACGTGTTTTGTTTTGGGGTAGCGGCTGCTTGGGTGTCTGCTTTGGAGGTCTCTGCTGCTTCGGCAGATCTTTATTTAGAGCCTCCGAGTATGTTTTTGTATGATTATGTGTTTGGTTTGCTGTCGTGGTAGGTCTATGTGAGACTGGAATTGTAGTGAGTGTGGTTTCCTTCTCCTCCTGACTGGTTATGCCAGTACTGAGTTGAGAGAGCTTAGCCTCCAGTTTGGCTATATGGTTGCATCTCTCAGATGTGTTGGAATTTGTTGGGAGGAGGAGAGGGTTGCCTGTGTACATGAGGCAGTTGTAACATTGCCTCAAGATTCCCAGATTCACCAGCTGGACCGGAGACGAGACTGACAACTCACCTTTGGACATGCTAGAATAATATTGGGAATTCCTTAATAATTGAAAACCAGGGCCAGTGGGGAGTGAGGGTGTAGTGCTTTTAATTTTTAGTGCTGACTTATATAATTGCTTTAGTGAGCAAGTGCCAGGTAACTTAAGTGCAATGTGTTACAGGTAACTTAAATGCAAAAATGACAAACAGTAACTTTCTTTCAAGTGAAACAAGGAAATAAGTACAGTAAGCAATGCAGATATCACTAGTGATCCACAGAAGCACTGAGAAGCTGCGTATTAGGTGGAATTAGCGTTCCAGGGAAATAACAAGCAAACAAACAACAAGCAAATAAACAAAGCTAGATTCAGCAGGCCTGGATCTAGTCTATGCTACAGCAAACAAGGTGTACCAATTTCAGTAAGATACAGTTCAAATATTCAGGCACTATAAACCTTTAACCAGATATTCCCAGCTCAGAAGGGCAGAGTCCAGCCTCTTCTCCCACAAGAGTGCAGACCACAAACCTTCTTAATGTAAAATAATTGGCCGGAAGCCCAAGTGCTTAAACCAGAACTAATACATTTTAAGAACAACAGACACTGGGCTCTCAATCAGCAGTTCCCAACTTAGAAGGATGAAAGCTACCTGTCCTGCCACCACAGTGCATGCCACAAACCTTCCTAATTTATAACAACTGGTCTGAAGCCCAAGTGCTTAATCCAAAAGACTTAGAATGATAGCTACACTTTAATCAAGTTACTACCAAGCAGTAATAAATACAACTGAATACTTTAGAGAATGCCTGGATTAGTGCTCAAGTTACACAAACCAAGCTAGATCCAGCAGGCCCGAATCCAGTCTATGCCACAGCAAACAAGGCGCACCAACTTCAGTAAGAAGCAGTTCAGATATGCATGCACTATAAGCCTTTAACCAGAAATTCCCAGCTCAGAAGGGCAGAGTCCAGGCTCTCCTCCCACAAGAGTGCAGACCACGAACCCTCTTAATGTAAAATAACTGGCCTGAAAGCCCAAGTGCTTAAACCAGAATTAATACACTTTTAGAATAACAGACACTGAGCCCTCAAATCAGCAGTTCCCAACCTAGAAGGATGTAAGCTACCTGTTCTGCCACTACAGTGCAGACCACAAACCCTCTCAGTGCAAAACAACTGGTCCGAAGCCCAAGTGTTTAATTAGCTCATTTTCTTCTAAATTGAGGGCACATTTTTGTTCTCCATTTCCTGCGGGCATTCTGTAGAAAGTTCTATATCATCTGACTGTGGTACATTCTCTACAATTTCATCCTGTGTCATCCATTGCTCTGTCAAATGGGAACTCACTAGTTTATCACTCCAAAACATTGACTGTGTTAGAGTTGCCATAGTTTCCTGTTCCTTCTCTTGCTGTCCAGCTTCAAGTGAATGTTTATACTGGTTTCCTGTGAATGGCTCCAAAATATCTTCATACATACCTCTCAACCTGGAAACATCAAAAATCTGGACAAGGCCCATGAAAAATGGGTACAAATCTGTACGCTGATTAACATCTAATTTGCATACATAATTATGTAAACCCCGCCCACTCCAATGAAATTGTGGGATACCAACTTTCAAATGCAAACTGAAGAACAGACAACCAAAATATGGCACCAGTCTCCCTGCAGCCATTCCAATGTCCCATTACCTGGCTATTTTGCGCCATGTGCCATAAACACTAATGTGTGCATACTGCTTTACTTCTACAATGATTATTTGGATTTTATGTTTACATTTTATAGCACAAACACTAATAGATATCTGCTAAACAAAGCAATACTGTCTCACAATGAAAATACACTTGGCATTAAAACTTCATTGCCCTTGAAACTCACCTTCATTGGAACAGCATTGAAACCCACACCACATCCAAAGAAAATGCATCTGGCCAGTAGTGGATAAAGATTACCTTTGGGCTGTTTTCAAATCATTGGTCCCTTGCACACAAAACAGGAAACATATGTGTCATTTTCTTTGATACACCTTCCTGACTTTATAAATTATATTCTTTGTATAATACAACACGTTTGTTAGACAGAGCGCATTTTAAATTTATTGTTTGAACATTTTTTCAGTAGGCTGTACTGTAGGCAATGAAACAAAATGCATGAACCAATAATGACCTGAAAAATAGGAAGACTGAAACTTAATAGCTATCATTTAGTGAATTCATTTCTCACTTCTCACCACAGCCCTCACCCTCTTAGCACAAAAAAACAGGGCAAAGCCCACAAGTGGTGGTGGCTAGGGGCTTTAGGCTATTTCTACCCTGTACCCAAGGTACAGGTTTGAGCCTGAGTACCTCTAGCCACCAGGTGTATTAAATGAGGGCATTTTTCACACACGCACACACACACACACACACACACACACACACACACACACACACACACACACACACACACACACACACACACACACAAACACACACACTGAAAGTTAGTTTCTTTACTTCATTCCACTGCAGAGTTAGTTTCCTTACTTGGAGTCTTCCTGCTCGCATTTGAGCAGCCAGGCCAACCGGAAATGCGTGAGCTCCTTGAGCTCAATTCCGACAGGCTGGTAGCCCTGACAGAGTTGACGTCATCGTGCATGTGATGATGTCTGCTCTAACAGTATAAAAAAACAAAAGAAAAAAATTGGACATGAAGGGGTGCCACTCGGGAATCGTGGCAGCCCTTCATTTGAACCCTAAAACTCGGTACAAACTGAGTAATTTGGCATGGTTGGGAGGTATGTCTTCATATGGCAATTGACCTGTTGCTTGCCATTCCACTGTTTATCCTTAATTTGGATGTCCATTCCTCTATCCTGCTGTGGTGTTTTCTGAGTTAGATTTTCTACACTGAATCCTTCACTTCGCAGATACTCCATAACCTCAGTTTCTATTTTTTTAAGTTCTCCATTTCTACTCTTCTTTTCTACTTTTGTTTATTTATTTAACATTTGTTTACCAGGAAAGTCCGACTTGGAATGAAGCCAATTTTCAGCAGAGGCCCAGGGAGAAATGCTCCAGATGCATGTCTTTCTAACGTGGGAGGAAACTGGAGCACCTGGACGAAACCACACGAACGCAGGGAGGACATGCAGACTCCACCCAGAAGGCACCCCAGCCGAGAATCGAACTGCAGAACCTCTTGCTGCGAGGTGACAACTCTACCGCTGCACCACTGCAGCATCCATAGCTACTTGATATCACAGGGGAACAACTAGTTTTCCTGTTTGTTAATTAAAAATAAATAAATAAAACATCTTAATATAATATGACATGGTTCACAAAAGACGTACGTCTCTCATATTCCACAGGCTGGTGCATGAGAATATCAGTTTCCTAACAGTCTCTTTTATCAGACATCTTTTCTGTATGGAACTCTCCAGTATAGTCTGCGATGGACATACACATGTGATATACATGTGGGCTGAAGCCCTCTGAAAGCACTGTCTGTCAATCATGTAGGTCATGTGTTGCACATCACTGGCCATTGATGATCTCCTGCTGTGCATAGGGGAAGAGCTACTTATATGTACAGTGATAACATAGGGGAACAGCTACATGTATGTACAGTGATATCATAAGGGAACAGTTACTTGCATGTACAGTGATACCATAGGGGAAACACTACTTGTATGTATGATGATATAATAGGGGAACAGCTACTTATGTGTACAGTTATGCCATAGAGGAACAGCTACATGCATGTACAGTGATATCATAGGGGAACAGCTACAGGTATGTGCAGTGATAACATAGGGGAATAGATATTTATATGTGCACTGATATCATAGGGGAACAGTTACTTGTATGTACAGTGATATCAAAGGGAACAGCTACTTGTATGTACATTGATACCATAGGGGAACAGCTACATGTATGTACAGTGATAACATAGTGGAACAGCTACATGTATGTACAATGATATCATAGGGGAACAGCTACTTGTCTGTACAGTTATAACATGAGGAACAGCTACATGTATGTACAGTGATATAAGGGAACAGCTACATGTATGTACAGTGATAACATATGGGGACAGCTACTTGTATGGACAGTGGTATCATAGCGGAACAACTACTTGTATGTACAGTGATAACACAGGGGAACAGCTACATGTTTGTACAGTGATATCACAGGGGAACAGCTACTTGTATGTACAGTGATAACACAGGGGAACAGCTACATGTATGTACAGTGATATCACAGGGAACAGCTACTTGTATGTACAGTGATGCATACCTCTCAACTGTTCAGATTTTTGCACAATATTTTTGGTCTGCTTTTCATGAAATTGTGATTTCTGGCAAATAATTGGCAAATCATTAAAGACTAAAGTCAGAAAATAATGACAAATTTTAGTTTCAGACTTCATACCCTTTAGAAAAATTCATGCTAATGCAAAACCTGTTATTGTATCAACTTTCTAAGTTTGTAAGGGCAATATTTAAAAATTGTCCCTATTTTTGGGCCTTTGTCCCCCAATTATTTATGGCTTTGTCCAGATTTCTGGCTCTAAGAGGTTGAGAGGTATGCAGTGATGTCATAGGACAACAGCTACTTGCATGTACAGTGATAACATAGGGGAACAGCTACATGTATGTACACTGATAGCATAGGGGAACAGCTACGTGTATGTACAGTGATGTCATGGGAGAACAGCTACTTGTATGTACAGTGATATAATTGGGGATCAGCTACTTGTATGGAAAGTGATATCATAGGGGAACAGCTGCGTGTATATACAGTGATATCATAGGGGAACAGCTACTTCTTTGTACAGTGATGCATACCTCTCAACTGTCCAGATTTTTGCAGAATGTCCAGATTTTTGCACAATATTTTTAGTCTGCTTTTCATGAAATTGTGATTTCTGGCAAATCATTGGCAAATCATTAAAGACTAAAGTCAGAAAATAATGACAGATTTTAGTTTCAGACTTCATACCCTTTAGAAAAATGCATGCTAATGCAAAACCTGTTAATGTATCAACGTTCTAAGTTTGTAAGGGCAATATTTAAAAATTGTCCCTATTTTTGGGCCTTTGTCCCCCAATTATTTATGGCTTTGTCCAGATTTCTGGCTCTAAGAGGTTGAAAGGTATGCAGTGATGTCATTGGGCAACAGCTACTTGTATGTACAGTGATAACATAGGGGAAAAGCTACATGTATGTACAGTGATAACATAGGGGAACAGCTACGTGTATGTACAGTGATATCATGGGAGAACAGCTACTTGTATGGACAGTGATATCATAGGGGAACAGCTACTTGTATGCAGAGTGATATTACCGGAACAACTACTTGTATGTACAGTGATGTATGTTATCCACATTTTGTGTTGTTGTGCTACACTGTTGCACAAGCTTGCTTACAGTATTAACTGTGATTTACAGCAATGCTTTTGTGTCTCAGAGATGCATGCATTAGGAACACAGGGGTATAACGCTTATCACTGCTCTGTCGCAGCTCTTGGTTCTGCATTATTGTACCCCGCTGGTTACAGTAGTGCAGTCAATTACTATACTCTTGTGTTGTGTATGATACACATAGTATAAGCTGTGTTTCACATCATTTCATAGACAAGCATACTGACCACTTCATTATAAGGGTAGCGCACTGTGTTAATACCACACTACACATATCCACCTAGCAAGAGGGATTATACTAAGCATCCTCTAAATGCTGCCAGTTTCTTGCATTTACATTCAAGTACGACCATGTCTATATCTACAGATAAGTTACATAATTTCTAATTGTTCATAGGTTCATAGCTGTGTACTAGGCTAATGGCCTTGGAGCCTTTACAAGCTTAGCCCATAGAAGTGCCCTGGCATCGTGCCACCCAATGTTAGTTCCCAGTGCCTCTATCAAGTAGAACCACTGGGGTGATCCCTGGGGTGAACTTTCTATTTCCCATCCACTCATCAAGATTTCTCTTGAAGAGGGCCAGTGAGGTGCTCTGCTTGACATGTATTGGAAGTCTGTTCCAGAGCATGGGCAGTCTCTGGGTTATGAACCTGTCCTTCCACCATGTTCTGTTGATTGTGGTAATGAGACTGAGGTCTCTGGAGCATGTGGTGTAGTGGGATTGGGATTTCTTTAGATGTAGCATTTTTAACAGAGCTGGGTCAGACATGGCTTTGTAAGTCAAGCAGAGATTGCCTCTTAGCAGAAGATATGAGACAGAGAATTGCTGGAGTTTTTTGAGTCTGTCCATGTACGCCATGTGTTTAAGGCCTAGGATCCTCTTCGTGAGGTACTTTTGTGACCTTTCCAGCTGTTGCATGTGTCTAGTGAGGTACATGCCAAATGGGGCATTATACTCGATGAATGACCTAATGAGGGAAGAGTAGAGAGAGATGATGACCTCTTTCTTTCTGGATGCAAAACCCTTGGTAATGAGATGTGCCACATAGAAGGACTTTCTCACCACAGTGGCAATGTGGTGGTCAAAGGAGAGGTTGCTGTCAACTTCTGTCCCCAGATCTCTTATAACACCTTCAGTGTTCAGTGGGCTCCCATCAATGTGGTAATTAGTGGAAACTGAGTTTTTCCCAAAGGGGATGACGACTCATTTTTTTGGCATTAAGCTTAAGGCCATGGTTTCGACACCAGTCATTGGTCTCAGTGAGGCTTTTCTGTAGGATGTCTACATCACTTGGGGAGTTAATAATGTCTCCCAGCTTGCAGTCATCTGTAAGCTTGGTCAGCCAGAGTCCCTCATTGTTGGCTTGGACTTCTGAGAAGTAGATGCCAAACAGGAGAGGACCCAGGACTGATTCCTGTGGGACTCCACTCATGACTGGTTGGAAGTCTGACCTGGAGTCCGCTACTTTCACACTGTGGGTTCTATCTGTGAGCCAGTTTTCAACCCACCTAGTGATATAGGGGTTGATGCCTAGTTTGGTGAGTTTGTCAATAATTCCTGAGTGGAAAACGGTATCAAAGGCCTTAGCCAGATTGAGGTAGGCTGTATGAACTGCCTTGCCCTCATCCACAGTTCTGGTGACTGACTCAAAGAAGTCAACCGGGTTGAGCAGGCATGATCTACTTTTCACAAAACCAAACTGTGTGGGATCTAGAGTTTGGAGATTCCCTATATCCTTGTTAATTAAGTCCATTATGATGCACTCCATAGCCTTACATATCAGACTCATCAGGCTAATGGGGTGATAATTCCCAAGGTCTGTAGTCGCTCCCCCTTTATGGAGAGGGATGACTGTAGCAGTGTGCCATTTGGTAGGGACAAAGCCTGAAGTGAGGTTGTGATTGAACAGGGCACACAGATGTGGTGATTGGTATGCATGTCCATAAGAAAGAGGAAAGTGAATTTCACCACTAAGGAGAGAGAAATGCCCCTGAATACACTGCACACTGAAGGTGTGCTCCTTATAGGTCATAACAGCAATAAAAATTGTGTGACTATCAATGGATAAAGGCAGTGGCAGCTATGAATGTTGCTGTGGCATATGAGAATGCACAGATGCACTGATGATATAAAAGACAGATCAAAATAAAAGCTACAAAATAAAGGTTTGCTGGAAAAGAATGGAAGGGTAGGGACATGTGGCATCCAGTAAGTAGTTGCTCATCAACTTGATGATAACGATATCCATATTAGGGGTTCAGGATGGCAGTGATATTGGTACACTTTGCAGAATGGTTTTTGGGTGTTGCTTATGTGGCTGGACCTTTAACTTTGTTATGGCATTCACTCGCATATGTTCCACACATTCAGAGGTGGGCAGCCTGCTGCATTTGTAATATTACCACAAGCAGATAGGACTAAGTCAGGATCTCAGTCATCTGTCACTGCTCAGATGGCTGGTGTAGCAGCTATGACAGGTAATTGTCATGTAATATTTTTATTCTGGTTCTCCAGAAAGGTGTCTCTTTCTCTTACAGATGAGGGAATATTTGGCATAGTTATGTTCTTAGAGCAGATTCATGCTTCATGGACTGATTATCTAATAGACTGCATGTTGTGAGGCAAACCCCAGTACCTATTGGTTTGATTTATTTGTTTCCTACCATTATGAAATCCAGCATGGCAAAGTCTGGCAGCCTGTGGCTGTATGCATGCTGTTAAAGAGACCTGCTAGTCAATGATTAGCTGTAGTGTGAATGATGTCACAGAGGAACAACATCAGATATCCAGTGCTACTCATAATCCACCACTCCATGTTATAAGAGTCTCTACAACCTTCGATACTGGTATGTTTGGCAGGTTGGCCAGTACTACACAGGACAGACCTGGGGCAACAATGGCAATGGCAGAACAGGTGATTCTGGGGTTCTTTACCATTAGATGTTATTGTTACAGACAGTGCAATCTCTGCACCATTGCCATAGATTATAGGACCTATTATGGCATCTCCATGATGTATGATTGTACTACTGTGAACAATGCTGGTGGTGGTGCTGCTCTGGGACAACATGCATATACTTTGAATGACATTTCTGCCTTTCAGGCCCACTTGTTAAAGTCCTGCAGGCTATCAGAGAGAATGTTGCTAGAGTCCTGCATGAGTTTCATGTATGAGTACCAAAACAACCATATGGGGCAAGTACAGTCTGTTATCACCCTGTAGCTTTGTAGACACAATACCAGTGCTTATCAATTGCCTGTGAGATGTGTGTTCATACCAATATTGTTAATAAATTGGTACAACTGCCAAAATAAACTGTACAAAACCTGCAGCCACCACCCTAGAGCCTGCAGCAGTCTGCCATCACAAGCAGCACAGAGTTCAACATAGGCTGCTGCCCCATTTATTATCAGCACACTGCTGCCACACTCTTACAGACATTCCTGTCAACTATTATTGGAACACATTCTCCATGTGTGTCCTAAAAGATGTAGGGGATCCTATAGGTGACTTCTGGCATGGTAGATGTGTTTCATCTATATGATCCATCAGCTATCCTCGCTTCATCCTTCTAAAGCTTCTCTCTGATGGTTTAAAAACTATCTGTAAAATAGATATCAATTGTCCATTTTCTCTCTCTTTGCCTTGTCTCAACAGATGTACTTCAAGGTTTTATTCTTGGACATCTTTTCTATAACATCTTCACTAACAACTGTCGCACTACAAATAAACATGCTTCGTTAATACAATACACTGATGATTCTACTCTTATTTATTGTGCTGACAACTTCCCAACAGAAAACACAATAATCATTCACTCCCACTGAATCCTGGCTAAACAATGCACAGCTCCTTCTGAATCTGGAAAAAAAATAAACTACTTGTGTGCCTTCCAAAATCCTTAACCAAAACAAGTATAACTTCTTAATTATCTCTTTGATGACATCCAAGTTGAAGTCATCTCATATACAAAACTGCTTGAAATGATATTTGATGATAACCTCAAGTTCAACCTACATATGCAGCTTGTGATTAAAAAAACTCTCTGATAATTGTAAGAAAATCATTGGCACTACCTATCTATTACATTCATTACTTTATGTCTACCATGTCTTAACAGACCTTCTGACCACACTAAAGACTAAACTTAAACAGTGCTACAGTAAGGTAGCCAAATTTGCCGCCTACATGCCCTATGGAATATATCATTGCATTGCACTAAAACATCTTAAGTAGAACTACCCCGTTATCTCACCAAAGTTAACCTATAAGCCGCAGCAATGTCCAGCATTGATCAATATGCTTCAGACATACTCACCTACCAGATCATTGCACTTAAAACATAACCACTCCTTAATCAACACCTTTTGCAGGTGCGCAAGCCTAACCTACCTGCCAGCCATCCAGCTTCTTTATACTTGTCCTAGAATGCTTTATCATTAGCAATTAGATCTAATCAAAACCTTGCATCATTCAAAAGTTCTTTACAGGGGTACCTCTCTTCTATATGGATCTGCACCTGCACCACTCGCCCACCTTAAAACTTGACTACCCTTGTTTTTTGACTATATACAAATATAGCATATATTTATATATATATATATATATATATATATATATAAATACTATATACAAATTTCTATTATCTTATTAACTACATATTTTTGTAACCTATTTATAATGACCACTAACTATGCAATGTCTTGAGTAACCTATTACTTTTATGCCAGAAGCATCATACTGTGTGAGCCTTCTTACATATGACTTGTCTCACTCTGTATTATAAACTTGTTTTAATTGTAACTAATTCCCAGATCCTGTTTTACCTTTACATTTTCTATTTGCTAGTTACTTCCCCATGTGCATGTTTTTGTAGAACTTTACAAATGTTAAATCCTGTTATGTGTTTATATTTATGTTTTTTGTGAAGCTTTTCTCCCTGGACTTCCTCTGAAAATGGGTTCTTACTGGCCCAGTGGACTATTCCAGTAAATAAATGTCAATCAATAAATAAAAAAATAAATAATGTACATAAATTACAGCATTCATTAGGTAATTTCCTGTACCCAAACTGTATTGCCAAAACTTAAAACTCCATCCACCTCCCACTAAGAAAAATTTCCAACCTATTCTCCTTCAAACGTGGTCTAAAACAGTACTTAGCAGACTCCTGGATGTAATCTTGCTCAACTCCAGGAAAAATACAGCAGAAAATAATCACTCTAGCCGTGTATAACTTACTGTATACACATGGAAAGACCTGCTCTGTTTTATTAAATGATTTAACTCATACTCCTTCCTGGATGTACTTTATATTCCCCACTGCTCACATCTAATCTTCTTCTTCTTTCGGCTGCTCCCATCAGGGGTCGCCACAGCAGATCAACTGTTTCCATTTCTTCCTGTCCTCTGCATCTTCCTCTGTCACACCAACCACCTGCATGTCCTCTCTCACCACATCCATAAACCTTATCTTAGGCCTTCCTCTTTTCCTGTTACCTGGCAGTTCCATCTTTAGCATCTTTTTCCCAATATACTCTGCATCCCTCCTCAGCACATGTCCAAACCAATGTAATCTTGCCTCTCTGGCTTTGTATCCAAACCTTCCAACCTGGGCTGACCCTCTAATATACTTATTCCTAATCCTGTCCATCCTCGTCACACCCAGTGCAAATCTTAATATCGTCAACTCTGCCACGTCAAGCTCTGACTCCTGCTTTTTTGTCCATCCCACTGTCTCCAACCAGTATAACATAGCTGGTCTCACTACCCTCTTGTAGACCTTCCCTTTCACTCTTACTGGTACTCGTCTGTCACAAATTACTCCTGATGCTCTTCTCCACCCACTCCATCCTGCCTGTACTCTGTTCTTCACCTCTCTTCCACACTCACCATTACTCTGAACTGTTGATCCCAAGTACTTAAACTCATTCACCTTTGCCACCTCTACTCCCTGCGAATATCCAAAAAACAAGCAAACAGAGGACAACCACGTCGATAAAAGTACCATAAAAGTTTATTTCCACAGATAAGCGCTTTCAGGCCATATGCCTGAAATAAGAATCTAAAGGATATATTATGGAAGGAACCCAGTAATAAGAGAAATATTAAGATTAATAGTAAAGGTACCTTCCCATGTTATCAATGCAAGGCTTGTCAATTCATATTGCAATCTCAAATATTTGTACATCCCAGGACAAATAAACAATATGTTTTTGAAGGATATGCTGATTGTAAAACCAAAAATTTGGTATATATAGCTGTATGTCAAGGATGTGAAACCTACTATGTGGGGAAAACCAATAACATGTTTAAGACTAGAATCTACAAACATTTATCAGATATTAGACTTGGTAATGAGCGTAATGCTTTGGCATTACATGTAAAGGATAACCCTACGCATTCATTTTTATTTATGGTGATACAGGTTGTGATTCCAAACACCAGGGGGGGGGGGGCAATTTGGTAAATGAAACTGAATGTGCTGAAACCAGGTGGATAGTGTGACTAGGAGCAGATAGGTCTCCTGGTATTAATGGGTATATACCTTTAAAACCCATCCTAAAGAAAAGGAGGGCTTTTTATTGAAATGTGATAGGCTGATATTTATTTTAAATATGTGAGGTTTTATACTGTGTGTTATCTGATGAAGGGCATATGGCCTGAAAGTGCTTATCTGTGGAAATAAAGTTTTATGGTACTTTTATCGACGTGGTTGTCCTCTGTTTGCTTGTTTTTTGAATATTCGTGGATTTGCTACGTACAGAGGACTTTGGTGCAAGAGACTGTTTTTCTTAGTTTTGTGTATACTGGTATCTTTCTCTTAGCACACATGTCAGAGTTTAATGAAGGAAGTTTGGAACTGGCTTATAATCCTAGAGGAACATTGGACAGACTGACCAATGAAGCAGATGGTAGGAACTTGCTCCATAAAGTTAACCCCCTACTTCATTTAGACGTACAAAGCTTGACTAATATGGATTCAGGTGCAGAAGTGAATAATGAAGGTGAGCCAGAATTTCAAGAATTGGCCCTGAAGCTGTATAAAGATGTTATGAGACTGAAGCGGCTACAGTGGCAAAGATTTCATCTAGAGGCATGCCTGAAATATAATGTAATCCCTAGGGGCATGCGAGTTTTATGCATGGCGACACAGGGTGAACTGTATCCTGACCTTTTAGCCAAATGGCAGGAAATTAACCTGCAAACTAGTTTATCCTATATACGTTTGTTGCTAGAACACTTCAGCCCTATTGAACTACAACTTGTTAGAGACATTCAAGAGTTACAAAAGGATATGGAGAATCGCTTTTCGGAGGAGCACCAGGTGGAGAGATTAAATAATATTTTTTATTCAGCGTCAGTGTATGACAGTAAATTACAACAAATTAAGACCAAAAAATTAGAGCGAGATCTCAAGGATTTCTCCCTGAATAATATATTCAGTTGGCTTAGGGGTAGAGTGGATACTGTTGAGAGGCATATGGGTGCCACCAATAGGGAGCCAGCCCCAAACCAACAGATGGAGGAGAGGTTAACATGTAAAGAAAACACCACCAATAGTAAACAGAGTACGTGCCCTCCACTTCCTGGTTCTACGGTCAATTCCTATACAATAACCACAGTGTGTATGCCTTGTAGTACGGAGGAAATACGACAAGGACATACTGTCAACAATGATTCCAGCAATGTTGGACTAATGCAGAGAGCCAGACCAAAGAATGTTTCCATTGTTTACAGCAGAACTTTTCCAATGCTGCCAGCACCAGTGTGCAAGAACGTGCGCAGATGGAGTGCGCCGCAGACAAACGAACACAAGAGATGAAAGGTGTCAGAATGACTAGGGCGGTCAGTGATATTGGTGATATTGTTGTTAATATTTCAGATACTATTCTGGATGATATAACATTGGGAGTACTCAACAAGGGACTGACGTTTATACCGGCGGCTCTAGCAGAGCACAGTCAGGTGATTTTAGATATTTTAAGTTTCGCAAGAAATGTGATGCTACAACAGATGTATCAGGACACTAGAAATGTCATTGGTAACGCAAATGAAAATGTAAGCAATGTTTTCAAACTTAAACATCCTAGCACTTTCATGCCAATTTTTAATCCAGCATTAAATGTTTTCATTAGAATGTGTGAACAAGAATTTGAAGAATATTTTAATAGTTTTAGGAAGAAAAAGTTTCATAACTTAACCCTTGAACAGAAAGAAGTGTTACAAGAATTAACACAAAATGAAAACATCATTGTGAAACAAGCAGATAAGGGGGGGCAATAGTTATAATGAATAAATCAATGTATTGCTCCAAATTAAATGTGATGCTTAGTGACGTGCATACTTTTATTAGGATGAACCCCATCATGGTTAATAATCACATAGAAAAAGTACACAATTCTATTAGGAACATGCATTCAGCAGGTTTTATTAATGAGGACCTAAGAGATTTTTTATTTAAACAAAATCCTGTTACACCAATGTTTAAAGCCCTCCCTAAGATTCATAAGGATGCTAAGGACCCACCCCTGAGACCTATTGTGTCAGGTAGGGGTTGGGTCACAGAGCACATATCTATCTGGTTGGAGACCACACTGAGACCTATAGTGGAGGATGTTCCAAGGATTTTAAGGGACACAGCACATTTTTTGGGTTCTGTTTTAGAATATTTATTAACAAGTAATGAGACAAGGTCAATGTTTGTGACATTGGATGTTAATAATCTATTTACTGTTATTGACAATGTCTATGGAGTTCAAGCAATAGAACAATTATTATGCTGTAAAACATAGTTTAATGATGATGAGGTTCAATGTGTGTGTAAATTATTGCAAGTAGTTTTGGATAATAACGTATTCTTTTGTCAGGGCATGTATTATAGACAGAAACAGGGTGTTGCCATGGGTACACCCTGTGCCAATTCGTACGCCAACTTTGTATTGGCACATTGGGAAGATCAGGTTATATTTAATTCTACACATGCTTGGACACAATATTTGCATTTTTATGTACGTTTTGTAGATGATGTTTTTTTCATATGGGATGGAGATGTACAACAGTTAGAAATGTTTGTTCAATATTTAGAAGATAGTTCTGCATTCTTTAGATTTACCATTCATTATTCCATTAGTAATATAGATTTTTTAGATGTTAGAATAGAAAGGGATGTGATGGGGAAAGTTACCATGTCACTGTTTAAGAATGAATGTTGGCGTAACAATTTACTTCATTATAGTAGTATGCATCCAAGACACACTTTTGACAACATAGTTAAAGGTCAAGTGTGTAGGATTTCCAGGATATGTAATGATGATAACAAATTTAATGAGGAAGTGGAATGCTCCAACGGAATCTAATAGGTAGAGGGTATAAATCTGATAGGACTAGCTCCCTAATAGATCACAGTAAAATGAAGAGGAAGAATACAGCTAAACCATGGATGAATAGAAGGATGCATGAAGGGGTAAAGAAAAATAAAACACTTACTAAGGGAAATGATAGTGAGGGCATTAAAATGGTCCTCACTTATAGCAGTGACGTGGGTAACATTTGTGATATTATTAAACGACACTGGCAAATATTGTACACTGACCCAGAGCTTAAGACAAAAATAGGGAATGCTCCGAAATTTATTTTTAGGAGGAATAAGAATCTAAAGGATATATTATGTAAGGAACCCAGTAATAATAGAAATATTAAGATTAATAGTAAAGGTACCTTCCCATGTTATCAATGCAAGGCTTGTTAATTCATATTGCAATCTCAAATATTTGTACATCCCAGGACAAATAAACAATATGTTTTTGAAGGATATGCTGATTGTAAAACCAAAAATGTGGTATATATAGCTGTATGTCAAGGATGTGAAACTTACTATGTGGGGAAAACCAATAACATGTTTAAGACCAGAATCTACAAACATTTATCAGATATTAGACTTGGTAATGAGCGTAATGCTTTGGCATTACATGTAAAGGATAACCTTACGCATTCATTTTTATTTATGGTGATACAGGTTGTGATTCCAAACACCAGGGGGGGGCAATTTGGTAAATGAAACTGAATGTGCTGAAACCAGGTGGATAGTGCGACTAGGAGCAGATAGGTCTCCTGGTATTAATGGGTATATACCTTTAAAACCCATCCTAAAGAAAAGGAGGGCTTTTTATTGAAATGTGATAGGCTGATATTTATTTTAAATATGTGAGGTTTTATACTGTGTGTTATCTGATGAAGGGCATATGGCCTGAAAGTGCTTATCTGTGGAAATAAAGTTTTATGGTACTTTTATCGACGTGGTTGTCCTCTGTTTGCTTGTTTTTTGGATATTCGTGGATTTGCTACGTATAGAGGACTTTGGTGCAAGAGACTGTTTTTTATCTACTCCCTGCATCCTCACCATTCCTCTATCCTTCTTCTCATTCACACACATATATTCTGTCTTAGTCCTGCTGACCTTCATTCCTCTTCTCTCTAGAGCATATCTCCACCTCTCCAGGGTCTTCTCCACCTGTTCCCTACTCTCACTACAGATCACAATGTCATCTGCAAACATCATAGTCCACGGGGACTCCTGTCTGATCTCATCTGTCAACCTGTCCATCACCATTGCAAATAAGAAAGGGCTCAGAGCTGATCCTTAATGTTATCCCACCTCCACCTTAAACGCATCCGTCACTCCCACCGCAGACCTCACAGCTGTCACACTACCCTCGTACATATCTTGTACCACTCTTACATACTTCCCTGACACTCCCGACTTCCTCATACAATACCACAACTCCTGTCTAGGCACCCTGTCATATGGTTTCTCTAAATCCACAAAGACACAATGCAACTCCTTCTGACCTTCTCTGTACTTCTCCATCAACACTCTCAGAGCAAACATCGCATAAACAGTGCTCTTTCCTGGCATGAAACCATACTGCTGATCACTAATCACCACCTCCCTTCTTAACCTAGCTTCCACTACTCTTTCCCATAACTTCATGCTGTGAGTGATCAGTTTAATTCCTCTGTAGTTACTACAGCTCTGCACATCACCCTTATTCTTACAAATCGGTACCAAAACACTTTTTCTACATTCCTCAGGCATCCTCTCACTTTCCAAGATTTCATTAAACAATCTAGTTAAAAACTCCACTGCCATTTAACCTAAACACCTCCATGCTTCCACAGGTATGTCATCTGGATCAACAGCCTTTCCATTCTTCATCCTCTTCATAGCTATCCTTACTTCCTCCTTGCTAATCCACTGCACTTCATGACTCACTATCCGCACATCATCCAACCTTCTCTCCCTCTCATTCTCTTCATTCATCAGCCCCTCAAAGTACTCTTTCCATCTGCTCAACACACTCTCCTTGCTTGTGAGTACGTTTCCCTCATTATCCTTTATCACCCTTACCTGCTGCACATCTTTACTAGCTTGGTCCCTCTGTCTAGCCAATCGGTACAGGTCCTTTTCTCCCTCCTTAGTGTCCAACCTTTTATACAACTCATCATATGCCTTATCCTTAGCCTTCGCCACCTCTCTCTTTGCCATGCACCTCATCTCCTTATACTCTTGTCTACTTTCTTCATCTCTCTGACAATCCCACTTCTTCTTCGCTAACCTCTTTCTCTGTATACTCTCCTGTACTTCTTCATTCCACCACCAGGTGTCCTTGTCCTCCTTGCTAATCACTTTCGCTAATACTAATTGAACTATTTTCCTCTATATATTTAACTCTTTCTCCTATCTCCCATCTACCATCCCTTCTTCTTCTCTCCTACTATAACACTTCTAGTGTGATTACCTCTTTTCCCCAGTCCCTTCTTCCTTTCCGCAGTCCTGGTTCTAATATCTTATACTAATACTTTGAATGTAACTCTTTCCCTCCACCAGTACTATTATTAATATGCTGTTATGCCCCTTAGTCTATGCCATCTTCTACCATCAGACTTACTACCGTCTGATCTTGAAACCAAATGTTTTAATTACACATTTCCTAGGGGAAAAAATCAATATGTAATACTGCATTATCCACATGTGCACTGTCTTTGTCTAAGTGTACCCACTTAATTATTGCCATAACTTTTTTAGCTTGTCACGGTTTGTTAGACTCGACCTTTTCTTATCTATATGCCTGCATATAATTGTATATCAATTTCAGTAGTTGTAATACTCTGTACATAGTAGCCAACAGCACTGTAGTAAATCAGTTACTCTGAATCTGTTGAGCTTTTCTCCCTGGGCTTCCACTGACAAGGGACTTCTGCACATTCTGACTTTCCTGGTAATAGATAGATAGATAGATAGATAGATAGATAGATAGATAGATAGATAGATAGATAGATAGATAGATAATTAAATATTTCTGCACCTCCTTGGTATGCCTTTTCATTGCATACATGGGTACTGTATCCCATAAAGTTGTATTTAGTATCAGATATGCTTTACACAACAATCTTTGTATTTATTGCAATCCTGCATACTACACACTACTCAGCCTCCTATAGGTTAATAGGTGTATGCTAGGCTAGTGACCACTGGGGCCTTTATAAGCCTAGCTGTACATCCCAGTTTACATCATAGTGGTTATTTATAAGTTATTTTGAGGGTTTTATGTAGGGGTATATTTTAGGTTGTCTGAGAGTATGTATGTGGGTATGTATAAGGCAGGGCATGATGTATCAGCTCTTCCTATGTACTAGAGAATTAGGTGCTAGGCAAGGAGTGAATTTTCAGTTTCCCACCCACTTGTCCAGCTTGTGCTTGAATAGTGTTAAGAAAGAACTTTGCTTCACATGGATGGGACACCTGTTCAACAGAAGGGGAAATTATTTGTGACACAAACCTGTCCTTCCAACAAGTACTGTTTATGTCTTTAGATTACGTAGATCTAATTCTGTTGGTCTTGTGAATGTGTAAAAGGTCCATCAGGGTGGAATCCAGGATGCCTTGTATCTGTAGGAACTTGAGTATAGAAATAGGGTTTTGAGGCAATCTGCATGTTGTTTAAACCCTGTATTTTTTTTTGTGAGAAACCTTTGCTGCATGTGACTGGTCTGGTCCATGCTGAATGGCATGTTTTACTCATTTAAATTGAGGGCTGAATATAGGGGAACTATGACCTCCCTAGATCTAGATGCCAAGCCCTTCCTTATTGGTTGAACAACATAGAATGATTTCCTTACTACTTTCGGCACGTTGGTTAAAAGCCAGGTTACTGTTCACATATGCTCCCAAATCCCTGACTACCGAGTCTACGCTCAGGGGCATGTTATCAATGAAGTAGCTTTCAGGGGTGACTTCCCAAAGGTTATAATTATTATTATGCATTGCCTGGCACTGAGTTTTAGGCTTTGGATTTGGCACCAGTTATTTGTCAGTGTTAGTCCTTTATGTAAGGTGTTTGTGTCTTGAGGGGAATCTGTTACCTCCAAGCTTGCAGTCATCTGCAAACCTGGTAAACCAGAAGCCTTTGATATTGGCTTTGATGTCAGAAAAATAAATGCAAAAAGGAGTGGCCCTAGCAAAGACCCCTGAGGGACTCCAGTAGTGACCATCCTCTTTGTGGAGGTGGTCTCCCCTATCCTAGCTTCCTGGGTCCTGTTAGAGAGCCAGCTAGCAATCCAGCGCATAACACAGAGATTAATGTCCAGTTCCATGAGTTTGTTTACAATGTTGGAGTGTGGTATTGCATCAAATGCCTTAGCCAGGTCAAGGTAGGCAGTTTGCACCATTTTACCCTCATCCATTGCCTTGGTGACCTTTTCAAAGAAGTCCACCAAGTTGAGTAGACATGATCTACTCTTGACAAAACCAAATTGGGTTGGATCCAGTGTTGAAAATTTCCTATGTCATTGTTAATCATATCCATAGTAATTCTTTCCAAGGCTTTGCAAACGAAACTAGTCAGAATTATGGGTTTATAATTCCCAGGGTCCGTTGTTGGACCTCCCTTGTGCAGAAGGATGACAGTAACCATCCTCTATTCATGATATTTGTTTTGCAGACATTTAAGAAGTCCATCAGAGTGAGATACTGGAATGTCTTGTATGCCAGACATCGACTCTCAATAGTCTGTAATAGACAGAGTATAAAGACAGGGTTTGAGGAGCTCTGCATAGGACATATTGTTAATGCCCTGTATTCTTTTTGTGCGGATCCTCTGTGGATGTTCCGCTTTGTGCATGTGCCTGGTCAGGTACATATTGAAGGGGGTAATGTACCCAATAATAGGCTTGATGAGGGCTGAGTACAATGGAACATAACTTCCTTGGACCTAGATGCAATACCCTTGCTTAAAGGTTAAGCAGTATAGAATGATTTCCTCACTACCTTAGACACATTGATCAAAAGCCAGGTTACTGTCTACATATGACCCCAAATCCCTGACTACTGGATCTACTCATAGGGGTGTGTTATCAATGAGGCTGTTTCCTGGGGTAACCACTTCCCAAAGGATACTATTATTTCATTTTTTTATTCTATTTATTTTATATTTGTTAACCAGGTTAGTCTGACTGGACCCAGAGAGCCATTTTTCAGTGGAGACTCAGGAGAAAAGCTCCAGGAAAGTAATTAAAAAATAAGAAAAAAAAAATAATTCAAGTTGTAAGATACTTAACAGTACAAGAAGAGAGAAAGATGAATATACAACTTGAATATTTACAAGGCAAAAGTACAGTATTTTGAGAATGCAGTAGCAATATGTTTGAGAAATTTGGTTAGCATTAAGTTATGTACAAGGAATATTATTATTATTATTATTATTATTATTTGAAGTTTGTTTGCCAGGATGGTCCAGTTGGGCCGTAGGAGCCCGTTTTCAATGGAGTCCTGGGGAGAAAAGCTCCATAGATGCATTTTATTAAACAACAGGTTATTACAGTACAATAAGAGTACATGAAGCAAAAGAGTATGTTAGTACAATTTGAAGAAAAAAAAACAGAGTTATATCACAATTAGTAAAGTTTACAAATATATAGTCACTATCATTGCTAACATAGATATTAAGTCTAAACAGTAATAAGTAAGTATTTACAAGTCTAAGCAGTAATAAGTAGGTATTTACAAGTCAATTTGATTAGGGAATTATTTACAATATGTATGTTGCCCCAGGGGAAATATGATCAGTAGGTCAAATATATTATAATTTGAGTTATGATAAGAGGAGAGAGGGAGAAGGGGGAGGGAGTAAGGTAGCTGCTTGGGATGGCTAAAATATAAAATCTGTAATATACAGTTTAGAGTAACATCATGGTACAGTACAACAAAGATGCATTTAATAGTACAGATACTAACCGCAGAGAGAGTAATGTGTGTAGACAGTTTAGACAGCAGGTATGTTAACTGAGAGAATAAGAAAAATTCATTAGGTTATTTCCTTGCTGACAAGTACAGATCCGTGCATGTTGGAAATAAATTTTGTTACTTTTTGAATTTGTCACTTTTGGTAGTAGAGCAAAGGGACAATGGAAGTTTCTTCCAAGAATATGCAATTGAATATTTTGTTTGGATTGGTCATCTGAAGTAGGTTTTGTTGCGTGCCTCTGAGGTCACGATTGGATGTGTAGGGTGTAATTATGGATGTAAGGGCAGGGCAGAAGTTGGGGCTATTTAGGATGCTATGTGCAATTTGTAGTTGTGATATGCGAAGCATTTGGGGAGTTCAGACCATTTTAAGCTTTTCAGGGATATACAGTGATGGGATTTGTAGCTACTGACGGCTACAAATCTGGCTATCTTGTTACAACTGGTTTCTAGTTTGGTTAAGAGATTATTTTGGAGGTTAGTAAGTACAGTAGCAGCATACAGCAGGGATGGTAGAATAAATGTTTGAGCCAGTATAGGTCTAGATTTGTTAGGTATATATTTGTTGTGGCGGTATAGAAGAGCTAGTTTTTGACTGGACTTTTTGATACAGTTTAAGATATGTAGATTGAATTTTAATTGGTCATCTATAGTAATACCAAGCAATTTGGTGTTTGAGTCAGTGGTGATAATTGTATTATCTAAGGACAAGATGGTGAAGTCTTATTTAGCTGGATTGAGGTTCTTTGGAAGGAAAAGGAGAAGCTTGGTCTTTTTGGGGTTGAGAAGCAGGTTGTTTTCAGTTAGCCATTGTTCTACTAGGTGCAAAGATTGTTGATTGACAGTGTGGAGATTTTGTATATTGTAGGAGGTGTTAATAATTGTGGAATTGTCTGCATACTGTATTAAGTTAAAGTGGGGCAGGAGATATGGAGGTTATTTGTATATATACTAAAAAGTAGGGGGCCAGGAATACAGCCCTGGGGAACCCCAGTCTTAATAAGACAGAAAGGGGAGAAGGATGTTTACCATCTGATGAACTGATATCTGTTTGAGAGGTAGCTGTTAAACCAGGAGGTAGTGGAGGTAGAGAGTTGTAGGTTGGAAAATTTGTTTAGGAGGATGGGATAGGAAACAGTATCAAATGCTTTGGATAGGTTGAGGAATAGAGTGGATATGAGTTTATTATTGTCTCTGGTTTGGGCCATGTTGTGTGTAATAGATAGGAGGGCAGTGGTAGTACTGTGCGAGGGTCAGGAACCATGCTGTATGGATATAATTAGGTCTGCCTTTAAGAGGTGGTTTAGTATTTGTCTGTGTATACATTTTTCCAGTATCTTGGATAAAGGGGATAAAAAACACAAAAAGAAAAATCTAGCAAAGCTAGACTTTCCACTGTGTAATACTTTAAACCTCTTGTATCAGAGGCAACATGGGATATATACAAATTACCTTTTAAGGATATCAGGTGTTTCAGCTAAATGGCAATTCTGAATGTTCATGACTTTTTCTTTTACTTTTAATGGACAATTTCAGGCCAATAAAGCCAAACTCTCTAGCTGTAGGCATGCATGTTTCTACCTTCTAATGGAATCATCATTACAGCATAAGAGTTTTCCTGTGTGACCTTTTACTCATTGTTTTAATTTGTTAGTTGGGATATTTTGTAGACACCCTAATGTTTACTGATATCAGTTGGGTACCACAACCCTGTGTTTCCAAAAGTCAAATGTTCCTCTTATGCTGTGCTGATGATGCCATAAGAAGCCAGAAACATGCATGTCCACAGCTAGAGAGTTTGGCTTTATTGACCTGAAGTTGTCCATTAAGAGACTTAAAAGTAAAAGAAAAAGTCATGGACATTCAGAATTGCCATTTAGCTGAAACACCTCATAACCTTAAAGGGTAATTTGCATATATCCCATGTTGCCTCTGATACAAGAGGTTTAAGGTAACACACAGTGGAAAGTTTAGCTTTGCTAGACTTTTCTTTTTGTGTTTTTTAACCATTTGGTTTTCATGTGTGACCTTTTTACTTATTGTTTTAGTTGGATGAGGGGGATAATATATCAATAGGTCTGTAATTTGAGGGTTCTGTAGAATTTCTCCCTCGTGGAGGGGTATTATCTGGCATTGAGTTTTAAACCATGTCTATGGCACCAGTTATTTGTCCATGGACAAAAGTCTAGTATAATATTTAGCCAGTTTCCTCAAATACTCATACTGCCTTTAAATTATACATTGGTGCCTTATGTTCACTTTGCATAAACCAATTTCCCACATTAGAGCTGGAAAATTGTCTTTTTTACACAGCATGTTCTTTTTAATGGCCTGTATTGTCACTAAAAGAGTATTTGCATCATCATCTTCTATAGGTTTGCAATATAAGGTCTTCCTCACTCATGTTATGCCATTTAATATTTCTTCTCTCCATTTTTCTAGTTAAATATTCAAAATGTTGCTGCACATACAGGTCATACTTGTTGCCACTATGTATCATTTAACTTTGACCACACATACATTAACTAATTCATTCAATCTCTTTTATTTACTTTATCCTGTTTGGGGTTGTGGGGGGTGCCATAACCTATTCCTGCAGTCACTGGGCGTAAGACAAGAAATGGTTCTGGACTGGATGCCAGTCTATCATTACAACAATGCACAGCCACATAATACACTCTATAAGCACTTTGGAGGCTCACCAATTAACCTGTATACATGCCTTTGATGTAAGGGTGAAACTGGGTCATGCATCAACAACTTACAAAGAGAGAAGAGTACATAAACATGGCACAAAAAGAACATCAGTCAATAAATTAACCAAATATACTCATATGTGTGTGTGTGTGTGTGTGTGTGTGTGTGTGTGTGTGTGTGTGTGTGTGTGTGTGTGTGTGTGTGTGTATACACACACACACACACATATATATAAATATATATATATATATATATATATATATATATACATGTCATGAAAAGAGATACTGCCAGCCCAGCTAGCTGGAATCCTGTAAATAATTATGTGTCATTTATGAATATCAGTATGATTCATAGGCTTGTGTCACAAATGTATTAGAACTGTATGTCATATAAGATGGTTTGTACAGACATGTGTGCTGAAGAAATATTTTTGTAAAGTACTGAGCTTAGAGGTGTGACCATAGTGTACCCTGCTGGATTAGAACAGAAATGTAAATACACTATTGTACCTGTTTAGATGTATATATTTTAACAATGGAAACTGGAACACAGGAGTTAATTTCAGAAAAATAGCTGAAAATTTAAATTACTTTATGACCACATAATAAAAGGATGTTATCTTTCAGCTTCAGTGCAGTAACAGATACAATGTCTAGAACTAGAAGCTTTTGTATTGTCTTGGAAGTGTTTATTAGTTTATGACTTCCAGGATCTGCCTTAGATCTAAGAAAAGCCCTTGTTTATGTATTTTTGCAGGTAGATGCTAAATGCTACCAGCTGGCATCAATGGTTGTTTAGAGCCTGGGAACTGACGTCAGATGACAAGAAATTATGTCATTCTGCAAGTATCCCAGCAGTAATATTTGGGATATTAATTTGGGAAATCTCTGAAAGAGAGAGAGCATTTTCTATTTTGTCTTTGACCTGACTAGGGTTGCCTTTCTTCATGGCTAAAACCGGAGTAAAGCCACACCCCTCGCATCACCACTAACCCCACCCATCCTACCCCCTCTCCTGCCCATACTCTGCCAGTTTTGTGACACCATGATGACATCACTCCGCAGGAGCGCCCTCTTTTTGTTCCTGCTGCCTGCTTTCGGCTGATTTACTATGCTTTTCTGTAAAAAAAGCATAGTAAATCAGCCGATTTACAAACTCTGTTAGTCTATTTCCTTTTTGAAACAGAATACCAGAGTTTGTACAGTGTTTTCTGGACTACCGCAGAATCAGTTTAATTTCCGGATAGTCTGGAAAAAAACTGGAGGTGTGGCATCCCAAGACCTGACAAGAACATCCACTCACCACATCTGTTTATTGCTCTGTAAGTAACACCAAACCACGAAACAACCTTGAAATACCACTAGAAAGAATAGACAAGGATCCAAAAAAGTGTATTTTTAGAGCATTTGTTTTTAATAAAAACTTCTTCAGAATAACAAGTATAAAGAAGCTGACCCTATTTATACACTCCCATGCAATTAATGACATCACAAAACAATTACTGTTAATACAACAATTAAAACTAAAAGGCACACAGTTGCATATTATGTATGCAAGATCCAGGTTTAAACAGTGATATTTCCATCAGTTCTATACTCAGATTAAAGGCTGAAGGTTATTTATAACTGTATATATTTATATATTCACAAGATTGAATTTGTGGTCATTTTAGTATTGTATTTAGTGAATGTTTATGTAATTCTGATATATGTAACTGTGTGCCTTTTAGCTTTAATTGTTGTATTAACAGTAATTGTTTTGTGATGTCATTAATTGCATGGAAGTGTATAAATAGGGTCAGCTTCTTTATACTTGTTATTCTGAATAAGTTTTTATTAAAAACGAAAGCGCTAAAAATACACTTTTTTGGATCCTGCTCTGTAAGTAAGTTAACTAGGGTATAGTAATTCTCTTAGATTTAGTCAGGAATATAATGAAGTATAGTTTAAATGTTTTCTTTATTTATTTGAGACTATCCTGCATTGTTGTTTTAAATATTTCTTGTGATTTTGAACTCTGCTGTAACTGTGATTATATACAGAGTATCTTCTTGTTCTTTTATTATTTATTCTTCTTCTTTGTCTTCTTTCGGCTTTTCCCGGTTAGGGGTCGCCACAGCAGATCATCTGTCCGCTCATGATTGGCAGTGGAGTTTTACAGTGTCGAGTTGCCAGCCCAACCTTCCACAGAAGGCACACACACACGTACTCACACCTAGGGCCAATTTAGAGTGCCCAATCCACCTACTGCATGTCTTTGGGATGTGGGAGGAAACCGGAGCTCCCGGAGGAAACCCACGCGACCACAGGGAGAACATGCAGACTCCGCACAGAAGGCACCCCAGCCGAGGATTGAACCAGAAAACCTCTTGCTGTGAGGTGACAATGCTAACCACTGCACCACCGTAGCCACCCCTTTTATTATTTATTATTAAATATATTTAAATCTTTCATTGTGGTTGATATTTGTGAGATATATTTAAGTTCTGAGGGTACTTGGATATTTATTTGGTGACACTGTGGGCCACCCCTAATAGCCTTGCTCTTGGTCAAACTACTATTTGGATTAATAGTAACATTACACAGCAAGATTGGACACCCTTTGTTAAGGGCTTTAAAGTAGCTGATAAGGATGTGGCCAGTGGCAGTGATAACTACTTTATAGTCTGGAAAAAATGGGGCATAGCTAGTAAACCTCTGCCAGCCTTTCCCAGGTGTGTGGGTGTGTGTCTGTGTATAAATTAAATCTCAAAGAGTGTGTATGTCAACTACTTGGGCAGGGACATGAAGCACTGGTTGGACAGAGAGAGTGCTGGAGATCTTGGCTTGGCCACTCAGCTGACATTTCAACTCTATAGCTGTGCCAGTGGGGAGTCTTATTGGGGATCTCAAGCAAGAGGGAGAAACCAGCTCCAGACTGACTGTGGTCTCTGTGTGCTCTTAAGGGAAATTGCACTTTACTGTGTGTGTGTACTTGTCATCCTCTCTCAATGTATGTCTCCCACTGGTGCTAGTGGTGAGGATTGAGGCTCTTTGATTACTAGGCCAGTGGTGCACCTGGTGGTGAAATCCTTGGCTCTAGATGATTGTCACTGTTAAAGTGACACCCCAACCCCTTGTGGGTGGATTCATAAGTATATATATATATATATATATATATATATATATATATATATATATATATATATGTATTTATATTTATATATATATATATTTATTTATTTTATTTATTTTACATTTGTTTACAGGAATAGTCCGACTGGACACAGGTCCTTTTTCAGCGGAGGCCCGGGGAGAAAAGCTCCAAGAGTAACAAATACATACAAGAGAGAAACAAATACAGCCAAGTGAGAAGCAAATACATACAAGATAGTGGTTTCAGACTCAATAAGTAGAGCAGCAATAATTTACATAAAGAATGGTTGTTTACATTTAGTGGATATATCCAAATGATTATGTACAGTTAAAGTGAAACTACCATTAGTGGTAGATCATGCTAGCATAGTAAGAGTAATAATAACAGAGTGGAAAGGAGGAATAGGTTATCCAGGGGAGTTACATGTGCAGAACCAGTTAGTAAGGTGTGTTTTTAGAATAGTTTTTTAAATTGAAGTGTTGAGGCATTAGTTACTAGTGTGTTAGGTAGATTATTCCAGTGTTTGGAGGTGTAGTGGGAAAAAAGTAGTTCACCTGCTGAAGTGTTAACTTTGGTGGTGTGTAGAAGTAGTTTGTTGCTGAAGCGAAGGTGTCTTGAGGAGGAATATGGCTGAATGATATCTTTGAGTGCAGGTTTTTTTTCTGATTGATAGAGTATTTTGTGGGAGAAGGTAAGTTGATTAAAGAGAAGTTGAGGGAGTTCAAGATACTTGAGCTGCTTAAGTGACAAGCAGTGATGTGACTTGTATGAGGCATTAGCAGCAAACTTGGAGATTTTATTATAACAGGCTTTGAGTTTGGCTAGATCTGTCTTGCAGAGGTTGATTAAGGTTGGGGAGGCATACAGGAGAGTTGAGAGGAGGTGGGTTCTAGCAATGGTGGCTTTTGTGCTATTTTTCAGAAATCTGTTGTTACTATATAGTAGATCTAGTTTTTTTGTGAACTTCTTTTAATGGATTGGGCAATATGAATATCAAATTTCAGGTTATTGTCAAGTTACACTCCTAGTCATTTGGCATGGTTTGTTGGGGTGATAATAGTTTTATTTTTAGAGAGGATAATGAAGGTTGTGGATGGGGAGGTGTAGCTGGTTGGGTAGAAGAGAAGAAGTTTTGTTTTGTTTGGGATTTAGGATAAGTTGGGAGCTAGTGAACCAGGATTCAGCAGATAGGAAGGAATCTTGAGAAATTGTATGGAGGTCTTTAAGGGATAAAGCAGAGCAAATCAGGGTAGGGTCATCAGCGTACTGAACCTCTGAGGCCTGGGGTGCAGCTTAGTGGAGATGGTTGGTAAAAAGAGAAAAAAGAAGAGGACCAAGGATGGAGCCTTGGAGAACCCCTAAGGTGACAGGGAGAAGGGGTGAAAGGTCTTGTTGCCAGTGGACATCCTGTTGATGTTCTGCTAAGTAACTTTGGAGCCAGGTGATAGTGGAGTGACTGAGGCTAAGGGAGGGGAGGACATAGATGAGTTTGGAGGGGTCAGTCATGTCAAAGACCTTGGACAGGTCCAGGAATATGGCTGATACAAGTTGACCATTGTTTGTATGCTGGTTAACTGTGTTAGTAAAGGACAGTAGGACTGTGGTGTTGCTGTGAGACGGGTGATAACCATGTTAGGTATTAAACAGGAGCTTGTGTATAAGGAGGTAGTTCATAAGCTGGGTGTGTACGACCCTTCAAAATTTTTGAGAGAGGGGATAGAATTGCAATTGGGCAATAGTCTGTTAGTTCGGTGCAGTTACCTCCTGGCTAGTTGTTTTTGTCTAATTTTACTAGTTTTTTTGCTTTATGTCAGAGTTCTAGGAAGGTTTGATTAGTTATATGGGATTTGGTTTTATGATATTGTTCGGAGTCTTTATCTCTGGTTCTGAGTAGGGTTCTAGATTCTTTACTTAGCCAGGGTGCTTTTTTTGATTTCACTCTAATAGTTCTTGGGGGGGGGGGTGCATGACAGTTGAATATGTTTAGGTAGGTGGAGTTAAAGAAAGGAATAGTTTCTTCTAGAGGCAGGTGCTTGAGAGGCTCCCAATTGCAGCTTTTTTAGGGCAGAGATAAACCTGTTTGGATCAAAGTTTTTTTTGTTTCTGATTAGACAGATGGAGGGCTGGCAGTTTTGATGAATGCGGTTTCTTAGAAGAAAGGTTGGGTTGTGGTCACTAAGGCAGTCAGGGAGACAGCCTGAGTGGGATGAGAGATTGGGGTTGCTAAGCAAAATCCAATTGAGGATGGATTGACGCTTGACGCTTAGAAGTTTTATCAGTCCTAGTGGGAGACATAATGAGTTGGGTGAAGCCATAAAGGTTTGCATGGGATGGAGGGTTTGGAGAGGAACAAAGGAGCCAATCAATAATAAAGTCACCCATTAGTATAGTTTTGTGTGGGAGAGATATGGAAATTAATTGTAGTATACTTTCAAGTGTGGCCTGGTGGAATATATCCAGCTATGATATTTAGGTGTTTTTTGGGGTTAATTGTTAACTTAACAAATATTAATTCTGCATTATCAAATTCAGGTATGGAGATGTCCAGAAGGTCTAGTATAAAGTGATCTTTGAATAAGATTTTTTGTTTTTTCTAGCTTTATGGAGGATGCTGTAACCGTGGGCAGTAATTTCATTGTACTGATATCTGGTTTAAGCCATGTTTCTGTTAGTGTTACAATGTCAGGGGAATAAAGGGATAGTAGGAAATGTAGGTCATGGACTTTGTTTGCTATGCTTCTGTGATGCCCCTGCACTGGCCCAGTAATCAAGGGGCCTCAGTCTTCACCACTGCCAACAGTGAAGGACGTACATAATGGGAGGATGACAAGTACACACACACAGTAAAATACAATTTCCCTTAAGAGCACACAGAGATCACAGTCAGTCTAGGGCTGGTTTCTCCCTCTCTCTCCAGATCCCAGATAAGATTCCCCAGTGGCATAACTATAGGGTTGAGATCTCAGCTGAGTAGCCAAGTTAAGACCTCCAGCACCCTCTCTGTCCAACCAGTGCTTTGTGTCCCTGCCCAAGTAGCTGACACACGCACAGTTTGAGATGTGAATGACAGAAACACACACACACACACCTGGTAAAGGCTGGCACAGATTTACTAGCTATGCCCCCTTCTGCCGAGACTATAAGGTAGTTATCACTGCCACCAACCACTCTTATCAGCTACTCTAGGCCCTTAACAAAGGGTGCCCAATCCTACTGTGTAATGTTACTATTAATCCAAATGGTAGTTTTGACCAAGACTTGCAAGGCTATTTAGGAGTGGCCTGTGCAGTGTCAGCAAATACATATGCAAATACGCTAAGACCTTAAATATGTCTCACAAATATCAGCCACAATGATAACTTTAAATATATTTAATAATAAATAATGAAAGAACAAGACAATACTCAGAAAACAAACACAGTTACTTCAGAATTCAAATTCACAGGAAATATTTTAAAACAACATTGCAGGACAGTCTCAAATAAATACAGAAAACATCTAAACTAATCTTTACTATATTCCTATGTATATCTAAAAGAGATACTATGCCCTGAATCTTACTTACAAGCAAGTGCAGATGTGATGATGAGTGGATGTTTCCAGGTCAAAGACAAAATACAAAATGCACAGTGCCTCTCTGAGAGAGTTATTAAATCAGTATCAAATATTACTGCTGGGTTAGCTTGGATGACATCACTTTTTGTCACCTGTCTTTAGTTTCCAGGCTAAACAGAAACTTAACAGAATTTACATCTCTGTGTGAGAAGTACATATCTCTCAGAACTATGCAGCTGCTAGGAAGTCATAAAGCAATAAAACATTTTTACATTTTAAACCTAGTAATTACTTCTCTCCAAGACAATAGAAAAAACTTCTAGCTCTAGACATCCAGTCTCCATGCTGCATTGAAACTATTTTTTATAGCACATCGTAAAGCACTTGAAAATTTCAACTTATTTTCTTGAAGTTGTGTAAGTTAATCTTCTATGTTCCAGCAGGGTATGATGTGGCTACATTCTTGAAGCTCAGTAGATAACATACAGTTCTGTATAAATCATATCAGTATTCACAGATGCCATAGAATTAGTTACAAAATTCCAGATAGCTGGGCTGGCTGCATATCCTTTTGTTACACTTCTATAGAAAGCATATTAATATTCACAAATGACATATAATTATTTACAAATTCCAGCTAGCTGGGCTGGCAGTGTCACATCCCCCCTGAAAACTCAAGCTAGATTTTTAAGTGACGCTTGAGAAACATTGCTTGAGAAGGTTGAGCCTATCTTGGAATACCTTACCCCATTCCCTGTCTTGAGAGCTCATCTGCATTGGCATTGCTAACCCCAACTGCGGTGCTACACTGTCATATCATATGCTTGCAACCTTAGGCTCCACCTTAGTAACTTGGCATTTTGCTGGCTGGCTTGATGTAGCCATGTTAAGGGATTGTGGTCTGTAACTACAGTGAATTTCCTTCCATACAGATAAGTCTGAAGTTTCTGCAGTGCCCATACTATGGCCAGGCATTCCTTTTTTACAGCTGCATAGCTTTCCTCCCTGGGTTGGAGCCTACAACTGAGATATACCACTGGGTCCTGTTCACCCTCTGAGGAAACCTGGCTAACTACAGCCCTCACCCAGTGGTTTGAAGCATCCACCTGCACAACAAATTATTTGCTGTAATCTGGACTGGCTGACAAAGGGGGGTCCTCCCAAAGCTCCTTTTAGCTTCTGAAATGCCTGCTCACATGCTTGGGTCCACACTACCTTATCTGGCCTGTTTTTCCTTGTCAGGTCTGTGAGGAGAGCAGCTATGTTGCTATAATTGGGGACAAACTTTCTGTAATACTTCGCTGTCCCTAAAAATGCCCTTACCTGCTTTTTGGTAACAGGGGCAGGCCATGTCTGAATGGCTTCCACTTTGGCAGGTTCTGGCCTGATCTTACCACTCCCCATTCTATGTCCCAGGTAGGAGACCTCTGCCATACCCACCTGACATTTGTTTGGCTTAATGGTCATCCCTGCCATCTGTAGTTTACCCAGCACCTTCTTGACATGCTGAAGATGCTCTTGCCAGTAATGGCTGTAGATGGCAATCTCATCTAGGTAAGCAAGGGCAAAATCTCCTGCTCCTGCTAGGATACAATCTACCAGTCTTGGGAAAGTCACTGGGGCATTTTTCATCCCAAAGGGCATCCTCGTGAACTCATACAAGCCAAAAGGAGTCACAAAGGCTGACCTCTCTCTAGCACCAGGAGTCAGGGGCACCTGCCAGTACCCCTTGGTAAGATCAATAGTGGTAAGATACTTAGCCCTACCCAGCTGCTCTAGGGCTTCATCTGTCCTAGGCACAAGGTAAGCATCTGACTCTGTGTGACTATTTAATTTCCTGTAGTCCACAAAGAACCTGGTGCTGCCATCCGCAGTACCTCCCTCAGAGTCTGTTTGACTCTCCCAGGCACCTTATAAGGGGCCCGCTTAATAGGCCTTTGGGGTCTTGTATCCACATGGTGCTGCACCAGGTGGGCGTACCTTGGTTTCTCAGTGAACATGCCCCCAAACTCCTGTAACACTGCTCAGGTTTCTCAAACCTGGGTATAGGATAGCTGCTGGGACATTGCTACCCCTTCCACTGAGGAGTCAGTTTGGGTCTCACTGAGGAGATCAGTCACCAGATCCCCCTCAGACTCCTCCTGCCATCCACTGCAAATACTCAGCAGAAGGGCCTCCCTATCATGGTAAGGTTTCATCATATTAACATGGTACAATCTGTGCCCCTGCCTCCTATCTAGCAGTTCTATAATGTAGTTAACATCACTGACATTCCTTACCACCTTGTAGGGTCCCTCCCAAGCTGTCTGCAGCTTGTTGTGTCTGACAGGAATGAGAACCATTACCTGCTGCCCTACAGCATACTCTCTAGCTTGAGCATTCCTGTCATACCAGACCTTTTTCTGCTGTTAGGCTTCTGCCAGGTTCTTCTGGGCAAGCCCATGTGTTCCCTGAGCCTTGACCTGAGGTTTAGAACATATGCCACAACAGACTCCTTCGGGATTCACACTCACCCTCCCACTCATCTCGAATCAAATCTAGAGGTCCCTTCACCTTAGGCCCATACAGTAACTAAAATGGTGAAAAACCTGTGGATTCCTGGGAAACCTCTCTGTAAGCAAACAACAGATGGGGCAAATATTTGTCCCACTCCCTCTCAAATTGGTCTGCAAATGCGTGTAGCATGGACTTGAGCATAGAGTTTAACCTCTCAACAAGACCATTAGTCTGGGGATGGTAGGGGGTGGTCTTTAGGTGCTTCACCGCAAAGTACTTCCACAGACAAGCCAGCAGGTCTGACATGAAACTGACACTTCTATCAGTCAGTATTTCTTTTGGAAAACCTACCCAGCTGAAAATCTCTAACAAAGCATTTGCTACCTTTTCTGCCTCAATGGAGGACAGAGTCACCACTTCAGGGTATCTGGTAGAATAATGTACTACCACTAGGATATACTTTTTCCCGGTGGAATGTGAGGTACTCAGAGGCCCCACAATATCCATAGCTACCCTCTGAAATGGCTCCTCAATCACAGGCAAAGGCATCAAAGGAGCTTTCACCTTGTCTCCTGCCCTGCCTACCTTTTGGCACTGCTCACAGGTCTGCAGTGCCCTGTTACATGTCTGGAAATCCCTGGCCAATAAAAGTTCTGCATAATACGTCTCTTTGTATGTTTTATGCCCATATGACCTGGAAAGGGAATATCATGGGCTAATGCTAGAAGTGGCAGATGGTAGGCTCTGGCCACAACCAACTGCTGTCTTCTGTCACCCTCTAGCCCTCCCTCAGTGGTCCACTCTCTATACAGTAACCCTTTGTCCTGGTATACAGATTCCCCCTTCCCTTGAGAATCAGGTGCCTCACTAGCTACCTCTCTCAGTCCTTGTAATGTAGGGTCAGAGAGCTGAGCCTGTCTCACCTCTCTCTTTGTAACCCTTCCCAGCTCCCCTTCCACAGAATGTCTGGTATTCTCTGACAACAGTGCCTCACTGTTAGCCTGGGTACTACTTCCTCTGCCCCTGCAGTCACTCTGTCCAAGGGAGCATCAGTACCTACAAGCAGCTGTGGTTCATCTTCAGTCTCACTTCTACAGGGTAGCTCCCTCCCTGAAGTAACTACCTCACCAGTCCCGGCTGCAGGTGTGCAGTCTGTTTGGGTCTCCTCCAGGCTACCAGACCCACATGCTTGTCTCCAAGCCTGACTGCGTGTAACTGCATGCACACATGGTACTGCATTATCAAAATCATTCCCTATCAGGACATCTGCAGGGATATCCTCAAACACAGTATACCAAACATGACCAAGGCACCAAACACCAGGAGGTCCAAAGAATACAAGACACTGTGGATCAGGCAGGCAGCTGTTTAATGACCAGGAAATATTTTAAAACAACAGTGCAAGACAGTCTCAAATAAATACAGAAAATATCTAAACTAATCTTTACTATAATCGTATCTATATCTAAAAGATATACTATGCCCTGAATCTTACTTACAAGCAAGTGCAGATGTGATGATGAGTGGATGTTTCCAGGTCAAAGACAAAATGCAAAATGCACAGTGTCTCCCTGAGAGAGTTCTTAAATCAATATCAAATATTACTGCTGGGTTAGCTTGGATGACATCACTTTGTGTCACCTGGCTTTAGTTCCCAGGCTAAACAGAAACTTAACAGAATGTACAGCTCTGTGTGAGAAGTTTATATCTCTCAGAACTGTGCATCTGCTAGGAAGTCATAAAGCAATAAAACACTTTTACAATTTAAACCTAGTAAGTACTTCTCTCCAAGATAATAGAAAAAAACTTCTAGCTCTAGACATCCTGTCTCCTTGTAGCATTTAAGCTAACTTTTATAGTACATTGTAAAGCACTTAATTTCAACTTATTTTCTTGAAGTTTTGTAAGTTAATCTTCTATATTCCACCAAAGTATGCTGTGGTTACATTCTTGAAGCTCAGTACATAACATACAGTTCTGTATAAATTATATCAATATTCACAAATAATAGAATTATTTACAAAATTCCAGATAGGTAGGCTGGCAGTGTCACAGCTTCTTACATTCATATTAAGGATAAGAAGGGATGATTTGCTTCTGTGGTGGAGCATAGCAAGTGTTGATGGTGAGGGGCTGGCTAATGAACTGCATTTCTTGTGGGACCAGGATTAGGGTGAATGTCACCTAAGCACCTTAAATGCATAATTATGTGTAAAAGGAGCTTGTATCTGTGTGTGTATAAATCTTCTTCTTCTTTCAGCTTTTCCCGGTTAGGGGTCGCCACAGCGGATCACCTGTCCACTCACAATTGGTAGTGGAGTTTTACAGTGTCGAGTTGCCAGCCCGGTGCCCAACCTTCCACAGAAGGCACACACACACACACACACACACACACACACACACATGCACTCACACCTAGGGCCAATTTTAGAGTGTCCAATCCACCTACAGCATGTCTTTGGGATGTGGGAGGAAACCGGAGCACCCGGAGGAAACCCACGCGACCACAGGGAGGACATGCAGACTCCGCACAGAAGGCACCCCAGCCGAGGATCGAACCAGAGAACCTCTTGCTGTGAGGCGACAACGCTAACCACCATGGCCGTGTATGTATAATATATATGTTTATAGATATATATATATATATATATATATATATAGCTATATGTGATATTTTTGTATATACATATATATGTATATATATATATATATATATATATATATATGGGTCTAGGACATTTGCTCGAATGAGCAAATGTCTGAAACCCAAACGGCCGGGCATACATACGCGAAAGTGCTTTTTACCGAACCGAAGAAGCACTTTTGCGTAAGTATGCCTGTTGCCGAGGCCGTACTACGGTGCGGATAAGGGAAAATTCCCTTTTCTCCATTGTAGTGCGGTCTCGGAGGGATAATATTAAAGTAGGGGGGTGTGAGGGGTGCAGGGGGGCAAAGCTCCCCTGCTAAAACTTTAATGGAGTGTTTTTTTTTTTTTTGTAATACGCTTTAACGAAAGTGCTTTTTCAATAAAAGCGCTTTCATTAAAGTGTTTTCGGTTGTTATGGATTCGGACATTTGCTCATTCAAGCAAACGTCCTAAATCCATATATATATATATATATATATATATATATATATATATATATATATATATATATATATGTGTGTGTGTGTATGAAGATGTGCCGGACTAGACTGAGGATCCATGCTTGTTTACTGATGCTGAGACTGTCCAAAAAGTCTTTTCTGAATTGGGTGTCTATGCATATATGGGTCTACTTCATTTGCCCTAACTTCCAATTGACTGACACCCATTTGCCCGAGACCAAATGACTGAAATTTCATTTGACCGACACTTCATTTGCCCGGCACTTCATTTGACTGACATGTTGTACTTACATACAACTGCTAAAGTCACTGACACTCTTCCTGACTGTGCATTAGACACATTACTTGTCAAATGAAAGTGCAAAAACATGATAATAAGCAGAGGTTAAGCTCACCCGCATCCCCCTAGGGGAGGGTTGTGCCTCTCACACACATCTGTGGGTAATGCATAATAATTTTCAAGATCGCACAAACATGGAGTATGAAGTCAGTACTACATACTACTGAGTGTTTTTAGTCTGTACTTGCACGATATCTTTACAAGCCATTCAACAACTAGAAATACAAAGAAGTACTGCTGAGAGATCAGCAAATGCAATCACCAGCTATGCTCAATAACAGGCACCTTCAATCAATTAGACTCAAGTCAATGGCAATTCTTTGACCGGTTCAATGATAACGGCATCCTATTTCCATTTATTAATATTTGGAAAAGAATCCTGGTCAGAATCTAGACAAAGTCATTGACTCAGCTTGGATTTTACTTTATTGGGAACTACCTGTTTAATACTTGAGAAAACTAGATTCACATATTAATTTTTTTTAGAGCCTGCTTTCACTGTATATGATGCATGTAAGCCCCTGGGCTATATTCTGTGTAGTGCTTTATTAAGTTTATGGTGCTATGCCCCCAAAACTGTAGCCTGCTTCAGAATGAATACCTAGAAAAGCCTTTTCTCGGCAAGACAACAACAACAACAAAAACCTACATATGAATTACATCATCATCATTATTTATTTATATACATATTTTTTGTATTTAATGCTGTATTGTAAAAGTGGATAATTTGGATGGGACATGGTGTCTGAGCTAACTTCCTGATGTGACAAATGTGGATGGGAACAAAATTATAGTACTGTCAATGTGAAAAACAAGACAACCAGTTATGTCAAGAAGAGTAAAGAATGACAAACAACACATAAGAAACAAAACTATAGAATGGTAACAATACAAAGACTACTTATTTTAATTCAGTACACATGGTAGGGCTAAAGGTCTGTTTTTCTATGGAGATGTGAGAACACAAGAAGTTAGGGGAGTTGCTCAAAATTACATTACACTAGAGGGTCTCGTTACTGATTTAATTCAGCTCAAGTGATCAGCTGCAGCCAATAAAGCCATTAAGTACATATAGACAAAATAGATATTTTAGTTGAAGGCATGGAAAACTAGCATAAATAATAATATAATGAAGATATTTACAAAGCCAAACCATAATGATAACAAGGAGCTGAAAAACGGTGAACTGATGAAATATCTCTGTGGACGGAGTTTTGCAACGTTAGGGTATACGGCTGTATTTCTGCAAGGGAAAGTAAACAGTACAAGAAAAAAATGAATATATATTCCTGTGTGAAATGCACGCACTAGGGTTGCCACCTTTTCAAATGCCCAAAGTGGGACATTTTTGGTACAAACGGCAGATTTTGCAGGCCGAAACATACCCACGGCCAGTACACAAGACAGAACTTCTCTTCTTTGCCTAAATAAAAGCTTATTCTTGTAGTATTTTAGTTGCTTATTCTGTTTCTTATAACATTTAGATGTTTCTGATACAGAATAACTGTTTTATGCAACTATTACATAAAATATAGGTAATAATTTTGTCCTAAAATCTCAGGACATCTGCCATTTTTGCAATTTTTTTGCAGGACACAACTGACCAAAGAGGGACTGTCCCTCTCAAAGTGGGACAGGTGGTAACCCTAGCACGCACAGCATCCAGGAGCTTCTTTTTTCAGGTTCTTCAAGGGGTGAGATCATACTGAGTAAAGGGTTAAAAAAAATCAAAATCTGTAGATGCAACCTAACCCTGTATTGCTATGACAGTCTACTCTGCTGTCATGTGACATCATTCCCTTGTGTCTTAGTTGCTATTCCCTCCCCGACGCCTGATGTTGCTTCTGTTGCAATGCTGTGTCAGAGATTGCCAAGCTGGGAAAGCTTGGTTGTAGAGCATGCACTGTGAGATATACACTGCAGTGAAACACAAAGCAGGCTAGGCTGTGTTGGACTTCAAATTGTTATTTCTTCAGCATTTATTTAGTGACAGCCGAAACAGAATGATAAGAGAAAAGAAAGAACATATAATTTTCTCTTAAAGCTAATCACGCAGTAAAGGAGAAGAAATAAAAAGGTAAAGGTTGGAAACCCTCTAGATTAAGAAGTGACAGCCTCAGTAACACCATAAACAAAAACCTGATCGGGGTGGCAGACAAGCTTGCTGAAAAGAACTAAACAGGGTCAGCAGGTTCATCGAAATAAATCGAGCTACTAGAGGTAAGGAATCACTTTCGGTGTGTTTTAAAAGTAAGATGTTAAGACAGCGCCTAGATGCGTGTTTAATTCTAGTTTTGAGTTCAGATTGCAGCACAGGCCAGTTCCATTGTCCATATGAATATTAGATGGATGCAGGAAAGCAGCTTTATTCCAAGACATACACACACACGCTTTAACCGTTAAGCAGGTAACAAAGTCCAGTCTGTGTATTGTACAGATCTGTCAGTTTGAAACTGGATTTTTAGAAGTGTATCAGTAAATGCAGGCAGTGTTTTACGGTTAAACAAAGTGGAAGGTTTGGGACCTTGCTTTTCTTCATCATTCATATAAATCTATAAATGTTATAATGTATTTGGATGTTAATATGTAATTGCACAGATTTAATGTGTTTTTGTTTTTCAGTTTTAATACCCATTGTTAAATAATTTATTTTTGTTGCTTTAGGATCAACTGGGTGGTGGTTTGTTCTGTGCTGCTTGTTTGACATATGTTTATTACTGCTGTTCTGTTATAATTTACTCTTGAACCAGTCTTTTAGTGAGTGTTGTGGTGTACAGTGTGATGTATTTGGTTACAAAATCTTAATGATTATAAAAAGACAAACGGGGGGCTGGTATTAGGTAAATGGACAAGGTGGATGGGTGTGGGGGTGCCATTTGGCTACTGATATGTGAGTTTAAGTGCCTTTGTGTTTTGTTTTAGTACATTGCCTTTGCTGAGCTTAAAGGCCTTGTAGCTTTAACACTAAGTAACAAACCTGACAGGGTCCAGTTAAACACATGAAGAGTAGTACCAAATCTTTCAAGCTTTGCTAAAGTCTATTTTTTTATGTAAATTTTGTTTTTAGATGGTAGAAATTAAAAATTGCAATAATTGTTTACACATATTTTTACTCAGGCTTTATTAGGGTTGATGATTTATAATTTAATTGTACCCCCTCAACACACACACACACACACCTCATGCACATTTTTGATATGGCTGTTTTTGCACAGCTGTACTAAATATGTCTGTTCCGGGTTTTAGAAATATGTCTAAAAGGGGCTAGTTGGATGACATGTGTTCCCTTTGTCTGGAATGAGTATGAGTGTATAGCATGTTGTACAATGTGTATTATGAGCTTATAGCATATTGTACAATGTGGTGGATAACTGTAGTATTCTGGGGAGATGGGGCAACACAAAAGCTGTTTTAGTCTGTATAAATCTTGAATTTAGTTGGCTGAATTAACTTACTGAATACATGTGTGTTTGTAACTGCTGACTTTACCCAGTCATCAAGCTTGTAAAACGGGGCAGCAGCAAGTAAAGCCTTATTAAGAGGCCATGTATGTTGATTTACTGTTCGGATGCACCAGTTTACCCATAAATATTAATGGGAGCAGCTGGTATTTCACTAGGTGTATAACTGCAGTAAAACTGTAATTCTGATACCACAGTTACTGGGCAGCTGTAGTGCACTTTAAAGTTGAAATGGGAGGGTCTTGGCCCCATTGTCTGTCAAGCATTTATAGTAGCTGAATTTACTGTTGAGGTATGTTGTTTGTAACTCTGGGTATATTTCATTCCCGTCAAGAAAGCTTAATTTTACCAATTTGTGAAAAGTACTGTAAGCAAAAAAAAAATTCTGTAATGTACTAGTGGTGTGGAACTTCCAGCTTTGAATTCTTAGGTGATCCATGGCACCGTATCTCTCAACCTCTTAAAGCAATAAATCTGGACAGAATCTAAAATAACTTGGGGACAAATGGCCAGAAATAGGTACAAACTTTAAATATTGCTGTTATAAACTTAGAAAGCTGCTAGAATAACAGATTTTGTATTTGCATGTATTTTCTGAAGTATATGAAATCTATTGAAACTCAAATGTATGACATTATTTAGTGACTTCAATTTGTTTTATTTTATTTTACATTTGTTGACCAGGATAGTCCGACTGGGTGGAAGCCCGGGGAGAAATGTTCCATTAAAAAAAGAAAACATTGACAATTACAGTGTAGATTTTGCATACAATTTACAGAAATATCTGAAGTAAATAAAAGTACATCAAATTATACAATAGCCACATTATAGGTTCTTAGGTTGGTACTGGGCTATCTGCCCAAAGGCATATATTAGCCCAGCCACGTTGTGCGGTATTCACCACCCCTTTAGTAGTTCCCTAGACCCTTGTACTAGCAGCTAGTTCCCTTGGCCCCTATCTAGTAGTGCTGTTGGTGTGATCCCTGGTGTGAACTTTTTGTTACCCATCCACTCATCAAGGTTCCTCTTGACAGAACCCCTCACTATCACTCTTCATGTTATGTATATAAAGCCAGGTATTTCAGTTGTATTGTAGACATTTGAGTCGTGTGTGTATATGTATGGAGATATAAAATGTTTGTGTGTATAGATATATAGATATATGTATGTATGTATGTGTGTGTGTATATATATATATATATATATATATATATATATATATATATATATAATTTTTTTATACAGAGCATGTGTAGACCTTTAAGTATGTGTACATTTTAATATGTATACATATGTGTACCTTTAACAACAGGCTAGAGGAATGTATTATGACTGAGAATTGTAATTATCACCTTAGTCTAGGTAGCTGCTAGCTCTGCTGATATAGGTTAATAGAGGATGGGGGGGTAGATTTATGGGTAATGGAAAAAAGTGGGAAAGGAGTCAAAGTGGTGACTGTTGTATGGAGGGGAAGAAATATGATGTGGGGGTTCCAGATTGTTCAATCCTATGTGATTTGCCAGAAAACCGCACATTGTATAAGGAATAGGCCAAAAATATGAGGCAAAAATCTGGACTGTTGAAAGTTATGAGTGGCACATTATGTGCTTTGATTATGCAGGATACATTTATTAAATATCTCATAAAACCTAAAGTAATTGTAGGGACAAGCTCAGTTTTTCTTTCTTGAACATGTATGAATGCTTTCAGTGAGAAAATGTGTATGTTCATACAAGGCTAAAAAAAAAGTTGATGTAAAAATGGGACCCACTTCCTGGATTTGTTAATTATTTGGCGAAGTACACTGAAAAAAGGAAAGTGTAGGTAGTTCCTTGCCATCAAGTTGCAAGCCACAGAGCATAAGTCAGCTTTTTCACAGTTAAGCAGCAGTACAGGTTTGTATGTTGAGTCTTCTAAACTTGTAAAAACTCATGTCGCTATCTATCTATATAAATGTATGTGCTTGTGAATATATATAAATGTATGTGCTTGTGAATATGTGTTATGTGATGGGCTGGCATCCTGTTCAGCATTATTTTATTTTTCTTGTGCACACTGGCTGCTGAATTAGGCTCCAACTTCACCACAACTCTGAATTAGATTAAGTTGGCAATTGCAGAATGATAGAATGTTTTAAGTGAGCTATCCTTTTGAAATCAGAATTGTTTATTATATTATTTTGAAAAGTTGGGGCAAAAACTCGAGGATCTGTGGGTATGCTAGGAAGCTTTTTGAGTGGACCAAAAATGGGGCTGGAAGCAGCAGTAAAAAAGTCGTGCTTGAAGCAAATTCTCAGTGCCCAAAGCGGCGGGGTTTGGGGTGTGCCAAACAGTCTGTACCAAGTCCTCTCTGGATCTTTTTGCAATGATTATAATGAAAGGGAGATGTTTGTAAAGCAGAATGAGCCTTTTCATGATTAATATGAAGCTAGAAATGGTGATAACCAGAAGATTTGACAAGCTGGTAAGGTTGTCAGAAAGGTGCAACTAGTCTGCTTCAGTATCAAGACTTTTTAATGTTTAACATATTAAGAAAAGTAGCCAAAAAAAGTGTACTAGATAGAAGTAGTTTCGCTATTAGTATTAGCGAAGAATATGAGGTGATTTTCACTTTTTATAAGATAAGTTGTGAAAGCGATTGCAGAAACACACAACTAAACCAAACAAATGCTGGACAGCATCACAGTGAGAATCGAGCTGTGTGACAAAGATGAGTCATAGTGGAAACTTCAGGACAATTTGCCTGGAAGAACTTGAGATTGATGGCAGTAAATGTGGCAGTTCAGTTGAGGAAGGGAAATCAGGAAAACCATCCACACACTTAATATTTTGCACCAGTAATAAATAAATAAAATGTTTATTTTTTGACATCATATCTCAAAAAGACAGTACACATGAACTGAGTTACGTGGGTGTGAATGCTGCTCTGTTTTTGTTCCTTGTAACTGACATAAATGTTTGCCTATGAACAGGAAGAACTTTTGTAAGGATATGGTTTTCTAAAGCTGCTGCTGTTTTTTAAACAAGAAACATGTTTATTAAATTATCATGTATGACATAGGCAGTCGTATATTTTATATAAGTGAAAGCAAACCATAGTGACATAATTTTTGTTGCAAATGTTCTACATCACAAACCATGTTGACATTCTACATCACTTATAATCTAGCCAGTCATTGTCAGTCAGACATGACATAACTTATTCAAATTCTGCCTTCTTTTAAACCTCAGTCCTCCTCTGCATTTATTGTTCCCACAGTTCCCATTTTTTCTATGTAATTTGTTCCTGCTCTTTTCCAAAGCTCCCAATTCCAGTTGTTTTATCTATGTTACTATATTCGCTACTTCTAGTAGAGTTGGTTAAGAGTTTCATTTCTGTTTTCTAGTAATTGCTTTTTTTGACAGCTACCGTAATTAAACTCAGCAAGGCCTTATTATGTCTAGACAATTCTGATTCTGTATCCTAGCTCAATTATTTCCTTGGTTACACCAGTTTGCTCACCCAGTATCTTTGTCAAAGTAGCCTGCGGAGAAACTTCAAAGTCTTCCAACTCTTTGCACTCCAGAAAATATGTTCCCAATTACCTCTTTCTTAAAAATACCTATGTAAACCCTTCCAAGCAAAGATCCTAGATCTTCTAGACTTTGTGGCATGTTTGGGAGACATACATATAGCCCACCATTGTTTCTTTGTGAATTGCTTATCAAATCTAGCTTCCTAATCCTTATTAACCTCCACTGATTGATTCTTGTAAGTAGCATGCAATATTTTGTATGCTGTAATAATTATTCCTTTTTTTTAACAGCAACTTCTCTTCTAGGTTCTACTAAAAACTCTCCCAGTGCTGGTCTTTCACCTAAGATCCCTATGTTTCTTTCTCTCCTCAGTAGGGAAGGCAAACTCTAGCCTGCAATCCAAATGAATTATTGGCCTCTTCCCATTCTGTTACATTTCCCTCTCTATTTCCTCCCAGTACCTTTGTTCTTTTGCCAGATTTCTCCAATAAATTCTAGTCCCCTCTTGCCTACTGTCTGTATCCCTAATTGCTGTAATCTCTATCGACAGAATCTCCTTTCTGCATTCCCTTGTTGGCTTAGTTCTTAGAATACTTCTAAAGCTTCTTCTTGAACTCAGATCTTGGCTGAAAAGAGTCCAGTAGATCAGTCTACTTACCTGGTTAGCAAATGGCAAATATCTGAACTATGAATTTAATGAACCTTTCAGTAAAAGTCCTGTTTATTTCCCATTAATTATTTAGCATGTATAAATAAAGTATGAGCACAGTGCTCGCCTCCATGATGTAACATGCTTCATATCAAATGTTGTTAGACCCTACCCTTGTTTAATCTGGACATTATTCATCATGAATTTTGTCTCCCTTTTTGTCAGTTGACCGTTTGCCATGTTCTATTGCCCCTCTTCATTCTCTTTGACTATTAGTTATGACAGCCCCTCCCTGCCAGTCTGGGGCCACTAATGATCTACTTTGATTTGTGGATAGTTTGGGTATCGTTAGCAAGTGGGTGAAATGAGATTGTGGTATCTCAGTGTAATGCCATTCTGCAGCAGATAGCGTTTTTTTTTTTTTTTTTTGTACTGCTGTAGCATGCGAGATTGAACATGCAGTGATATTAACATGCATGCATGCTGTAATGCTTGGGCATTTTGTTTGTGTCCCTTTCGTTAGAGAAACCTGCTTACTATATCCTTAAGCTGCAGCAGGGAGCACTCAAGCAGTGATTGCAATGATCCCTTTGTGCTCCTGTAGAAATATGTGAGCTGGCCTCTGGCCACTTAGATCTCTTCCCTTCTAGCTTGCCTTCCATACTTGGGAAGCTGGCTAACCCATATCAGTGAAATCACAGATTTAAAGCCTTGCCTTTGTGACTTCAGTGTAGTAGTACCACAGTCTGCTTGTAGAACTTTTTTTAGTAAATTCCCTCAACATTGAACTGCCTTAAGCATTTAATTTCCTACACAAGCATCCTGTTTCCATTCCTTAGTTGTGTTTTTTCTTTCTTTCTTTCTTTTAACACTTATATTCATAGTAATAATGACAGTCTGAAGTGCTTTTATTTTGCCAGATTTGTGAATTTTGGGGATGAAAGGCACTTCATATCATGTTCAAGGTGGCTGCTTAGAACTGTAGAATCATAAGATGGTGATGTTCATCCACCAATACCTCTTGTTAGATTATTGATGTTTCTGGAAGACTGAAGTCTTGGCTAATTTCAGCTGGGTTGTTGTGGAAGTAGCTGGTTGTGCTTCCTAATATTGAACTAGTAATGGCAAGAAGCTGCCCGATACTGAGAGGCTTTTAGATGGGCTGCAGTATTATGACTGCAGTCTGGACTTTAACTGATGAGACCTTATTGAACATGGATAATGGCAGCCTTACAAATTCACCTTTGACTTGGTCAATCACACACTGATTCTTCATAGGTAGGTACTAGGCTATTGGCCCTAGGGCCTATATAAGTCTAGCCAAAAAGGTACCCCGGCTTTCGCCACCCAAGAAAATTATTTTCCTATGCCCCTGTCGAGCAGAGCCACAGAGGTGATCCCCTGGGTGAATTCCCTATTTCCCATCCAGTCATCAAGATTTTTCTTGAAGAGTGCTAATGAGGAGCTTTGTTTGATAGAGACAGTTAGTTTGTTCCAGAGTATGGAAAGTCTCTGTTTAGGAATCTATCCCTCCAGCATGTTCTGTTTATTGTAGTGACAAGGTTTAGGTCCCTAGAGCATGTAGCTTGGAGAGACTGGGATTTCTTTAATTGGAGCATGTCCAGCAGCTCTGGGTTTGACATAGCTTTGTATGTTAGGCAGAGATCGCCTCTGAGTAGGCGATATGCGACGAAGTAAAGCTGGAGTTTTTTGAGACTGTCTGCGTAGGGCATCTGTTTGAGGCCGGTAATCCTCTTTGTGAAGTATTTCTGCGGCCTTTCCAGTTGTTGTAGATGTCTTGTGAGGTACATACCAAAAGGGGCGTTGTACTCTGTAATGGGTCTGATGAGTAGAGGGGAACAGTGACCTCTTTTTTTTTTTTTTTTTTTTTTTTTTTTTTCTGGATGAGAAACCTTTTGTGATGGTGTGCCACATAGAAGGATTTCCTGACTATTGTGGCGATGTAATTATCAAAGGAGAGACTACTGTCCACCTGTGTCCCAAGGTCTCTTATCACACTTTCAGTGTTAAGTATACTACCGCCTATGTTGTAGTTCATGGGTACAGAGTTTTTACCAAAGGAGATGACAGTGCACTTTTTTGCATTGAGCTTGAGGCCATGGCTTTGACACCAGGCATCTGTCTCGGTGAGGCCCTTTTGTAGGATGTCCACATCGTTAGGAGTTTTGATTATGGCTCCTAGTTTGCAGTCATCTGCAAACTTTGTTAGCCAAAGACCTTCTGTGTTAGCCTGTACTTCATAGACGTAGATACCAAACAGGAGAGGACCCAGGACTGAACCCTGTGGTACGCCACTTGTCACTGGTCTGAAGTCGGATTTGGAGTCTGCTACTTTCACAGTGTGGGTTCTGTCAGTGAGCCAGTTGGCAACCCATCTTGTGACCTAGGGATTTATACCTAGTTTAGTGAGTTTATTTATAATTCCAGAGTGGGGGATGGTGTTGAAAGCCTTGGCAAGATCTAGATAGGCTGTGTGAACCACCTTACCCTCGTCTACGGCTTTGGTGACTGCTTCAAAGAAGTCTATCAGGGTTAGGAGACATGATCTGCCTTTTACAAACCCGAACTGGGTGGGGTCCAGAGTTTGGAGATTACCAGTGCCTTTGTTTATAATTTCCATGATGATACTTTCCATGGCCTTGCAGACCAGGCTCGTCAGACTAATGGAGCAGTAGACAAAAAACAATACTACTGTAATTTACAGACAGTAAATCAAAATAACCCTCAGAAGTTTTGAGCAGGTTAATCTACTACATCCTGGACTAACTTCAACCCCAATCCCTGCTGCTACTATTGATAAAACCCCTGAAGATGTTTCTGACAGTTTTAACAGATTCTTTACTGAGACTATTCAAGCCCTAGCTAGCCAACTACCTCCTAGCTCCCCTGGTCCTGAAAGTAGCACCCCTAGAAACCTACACGCATTCATCTTCCAACCAGTCGCCACTTCACTTATCCGTACCTTGATAAAAAAATTAAAACCCACTACACTTTCTGCTGATCAACTCCCTGCCGAGTACCTACAAAAATCAGCTGATGCTATTGCTTACCATGTCTCAATACTAATCAATCGAACCATGGTGGAAGCTAAAATTCCCACCATCTGGAAAATATCCTATGTAATCCCACTTCACAAAGGAGGCAGCTCTACTGAATTTTCCAATTATAGGCCAATAGCTATACTCTCTCCACTTGCAAAGATTATTGAAAAATGTATTCATAGACAACTCATGCACCACCTAATCCAGAATCACCTTATGGCAGACACTCAGCATGGCTTCCGTCCTCATCACAGCACTACTTCAGCCCTCCTAGCCTTTACCAACACCATAAACCATAATCGCAACAATAATTATATATCCTCAGCCCTCTTCTTGGATCTTTCCAAGGCATTCGATATGGTTGATCACCAACTTTTAATCCACACCCTGCAAACATTCTGTCTAGATACTAGAGCCCTTCAATGGTTTCAATCCTACCTGAATGGTCGACAGCAGGCTGTCCTCTGGCAGAACAGACTCTCTAACCTTCTACCTAACACCCTTGGAGTACCACAAGGCTCTATACTAGGGCCCTTGCTGTTCTCCATCTTCATTAACGACCTTTATACTGTCATCCCAAAAGTCAGCTGTATCCAATATGCTGATGACTCTACTCTGATTTGCTCAGCCACATCTCCAGTAGAGTTATGGTCAGCTGCCCAGACCAACTGTAATACAATAGAAAACTGGCTTTCTGAACGTCGTCTGATCCTAAATCCCCAAAAAACTAAAATGCTGTTATTTTCACCAACATGTAGGTCTACCGCTTTCACCTTTACCATAAATTCAAATGATGGCACAATAATCTCCCCTGACCCCTCTACAAAACTATTGGGTGTCATCATAGACAATAATCTAAAATTCGACCTACATGTTAACCAAACTATCAAAACCATCAATAAAAAACTAGGGTCACTTTACAGAATAAAAGCCTTCCTAACCCCTCCAGCTAAAATTGCAATAGCTCGCTCTCACCTTCTTTCGACCCTTCTGTATGCATCCCCTCTACTCTACTCTCGAATGTAAACAAGACTGTCCTTAAACTCTCAGTTTGCTTCAACCACATTGCCAGGTTTACCACTGGGCTGCCTTTTAGGACACATCATTGCATCAATCTAAATCGGCTTGGGTGGCTTGAACTACCCAGCCTAATCCAGTATAACCAACTGATTATGGCCTATAAAATCCTCTATAATCCGGACAATACTCCTGCACTTAAAAAATATTATCACCCCCTATAACAATCCTAGACCACTTCGATCCTCTAACAAACTACAAATTCAGACTAGCAAAATGAATAACACAGCCGGTGACTCTCTCTGCAAACTCTGTAAGTAGATCCTGGAACTCTCTTCCAGCTGATATTACCCTACTTCCACCTTGGGTCAATTTAAAACTAGACTCTAACAACATTTGTCACTTAACTGGCTATGTCAATGTATCAAGCCTGGCTAACTCTCTCTAGAATGAGTAAAAATCTGTTAACCAGTTTACTGTGTAATTTAATTTAATTTAATCCTGACCTGTGCTCAGGATTAACTCTAACCTGTGGAACTTGTTTAACTTGCTTACTTATGTAATCTCTGTAAATAGTCTGTTTGTAATATGTAATGCTGTATCTGCTTACCCTTGGAGCTTTTCTCCCCGGGCCTCCTCTGAAAATGGACATGCATCCAGTCGGACTATCCCGGTCAACAAATGTAAAATAAATAAATAAAACTGTATTGTCCATCTGCATGGGTGTCATGAAGTTCACCACTTCTGTCTTAAGAAGCATGAAGTTGGCTTTGGAGAAGTTTTTTTACAATGGTTTCCTTAATGGGGGGTGGGGGCAGGATGTGGATATCTAGGGTAATTAGTTTATGGTTGGATCGGACCAATGAGGCATTGACTTTAGGTGTGGAACACCAGTCACTCATTCTTTTTTCGGCTTTTTCCCGGTCCGGGGTCGCCACAGCGGATCACCTGTCAGCTCATGATTGGCAGTGGAGTTTTACGGTGTCAAGTTGCCAGCCCGGCGTCCAACCTTCTACAGAAGGCACACAAACGCACACATTCATGCCTAGGGCCAATTTAGAGTGTCCAATCCCACCTACAGCATGTCTTTGGGATGTGGGAGGAAACCGGAGCACCCAGAGGAAACCCACGCGACCACAGGGAGGACATGCAGACTCCGCACAGAAAACACCCCAGCCGAGAATCGAACTGGAGAACCTCTTGCTGTTAGGAGGCAACGCTAACTGCTGCACCACACCGGAGCACCCGGAGGAAACCCACGCGACCACAGGGAGGACATGCAGACTCCGCACAGAAAACACCCCAGCCGAGAATCGAACTGGAGAACCTCTTGCTGTTAGGAGGCAACGCTAACTGCTGCACCACCGTGGCCGCCCTCAGAACACCGGTCACTCATGTTGGTAGTAAAACATGTATTTTATTGACATGTTGCTAGTTTAGTAGAAATCACTGATTTCTTTCTATAGATATATATATATATATATATTGCAGAGATTCTTGATATTATAACTAAAACATGTTAATATGCAGAGATACAAAAGCAGCTAATATTCTACAGTAACTATTCTTTTTAGTAGTAAGTTGAAATGCAATTCTTTGGGCTGGTTGAAAATACAGATTGTCTTGCAAAATGTCATATTTTGGTATGAAACATTCTACTTCAGACATCAGAAAAGATGGTAGCCATGAACTGTTTTATTGAAATGGTGTGTTCAGGTAGGCACTGTAGAACCAAGAAGGCACATTGTAGTTTAGACAGCAGCAAAAGAGCATTATGTAAAAATAATTAAATAAATGTACACTAATTTAGCAGAGTATATGGTGCAAGGAGTAGTAAGTACTAATACATTTTAGTATAGGTATGCACAATTAATGCAGCACAGGAAAATCAACACATGGAAGGCAGAAGTGCTTTTGTGATGCTGTTAAATGCAGTTTAAAATTAAGAACAGTTATCAACTGTACAAGCCATTAAGTTGTCTTCAGCTGTCATTTTCATGGATTGTGCACAATTATTTTTACAGTTCTATTTAAAAAATGTCGTAGGCACTGAGAAACAATTATTTATGTGAAAAAAATTGAAATGCAAGGGAGTGAGTGGCATGAGAAAGTAACCTAGGCAACCTCTAGGGACTAGTATAGAAAAGTACTCAGAATTGCAAGTATTGCAGTTCTTTGAAATGTTAATAAAAGTACCATGGAGTTTTCTTCCACTTCCTGCTGCTAACAGATTTAACTGTTAGGTTGTAACTTTTTGAGCCAAGATCACCCAAACCTGTTTTCATTAGTCACTCTAATGGAGTTGGAAGAGAGTAAATGCCTGTTCTTTTCTGATAATCTGTAAGGGCCCACTAAGATATAACATTTTAATTTTTTAAGACTAGATTAGAACACATGGAATGCAAAGTGCATTTCCAAAGGTTTTGTGCTGTAATAGTTGTATTTAAAATAGGGAGGGGCCAGTAACAGAAGTGATATCATACCTGATGTGGTGACATTTAGTAGGACAAGGTACAGAGCATAGTTCACAACGTCCCTGATTTTTTTTTTTTTTTTTTGCCTCTCCCTCCTTAAATATTTATTTTCAGGTAAATCGCTGAGGATTGCAGTTACTCTGTTATGCCGTACATTAGAATTTTATACACACTGTTGAGAAATGCATGTTAATGCAAATTCTGTTCTATTGACTTTTTTAAGTAGTAATTAAAAAATTTCCCCGATTCTGGGTCTTTATCCCCCGTATTTTTCAGTTTGTCCAGAATTCTTTAACAAAATTGAGAAGTATTGCAGGGGCCTGCTCCATTGTTATGCCAAGATGTAGCTCATCCTGAACAGGCAAAATATGTAATTTTTAGTGTTCCGGATGAGCTACATCTTGGCACCTGTCAATGGAAATCCTATTACTTGAACATTGTCCTTATGTAGTGCTGTGCTCACCTTGCTGATTCATGTTTTACACATGCATGTATGCATTTCGGACAGTGAGGAAAGTGGGCATGGAGAAGTAGCTGGTAAAGAGGGTTAAAATAGAATGCAGATTTTTCTTCAGCTATGTAATGGAAATAGAGGGCTGAAAGGGAAGACGTAAGTTAAAAGATGAGTATTGAAACAGTAAGAGAGTGTCAGACCAGACCTGAGTTATAAATACATTTTTTAGTTCATTGATTCCAATGGGAAAGGGCATGGAGTTAAATTGGACCTGGCAGAGAGAGGGAGAAAAATAGACATAAATGCAGTAGAGGAAGAACTGCTAGCTCATATATAAAATAAGGTACAGAGTCCAGGTAGGATACCCCTCCAAGGCACTCAGGGGACCACTATGCTGGTGGAACTTGTCATAGGCACATTCAACAAAATTCCTAAAAGATGGAGTACTTCCAATGACCTGAAAATGTGCCAGTATAGCCCAAGAGCTTGCCATAGTATCCTTCACTGGTTAGCCTAACCTTGAAACTAGAAATGATCGTGGAGAAATGGTTTGAGGGCAAAGCTCATAATATTCTTGGTTGTTGTTGTTGTTGTATTTTTCGGCTTTTCCCGGTTAGGGGTCGCCACAGCAGAACTCCAGTCCGCTAATGATTGGCAGTAGATTTTTACGTACCGACTTGCCAGGCCTGACGCACAACCTTCAACGAAGGTACACCCATTCACGCATGTCTCCACACAGAAGACACTTTAACTGAGAATCGAACAGGACAACTTCTTACTGTGAGGTGACAACGCTACCGCTGCACCACCACCGCAGCTATGTTCTTGAAGAATGGTATCCTTTAAAATTAGTAAGCCCAATTTTTAACTGGGGAAGTGAATGGGGATCATCCTTTTAATGCAGTATGTGTGTGCTTCAACAAAACGTTTGACTTCATATCCTTATAGGAGACTTCTGAGTAGACTGGGGGGGGGGGGTCACAGCTAAGCTAGTAGGTGAGAAACTGGATGGAGAAATTGTTGAGTCGATCGTGAAAGGACAGACACAAGTAGAAAACACAGTGACTGGTCATGGTTCTTGCATTATTCAGTGTGTATGTGTGCGATATAACCTTGAGAATGGAGTAGAATAGGATAAACCACTTTGAGGATGCCCCCAAAATGAGGTTGTCAGTGGGACATTGAGGAGAAATTTTACAAAAGGGATTGAAGATGCCTAGCAGCATGGACAGAGAGATGGCAGCTAAAATTTAACATGATGCATGCAATATACTCCATATGAGGAAGTAAAATGTATGAATAGCATACAAACCTGGGATGGCCCAATTCCAGAACATAGGAAAAGGATCTGATGATTATTGCAATTGCAGCAGCGGACCACCATGGGCAGTGTGAGTGGGCAACAACAAAGGCTAGCAAAATGTTAATATGTACTGCCCAAATTATACTTTCAAAGAAAATGTTAGCTTCTCCCCATAGACAAAACACCATTTGTACTTCTAGTGGAGCAGTGACCCAAGTTTTTCACAATATTATTACGTTGCCATTAAAGACATGGGTACATATCCTTTAGTAGTAAAAAAATTTCATTTACATGCATTGTACATTACATATGTTTTCTTTTTTGTTAACAATTTTCAATTTTCATTCACTCCAACATTACATAAATTGCTCAATTCATGCCTTCCTTTAAACCTCTTCCTACTCCTGAACAGTATTTGTGTATTGTTCCCACAAATTCCATTTATTTTTATGTAATTTACATCTTCCCTTTTCCAAAACTCCTACATAGAATTTTTACCTATTTTACAATAGTCAGTACTTCTGTTATAGTTGATTTAGATTTTGATTTCCATTTTGTAATAATTGTTTGTTTGCAGTCAATAGCAATTAAGCTGTGTCTAGGCAATTCAGATCCTGTGTCCCAGCTCAAAATAATATTTTTTTTAGTTACGGCCATTTGCTCCCTCAACATTTCTGACGATATACTTTTTAAAGGATTTTTTAAATCTGCTAACCTGTTACATTCCCAAACAACATGTTCCCAGTTGCCTCTCTGTCCTCCCTATTGTACCTCAAGCATTTGCTGTCTGCCTGTGTGTAAAGTCTGCTTGGGGTATTAAAAAAAAAAAAAAAAAAAACATGCAAACACTTCCAAGATTTGTAAGCCTTCTTAACTTTGTTTCACAGTTAGGATCCTTGCAGACATCCTCACAATGTTTCTTTGTATATTGCCTTTCCAGTCTCTTCCCAATCTTTTCTAATTTTCTCTGGGTGTTACAGTTGTACAGTGTTTTATATGCCTTACTAATTATCCCTTTTAATTGAATTTTCAGTTTATATATTTTATTAAAAACTGTACCAGAGCTGGTCTCTCATTTAGCACTCCTCCATCCCTTTCTCTTTGCTGTCACTCCCTGGTACAGTCATACCATATGGTCATACTATAGATAATTTGAGGGGACCCATGCATGGGATAACCTGCAAGCCATCCAATCTGTTATCAGAGGTTCTTAGGTTTTTACTGGGCTAACGACCACAAGGCCCTTTTTAAGCCTTGCCATGCATCCCAAATCTCTTGACAAGTTCTGATACCCTTGATAAGTGTAAGCATGTGCCTGGGAGATGAACCCTTTACAGTTTACATGTGTCCATTAGAAACATAGGTGCCAAACCAGGGATGAATTTCTGGTTTCCCATCCAATTGTCCAAGTTGCACTTGAACTGGCATAAGGAGAAACTCTGCTCCCCATGGATGAGGACCCTGTTCCATAGACTGGGTAGTCTCTGGGATACATACCTATCTCTCCAGCAGGCCCTATTTATATCACAGGCAAGGTTTAAGTCTTTAAAACTTCACCAGAATTATCTGTTTTGTAGATATGCAGGAGGTCCATCAAAGTGGTGTCTGACAATGCCCTGTATGCCAGGCATAGATCTCCCTTCAAAAGCTTGTAGGAGACTGACTATAGGGATAGAACCTTGAGGCAGTCTGCATAGGGCATTTTAGTTATGGCCTGTATTTTTTTAGTGAGGAACTTCTGTGGATGTTCCAACTGTTGGATATGCCTGGTTAGGTACATACCAAAGGGGGCGTTGTACTTATTGATAGGTCTGATGAATGCCGAATACAGTGGAACAATGACGTTGTTGGACTTGGATGCATACCTTTGTTTATAAGTTGCGCATCACATTACCCTTCCCTGTCTTATTTGCTCCCAATACCTTGGTTCTTTTGTCATTTTTCCAGTAAATTCTAGCCTCCTCTTGCTTATTAGCTATACCTGTACTTGCAGTCATCCCTATTAGCAAAATCTCTCTTCTCCATTCTTGTGTTGGCTTAGTTCTTAGAATATTTTCTGTTATTTTATGAATATAATAAATATACATTTGTATATAACTATATGAATATAATATTATGTATGGTTGATGTTCTTCTTAAGGATCTGCTTCCAAACCTTACCCTCTTTTTATTTCATGAACTCCCTCCACTCCGTAATAATCTCTTTCTATAGGTTCATAGTTAAGTAATAGGCTAGCTGCTCTTGCACGCCATTTCAAGCCTAGTTACTTTCCCTTTTTGTAACTTTCTAACCTATTCCATTTGGTTAGAGAGTGACCTTACTCGTCCCACGGTTGATAATTATATATTACCCCTAATGAGTAACTGCGATCATACCATAAGATAATTTGAGGGGACCCATGCAGGGGATAAAGCATTTAGGAGCAGCTCCTGTCATTTAGTAGTACAGGGGGTAGTCTGGGGTAAATTTTCAGTTTCCCATCCCTAGTTCCAAGTTGTGCTTGAATATGGAGAGGGATGAGCTTTGTTTTATGTGGATGGTGAGTCTGTTCCAGAGCAGCAGTGAAATATACCTGCCTTTCCAAACCTGATGATAATGCAGAAGAGGTTTAGATCTGTATTTATTTCTGATGCCATTTGACTTACTGATGTGCAGTAAGCCCATCAGTACTGGGTTGGAGGATGCCTTGTGTGCCCGACACAAGTCACCTCTTAACAGATTCCCCTTTGATTTATAACCACCTTCTTTCTGCTTGTTTTATGTATATGGGCCTTAACCCTGTAGTTATAAAATATTCATTCTTCTTTCAGCTTTGTCCCGGTTAGGGGTCGCCACAGCAGGTCACCTGTCCGCTCATGATTGGCAGTGGAGTTTTATGGTGTTGAGTTGCCAGCCCGACGCCCAGCCTTTCACAGAAGGCACACACACTCATGCCTAGGGCCAATTTAGAGTGTCCAATCCACCTACAGCATGTCTTTGGGATATGGGAGGAAACCAGAGCACCCGGAGGAAACTCGTGCGACCACAGGGAGGGCATGCAGACTCCACACAGAAGGCACCCTAGCTAGGGATCAAACCAGAAAACTCTTGCTGTGAGGTGGCAACACTAACCGCTGCACCACCGCAGCCGCCCAGTTCTAAAATATTCATTAATATCAGGTAATCTTAAACCATCTTTTCCTTTTGGGAGGATCAGCTTATCCCACTAAACTCTTGTCCTCTTTCTCCCCCAAGTAAAACCTTTCAACTCTTGGGTTCATAGGTACTTACAAGGCTATAGATCCATGAGGATCCTTAGAAGCCTAGCCATACTTTCTCAAGAAGTTTTTAGCTCTTGTAATTTAAGTATACAATAAGCCAGGAGCCTTGTATTTTAAGTACAAATATCCCAGAACATTTGTTATCCCTAGCTGAAAGGGACCAGGATACCAAACCATGGGGTGAGCTTGCAATTTCCTATCCATTCATCCAGATTACTCTTGGATAGATTATTAATTATCATTCACAGCTTCTCCTGTTGATTAAAAAATAAAAAATATACCTGACTTGTGTATGGAAGTAAAGCTACTAAAAACATTTTCACTGTTAGTATCTTACTAGCTACATCCATAATCAAGAGCTTCCATTTTTTCAGTTCACTGTGCCAAGTTTGGAGGTAAGACGTTGAAGAGAAATGTTGGATTTGGGTACTTTATCTGGACTGTGACAGAGTCCTTTTAAACAAACAAGCCTACCATCAGTGACCTTTACTTGGAAGAACAAGTCCTTCTAATACTCGTGAAGTAATGTAACTAACCCCCAGATTATAAAACCTCTGAATAAGTTAAACCATTTGTCAATGGAAGTTCATTGCTTAAACTGGCTTGTCGGATAAAGGCTCAGTGAAAGACATCTCATCAGACCAAACCGATATTGAAAGGTTTCTAGGATGGTAAGGGGTTTAGAAGGGGATTCATATGAGGTGAGACTGACTGATCTATGATTATACTCCATGGAAACCAGTAGGGAGGAGGGGGACTGCTTGCACAAGATACAAGGAACTCTTAGGGAAATAAGAATAAAGCATGAAGGAAAGTGACATAACCACCATTGGAAAGGATTTAATTATAACCTATACTTGAGAAAAGACTGCTTTAGGAGTGCTGGGAAGCTGGAATGAGGACCTAAATTGGGCAATACAGACTGAAAAGAGGCTTTCAAGAAAATATGGGCAACAAAGAGGACTTGAACCTGTGGAGTGTTAGTTAATGACCAGACTAATTCGGTACATTGAACAGTCTTCTGCTAGCTGAATGTATACAGGAGTATTTTTATGTACACTGTGTTTGCTTAAGCCTGTGCAGTTGTTATAAAACATGGTTTCATGCTGTTGTAGTAAATCTCTATAGTTAGCTGAAATTACATTCTTGAACATCAGGAAATATTACAGTTATTCCCCACCTCTTTTTGACTACTGTTATAATTACTGTTTCTTTAGGGTAGGAAAACAGACATCAAAAGTCAAGTAGATAATATTTATTATATTAGATGCTTTAAGTTATGGTTTACAGACTATAGTTAGTCTACACTGTAACCCGAGTATAAGAAATTTCATTCTTCTTGCACAACATTACTTGGGCCACCTCACCAGTGGCATCATGTTGTGCTTAATGTGTACAGGAACTGTGCACGGATACTGGCGTTTATAGCTGTGCTTGTATTTCCACGTTCATATGTTATTTCTTGTGTAATCAGTAAGTCTGCAATGTCTTACATGCATTTAATGTGCACTTCATTGAGGCTGGCTGCACAGGTCTTCACAGAGGACTTTGCTTAGTATGGGCTAACTTGACTAATGAAGAAGAATAATAAGCTTAATTAAGTCAAAGGCAGTTAATCATACACTCTTCATTATAGAGGATTAAAAAGTCATCTGTCCCCTTGCTGAATCCTTGACTTTCCTTCACATTAAGTTAAAAAAGAGTATCTTGAAAGCATAAGCTCTGAAATCAAGTTAAAGATTAAGTGAACATTTGCAGCCAAGTTCTGTAACATTTGCTGCTTCCATTTACATCATGGGCCCAGAAACAGTTTTTTTATCTTAAATGAATTTTTTAGGGTCTCACAAGATAGAGGTGTGGATGGAAAGAATTCAAAATGTTGTCTGGGGTTGTAGGCATGCATCTTAACCACTGCCGTTCGTGTACTTGTGTGACAGAGGGTGTCCATTCTAGCTGCATAGTGAAAAATGTGTTTATGGTGGCACTGAGCATGCTGTTGGGGTGCTGCTGTCTTTAGGATTTGGTATACTTTGAATGACATTTGAACCAGTGGATGTCCCTCCATGTCATTGTTGCAGTATTCTTTACTAAAGGGATCTCCTGCCAAGGATCTTCCAATGTCTGGCCAGTATACCAAAGCCTTTAATACCTAAAGGCGTTGTACGTCACAAGTACACATCCTGCGTAAGGCATAGGGCATAATGGTGCCATACAGGCACACAAACTCCGAATTTCTTTGCTGCCAGTCTGAACGCCGTCTTGAAAGTCTGAACGCCTTTCTGCTGTGCTGGATATTAAGCCATGTTTTAGACAAGTACTCCCTTGGGTTTCTTCTTGTATTTATTTTTCATTAAGTGCTGTTGGGTTCATGTCCTCCATAAAGGGAAAATGTCAGTGTGGGAGGCAGATTTCTCAAAGACCATCACAACCAGTGTCTTTTCTGTTTGGGTGCTTCCCATTACCATACACAGTGTTCTTTCTGACCATCTTTTGTCCCAAAGACCCTTCATAGTCATCTGTCCTCTTTATCTATTTACCTTGAAAACCAACATCTTAAGCTATTGGCTCAGTGTGGTATGGTGGAGTATTCCCATTATGAGGGTCAGCCATTGGCCAAGAAGAAGACCAAAAAGCTTAGGTCTGATATGGGTGCTTTCAGCCTCGCACTGCCATCCCTCTATCAAGGCTGGTGAAAGCCCAGAGAATCGTCTAGTTGTTGCTTTGGATTCCTCTGCCATGCCCCTGTCAGAGGCTGGCATGAGTCAGACTTCCTGCATATCCACTGAGACTTTTCAAACATCTGCTCCAGACTTTGAGGGGGAACCTTGGCTGAGTATATCTGAGGCACCAAGGGGGATTCCACAGATCTTAGTTAGGGAGGAGATTCCTACTTTTCTTATTGAGTGTTGCCGAGGGTCTGACCCTCCAAGGGTGTTTTGTGCGGATGCCTGCAGGAAAAGAAACAGAAAATCAAGCAGATTTCTCCTGTAGTTAAGGATCTTCAGTGTGAATAGCAGGATTTTACTCTGGGTTGTTTAATGCTTTAATGTCTTTAAGACCTCCTCAAGCAGCGTCTGTGCCTGCCCCTCCCTGGTCTTCCTCAGATGAAGATCTGGATTCTGGGAAGAGTCCCTGGCTTACTCTTTTCAGATCCCTTCCCTCTTGGTCTGTGGTTCAGAGGAAGTGGATTCTATTAGTTGCGATTCCCCTTTGGAGGAACTCTCCTTTGGGGACACTGTTATCTGTATGATGGAAGTTATTGCTGTCAGGTCTCTGATATTCAAAAAGGGTACTATGAGCTTCTCCTGGTGGAGTCTGCTAAGCCTTCTGCTATTCCCCCTGTTCTGGCTGCCCTTGGATACCTTTTCAGCAGCTTCTGTTGCCCCTTCTCCCAAGAAACCTGATAGATTTTTACAAGGTGCCTGATGAAAGTAAATTTCTTTATAAATGCCCTTCTGCCAAGACTTTTAACAAGTCCTCCAAGTTGCTGCCCTCTACAAATCTGCTCCCTTCAGATAATGATAGTAGGACCATGGAGAGGCTGGACAAAATGTTTTGTACTGCTCCCACTTTCTTTTTGAGCCATCAACTACCAGACTTGTATGACCAGGTATGTATTGGCCCTCTTTTCTCAGGCTTCCAAAGTGGTTTCTGACCTTCCAGATTCTGAGGAGAAGGCTTCTACCCATTCCCTGTTAAGCTCTACCTCTCAAGTTGCCTCCGTCTTTATTAAATGCAGCTAGGATGCAGCTGATGTCTCCTCCAGGGCTGCTGCTTTTGGTTCTGTTTATAAGGAGCTATTGTTGGCTTCGTCTTTAGGCTTTGCCTGATGATATTAAAATCAAACTATTGGATGCTCCTTTGGATAATAAAAATCTTTTTGGTACTGCTGCTGCTGAACTTTTCAAGTCCATCCAGGATAAGAGTAAAGCCTTGCATGAGTTTAAACATACTTTTGTTTCTCCTGTTACTAAATTTCAGAGGAATTACCCTTCCAAATTGGCCTTTGTTTGCAGACAGTTTTGCCCACCACTCAGTGGAAAAAAAGGGTTCTAGACATGTGACTCCTGCTAAGAATACTGAAACCCCTACTTCCACGACACCTGCTTTTCAGGATAAACTGGGTTCAATTTAGCAATTTTCTTCCCTTTTTCCTCTGTCTTTCCCTTTCAAATTGTTTAAAGATCACAACAGACTCTTTGAGTTCTGTCTGTTTATTTCATGGTTTGGAAATCTCTTCCTCCCTTTTTGGGCAACCCTCAACCTCCTTGGGAACAACTTCCTCTTTTCCTAGAGGTGCTTCATTCTTTTTTGGTCCAGGGCACCATACAAGTTGTGCCTCCTGCCCAGGAAGAGAGGGTTTTTTATTCCACATTGTTTTTGGTTCCCAGAAAACAGGGCACGTGGAGATCAATTCTGGACTCTTCCCAGCTCAAGGTTCCTTCCTTTCGAATGTTGTCTCTTCAGACACCCCCCCCCCCCCTTCTACTGTAGGCCTTTCTGGGCTGTCTGGATCTTAAGGATGCCTACCTTCATATCCTCATCCATCCCCTTTTCAGGAAATGTTTGTTTCTCGTGTTTCTTCCTTGCATTTTCAGTTTTCTGCTTTGCCCTTTGGCCTTTGTACTGCCCCATGGGTATTCACCAAATGCCTCACTCCTGTCATTGCTTTTTGCAGGATGAGAGGAGTTCAGATTTTTCACTATCTGGACAATCTGCTCATTCAAGCTTCTTCCGCCGAAGCTCAGTTTCAGGATCTCCAGTTTACTATTTCCCTGTTGCAGAGTCTGTGGTTCACCATAAACTTCCAGAAATCAGCTCAGATGCCTTCTCAGGATCCTGTTTTCCTTGGTTGCAGACTTTAGACCATCCCCATGCTGGCATCTCTGCCTGTTTCTAAGGCCCTGTCTCTTTTTTTTAGCCTTTTTTCCTGTCCCTCCTCTGGCTTCAGTCATGACCAAGGATTTTCTCAGGGTCCTCAGGTTCACAGCTTCCATCATTCCCATGCTCCCTGTGGCCAAGCTCCATATGAGAAAGTTACAGTGTTATTTCAAGTCAGTGTGGTTCCAACATTGCCACCCTCTGGAATTCCCAGTCCCTTTCTTTCCTTGTCTCAAGCTCAAGCTTCAGTGGTGGATTCCTTGTCTCAAGCTCAAGCTCAAGCTTCAGTGGTGGATTCATCAACTTTCTCTCAACCTGGTGCTTCCTGTCCAGGCTGCAATCCCAATTTAAATCTCTTTACAGATGCTTCAGACAGGTGTTTGGCCTCTTCAGCCTTGATAAGGGTCAGGGTCTCTGGTCTCGTCATCAGAGGTCTGACCACAGCACTATAAAGGAAGTGAGAGCTCTGCTTCTAACTGTTCAGGCATTTCATTCTCTGTCTCATCCAGGCCCCTCATAATTTTCACAGACAACACCACAGTAAGGGGGTACAGGGTCCTATCTGCTTTGCAGACTAGCTCTTCAGGTTTGGGATCTAGCTGTCCCAGTATCAAGTGACTCTTCAGGCTGTTTACGTTCCCTTGGAACACAACCTAGTGACAGTCTCTTTTTGAGCAAGTCCAGCACACAGACTCGTGGCCATCTGTGGGGTATTCCTCGGGTAGATCTTTTTGCTTCCCATCTGAGCAAACAACTTCCTTCTATTCTGTTCCAGAGTCCCAAGTCCTCTGGCTTGGAAAGTGGATGCCTTGTCTTTTCCTTGAAAGGGGATTTTTCTTGACTTCCATCCCTTTCCTCTGTTATCAAGAGTCTTGCACAAGATGAAGCATTACTATCCCAAAATCTTGCTAGTGACATCCTTTGGCCCAGACAGCATTGATTTCCCCCTTCTTTCTCACTTGGCCAAGGGGCAATCCCGAAAAGTTACCTCACCTGTGGGTGATAGGGTTTTGATCCCTTTTAGGCATCTCTTTTCTGAGGACATGCTTCAGGTCCTGCAGGAGGCCAGGAAACCCAGTACCAGGATTCATGTCCAAATGAAAGCGATTTTCTGTCTGGTGCATGCCTCTCTTGCCATCAGGATCCCCCATCTATGGAGGTTCCTCTGGTTCTGTCTTATTTATGTGATCTGCTCCATGGTGGGTTAGCATATTCTTCAGTGAAAGCTTACCTGCCAGCAGTTTCTCTTTGTCTGCATTTGACTCCTCCACTGGCCTGTAGATTTGAGGTCAAGCAATTTCTTAAAGGCATCCTTCATATCAGGCCTCTCAGGAAGCCAATTCTGCCTTTCTGAGACCTCAGTTTTGTACTTGAAAAATTGGCTCTTGTTCCTTTTGAGCCCGTTTCTTCAGTTTCCTTGCAACATTGTACTTGGAAAACTGTTTTTCTTTGGGTCCTTGCTTCAGCTGAGTGAGTGTCTGAACCTTTGGCTCTCATGGCTGTTCCTTTCTTAGTTTTTCATAGAGAAAGGGTGTCTGTTTGTTATAATCCTTTCTTTATGCCCAAGGTGGTCAATGAGCTGTCCCTTAATCAGTCTTCATTCCTTTTTTCTTTTTGTGCAGTCTGCCAGTGAGAAGGTTCTTCACACCTTAGATTTGCATAGACAGCTCAATTATTATTTGGATAAAACTAAAGTTATTCGCAAATCTGAGCAGCTTTTTGTTTTGTTTCATCTCAGGTCTTTGGGTTAGGCAGTTTCTAAGCAAACCATCTCTTTTTTTTGGATTTCTGAGTTTCTTCTCATTATTCTTTTCATGGAAAATGTCTTTCTTAGTCAGTAATGGCACAGTCTACTAGGGCACTCGCCGCCTCTGGTGCTTTTTTTCAAGGGTCTGGATACCATTTCCAACCAGGAGGATGCTACTTGGTACTCTGTTCATACTTTCAGTAAGGCATTACAAGTTTGATGTTATTTCCAGGGCCAGAGCAGGCTTTGCCAGGACTGTCTTGTGTGGGTTCATAGAGGGCTATTCTGTGCCGTCCTCCTTCCAGGTTTCCTCTTGAGTTCTTGTACTTTCCCTTTGGTAAAGAATACTGCAACAGTGATATAGAAGGACTTGGTACGGTTGTGTAATGTCTTATGATAATAATAGATGTCTTTCTCTTCACTGTTTCAGTATTTGCTCCCTCCTTCCTGCTCTGTCTCTGCTGGTGCATATTCTTTCTTGCCCTTTTGGCTGAGGGGACTGTTCTCCTTTTTTTTTCTCCTTCTGAATGTACATTTTCCATGATATCCTTCAAGGATGCATCTGCAGTCCTTACAAATGGGTTGTCCTGTCGTCAGGCAGCCCTTCGGTCGGCCGGATTCCAAAGTCTGGGTCTGGCTTCGGCTGGTGTCGCACTTCACCCGACGTCATTGCGGCAGTTATTCGGGTATAAAGGCATCAGCCGACGCCATTTTCCTCAGTCTTTCTTGCCGCCCGAAGCAGAAGCTGTTCGCAAGTGCCGGTCGGTCAGATCCAGAGATTACTACTACCGAATACCTCTTCGAAGACTTCTATAAAACTAAGTACCCCGTTGGGGACTCTTTCTTGCCTCAGCCCATGTCAGAGAAAGTTAATAACTGTTTATCTTGTGGGAAACAAATACCTCATAAAGATTTCCAATCCTATTGCATACATTGTTTAGGCCCAGACCACGACGTAGCAGCTTGTCTAGCCTGTGCTTCTTTTAACCGGCGGACGCTTAGACATCGCTCGGACTTTGCTGAACAGATTTTCGGCTCCGATTTTGCCTACATTATGCTGTCGGATCCTCCGACTACGCAAATAACTAAAAAACGCAAGAAAAGGACCGACACGCGTCCGCGGTTTCGGCTGAAACAGCGGTTAAGCAATCCACGAGTGTCTCTGTTTCGGCCGAAACCGAGCAAGCAGTTCTTTCTTCAGCTGATAACTTGCCTTCTACCGAGGCCTCTTCTATTCTGGTAGAAACGGCTTCTGAAATCCAGCCTTCTGTTGCGATTTCACAGGATTTATCAGACACCATTCCACTAGATATTTCTACTCCTGCACGTGGAGCTGCTAGGCCTCCTCCAGCTATGTCTATTAAGGCCTTTGCCAGGGCTAAAGCACCCAAACTTCAAACCTGTGCCTGCCAAGGCCCCTCTCACAGGCCCAGCACCAGCTCCCATATGCTTTCTTTGGCACAGGATCTCATCACTTTAATCCGTGGATCCCAGCCTCATCCAGACAGGGCCTCTCTCCCTCCTCCAGAAAAGAGGCCAAGAGCAGAGCCCCCTGAGCCAGTAGCCACAGATGATTCTTCTGATGATTCAGAACATTCAGATCCTCCTGAGGCTTCTTATTCTCCTTACGAAGACTCCGATGCTGAGGATTCCATCCCTTCAGCCTCTCCTCCTGAGGAATTTTCCTTTGGGGAAACCTTGCATGCTATGAGGGAACATTTTCAGTGGCAGGGCCAAGATTTCTCAGACTCAAGAAAAAGACTTAGGACCTTTCTGCACTTACCACAGCATAGGCCTTTAGCTGTTCCTCCAGTTCTATCTGTTGTTGATGATGCATTTAATGATGCTTGCACTACTCCTGATACTTTACCTCCGGCTCCTGCTAAACCAGATAGGTACTACAGGGTCCCGGACACTCATCACCACTTATATAAGGCCCCTTTTGCAGATCCAGAGACTATTTCCCAGGGCCCTAAAGCTGTAGCAGCTACTTCTTCTAAAAACCCCCTCCCCTCTGAAAGGGAATCCAGGTCCTTAGAGAGATGGGGTAAAAAAGTTTACACCTCTGCTACTTTGTCAGCTAGAGCTTTGAACTGCCAATTTCATATGATTCAATATCAAGAGTTTATGCTTGACCAGTTGACTAAAAAGCTGTCCTCTGAAGAATCTTTAGATAAAAAGTATGTTCAAGAAATGTTACATAACATACAGCAGGTTAGTAACCATTCTTTAAAATGTGGCTATGATGCACTGGAGGCTTCCTTTAGATCAGCTATGACTGGCACAGTTATCAGGAGGCATGCATGGTTGAAAGAACAGTCATTACCAGACCATGTCAAATCTAAGCTTTTGGATGCACCTATGGACAAGGTCAATTTATTTGGTGCCCCCGCACAGCAGGTTCTGAAAAAGATGGAAGAGAAAGCAAAATCTGTGCAAACAGTAAAAGATTTCTTACAAGTTCAACCTCCAAGGTTTAGCAGGAATTGGCCCTCCAAGAATTGGTCCTTTCCGGAGTCCTCTAAGACACAAAGAGGCAGGAATAGGCGCTCTAGAGGCAGAAACCAATCCAGAGGTACCTACAGGGGTCGCCAGTGGCAGGGTAACAACCAACGAGGCACGGATACAGCCACCACCACTACAACAACTCAATCACAGTGACTTGGCGGTGGCACCGCCTACCAGGGAACAACTAGAAGCACCCCTAGGCGGAAAGCTAACCTTATTTTCAAGCAACTGGCACTGCATTACAAGAGAAAAATTGATTTTGCAAACTATAGACCAAGGTTACAGGTTCCATTTCCATACTCTACCAGGAAAGAGAGGAATGCCAAACCTACCACCTACTCAAAGGGCAGAAGCTCTAAAACAAGTATCTCAATTATTAAGAATGAGAGCTGTGGAAAAGGTACCATCTATGGAGCAAGGGAAGGGATTTTACTCCAGGCTCTTCCTGGTACCAAGAAAAGAAAACAAATGGAGGCCTATTCTAGATCTGTCCGCTCTAAACACATTCCTCATTGTTCCAAAATTCAAAATGCTGACTCTACAGCAGCTTCTTCCCATGCTGGGCAAGGAGTCTTGGCTGGTAACTCTAGATCTCAAGGAGGCATACCTGCACGTCCCCATAAGACCAATTTGCAGAAGATACCTCAGATTTCTTGCAGGATCAGAGCATTATCAATTCTCAGCATTGCCCTTTGGCTTATCTACTGCGCCCAGAGTGTTCACGAAATGCCTGGCATCAGTAATCGCTCATTGCAGACTTCAGGGAATTCAAATCTATCCCTACCTGGACGACTGCCTGATGCAAGCGGACAACAAAAACAAATTAACAGAAGACTTGCAAAGAGTCATCTACCTGCTACAAGCCCTGGGATACACAGTCAATACAAAAAAGTCAAGGCTGATTCCATCCCAACTAATAACCTTTCTGGGTGCAGAACTGGACACATCAAAACAAATGGCATTTCTAACTGCAGAAAAGAAAGAACAACTTCCTCTCTATTTTTTGGCATTAACAAAGTAGAGCCATCTAACTGCAAGAAAAGTGCTACAAGCTCTAGGCTTCATGGCATCCTGCATAATTCTGGTCCCTCATGCCAGGCTTCATATGAGAAAGCTACAGTGGTACCTAAAGAATTTGTGGTCTCAGCACAAGCACAGCCTGGAAACCAAAATTCCAATGATCCCATGCCTGAAGCAAGAGTTCTTATGGTGGGCTCAGGCCTGTCAATCAAACACAGGACTGCCCTTCAGCAAAAGTCATCCAAGACAAACTATCACAACAGATGCCTCAGACCTCGGTTGGGGGGCACACATGATGGACAAGTGCATTCAAGGCCTATGGACTCAAGACCAACTGCATCTGCACATAAATCTAAAAGAAATGATGCAGTAAAATTGGCAATCCAGGCATTCAGACCTCTTCTCCACAAAGGCCAGCTGTTGATAAGGACAGACAACACCACAGTTATGTGGTACATCAACAAACAGGGAGGCACACACTCATACCCCCTATGCCGGCTGGCACTAGACTTATGGGATGTGGCTCTGAGTTACAACCTTCAGTTACAGGCAATTTATGTACCAGGGAAGGAAAACATGCTAGCAGACATATTAAGCAGAACTACAACAGATGCCCACGAATGGATGCTGCATCCGGACATCTTCAAAGCCATCACAAGAAGATGGGGATTACCACAAATAGACTTGTTTGCATCCCCATACAATCACCAGTTGAAGAAATTCTGCACAAGGACTTACCACCCACTTGCTTGGAAGGTGGACTCCCTATCCTTCAGTTGGAAAAGCCTGACAGCATACGCATTCCCACCACTTCCTTTGATGCACAAGGTGCTTCTCAAGATCAAAGAGGAACGTCCGAGGATCATTCTGATAGCCCCAGACTGGCCAAGACAACATTGGTACCCACTGCTGAGGAGCATGTCCCGGGAACAAATATGGAAACTGCCCCTGATCCCACTACTGCTGACACAGAACAACTACAACATTCTGCATCCAAACCTAAAAACTCTGCAGCTAACTGCCTGGAACATTACATAACAGCAATTAACCCAAATTTATCCCAAAGGGTTAAGGACATAATCCTGGAGGCTCATAGACCTTCAACACGAAAGAATTATGCAGCAAAATGGAAAAGATATCTCATCTGGAGTGCTGCAAAGGGGCAAGATGTGACACTGGTGAACATAGCCAACATCCTGGAGTACTTGGCTGAGCTCTACCACACAGGCCTGTCCTATTCCTCCATCAAGATACATGCATCAGCTATTTCAGCACAATACAGCTTGGATCCTCCTGTCTTCTCGCATCCTCTGCTCAGACAGTTTCTGAGGGAATTAAAATGTAAAACCTCCCAGGAAACCTCCATTGCCAGCATGGGACTTGAACTTTGTGCTAGAAAAACTGACTCTACCTCCTTTCGAGCCAGCAGCTACAGCAGATTTGCAATACTTATCCTGGAAGACTGTCTTCCTGCTGGCAATAACTTCAGCAAGAAGGGTCTCTGAACTACAAGCATTAATGGCAGTACAACCCTTCCTGATCTTCCATCAAGATAGTGTCCATGAGAACAAATCCTACATTTATGCCTAAGGTGGTATCCAGAGTCTCTTTAAATCAGGCTATCCACCTTCCTACATTCTTCCCCAATCCACAGAACAGGGGAAAAGCTTTACATACCTTGGATGTACACAGGCAATTACGCTACTACCTGGACAGGACAAAAAACAATAGAAAAACTGACCAGCTTCTGGTAGCTTATGCAACAGGAAAGAAGGAAAACCAATTTCTAAACAGACAATCTCCAAATGGATAGGAAATTGCATTAGGCTTTGTTACTCCTACCATGGAAAGAAAACTCCAGAGAACATCAGGCCTCACTCCACAAGGGCCACAGCCACTACCACAGCTTTCTTACGAGGAGTGGCTACCAAGGACATTATAGAGGCTGCTACTTGGACCTCCGTGCATACATTTGCCAAACATTATAACTTACCTCTATACTCTAGATCCCGTGCTGGCTTTGCCACTGCTGTTTTGCAAGGGATCCTGACTACACCATAATCTATTCTCATTTCCTCCTCCCCTAGTTTAGCTATGGTATTCTACCCATTTGTAAGGACTGCAGATGCATCCTTGAAGGACATAGTACAGTTTTGTACCTACCATAAATGTAGATGTCCGAGAGGAATGCATCTGCAGTCAGGATTACCCACCCTCCTTACCCTCTGAGGTACTGCTAGGGTACTTACCAATCTTCAGCTAGCTTGGGGGGGATCTATTATGGTGTATTTGTTTGTATATATGTGCATACATGTTTATTGTGTGTGTTTGCTCTCTACTATTTGGAAACTTTGGCATTTATCCAAATTTAGCCTACCAAGAGGGCACCTGGCATCTGGGGCAAGAAACACTGAGGAAAATGGCGTCTGCTGATGCCTTTATACCCGAATAACTGCCGCAATGACGTCGGGTGAAGTGCAACACCAGCCGAAGCCAGACCCAGACTTTGGAATCCGGCCGACCGAAGGGCTGCCTGACGACAGGACAACCCATTTGTAAGGACTGCAGATGCATTCCTCTCGGACATCTACATTTATGGTAGGTACAAAACTGTACTTTCTTTTGGGCATTCTCTTCCATCTGGGGATTTTCCAGTTCTGAGTTTGTGCATCCATACATCACCTTGCCTTGCAAGGGGAGAGTGTATGTGTGACATACAGTACCTATAAGTGCTAAATGCTTTGGTATGCTGATCAGATGTTGGGCAGTCCTTGGCAGGAGATCCCTTTGGTAAAGAATAATTAACAGTAAAGAAAAGGACATCTACTGTTATGGTAAGATTTTACACAACTGTACTTTCTATAGCCATCAGTATTTTCTGTTAGTTAATTTGGACAAGGGCAACTCTATATCAAGTAGAGGTAGATTTTTCTTGATACCATGATCACATGTCACCTTTACTGCTGAATATTTGTGGGGACTTCGCAAAAGAAAGTTCTAAAATGATGCTGAGCAGCAACTGTATAATCTAGGGTATTCATGCATTGTTGAAATTGTAGATGAAAAAGTAATACTTCCTTGTATTGAAAATGAACCCGGGTTTGCCAAACACAATTTAGCCCGACAGGAAAGCTAGTAGGATTGGATGATGCGTAACAATTTTTTCCCCTATTTTCTGCATGGGGTTGGTGTATCATGTTAACTGTCGCCATCACTCTCTCTTGATTCAGTGCTACACTCCTGCCTTCTTTGACACTAATGCCTGACTTTCGCAGATATTCTCTTACATAATCCATCCATCTCTTTGCTGGATGTCCTTGTTTCCTCTTGCCTTCTTCCTGTCTCTCCAAAATCTTCAACCGATTGTCTTCTGCTTTTCTGCACGTGTGTCCTAACCACTGTAATATGTTCTACATGAGCTTTTCTGCAGTTGGAGTTACTTTGGATTGTGGTCATATGTCCTCATTTCTTCATCTGTCACACAGCGTGCATCCTACCACCCTTCTTAGGGACTTAATTTCTATCACCTCTAGCTTCCTCGTCTGCTGTGCCTTTGCTGCCCAGGTTCCAGTACCATACAGTTGTACTGCTTGCACCACTGTCTTGTACACCTTACTTTTCAGATACTTTGGCATTCTTCTATCGTAGACTACACCTGAGACCGCATGCCATTTGGCTGCAGCGCCTCTGATTCTAGCCTTGATCTCTTCATTCAGACTTTCCTTCCCTTTTGTGTTTCTCTCCAGTCAACTTCCAAGTCTTCAACCTGGTCTCTGTTGACCTTGGAGCCTTCTCTGATCACTGCTTGCAGCTGATTGTGGCAGCCAGTGGTTCATGCTATGGGCCGACTGTTTCACTGGGGATGACTTTGCAATCATTCATTCTACCCCATTGCCCTTTCCTTACTAGGAGAAGGTCTACCTGAGCTGCATGTTGGCCACTTTTATATGTGGTCTTGTGACTCTCTCTCTTTCTGAACCATTTGTTGGCTACTTCAAGCCATTTGCCAGACAAAAGTTGAGAATGACCTTTCCTTCTTTATTCGTGTTGCCCCACTTGTGGACCCAGGCAGTCCTCGTATCCTGTTCTGCATGTCCTGATACATGCGTTCAAGTCACTCCTTATCAATAACAATTCATGTTTTCCTGCTTTATCTAGTAGTTCCTGAAACTGCTGTCTGAATGCACCCTTTTCCTCACTATCAGAACCCTGCTGTGGGGCATAGGCTGAGATTATGAATTCTACCCTGTCATTGAAAAATTAGTTAACTATAGGCCACGGTGGTGCAGTGGTTAACTTTGTCACCTCACACCAAGAGGTTCTCCCGTTCGATTATCCGCTGAAGCGCCTTCTGTGTGGAGTCTGCATTTCCTCCCCGTGGTCGAGTGAAGTTAAAGACATGTAGGTAGGTGCGTGCGTGAATGGGCGTGCCTTCTTTGAAGGTTGGGCATCGGGCTGGCAACTCAACACCATAAAAATCCACTGCCAGTCATTAGCGGATGGGAGTTCTGCTGTGGTGACCCCTAACCGGGAAAAGCCGAAAGACTTTTTTTATTGAAAACTTAATACTGTAATGGATCCGAAGTCTTCTTAAGACACTAGGTCCTGCTGGCTGGATTCTGCTGAAATCTAAGTCTAGTTATCACAGTCTGTTGCTACAGAAACTTGCAGTGTGTACACTGATGCAGCACCAAAACTCTGAGCAGTAACCAATAAATCACTTTTTATAACAAACCACATGTACTACTGTTGCAGTTTTAGTTACACTGTACTATTTTACTTTTCAAATTGCATGGATGATATGAGAGATACAATACAAAAAAAATATCTCTAACAATGTTATCTACTGTAGTCTCTTTATAGTAGTTTTACATCCTGTTTTTTTTACATTCTTGCCAAGTCTGTAAGAGGCCACCTTTTTTGCTGACAGTGTGAAATGCATACTGATTCTGTAGGAAAACATGTCATTAAGCAAATTCCTTATTTTCCAAGCCACAGTTATTTTAGTATGGATGCTAATCATATTGCTAAACTCTATTTTTACATTTAAGCAAGCTTTATTTTATTCCTTATTTATTCTGCATGTCTGTAACAGAATTACTTTCAACCTTTTATTCACTGTTAAATACACTCTCAGTCATTATACTGGAGTTTGATTGCCATGAGTCTGTCACTAATTAATGTGATGTCCCTCACTGCCTTCTGAAGCTTCTCCCTTACCACAATTCCCACACCATTTCTAGCCTGCCGTCTTGAGTAGTAGACTCTAGATCTCAAGTCAAGTGGCTTTGCTGCACTGCCCTTCCATCTTGTCTCTTGGATAGATGTGATGTTATGGAGGATGCTGAACATTCTGTCATCCACTTCCAAGATGTGTCCTGACAGTGAACCTACATTATGTGTAGCAATTCTCAGTTCATCTGTAGCAGGTTGATTGGTTTTACATCCAGCTTTCAGTCATCAGAGTTATCCCAAATAACCCAGGCTTGGAAACTAGACACTGGCCAGCCAGTAGTAGCTTTTTGTCCCAGTGCTGCTGGGCTTTAATGGTCACACACTGGCCAATAGGGGCACATACATTCATCCCACTATTAACAGGGGTTCTCTGGTGTAGGCCAGAATAGGACGGGTCCTCAACCCTCTTATCACCAGTAACTGCCTATGCCCATTTTGGAGACATTACTCAACATGACCAAATCACCTAGAGCCATATTTTACACCACTGAGTGACTATGCCTGCTGTGGCGCGCAGTCTGATCCGTGTTCTCCTATTTTGAGGATACTGCACACCACAATAGATGCCCAAAGCGGTTGGTCTGTACAACTCCTCCCCCTATAAGCCACCATGTAGAGTCTGTGCTGCTACCCATGGTTCCATTTATTGGTGAGTTTGAGATGGAAACACTCAGCATTTTTTTTTCCCCTTTGGAGGTGGGAGGAACCCCACAGAGAAGCAGGGAGAACATGCAAACTCCAAACAGGCATTGGCTGAAGGTCAGGATCGAACATTTTTACTTTGTGCTTGGGAGAAGACCTTAACCATTTTGCAAACTGGTCAGACTGGTAAGAAAAGTCAGGTCCAGGCGTACTTTCCAGCTAAGTCACCAGTGGGGAAGAAAGAAAAGCTGAATAAGTGTTTAAAAAAAAACTAAATAACAAGATTATGATATTATGAGATGAACAAACGAGCTGAAAGAAGAGGATCTTTGAAAAGGAGTGGACATTGACATAGAGGGTGAATGGCAGAAAAAGATTAAAAAGATGAAATTTTCCAGTTGGTTAGAGAATTATGTTGCAAAGTGATCTGAAATGAAATAAAATGTTGCAGAAAAAGTTGTTGTCAACAAAGAAAAACTAAATGGTGCTCAGGCATATTGAGGTTGCATTTCTGCCATTCTTCTGATTGGAATTCTAAAAGTAAAATTTGCAAACACATAGGAAGAAGCAATTATGTTTTCACTTCTGCTTATGTATCTTTTGAGTTCTGCTAATATTTATTCTTTTTGCTGTCTGGATGGTGAATAAAAAAAAAAAAAAAGACACTGAGGTTGTGGTTTAACCTCTGCAAAATCTGTATTTGGAGTGACATGTCTAGAATGTGTTCAGCATGGCCTGCCTTTTCTTTTACCTAATACGTTATACCCCATATTCTACAGGAGCGAGGAAGGGCCCTGTGGAAATTCACTAATGGTGTTGAGGCACCCAAGGTTTGTTCAAAACCAAGAGAAAAGGGAAGCAGACAGCTTGTGTGTGTGTGTTGGGGGAGGGCAGAAGTAACTGTTGGAGGAAGGACTGTTATCAACTGCAGGAGAGAAAGTGAAGCATAAGTAAGTGATAAAGGAAGAAAGGTAAGTGAAAACCCACAGCCAAAGTAGATGTTGATGACTGGATTTGTGCGTTCTTAGAATGAATGCATATTGGACAAATAGTGATGTGACATTTTACATACAGTCTGGGAAAGGACTTGTCTTGAAAAGACAGTGGCAGTAAGGAGCTGTAAGTTGCAGTCAGAATTCTTTTTTGAAGTATGTGGAAGAGAAACCATCCATTACAGTGTGGGGAATATTTTGAGGAAAATGAAACTGGAGTGGTATATGTAGATAATTTAAAGGGGTTGAAACTGAAAAGAAAGAAATAAAAGATGATGGAATTCACATGGTGAGTGTCACAATAGATTACACCTTTAGAAGAAACAAAATTAAGGAGATATTCTGTTGGTGAAATGTAGGTTGGAAGAACGAGTAGTAAAATGGAAAACTAATATTATACAACGACCGCCATTAATATTCCAAAACGTGCACGCTGATTGGTCAGTGTGCACGTTGTAAAGCAGACTTATACTAATGGAAAAAGGTCCGGTCGCCCAGATTTTTTCCATTAGTACAAGTCTTTTTTTACAGCAACGGAGAACGCAAGATCTCTGTTGCTTTTTAGACACTGTCTCGCTATGTTAAACTCCTTTTAGCATACCGAGACACTTTGTAAAAAGCAACAGAGATCTTGCTTTCTCTGTTGCTTCCACCCACAGCTCTGATGTACTGCGTAAGCATGCGCATGCAGTACATCAGAACCGCCGCCGCGAGAATACCAGACAGCTGCGAAGGGCAGCAGAGGCATTATACAATGCCATTATTTAAGAAAAGTAAGTATTTTTTCTTAAATAATGTCATTATAGCAATAACCCACTTCTGGGTGTGGGTAATGTTGGATTTACCCACAGTTGTCTTTGTTTGGCCACTCGGGCTTCGCCCTTGTGACCAAACCACACAAACTGTGGGTAAATCCAGCATTACCCACACCCAGGCGTGGGTTATTGCTATAGGAGACGAAAGGTCGGTGTTGTGTATTGCAGACCGAAGTATTTGAAATAATAAAAAGGCAATGTATTTAGCCAAATAAGGCAAATCAAGCTTTTTGAGGAGAAGCCTTTTGTAGTGTTATAACAGTGGTATCAGAAGGGAAAATTGAAGCCTTATGTTAGGAGAGAGTTTAAAGGGACACTGTAACCAGGGACATGGATAGACTTGCAGAAAGGGAAAAGTATAACTGCACGACAAGAAAAGTAATTTTTGTAGGTATATCTGTAAATATTGAAATAAAAAAAAAAACTAATTTCCTCTAATGGAGCTCTGGAAATTTGCAGTGTAATGTCCAGTGGACAGAGCCTAAGCTTTTTGATAAAATCAGATGATGTCCTCACATTCCAAACAAATTAAAGAAGTTTTAAATGTGAAACTCTTCAGCTCAACCTGTTTGGTAGTACAAAATCCAGTTTAAGTCACAGTAAACAAAGTAACCATTAAATTTGATGTTTTGTAACAATATTGCTAAAATACTTCAAGTTGAACACCTACTGTTTGCAGCATTTTATTCATCCAGCAGGTCAGGAGGGGAGCCTTCTGCTGACCTTAATGCTTTCCAGTCCTAACCCTGCACCTTACCTTGGAAAAACCTCTTTCCAGTACAGTAACACTCCACAATTCACTCTAATACTCACACTAACACACATGCACAACATTCAGTCTATCCCATTACTCTAATTCATGTACATTTGATCATACACTCCCACCCACTAATGCTGAAATCTTCAAAATATCCAAAGGTTTATGCATTAGTTTCCCATCCCATACTTGCTTGCATTCAATGTTCCTTTCATCTGAAAGCTGTAAACATTCATGACTGAAATAGTCAACAGCATTTCAGCATCATTCAGTTAGCTGACAAGCAGCTGATTCAACATAGTGAATGACAGCCTTGTAGTATATAATTTTGTATGTATACATATACAGAAATGTATATAGGTTTGAGGTGTGTGAGGGTTTGCCCCCCCCCCCCGTACATATGTGGAAGGTGCAGAGAGGCTTGCTTTACAGCATAAAAACTTTTTTATTTGCGGGTCGAATTCCAGCCGGTATTTATTATATTTTCTGCTGAGTGACCTACAAAATGTTCTGATTTCTGATCATATTTGATTGCATTGTAAGTTTACAGTGCTACCAGGTATCAGGATTTCCGATATGTGAGCATACAGCCCATGTTTTTACAATTTTCACTGCAAATGGAATACACTTGTGTATGAAATTACTCTTATCACCTCTACTCCAAAATATTCATATGTGTCTAATGTTTTCAGTTTATCAGATCTTGTACTGCATGTCTTAATAGCCTTCCCATATTGAAAACGCAGATTTGGTTTTTGCTAACACTGAGATGCATATGTTTTGATGTCCTTCCTTATCACTGTTGTGGTATTCCTTGATAAATGGATAGCCTGTCGAGGATAGCCATATGTCCAGCCAGCAAACCAAAGCCTTAGGCACTTCCAGGCATTGTATGTCAAACATATGTCCTAAGTCCGGGGTCTAGATTTTGTTGCATATTTGGGAGCTGTACATATATACTCCCATTGTTTGTTTTGTGAATTGCTTATCCAGTCTCTCTCCCATTTTGATTTCTATTCTCTTATTGATTCCTATAGTTATCATGCAATGTTTTATATGCCCTGCAGATTATCTCTTTGTAATAGCAGCTTCTGTTCTAGATTCTAAAAAAATTCTACCAGTGGTGGTCTTTTGCTTAGGATTCCCCATTTTCTTCGCCTATATTTTCTGGTATCAGTCCTTGATATGGAAGGCAATCTCTGTCCTGCAGTCAAAATGAATTTTTGGACTCTTCCCATTCTATTACCTCCTTTGCTCCATATACCTTGTTTTTTTTTTTATTTATTTATTTATTTTTTTTTGCCTGTTTTTGCCAATAAATTTCACCCCCCTTGTCTATTCTCTGTACCCCTAATTCTAGTTATTCCTATCGGCAGAATATCCTTTCTCCATTCCTGTGTTTGTTAGTTCTTGGAATACTTTTTGCTACTTTATGACTATTGTATTCTATATTGTTACTAGTCTCCTTAAAGATCTGCATCCAAAAATCCCAGTCTCTCCTTGTTTCTTGAGCCTCCCCCAGTTTCATCATCTTTATCCCTTTCCACTTTGAATTATAGCTTTCTGCTTCTGCTGTGTTTAGGAGCCTTACCTGTTTAACTCTGAAATACCCCTTGAAATCAAGTAATACCAAACCACCTTGTTCTGTTGGAAGGATCAGCTTATTCTACTTGACTCTTGCCCTCTTCCCTTCCCTGATAAAATCCTTCAACTGTTCATTAATTACTGTCCACGTTGTCTACTGTAGTTTGATAAAAAGAAAAAAAATGCCTGACGTGTATAAAACTAAAAGGACTAAAACATTTTTGCTGCTTGTATCTTCCTATCCATATCCATAAAGCAGAGCTTCCAACTTATTTTTTGTATTATCTTTTGTTTAGTCTCTTCCCACATATTCTTAATTTCCATAACAGAATCCTTTTTAATCCATACTCCTAAGTACTTCATTTTATCATATCCCCATAAACATGGTTATTGCGGAAACAGCTTGCGTGTTTGGTACATAGTTTTATAGCTATTGCCTTTGTTTTATCATCATCAGTTTTGTATCCTGAAAAGACCTGAAACTGTTTCTGAATGTTCCACAACACTGAAATGTCCTTTTTCTGGTTTTGTCTGATTATAAAATAATATCTGCAACTAAAGCTAACATTTCTTGATTTACCATACCAGTTATATCCTCAAATTTCTGAGTCCCTTATTTTCCTTGTCATGGTTCTAGATATAACACAAATAACAAAGGATAAAGGGGACCCCCCTGCCTAGTTCATATGCTCAGACAGAACTTATCAGAGAGGACCCCCTCCCACTTAAATTTGTGTATGCAATCCCGCATACAGCCTCTTAATCAACCTGATAATTTTATCAGGAATGTAAATACTTCAATTGCCCTACTCAAAACATCCCAGTGTATTGTATTGAATAATTTCTCTATGTCAAGAGCCTCTATCAGCAATGGTATTTGCTTACATTCTGCTTCCCTTTGGATCATCATTGTTCTGTTAATGTCAGATGTTTGCCTCTCCTCCACAAAATCACATCGATCCTTATCTATCAATTTTACCGTCGGCTCTGCCATTCTTTTAGCCATTATAGGCATAAACACTTTATGATCATGGTATAGAATTAAAATGGGCCTATATGGAGCTGGATCTGATGGGTCTTTACCATCTTTAGGTATTGCAGCAACCACTGCTTTCTTCCAGGATGTTGGTGCTTGTCCTTTTAAAATACTGTTAAACAAAATCTTCCAGATCTTTATCACTTTCTTCCCTCCTAGTTCTAAACTTAAACAGGAATACCATCTGTTCCTGGAAACTTTCCTGTAGATTGGTTATACATCACCATTTTTATCCCATCTCCTCCTATCCTGTTAGTAATTGAGCCTCATCTACTTCTAACCTTGGCATATTTAATTTTTTCATAAACATTTCCATTTGTACTTTTTCTTGATTTCCACATTTCTGTGCTTTTATATAGATTTTCATAAAAGTTTTGAAATAGTTCTAATATCTCTACAGGGTCTCTGGCTATTTTCCATGTTATAGGCTCCTTAAATTTGGTAACAGCCCTTTCTACTTTCTGTTGCCTGAGCCATTATGCTAAAAGCTTTTGTGCTCTGGAGTTATCAAAAAAAAAAAAGTTGCTTAACAGTAGTCTTTCTAAACTCCTGCATATTATTGAGGTAGTCCCTTATTTTTTCTTTAGCACTTTGCAGTTGCCCCTCTTCTTGTTCTTTGAGAATCCCCCTGTTCTGCAATACTTTAACCTTTGTTAGACTCTCTAAATAATTCTTATTACTTCTTCATCTGTCTCTCTATTTCCACCATATTTTCAGACTCCACTTATTTTTAATCCTACTCCCCAACTGTATTTTCAGAAAAAATCTATATCTTCCCTAATAATTCCTGAGTAATTTCTACTACCTATTCCTTAAATTTCTCTCTGTATATCATATAGGTGGGGAAGCGCCAATGTCTCATTTTTATTTTGGTTATTATTGTCATATATTCTGAAACCGTTATTGGTTGCTTATTAGAACTTTCAATTAAACATTCATGTTCCTGTGAAGTATAATTTCTGGCTAACTTAGCCCAGTTGTTGTACCTTGGGGAACAATATGTAAATTCTCTTCGAACTCCTACTACTGAATTCACATATTCTGTACCAACAATTTTCATAAAGTTCTTCAAAAATCTATCCTCTTTTGTTATATTTTCTCTTCTAGGCCCCCAAGATACATCCGCACTGTTGCAAATCAAAATCCAGGCTCACCTGTGAGTAATGTTCCCTGCTGAAACCTGATTACTTTTCCTAGAATTTCCTTACGTTCCATTATAGCAGTTTTCAGTGGAATAGAAATACTTGCCTGCGAAATCTTTCTCCTTTGCCAGTAGCTCCTACTACAAATCTGCAAATATCTTTTTTCCTCTTCTATCACTATTTGAGTTCCTCTCACGAGTAATATATGTACTCCCCTTTTACTTTGTCCCAGGTATTCCGCTGAATAACCATTGTGAAATCCTTTATCAAATTCACATTCTAAATTTTTTCCAAATGTGTCTCCTGTAGCATAGCTGTTTATACTCTGCATTTTTAATATAGTTCACTACTCTTTCTTTTTTGTACGTCTGTGACACCATTCACATTTAAAGATAATATGGAAAGTGTTGGCATTGTGATAAGAAGTTATTATTCCCACTTGTTTATGTATAGTGTTTTAATTTATGAAGTTTATCATATTACTGTTTGTTTAGCCATTTAAACAATAATCTAATAAACTTCATTATGGTCCTTGTGTTACGAACTTCGTGTTGGAAAATAATTTGTTTTGTTTTTGAGGGGGAGTACTTCAAACAGAAAAAAGGTGTAGCAATGGGTGTGAGTTGCTCGCCCATATATGCCAATCTGGTCATGTACTCATGGGAGAAGCAATTTATACTGAACTCTAGATTTTCTAATAAGTGGCACACATTTATGTACGCTATTTGGACGACTTGTTCATGATATGGAAAGGGAATGGAACAGAAGTAGAAAAATTTCTGGATTATTTGAGTAACATTTGATGTTATGTAGTCCTATCTCGCCTCCATTATTACATTAGAAAGCCTGAAAACTTCTGATTGGCTCGTGGCCAGGAGGTATCCCATGGTGCATGCACATATTCCCCAGATCTCGTTTACCACGTCTTCAGTCGGAAGCTTCTTTTGGTTGGCCGTTTCCAAGTGATTTAGTTCATTATTATTACTGCTTATTAGGAGTTTTTTGCTTCGTGTGAAGTTTTATTCTGATTGCTGACAGTTTTATTGTGATACCGATTTGTGTCTAACCGGATTTGACTTATAGCTGTTTTAAAAATTCTTGGGCCTGTTGGCCATTTGTGTGTGCTTCCCGTGAGTGTGTGTTTTTAGACTAGACCGTTTAACTTAGAGGTGCTAGTTTGTTCCCTTTTTCTTTCTTGCACTAGGTTCATTTAAGTTAGAGAACCTAGTAAAACCCCTTTTATTTTTGTTGTGGGTGTTGGGGCTAGATCTGCTTAAGTTAGAGGATCTAGTTCCTCTCCTGTTGTGCGAGTGTGTTGTTTTTTTCTGTACTGTCATTATGTCCAAGGAACATAAAGAACATAAACAGTCAGGGTTTAAAAAGTGTACTAAATGTTCACAAAAAATGTCCATCACTGATTGATTGTCTCTTTTGTTATTCCTTTAGCCCTAGAGTACTCCAGGAATGGAAGAATAAGCCGTTTTTAAAAGGCATGTTAAAACCTTCCTTCGAGGAAGACCTAGCCAGTTCTTCCTCCTCTGCTAGGTCACAGTCTTCTTCATAGGTTGGTACTAGGCTATCAGCCCTAGGGTCTATACAAGCCTAGCCATAACAATTCCCTGGCTATTTCTTCCCACACTATTTACTTCCCTGGACCCCTGTCTAGCAGGGCAAATGATGTGATCCCCGGGGTGAATTTCCTTTCTCCCATCCAATCATCAAGGTTCCTTTTGAAGAGGGCCAAAGAGGCACTCTGCTTGACATGTATGGGCAATCTATTCCAGAGTCTGGGGAGTCTCTGGGTCAGGAACCTATCCCTCCAGCATGTGTTGTTTATTGTGATGACAAGGTTTAGATCCCTGGAGCATGTGGCTCTGAGGGATTGGGATTTCTTTAAGTGTAGCATGTCCAACAGCTCTGGGTTTGATATGGCCTTGTATGTTAAGCAAAGATCGCCTCTGAGTAGACAATATGCGACCGAGTATAGCTGGAGTTTTTTAAGGCGGTCAGAGTAGGGCATCTGCTTTAGGCCTGTGATTCTTTTAGTGAGGTATTTCTGCGGCATTTCCAGTTGTTGCAGATGTCTTGAGAGGTACATACCAAACGGGGCATTGTATTCTATAATGGGTCTAATGAGGGATGAGTACAGTGGAACAATTACCTCCTTTTTTTCTGGATGAAAAGCCCTTAGTGATGAGGTGTGCCACATAGGAGGATTTCCTGACTGTTGTGGCGATGTGGTTATCGCTGACTGTTGTGGCGATGTGGTTATCGAAGGTGAGACCACTGTCCACCTGTGTCCCTAAATCTCTTATCACACTTTCGGTGTTTAGTGTACTGCCACCTATATGGTAATTCACGGGTACATGTTTTTCCCCAAAAGGGATAACTATACATCTGAAGTAGGGACTTCATTTGTCAGCAACCTGTGGGTCTTGGATCCGATATCGGATCCGAGCCGGCAACTTGTTTCAAGCTAATGGATCCGAGCTCCGAGCTCCTAGCTCCTCCCCTCACCCATAATCCCCTGCCAACCCTCCATGACCCCAGATCTAGTTTGCCGCGCTTGTGGATAGCTGGATTCCTTTGCGCTCGACTAGCAATCGTCAGTTAAGTGTGTTTTTTCTGTCAACTTTCTTCTTTTTTCACAAAAATATAAAGTGTGTAAGTGTTAGGTTCCCTGTAGTGTAAAATTTTTTTTCTTTTAATTAGTTTTTTCCCTCCCTTCGCTGGTCGTTAGTGAGTGTGTGTGTGTGTGTGTTTGTTTGTTTTGGGGCCTGTGTGTTTGTGTAACACTACCTTTTCTTTTTACTGATGCAGACTTGGACCGGATGATGCGAAGGTTCATCCAGGCCCAGCTGCAGATGGGAGTGCTCTTGCCCCCCCCCTTCGGGGGGGAGCTCGACACCTTTTTTCCATCCTATTGCTCCTTCTCCGACCCGCTATCCAGGCTCGGAGCGTTCGGAGCCGAGCAGCTTTGGAGCCGGGGGTGAGTCGGCGCCGACAGTACTTGGTACTTCGGATCCGACCCTGCCCTCATGCCTGTCTGATCCGACCTCTCAGAGCTGTGGCCCGAGCTTCGGATCCGAGGGATTCAGTGTGCCTTTGGCTCCGTCCGGGTTGGAGCGCACTGGTCCTTCGGATCCGATGGTCTCGGTGCCGGTTCCGATCCCTTCATCGGATCCGAGTGGGAGCCTACTCTCGGAGCCCAGAGAGAGTGGTTCCCCCTCGGCCTTCGATGTAGTGGAGAAGGCTCTGTTGAGAGCATCCGGACCCCCGGCCCTTGTCTTGGCTCCACCCTGCACTCCTTCTCTGCTGGGCCAGGCTTCCATCACCCGGCCAAAGGGACAGCCTGCTTCAATGTCCCAGATGGTTCCATTGGAACAGAATGTTGCTGGCGAGGCCTCCTCGGACAGCCCCCCCGAGGAAGTGCCCCGCAAGCATAAGTGCAAGAGGAGGCACGTTGACTCCCCTGAGTCCTTAACTGAGGACACTGACTTGGATGAAGGGGAAGGCTCCCCAAGATCACCCCCTGAGGATGTCTCCTTTGGAGACATCATGGAGATGCTGAGGATCAGAGGTGGGTGGTCTGCCCCTAAGTCTTCCTCCGACGAGTCCGTGTTTCTGGAGGCATTCGAAGCAGGCCCGTCTACCTCTTGGGTGTCCCCTCCAGCCGACCCCTTGGTGGACCTTATTACCACTAGGGTGTGGAAGGATCCGGACACCGTGGAGCCAATACCCAAATGCCCGGACAGAATACTAAGCCCCCCCTCAGACCGGTCGCACTGGAGCAAGGGTCCCCCCATAGATGCCATGTTGGCGGCAGCCGAAGAGGAACTAGCTCAGGAGAGCCCCTCAGTCCATCCACCGAGCAAGGAGTCCCGCTCGATGGACCGCTTAGGGAAGCGAGTTTTTAGTTCAGCGACCTTCTCGGTAAGGTCTCTGAACTATATGGCACGTCATCAGGATGCAGCGGGATCTTATCAAAGAATACGCTGCCTCCCCCCCTGAGTCCATGTCGGCGGAGGACAAACAATTGTACTCCATCCGAATGGCCACTCTGAGATCCATTTCAAATACCTCTATGCGGCTATTGTCCCACGCCACCGAGAAAGCCGCTAGGGCTAGCGGAGCAGGCCTAGTCATGAGACGTCGGGCCTGGCTCCGTCATTGTGACTTTGCGGAGCCCTTTAAAGCGTCTTTTGCGAACGCCCCTTTCGATGGTTCTGCCCTGTTTGGCAAAACAGTTCGCGAGACACTTGTCCAGAGCGAGAAGGACGGGAAGACGTCTGCCGTCGGAGTCCACTTCTCTGCACCCCAGCGGTCCTTTTCGAAGAACCAAAAGGGTCAGAAGAAGATGTGGTTCCGGAAATCGCAACATTCCCAACCCGCTCTGGACAACCAGTCCTTCCATGGCAGAGGAGGACAGGGAAGACACCGCCCCAGGGGCAGAGGGGCTCAGAGAAACTTTGGGTCCAGAGAACCTTTCTCTGAATGGCCCACGCAGCAGCCCTGAAGGGTTGCCCGACTGCTCCACTCTGGAGGCAGTCGGGGGGCGCTTCTCGGAGCACCTAGTGGCATGGGAGTCCATCACGACAGACCGCTGGGTGCTTCGAATTATATCCAGAGGGTACAAAATACCATTACTTCATGTCCCCAAATTCAAGAACCTCCCCGATGTACCACCCGATCAGAGGGAGGCTGCAGCTGCAGAAATTCAGCAGCTGCTAAGAAAAAGAGCCATCCAGCCCGTCCCCCAAGACCAGCTCTGATTAGGGTTCTACTCCAGGTTCTTTTTGGTGCCAAAAAAGACGGGGGACTTTGAGACCGATTCTAGACCTTTCCTGCTTGAACCTGTCGGTAACCAAGGAAAAATTCCGAATGGTCACTCTTCAATCTATTCTCCCCCTTCTAAGAGAGAACGATTGGATGTGCTCTATAGAACTCAAGGATGCGTACTACCACATTCTAATGGACAGACGATCCAGGAGGTTCCTCCGCTTCCGGCTGGGAGCCAGTCACTACCAGTTCAGGGTCCTTCTCTTTGGCCTCACCACAGCCCCCAGGGTGTTCACCAAGGTATTAGCAGTGATTGCGGCCCACCTGAGACTCCAGGGAATACAGGTCTTTCCGTACCTGGATGACTGGCTCCTGACCGCCCCAACAAGGCATCTACTTTGCTCAGCCGGAGATTTCTTTCTCCGCATAGCCCCACAGTTAGGCATCACCATCAATGCTGACAAATCCCTTCTGGCCCCGACACAAGCCATAGAATTCATAGGAGCCAGAATAGACACCAGAGAGCTACGAGCCTTTCTAACTTCCGAAAGACTTCGGAATTTGCAACTCAATGTGCGGACTATCCTCCAATCAGAGACCCCACCAGCGGAATTAGTCCTGAGGGCACTGGGCTCCATGGCGGCAGCGATAACGCTCCTTCATGCGCCCGTCTGAACATGCGGGTACTGCAATGGACCCTTCTAGTACAATGGTCCTTTCTGTCTTTTCCCTTTCATCACCCCATTGCTATCAGCAAGGCTTGCAGGAGGGCTCTATTATGGTGGCTCCATGCTTCGGACCTCCATACGGGCCGACCCTTCTGCACCTCTCCCCCTCTCGCCACGGTGACCACGGACGCCTCCCGCCTCGGGTGGGGGGGCATTATTCAGGCAGGACGGTCCAAGACACGTGGAACAATACAGAGACCTCCCTGCATATCAACGTTCTGGAGATGAGTGCGGTGCTGTACGCATTGCAAGCACTTCAGAATCTCCTCCCTGTAGGAACGATTGCAATTCAGTCGGACAACATGTCGGTTGTCTGGTACATCAACAAACAGGGGGGAACCAGATCTTACCCTGTATGTTGCGAAACCATGAGAGTGTGGGAATGGGCGATCTCCACCAACCGGTTTCTGATTGCAACGCACATTCCGGGGTGGACCAACATCCCAGCGGACAAACTCAGTCGCACCCTTCTTACCCCGTACGAGTGGTCTCTCAACCCACTAGTAGCGAAGCAGATATTCGCAATATGGGGGCAACCCAGCTGCGATCTTTTTGCCTCTCCCTCAAACACCAAATGCGGCAATTTCTTCGCTCTGATTCCCCCTCCAGAGACGCTCTGGTGCATGCTGGGCCACCCGGTCTACTTTATGCCTATCCTCCTCTACCCCTGATGCTGCAACTCTAACAGAAAGCCTCGCGGTTGGGGAGCAGGATGATCCTCATTGCCCCATTCTGGCCTCGGCAAATTTGGTTCCCTTACCTGTGGTCTCACCTAGTGAATCCTCCTTGGATTCTGGATCCCAGTCCGGATCTAATCTCCCATCCGTCGGACTTACCGACCCCAAATCTGGACAATCTGAAGCTCACAGCTTGGTTGCTCCAGTTCCACTCCTAGTTAGGACTCCCGGTATCTCTTCACCAGTCAACACCATCCTTGTGGCAGCGCATAAGCCCTCCACCAGGAAAGTGTACCGCAGTAAATGGAAACGTTTCTCCATCTGGGCGGAGCATCATAATCTAGATCCCTTTACGGCTCCTCTTCCGTCCATATTAGACTTCCTAACTGAACTTTTTCAGGAAGACACTAGTTGCTCAACTGTCAAAGTGCAATTGGCGGCCATCTCACATTACTATGTGGGACATGATACAGGGCCTTTGATGTCGGCCAAGTTGTGTAAAACCTTTCTCAAGGGCACCTTTTTGCTTAGACCCCCTATAAAAGAAGCCGTACCACCGTGGGATCTTTCACTAGTTCTTCAAGCCTTGACTGCACCACCTTTTGAACCCGCTGCTTCAGTAGATCTCAAATTCTTGTCCTGGAAAACAGTATTCCTTGTAACCATTACTTCTGCGAAAAGAGTTTCGGAGCTTCAAGCTCTTTCTGTGAAGCCTCCTTATTTGATCTTTCACCCGGACAGAGTGTACCTCAGGATCAATCCCTCTTTTCTTCCCAAAATAGCATCAGAAACCAATTTAAATCAATCCATAAATTTACCGTTTTTCTTTCCTAAATATCAGAATAAAGGAGAGTACAAGCTGCACTCATTAGATGTTCATAGGGAGCTACGCTTTTATACTCCTAGAACGGCTGGTCATAGACAATCCGACCAGCTGTTCGTTTCCTTTGCCAAGTTTAATTTGGGGAAAGCAATATCAAAAGTATCTCTATCACGCTGGATTTCTCAATGTATCCTATTAGCGTACCAAGCCTCTGGGAGACCCGCACCTGAAGGAGTTAGCGCATATTCCACTCGTTCCATCTCTACTTTTGCGGCCTTCAAGTCTAGAGTCCCATTGGATGATATTTGTTCGGTAGCCAATTGGGCCTCATCTCATACCTTTATTAACCACTACAAACTGGACGTGATTTCTAGAGGGAGAGCATCCTTTGGCTCTGCGGTGCTTCGCAATATCTTTCCATGATGGCCACCCAAGATTCAGGTAGCTGGGGACTCTGTCCCACAGGTTGCTGACAAATGAAGTCCCTACTTCACATTAAGAAGTTATGTACTCACCATAACGTTCCATCTGAGTAGGTAGCTTCATTTGTCTGCAACCATCCCCCTGGCCTTCTTCGGATCTATCTTAGTTGGATACCCTTTTTGGGTACATATTGAGTGGCAAACTTGATCTGAGGTCATGGAGGGTTGGCAGGGGATTATGGGTGAGGGGAGGAGAGCTAGGAGCTCGGATCCATTAGCTTGAAACAAGTTGCCGGCTCGGATCCGATGTCGGATCCAAGACCCACAGGTTGCAGACAAATGAAGCTACCTACTCAGATGGAACGTTATGGTGAGTACATAACTTCTTAATTTCTTGGCATTGAGCTTGAGCCCATGGCTCTGGCACCAAGCATCTGTTTCTGTAAGGCCCTTTTGTAGAGTATCCACATCATTTGGGGATTCAATAATGGCTCCCAGTTTGCAGTCATCGGCAAACTTCGTTAGCCAGAGTCCCTTAGTGTTGGCCTGTACTTCAGAGAAGTAGATGCCAAACAAGAGCAGTCCCAGGATTGAACCCTGAGGTACTCCACTTGTCTGTAGCTGGATTTGGAGTTGGCTACTTTTACAGTGTGGGTTCTATCAGTAAGCCAGTTAGCAATCCATTGGGTGACGTAGGGATTAATGCCCAGCTTAGTAAGTTTATCTACGATTCCAGAATGAGGGATGGTGTCAAAGGCCTTGGCAAGGTCTAGATAGATTGTGTGAACCACCTTACCCTTGTCCATGGCTCTGGAGACTGATTCGAAGAAGTCAGTCAGGTTCAGGAGACCAGATCGGCCCTTCACGAACCCAATCTGGGTGGGGTCCAGTGTTTGAAGGTTGCCAATGTCTTTGTAAGTTCCATGATAATACGCTCCATGGCCTTACAGATAAGGCTCGTCAGACTGATGGGACAGTAGTTTCCAGGATCCAAGCTGGATCCCCCTTTGTGGAGTGGGATAACTGTAGCTCTGCGCCACTCATTGGGCACGAAACCTGAGGTGAGGTTATGATTAAACATGAAACTTAGGTGAGGTGCCAGTTCATATTGTAGTTCATGTAGTACACAGCCCGGGATGTCATCTGGGTCCCATGGATGCTGTGTTCTTAGCTTTGGAGAGTGCGTTTTTTTACCTGTGGCTGTTATTATCGGAATTTGGCAATCGTCCGGTATTGAGATGGGCCATTTAGGGGTTGCGAGAGGGGTGAAGTTGGCACTGAATCGATCTGCCAGGATATTGGCAATATCCTTGGGATCAGTATATTTAATGCCATTCTGTTTTAGCTCAAAGCAGATGTGAGCATTGCTATTTAGATTCTTGACATAGTTATAGAATGCCTTGTGGTTGTCTTTGGAATCTTTGCAATTTTATTTTCGTAACTAGCTTTGGAGGATTTTATGAGGCATCTCAGTTTCTTACTGAGGCTAGTAAGGGAGTTTTTTGCATCCTGGGATTTTCCTCTTTTCTGCAACAGTTTCTTCCTTTTGTTGTAAAGTTTGTTTATGGCAGGGGACCACCAGATTGGCTTTCTTTTTTTGGATGAGAGCATCTTGGGTCTGTTCGGGATGGCACGATTTATGCATGAGTGGATGTGCTCGTACAGTGCCTTAGTGTAGGATTCAGCAGTTGAACTTTCAGTTCCCGTCTGCATGGGTGTCATAAAGTTTGTCATTTCTGACTTGAGTAGCATGAAGTTGGCTTTGGAGAAGTTTTTTATGGAGGTTTCCCTACTGGGGGGTGGGGGTGGGATATGGATGTTAAGGGTGATTAGCTTATGGTCAGACCTGACTAACGAGGGGGTGACCATAGATGTGGAGCATCGATTTCCCATGTTGGTAATGACCAGATCTAGGATATTGGAGCCCCTGGTGGGACTATGGATTAGTTGATCCAGGGCGTTGGAATTTATGAATTCCAAGAACCGTTGGGCAAAGGTGTTGGTACATGAGTAGTTTTCCCAGTTAATGGCAGGGTAGTTAAAATCACCCAGTATTAGGGTGTTTGGTTCTATCTTAATATGTTCCAGTATGTTTAGAAAGATGTAGTGATCATCTTGGGGTATGTTGGGGGATCTGTAGCAAGCTACAATTTTGATTGAAGTCTTACCTAGTGTTAGTTGCACCTGGAGAATTTCATACGCATTGTGTTGGGCAACTAGCCTGGTGGTGTGAATATCCTTGGTAAATATTGACGCTCCTCCACCTTTAGTGTTTCAGTCCTGGTTTGGTGGCTGAAAAGAGTGGTAAGAGTTGTAGCCTGGTATTGCAGGGATGCTCTCTGGAGCCTTGAACCAGGTCTCAGTTACTGCACAGATATCTATGTTCTCCATTTTTAGGAGTGCCTCGAGAGAGTGCATTTTGAGGTTTAGACTTCTAGCATTGAGTAGCATTACCTTCAGATTTTGCATGCTTGTACCTGTTACGGTGGTGGTTTTGTCCTTTGAACTTTGCCTAAACAAGGCACTATAGGGGTGGCAAGAGCCTTAGCCAGTAACCTGAATCCCGGGGGCGACAGGTATAGACCATCTCTGGCAAAGCATCATGGTCTGTCTATCATGTCATCCCCAGGCAGACAGATACTGGATCCCCTTTGAATGACACCAGAAGCTTAGCAAATTGTTGAAGTCCATCATTTTGTCCTTGTATTGTGGTGTCATTCTGGGCGAAGGCAGGATGCTACTCAAGGCTAGGGTCATACTTCCCTGGGCCACATGATCCAAGAGCTCTTCCATGTCTCTTTTCATGTAGTCCAGGGAGGTATGTCTCAAGTCATTCACTCCAACATGGACAATGACAGAGGCATATTTGTACTTGTTGTGGAGTGACTTGAGTGCATGTGTTATGTGGTGGATCCTGGCACCCGACAGGCAGCTGACTGTAATTTTATCCTTGCTCAACTTGGTGAGTGGGGACATCAGTGTGCCGGACTATAGAGTCACCTATGACTAAAGTGTTAGGTATGTTGTCTTGCCTTAGGGGCTGTTGCTGGGTGACACAAAATCACCTCTCCACCACAAAACAACTGAAATAGAATTATTCCAAGCCCGCTAGCTATACAATGAAGGGTATCCTCCAGTAAATCTCCGAAACAGCAACACTTCCCCAACTCACAGGATGTCTTGAAAAAGTTCACGAAACATGAAGTCACCGTAAGAAAATTTATTTAAACTCCAAACAACAAATAAGCTGTTGCTGGGTGGCACACTGGTGTTGTTGAACTATGTGACTCTTTGGTTGTGATTGGTGTTTGTTTGCGTTTCAGCTTCAGAGGTCCTTGTTGCTTGGGCAGGTTACAGTTAAGGGCCTCTGCATATGTGGATTTAGTGTTGCTGTATGTGGGTGTTGGTGGTGTGGGTTTAGAAGGGCTATGTGTTGCTTCAGGTGTAGTGTGGGTGTTAACCTTCTCCTCTTGGCTGTCTAGCACAATCTTGGGTGGAGAGAGCTTTGCTTCCATTTTGGCTGTGTAAGTGCATCTCTCATTCTAGAAAGGATAAGGGCAAGACCTCTAAAAGGCCTTCTCCAGCCTCAACTTCTGTCTCTGAACCTCAACAGAAGTTACCAAAATCGGAGTTGGCCTCTGTCTCTTCGGCTCCACAGTCTTCGGGGCCGATTGAGATTGTGAACAAGGGCCCTGCAGTATCGGCACCAAGTGTGTCGGTGCCGATCACTAGCAGTCCTCTTCGGAGCTGGTCTACAGACATTCCACCGGTCTTCCCTACTGTAAATTCACCTATATTGCAGAGAACAAGGTCTCCCACACTGTCCTCCAGATCCTCCAGGAGCTAATCTGAAGAAGACATCGAGAGAGTGGTGCTCAGACACCTCAAGTCGTCGGCCTTCCCAAAATTTTTATCTGCTCCGACCTATTTGGTCTTGGAGCAGACTCCTGCTACCGATCCTGCTCTTTTTCCTCCTCCAACCCAGATTGGGCCTTTTGGAGCCAATATTGTTGGTACCGACTATAGTGGTGTCCTTGGCTCCAGCACCCCTTGTGGTTGTCTCGGAGCCGAGCTCCGCTCCAACACTCGCAGTGCCGTCCGAAGTGTTTAGAATTCGAAGCTCTTCAGTCGGCCCCAAGGGGGGACACTTGGAACTGAACCTCTTCGGTGCATAGTCTTCCTCTTGGTGCGTCGGCCCGAGTGAGCTCAGACCTTACATTGTTCTCGGAGCCAATTCTTTTGGAGCCAGCGGCACCTACGCTCTCTTCGGAGCCAGGGCGTCGTTCAGAGCCGGAGGAACCGGTCTTCGTGAGGATGAGGAGCAAGTTGGATAGTTCATCTGTCCCACGTAGGAGTACCGATGCTATACCCCCTCAAGCGCCGACTTGCGGTCTCAGCATTCTCTCTCTCCCGGGATGGCAGAGACCCACAGCCTCAGGACCCCCATTTGGGTGGTCCCCAGTCTTCCGAGACCTCCCCAGAGGACCCCGCTGAGGAGCCCCCTCGGAAGAGATCATGTAAGAGAAAGCATGTAGACTCCCCTGATGAGTCTGTCACATCTGACACTGACCTCTATGAGTCGGAGGGTGCCCATAAGTCGTCCTCTGAAGATGTCTCCTTTGCAGACATTTTGGAGATCCTCAGGATGTTCTTCATCTCACATTGCTGCAGTCCTTACACTTGGGTAGTCCGCTGTCCTCGGTCGGCCCGAATATCAAAGTATAAGGCTGACGTCGGTCAAGGCGCATTTGACTGACATCAGGACGTCAGGGTACAAATGCGCATGACCGACGTCATATCCTCAGTCTTTTTTGCCGCATGGTCCGATGCAGAAGCAGCATTGCAAGTGCCGGTTGGCGTTCTGAGATTTTTCGATTTCGAGGTTTCAGACCGAGTTCAAAGTTGGCTAAGTACCCGTTGGGAATATTTTAGTTTTTCTTGCCTCAGTGATTTACGGATGTCAGAAAAATTCAATAATTGCATTTCTTGTGGGAAACAGATACATAGAGATTATCATACTTTGTGTATTCCTTGCATAGGGCCTGAGCACGATGTTGTTGGCTGTCGCTCTTGTGCTAGATTCAATAAACGCACTATAAAGAGAAGGTTGGATTGTGCCAGGTTAGTCTTTGGGAAGCGGTGCAATTATAAAATGCCGTCGGATGCTCCGGCGCTTCTTCGAAGAAGCGCAAGGACAAAGCAGTTAAGCCTAGGCTAGAAGAACCGTCTGTACGGACGCGGTTCTTTAGAGGTGTCGGTGGAGCGGTGGCTCCACGGAGGTTTCTTTGTGTTCCCAGGGTGAGACTTTATTATTGCAAGATGTGGCCTCTCAGGAGGCAGGTCAGGCTGAGGGGCTTCTTAGGTTACTATACTCCCCTCCCTTCCTAGGGTGGCTAGGCCCTCTCCTTCTGTTTCAAAGGCTTCTCCCAGGGGCAGGCCAGGTTCAGTTGGTGTCACCCCTAGTTCTTCTGGAACTGTGCCCAAGAAGCATATGCTTAAAATGGCAGAAGATTTGATTACTTTGATTAGGGTTTCTATGCCCCCTCCTGTTAAGAGACCTAGGGTGGAGCCTGAGCTAGGGAGTTTTGAGCAGGCTTCAGATGTTTCAGAGTCTTGACTGAAGACTTACAGGAGTACTCTCCTTATTCTGATTTTGATGTGGATGATTCGACTCCTTCTGCTTCTCCTCCTGAGGATTTTTCTTTTTCAGAAACTCTTCATTCCATGAGGGAGCATTTTAAGTGGGAAGGTCAGGACTTCTCTGATTCCAGGAAAAGGCTTAGGGAATTTTTGTTTTTACCCCAGCATAGGCCTTTGGCTATACCTCCTGTTTTGGATGTAGTGGAAGATGTTTTTACAGAGGCTTCTCTTAATCCTGATTCTTTGCCTCCTGCTCCTGTTAAACCGGATAGGTATTACAGGGTGCCTGAAGCTCATAAGTTTCTTTTAAGAGTCCTAGGGCAGACCCAGAAACTGTTAGCCAGGGGCCTAAAGGTGTTAAGGCTTCTGTTGTAAAGAATCCGGTTCCTGCAGACAAAGAAGCCAGGGCCTTGGATAGATGGGGAAAGAAAGTTTATACTTCTTCCACTCTTGCTATGAGGGCTTTGAATTGCCAGTTTCACATGTTGAAATACCAAAACTATCTCCTTTCACAATTGAAGTCTAAGGTTGATGCTCTGGCAGAAGGTATTGATTGTAAAGAGTTGCAAGATTTAGTACATGTTTCTGAACAGGTGGGTAAGCATTCTTTGCAATGTGGTTTTGATGCTGTACAGGCCTCGTCTAGGGTGGCTGCCACTGGGTCAGTTCTTCGCAGGCACGCCTGGCTGAGGGATCAGAATTTGTCTGACCGTGTTAAAACAAGGATTTTAGATGCTCCTTTGCAATCTGACGTGTTGTTTGGTTCTCCTGTTGAGGCAGTTTTAAAGAAAATGGAAGACAAGGCTAAGTCTATGCAGACTGTTAAAGATTTTGCAGGTCCAGCCTCCAAAGTTTAGTAGAAATTGGCCTACTAAGGGGTGGGCGTATCCTTCTTATGATTCCCAGTCTAGGGGTAGATCTAGGCGTGGTAGGGGCAGAGCTCAGGGCTCTTTCAGGCCTAGAACAGGAGTTCTCCTGCACAGTCTTGGTGAGGCAGGGGTCAGTCCTTTCGTAAACAGACCCAATGACCTACCTTTTCAGCTGCCAGAGCCTTCTCGTCTGGCAGCACCTTTGGGAGGAAGGTTGGCACTTTTCAAAGAAAATTGGAGTTTAATTACCCAAGACAGATGGGTATTGGATATCATACACCACGGCTACAGGTTTTATTTCCATACCTTGCCTCCTTTCAAAGGCATGCCAGGCGTTCCTCCTCAACAAAGAATAGAGGCTCACAAGCAAGTTTCTCTGTTGCTCCAAATAGGGGCCATACAGCCGGTTCCTATGCCAGAAGTGGGCCTAGGATTTTATTCTCGCCTGTTCCTAGTACCAAAGAAGAGGAACACGTGGAGACCAATTTTGGATTTATCTATCCTCAACACTTATCTGGACATTCCCAAGTTCAAAATGTTGACGTTGCAGCAGCTTTTGCCTCTGCTGGGCAAAGATCATTGGATGGTAACTTTGGATCTCAAGGAGGCTTACCTTCATGTTCCTATCAGACTAAGTTGCAGGAAGTATCTGCGTTTTCGAGCTGGGACTTTTCACCATCAGTTCTCTGCATTGCCCTTTGGCTTATCTACTGCGCCCAGAGTGTTCACGAACGTTCTGGCTCCAGTGATAGCTTTCTTCAGGCTAAAAGGAATACAGATCTATCCTTATTTGGACGACTGCCTGATTCTGGCTCAAGGAAGGGAAGAGCTTCTTCATCATTTGGAATATGTGATAGCAGTGCTAAGATGCCTGGGGTATTCTGTGAACGAAATAAAGTCCAGTCTAGTACCCTCTCAGGACATGTGCTTTCTGGGTGTGAGACTGAATACAGCATCCCAGATGTCCTTTTTAACCCCGGACAAACAAAAGAGTCTATCCCTTTACTTCCATCAACTATCTCATCAGTGCGGGCTGACTGCAAGGACAGTCCTTCAAGCCTTAGGGTTCATGGCATCTTGTATTCTGGTGCTTCCCAATGCCAAACTGCATATGAGGAAGCTACAATGGTATCTCAAAATGTATGGACACAGCACTGCCAGGATCTGGACACTGTCATTCAAATAATACCTTGCATTCAAAAGGAATTTTTGTGGTGGGCTCAGGAATGTCACCTAAACAAGGGACTCTCTGTGACCCGGCCAGAGGCGAGTCAGATTTTAACGACAGATGCCTCAGACAAAGCTTGGGAGCTCATCTAAATGGAAAGTGGATACAAGACAAGTGGCCTGCCAGACTACAACATCTACATATCAACATGAAGGAGATGTTAGCAGTCCAGTTTGCATTAATAGCTTTCAAGAAATTACTTCTTCCAGGGCAGGTGTTGATTCTAACAGACAACACAACTGTCATGTGGTACATCAACAAGCAAGGGGGAACACATTCTTATCCTCTATGCAGGCAAGCAATGATTTTGTGGGAGACTGCTCTCAGTTTACAGCTCAATCTTCAGGCAAGGTTTCTGCCAGGAGCACAGAACTCCTTAGCAGATGTGTTGAGCAGACGAATTATGGATCCCCACGAGTGGAAATTGGATCCTCATGTATTTCAGAGATTGACAGTGTCATGGGGAACTCCAGACATAGATCTGTTTGCTTCTCCACTAAACCATCAGCTGCCAAAGTTTTGCATAAAAAGGTTTCATCCCACAGCTTGGAGAGTGGATGCTCTTTCTTTCAATTGGAGCAATCTTCATGTGTATGCCTTTCCACCTCTGCCTCTCCTCCCAAAGGTACTTCTAAAGGTCAGACAGGACAAGCCAAGGATGATTTTAATAGCTCCGGATTGGCCTCGACAGCACTGGTACCCATTACTGAGAAGTCTGGTACGGAAGCCTCCATGGCCTTTGCCTTGATTCCACACCTGTTGTCACAGGAGGACAGCCATTTGCTCAATGTCAAGCTTCACTCTCTGCACCTAACAGCCTGGCATATTCTGTTTTGAACCATAGTGGGCCTCCACTTCCTCAGCAAGTTTTGAATGTTATTTTGGAAGCTAGAAGGCCTAGTACAAGGAAAGTGTATGCAGACAAATGGAAGAGATTTTTATTTTGGAGTGCAGCAAAAGATTTTGATGTTTCTGAGCCTAATTTGTGTGTGGCTCTTCAATATCTTACTGAGTTACTAGACAAAGGTTTGTCTTTCTCTTCTATTAAAGTTCATGCTGCAGCAATTTCGGCTCACTATGATTGCGACCCACCATTGTTTTCTCATCCTTTGTTCAAGCAATTTCTTAGAGGGGCAAAGAATATAAGACCCCCACGCTCCTACTCCTGCTTGGGATCTCAATTTTGTGTTGGAGAAACTCACTCTACAACCTTTTGAGCCTGCAGCTACTTCTGAGTTGAAATATTTGTCATGGAAGACTGCTTTTTTGTTGGCCATTACCTCTGCAAGAAGGGTTTCTGAATTGCAGGCCCTTATGGCGGTTGAGCCTTTCTTGATTTTCCATAAGGATAGGGTATCATTATGTACTAATCCTTCCTTTATGCCTAAGGTGGTTTCTAGTGTGGCTTTAAACCAAACTATTCATTTGCCTACTTTTTATGCAAATCCCCAAAATAAAGGGGAAAAGATTTTACACACTTTAGATGTACACAGGCAGTTGCGTTATTATTTGGACAGAACTAAAGGGTTTAGGCAATCTCAGCAGTTGTTTGTTTCTTTTGCTTTGAGTTCTCAGGGCAAACCTGTGTCAAAGCAAACTATTTCTAAGTGGATTGGGTTTTGCATTGCTTTCTGTTATTCCCATCATGGCAAGGAGATTCCAGCTGGGATTAGGCCTCATTCCACTAGGGCTACTGCCACTTCAACAGCTTCTTTGAGGGGAGTGGCAACCAAGGATATTTTGGAGGCAGCTACTTGGAGTTCAGTGCATACTTTCTCTAGGCATTATCACCTGCCACTTTACTCTAAATCCAGGGCTGGTTTTGCCACTGCTGTTTTGCAGGGCATTTTGGCAGCTCCTGCTTCCTTGTAGTTAGCCATCCTCCCTTACCTCTGCTTTGGGATTCTACCCAAGTGTAAGGACTGCAGCAATGTGAGATGAAGAACATAGTACAGTTTTGTACCTACCATAAATGTAGATGTTGGAAGATGCACATTGCCGCAGTCCAATTCCTCCCTCCTTCCCTCTGCAGTTAGAGGTGGTTGTGTGGGTTGGGTTGTACATATTGTGTATATTGTATATATTGTACATATAATTAGTGCAAGGGTGGTTGGTTGGTTGTTTGCTGTCTTTTGGTTTTGACCTTTATTTTTAGGGTCTTCTGACATCTGGGGCAAGAAAAGACTGAGGATATGACGTCGGTCATGCGCATTTGTACCCTGACGTCCTGATGTCAGTCAAATGCGCCTTGACCGACGTCAGCCTTATACTTTGATATTCGGGCCGACCGAGGACAGCGGACTACCCAAGTGTAAGGACTGCAGCAATGTGGATCTTCGAACATCTACATTTATGGTAGGTACAAAACTGTACTTTTCTGAGCTACAAGCCCTATCAGTTAAACCCCCATATTTAATTTTTCACAAAGACAGGGTTTCTCTCCGGACCAATCCTTCCTGTATTTTTAAAGTCTGTTCTCAATTTCACTTAAACAAAACAATTGAATTGCCAGTGTTCTTCCCTAATCACACCAATAAAGCAGAGTATACATTCCACCAATTGGATGTGCATAGGCAACTGCGTTTCTATATCCACAGAACCAAAGGATTTAAAAAAAATCAGAACAGCTGTTCGTTTCTTTTGGTGAGGTGAGAATGGGCTTGCCAGTTTCCAGGGTCACACTATCGAACTGGATCTCTAGTTGTATTTCCTTTTATTTACAGTTCTCAGGGAAAGGAATTGCCCTTTAAAGTCAAAGCGCATTCCACCAGGTCCTTTTCTACTTCTGCTGCTTTCCAAGCCAGGACACCTATTGATAATATATGTGCAGCAGCAACATGGGCTACCCCTCATACCTTCATTTCCCATTATAAATTGGATTTAACTTCCAGAGGTTGAGCCTTGTTTGGTTCCACGGTACTCGAGAGTATTTTCCAGTGAGCCACCCATACAAAATGCTAGTGACGCTGTCCCACAGTTAATAATGGAGGCGAGATAGGACTACATAACAGAAAGATGTTATGTACTCACCATAACGTTCCTTGTATGTAGTCCGTCTCGCCGAACATTATTACGAACCCACCCACCAATCCCCTTCCTGGAGGATCTAGAAACTGTTTCTCCCTTTCTACAGTGGTTTATACCATAAGGGCGCCTTTAGTACAGTTTATTTTTCCGGACCTTTGTCCTTTTTTCTGTCTTATTCTGATAGACTAGTAGCAAACAAGATCTGGGGAATGTGCGCATGCACCATGGGATACCTCCTAGCCATAAGCCAATCAGAAGTTTTCAGGCTTTCTAAGCAGCCGATTCGGAGCCGAAGATCGACTGAACCCACACGTAATAATGTTTGGCGAGATGGACTACATACATGGAACATTGTGGTGAGTACATAACTTCTTTTTCGTATTTAAGTTCACCCACAGTCTGTCTAAAGACAGCATACATTATTTGTATGTTAATTAAAACAAAAACTATAATGAGAACATCTTTTGTTCAAAATTGTATAGGAAACCTACATATTCTAATACATATCTTGATTTTCCAAGTAATCCCCCTCCACATATCAAGACAGATTTAGTGAAGGGTCAAATGATAAAGGCGTGAAGAATGTGTTCTAAATTAGAAGATCTTGCAACAGAAATTTCCAATGTATGTGCTATGTTTAGGGAAAAATGGTATGGTATCCCTTAGACTCATTAACCTCGTCGTGCTAATAATGTCATTATGGAGTGGGGTCATAGATGCAGACCACTCTTAGGGTTAGAGGAACATACTGCATTACAGAGTAAGCAAGTAAACAACATCTCTTTTGTGGATTCCATGGTATTATACTATGGAAGTTTTAGTAAAGAAGTAAGAAGTATCATAATTAAGAACTGGGTAATTTTTCATTTGAACACAGATTTGATTACCACACTGGGTGAAACACCACAATTTGTATATAAAACTGAGTTTAATTTGAAGTATTTGTTGGAACACCCACTATTGAGAGTAGGTCATAATAAAGGTACTAGTAAATGTGGGGCTTGTAAATAATGTCCCTATGTTTTAGTTGAGCAACAACCGATTGTGGGGAACCCTCCACAACGTATATTGTTGGACACAGGAAATTGTAATAGCAAGGGCTTCATATACATTGCTGTTTGTCAAGACTGTTGTTCTTTCTACATGTGTATGACAGAGAGAGTTTTCCGCAAAAGAATATACAAAGATTTTTACATTATTCAATGAAAGAATAGTAATAACTCACTGTATAAGCGCACATTAGTTTGTACTAACTTGAACAAATTTCAGTTTGTATAATTGAAACATATAGCTATGAGAGAACTGTATTGGCAATTGAGATTGAATGCAGTGGCACCCCCTGGCCTCAACGATCTTGTTAACTTGGGTCCTATACTCAAATATAGGGCTAATTTTCTCTGGTACAATGTTTTTATTTGTCCCTAGCAAAAGGTGGCATTTTTTATGGATTTTTACAGTTACTTCATGTATTTTTAACAATGTGTTTGTTTATCCTGTGATTTTTCTTGGGTGATTAGTATTTTGAGTCCATATACCTATTATTATGTTTCAGAATGGGCATTGATTTTAATGCATACTACTTTTTTAAGAGGTGTTTATCGAGTACATATAGTTTTTTTTTTTTTTTTTTAATGTAGATCAGTACTGTAGCCTCATTGTATCTTTAAATCATTTGCGTTTTAATTAATTGTTAAGTGATTGGTCATGTATTTAAGGCTTGTGGTACATGTGTTTTTGTATTCTGATGAAGTACTGGATTCACCAGTACGAAAGCGCATACTAAACTTTGGATAGTTTCTCATTGCCCGTGCTTTATTTGCCTGCAAGTGTGTACCTGCCAGTTTTCTGGCTTTCTAACCTATAATGAAGGTTATCCATGCTAAGATGCATGATATAGCCTGTGCTTAAGTATACACTAAGTGCTATCTGTTTTTGTCTTATCTTCATTTTCTCCCAGTTGTAGTAAACACCTTGAATGCTTTCAGAAAACATCTTTTATTCCCACTTTACCAGATTGTCCATATAGAAGCATGAGAACCAGATACACAGTTGCCTTCCGCTACAAACTTGTTTTGTATTATAAACATTTATTTGTTGGACAAAAACTTTTTACTGCAGTCAGTGTTCTTATATTTATTTGTTTCCCCTTAAAACTTGTTATTGGATCAAGCCAGGGGCCCTACTGCAGTCATTCCCCTATGAAAAAGTAAGGAAAATATCATCAGTTTTGCTTGTGTCATGCTCTTTTGTTCAGGCTTTCTTCTCTTTTTATATTGCAATGCCTACATTTCTTAAAACTTAACAAGAAGAAAGTAGGAAAAAATGGGGCACCCGTTTACTTTAGTATCCCTATTACACTCAAAAACGACTGAAAAAGTTTTACTTTATAGCACGCAGTATGTCAAGTTTTATAAAAATACTGTTAACAAAATGTGTTTTACAGTTACCACTTTCCTTCTTCTTTTCAACTCTCCTTAATCTTCTTCCAAACATTTAATGACATAATGTAGGGCGTATGTTTAGAGTCCCCTACAAATTTAACATAGTCAAAAAGTCCAGCATTTCCAGGTTTTCTTGTTCTGTCATATTTCACAAATGTAATTCGGCATTCTAATCCCACATTTATTCATTTAATTTCCAAGTTGCTGGTTTTCTTCCTGTTGATCTCCATCTCCCAAATCCAGTATCTGGTTAATTTCTAACATACTCCTGGTTCTTGTAGTCCACTCCTGTGCTTTTTTTTTCTGTTTCTCAAGCATTTTCCTTTGGAACATTGGAAAAGGTTTCACTGGCATAGACTCTCTGTGAGGTTTGTTAGCATAAGAACAAGAAGCAGAATCCATTTATGTTTGATAGCTATCTTATTGTTGGACAAATGTTTGTATCTCCTCCTTAGCATATTCTGCATCAAAAAATAACTTTGACCCTCAGAAAAAATATTCTGAAGATTAGCTGGATACAGCAGCTCAAATCTCGCACCTGCTTCTCAGCATTCCATGACTGAGTGAGTAATCATTTTCCACAAACACTCTATGGTCTCCAACTTTTATTTATTTATGCCACAGTTTTGTCAGAGTCAGCTCTTTCTGCTGATAGAATTGTATCTTTCCTACTAAAGGTCTTGGCAGCTTTTTCGTGGGCAGGTTTGGAGCATACACACAATGTGCTCTTCAGTTAACAAAAACTCTTGTGGAATACCGACCGGTCCAATTCCTTATTTGTGCTTTCATAAATGACTACAATCTGTTCCTTCCAGTTCCTCTGATACAGCAGAAAATCTCAGGTTTTCCCTATGTGATGTGTCCTCTAATTCTACCATTTTTTTTAAAGATCTCTTGATCAGTCTCATACTCAGCCAGTCTTTTCTTCATTTTCACCTCTGATTTTTGCAGTTTTGTCAGCTCACCTGAATATCTGTTTAAAGATTCATCCATTTTCCAGCCTTATTTGAGTTTGATATATTCATTCATTGTTTTATTTTAATAATCTGTGAGCATATTTGACTTATTTTTCCTCTAGATTAATGGAAGTCACGTCTTGCACCAAAACTAGAGCTTGAACTGCTTTTTGTTAAATAGCAGAAAGATTCTTCCCGGCCAGTGTTTTCCCCTTAACCTTTGATTTTATTTTTTTCAGGTTCTCTTAATTTCTTCTTTGCTGGCATCTAGGCAGTGCACATACTAGCCTGTAACTGAAATTTACTCAGACAAATTCACTGGATTTTTTTTTTCTTCTTAATTTCTGTTTTCACACTGGGAGTGCTGAAATTAATCTGCTAGTCAGTGTGCAGCCATCTTGGAAGTGCCTCAGTCAGGAATTTTGGTGGTGGATTCATTTCCAGCTCCTTCTCCCACTCGGGATCTGTATACAGATGCTTCTGATACGAGTTGGGAGACTTCTTACAGCAATATCGGGGTCCATGGAATGTTATCTCCCCAACAAATGGAGAAATCACATCAACATCAAAGAGATGAGTGCCCTGCATTCCCTCTGGACTCTGGGACCTCTAGGTTTTCGCAGACCCCACCACTGTGATATTGTATTTAAACAAACAAGGGGCAGAAAGTAATACCTTCTTTGCAGACTTGCTCTTGTTTGTGAGTTTGCCATTTGATTTTTTTTTTTCAGGCAATTTACATTTTTTGAGAGCACAGCCTAGTGGCAGACAACCTGAGCAGGTCCAGGGCAGATCATAACAAATAGATGTTTCACAAGGTTGAATTCCTAGACATTATCCATCAGTGGGGTGCTCCTCAAGCAGATGTATTTGCCTTCCCTGTGAAGATGCAACTTTCCCAGGTTCTGTTCCAGGGTGCCGAGTCTTCTGTCTTGGAAGGTCACCATGTCATTTTACTTTGAGAGGCATGCTTCTGTATGCCTATATCCCTCTTCCTCTGTTGCCCAAGATCTTGCACAAGATTATGTGGGACAATCTCAAAATCTTGATGGTGACTCCCTTTTTGCCCAAGCAGCACTGATTCCTCCTTTTGTTTCAACTGGCCAGGGGGTGGTCATCACAGGCTACCTCACAGGATGGATCTCCCCAAACAGGACAGTGTCTCTCTCATTTACCCTCATCTGCTCACCTTGCATTTGACTCTTTGGAGGACAGGATTGTGATTCCTTTATAACACCAATTTTCTGAGGACGTGCTTTGGGTTTTGCAGGCATTGAGAAAACCCACTAGTACAAAATCCTGTGTTACTAAGTGGAAAAGATTTTCTGCTTGGTATCACAAGCATGAAGAGGATCCTCTTTTAGTGTGTATTCTAAAGTTCTTTCTTGTGTGTAAATTGCTCAGTTCTGAGCTGGCATACCCATCTGTTAAAGCACATTTGTCAACCATCACTTCTTGTCTGCCTTTGGATCTGCCACTTTCCTCTAGCTTTGAAGTTAAAACTGTTTTTGAAAAGCATTATTCATATTGGGCCCCCCAGGAAAGGCCATTCTGCCTTCATTGGATCATCATTTTGTTCTTGAAAAAAAAATTGACTCTGCTTCCTTTTGAACTTTCAGCTTCTGTTACTCTGCAATTCTGTACTTGGAAAACGGTTCCCTCTTGTCTGTTTGTTTTTTTTTTTTCATAGAGAGTGTTTCTCTTTGGATTAATCCTTTTATGCCCAAGGTGTTCAGTGACTTTCACTTAAATCAGTCGTTTCACCTTCCTTCTTTTTTTTCATTTTGCCTCCGAATAGTAGGGGGAGGATCCTACAAATTTTAGATTTGCATAGACTGCCCAGATATATGGATAAGACTAAAATATATTATGAAATCTGAGCAACTTTTTTTTCCTTTCATGCCAAAAAATTGGACTGAGCTGGTTATAAGCAAACCATCACCTTGTGGATTTCTAAGGAAATTTTCTTTTGTTCTTTTCAAGGTAAGCAGCTTTCTTCTTCAGTTCATGCCCATTCTACCAAGGTGGTAGTCACTTCTGGTGCCATTTTCAAGGGTCTGGATGCCAAATTCATTTTGGAGTCTGCTGCTTGGTCCTCTGCACATACTTTCACTAAATACTACAAGTTAGAGGACATTTCCATAGCTGACTTTGCCAGGGACATCTTACACGAGTTTTTAGAGGGCTTTTTGGCTGCTTCTTTCTCCCTTCCTTGTAGTAGCTTTTGTGTTCTCCCTTTAGTAAGGAATACTGCAACAGTGATAAGGAAAAGAACATCGTACAGTTGTGTAAAAACTTAACATGACAGTAGATGTCCTTTTCACGGTTGGAGCATTACATCCTTTTTTTCTTCCCCTTGTTTGTTCAGTTTCTTTACCATTTTGCCAAGGGGTTCTCTTTCTTCTTTATCTGGATGCACATGCCATTTCTCTTGTTCCAATTGGGTTGCTCGGGTTCCCCTGGGGCAGTTCAGTTCTGAGGATTAGGTGCCCATACTTCACTTATGTACCTTATGTCCTGGACATATGTCTGACGTACAGTGCCTGAAAAGGCCTAAGGCTTTGGTATGATGGGCGGACGTAGTAAGGAATACTATAACAGTGAAAAGTAGGACAAACTACTATTGTGGTAAGTTCTTACACAACTGTACTTTGTCCAACTGATGGCCCCATTTCCATTTTGAATGTACTGGCAGTCTTAAGGTCTGCAGTTGATCTCACCTGTTTTAATAGCCTGTGCATTTGTGATGGACAAAAGATTTACCAGTTTTAGAATTTAATTTGTCTGCATAACTGAATGTTGGGGAACACCTTGACAGACTTCATTCGAGCTGCCACAATGTCATCTGAGCTGCATACTGTTGGCTGCTAATAAGTTAACTTTTTTATCCAAGTAACTAAAGTTTCAAGTAACCTTTGATTTGTAAAGCATATTGTATGTGTCAAAAGCATTTGAAAAGTTGTTATAAATGAATCTGACTGCAGTCTTCTGTCTGTGGCATTAAAATTGTAAAATAGATATTTGTGCTTAAAGATCTTCCCAAGTAGTATGCATGTTGGTAAATGTGTGCATTCACAGTAGACTGCCCCTTCTTAAGGATGTTCAGTAGAAGTCCCCTCCCCCCATTATTTTACTAGTGTGGGTGTAAAGGCTTACAGACAAATTGTTTTTAGATCTCTTCCAGTTCCTTTAGTTTCACAAAAGGGTTATCATTGCTTTTATTCCAGTTTGCTGGAAGGGTTCCATCATTGAAATGCTTATTATGAGCAAACCATGAGCTCCATTGTCTGTTTTCGATCCCTTTTATTAATATTATCAAGACTTGAAGCTTTCCTCATGCTAAGGATTTTGATGCAAGTGGATGAGTTACTTCATGTGCGATACTACTAGGCCCTATGTTCTTTGTAAGAAGAACAGTGCATTATCTCAAACTGGGCCGAAACTATTCCTGAATTGCCTTTTGACCATTCTACCTTGTCTGTTAGTGTGATACCATTGTCGGTTAAAGCAGTGGGGGAGTACATTTAATCTGAAGTAGTTAACTTCATTTATCTCCAACTTGTGGGTATTCGGATCCATATCGGATTTGAGCTGGCAACATTTTATCAAGCATCTGCTCCAAGCTCCTCCCCTTACCCATAATCCCTCACCTCTCTTCCTTCCCCCAGATCTCGTTTGCCGCTTCATGCATACACATTGTGGTCTCTATAGCTCCAAGTTGGGTAGAGTAAGTGGAACTTTTGATTCTTGGGTTAGTGTGTGAGAGTAATTGTTTGTGATAGCCCATCCTCCCCTTCGTCTTGTTGTCGGTTTGTTTAAAAAAAAAAAAAAAAAGTAGTTAGAAAGTTTGAGTTTCCTTCTTGAATAGAGTAGGCCTGGCCAACCCCTGAGTGTGTGTGTGTGTGTGTGTGTGTGTGTGTGTGTGTGTGTGTGTGTGTGTGTGTGTGTGTGTCTAGTTTGGCTCCGTGGAGTGTGTTATGGCTGACCAGCCTAAACCAGTGTTCAAGAAATGCACAGTGTGTGGCCACAAGCTTTCACCAGCTGATGGCCACACTCTTTGTGTTATTTGCCTTGGAGTTCTCCATCTTAGTTTGCCATGTGCTGTGTGTGCAGGGTTCAATCACAGAGCCCTTAGAGTGGAAGGTGAAACTGGTAGCCAAGGGCCTGCTACCAGTTCTGCCTTGGAGACGACGGTCTCGACATCGACTCCTTTAGCTGACCAACCCCCCCTCAGGCTGGGACTCAACCTCTCTCTAAGCCTGCTGAGGTGGGGACAAAAGCTGCAGATAAGGACAAATGAGAGGGAGAGAAAAGGGTAGAGAGGCACCGCAAGCGATCTGAGTGGGATCATTTTCCCAGTCCCCTGTGAAAGTTGTTAGGACCACTTCTCCTTAGCTCCATTCCCCGAGGTTCTCCCCGGAGCCCTTGGATCGGAGGCCTTCTTCGAGGTCGTCTCACAGGACCAGATCCGAGTCAGTCGCCTCCTCAAGGTCGACTCTGTCGGAGCTTGACATAGACAGGATGATGCGGAGATTCATTTGGACCCAAATCCAAATGGGAGTCTTGCCAGGCCCCTCTCTGAGCTCTATGCTCTTCTTCCGTCCTATCTCTCCTTCCCTGATCCGACCATCGGTCTCAGGATTTATGGATCCGAGGAGCTGGGTGTTTGGCACAGACAGTTCCTCCAACCTCAATGCTGGCCATTACCTTGAGTTCCTCTGATCAGACTTGTTCGGATCCGAGCAACTCTTGGGGCTGAGAACTGGGAGCCGGATCCGACGGAATGGAGATGTCTTTGGTTCCGACTTTGTCGGATCCAAGCCATTCCTTCGGAATCCTGGCTACCTTGGTCCTGATCCTCACGACGGAGCCGGGGAGAACTTCTTCCTTGTTGGTTGCTAAGGAGGTGCGCTCTCCTTCGGCCTTTGTGGTGGAGAGGGTTCTCTCCCAGGGATTGAGACCCCAGCCCATTGCCTTGGACTTATCACTGAGGATGCGACTGGATATGCTCGATAGACCTCTAGGACGTTTACCACATCAAGATTTGCAGAAGCTCCAGGAGATTTCTTTGCTTCCGGCTGGGAGCCAATCATTTCCAGTTCAGAGCCCTACCCTTTGGTCTCACCACAGCCCCCAGAGTGTTTACCCAAGGTTATGGCTGTAGAAGCGGCTCACCTGAGGCGAGCGACATTCTCCGCGCCCTAGGTTCCATGGCAGCAGCAATTTCAAATTTACCATGTGCGCGCCTTCACATGAGGGTGCTTCAGTGGACCTTGGCAGTTCAGTGGTCTTGGTTAGACCTCCCCATGGACTACCCTATACGGATCAGCAAAGCCTGCAAGACTTCTCTTCTTTGGTGGCTCCAGTTGCCTATTATCAACATCCCCAGCCCAAGCCACAGTGACCACGGACACCTCCCAGCTTGGGTGGGGGGAGCACTTTTTGGGAAGGACCGTCCTAGGCACATGGTCCCAAACCAAGACCAGATTGCATATCGGTGTTCTGGAGATGAGGGCAGTGCTTTTAGAGTTGCAAGTCTTTCACATTGTTCTCCCCCTGGGAACGATTGCAGTTCAGTCAGACAACATGTCTGTTGTCTAGTACATCAACAAACAAGGAGGGACCAGATCTTGCCCTCTCTTCTGCAAGGCCATGAAAGTGTGGAAGTGGGTGATTTCCACCAGTCAGTTTCTGATTGCAACGCATGTCCCGGGACACTCCCAACATTTTAGCAGACCGATTGAGTTGGGCTATTCTAATGCCATACGAGTGGTCTCTGAAACAGTCAGTAGTGGAGGAGATCTTCCTAGCATGGGGTCACCCTTGCTGCGATCTCTTCGCATCTCCTTCCAACACGAAGTGCAGCGAGTTCTTCGCTCTAATCCCCTCCCCAGGGGACTCCCCACAGAGACGCTCTAGTCCATGCTTGGCCTCCCGGGTTACTGTATGCCTATCCCCCGCTACCTCTAATTCCGAAGTTTCTTTAGAAAGCATACCGACTGGGGTGCAAAGTGATCCTCATTGCCCCATTCTGGCCTCGTCAAGTGTGTTTCCCCTTCCTCTGGTCTCCTGCTCTAACTCCTGCATGGATTCTAGATCCCTGCCTGGATCTCATATCCCATCCCTCGGGCATCAGTCCGCCCGACCTGGACAGCCTCAAGCTGACTGCTTGGTTGCTCCAGTTCCCCTGATCGCTAGGACTCCCAGTTTTTCATCTTTGGTAAAGAGTATTCTGGTGGCATCCCTCAAAGCTTCCACTAGGAACGTTTATCACAGCAAATGGAAACGCTTCTCTATCTGGGCTTCTCAGAGAAACATAGATCCATTTACTGCCCCGGTTCCTGCAGTCTTGGAGATTTTGTCATATATTTTTCAACAAGGGGATAGTTTCTCCACAGTGAAAGTACAACTGGCAGCCATGTCTAATTTTCATATTGGTGAAAATTTGAATGCTCTGGCCTCCTTGAGATTGTGCAAGGCCTTTCTAAAAGGTACTTTTCTCTTGTGTCCCCCGGTTAAAGATTTTGTCCCCCCTTGGGACCTTACTTTTAGTTCTGCAGGCATTGGTGGCACCCCCTTTTGAACCAGCAGCGTTAGTAGACTTAAAATTTCTGTCCTGGAAGACTGCCTTTTTAGTGGCCATTACTTCAGCTAAAAGGGTTTCTGATATCCAAGCTTTGTCTGCCGTGCCCCCTACTTGATTTTTCATAAAGACGGGGTTTCGCTTCGCACGAACCCTTCTTTTTTACTGAAAGTGGCTTCTGAATCTAACATTAACCAGATGATTAATCTGCCTGTGTTCTTTCCAAATTTCCAGAGCAAGGGTGAATATAAGCTGCACTTGCTAGATGTTCATAGACAGCTTCGTTTCTATCTACACAGGACTAAGCAATTTCGTAAGCCTAACCAATTATTCATGTCCTTTTCTAGATCCTTTTTGGGCAAGGCCATTTCTAAGGTCTCCTTAGCCAGGTGGATTACACAATGTATACTGCAAGTCTATAGGGATAAAGGCCTATCCCCACCTGGTCCTATTAAAGCCCATTCCACCAGATTTATGGGAACAACTTCTGCTTTTTGGTCTACGGTTTCTCTGGATGATATCTGTGCAGCGGTGACCTGGGCAAGGGCACATACATTCATCCCTCATTATAAGTTGGATTTGATCTCTAGAGGGAGAGCATCCTTTGGCTCTGCGGTGCTCAGGAATATCCTTCCATGAGGGCCTCCCAGGAGTTTTGGTAGCTGGGGGACTCTGTCCCACAGGTTGCAGATAAATGAAGTTAATTACTTCAGATAAAGAAGTTATGTACTCCTCATAACGTTCCATCTGTGTAGTTATACTTCATTTTCTGCAACCGTCCCTCCCTCCTTCCCCCAAATCTGTTCTAGGTTAACGTTATTGAGTTGCTAATAGTTTGGTTAGTGGCAAACTCGATCTGAGGGAAGGTAGGAGAGGTGAGGGATTATGGGTAAGGGGAGGATCTTGGAGCTTGGAGCAGATGCTTGCTAAAATGTTGCCTGCTCGGATCCGACATGGATCCCAATACCCACAGGTTGCAGAAAATGAAGTATAACTACTCAGATGGAATGTTATGGTGAGTACATAACTTCTTTTTTTTCCTGGCATCTCAAATAGATCAAAAAAGGCCTCTTGTTTTCCTTAACACATGGTACAAGACCTAATTCAAGCTTTGTCATGTCGTGATGACAACTTACTATACAATGCCGGGAGAGCATATAAGTTTATGGTTTGTTTACTTTTCCTTTTTGGTTAGAGTTTTAGTGACAAGCTGCAATAATGTTGCAAGGCAATGCTTTCCTTCGTAAGTCCGTCCCCCCCGTAGGTGCCCCCCATCTGTTTTGCTGTCAAACATTTACCCTGCTGGATTGGTGCCCATTCATCCCTTGGGAGGGGAGAGCCCCAAAATCCAGTAGGGTTTAAAATGTAGGTCGTCTTTAGGTGCAGAAAACTGCTACCAAGTTCAGCCTGTGTAGGGCCAGCATTTATCCTAGTGACAGGAGGAGCAAGCTGCCATTCAAGGTCTGGATAAGCTAGCGAAGAGCTTTTACAAAAGCTGTGTATTTCTTCAGAAATTTTAATCATCCACATCTTTTTGGCAAATCTTTCAAAAGACTACTCATGGCAGTGTACTTGTTTTAGTCTTTAAAGAGACTTTTTTTTGCCTTTTTGCAGTTGAACCGTGTACTCGTTACTCTCCTTTCCGCACCTCTTGTTTTGTCTGGTAGCCTTTATAAACATTCTATTGCCTTTAGGGCTTTTGTATTCTGTCTTTTAATTTTAGTTTTAATAAACACTGTGGTTTATGTTTAACCCTTTTTCTTAGTCTTTACAAAGCAGTTAAAATCGGATCTTTTTGAACTTTGCAGTTTACGGCTTCAGATATTACCAGTTTGGGCAGAGAGCTACATTATTAAGCATGCATACTAGAAACAACAAACTGAAATATATTATACAATAAGCTAAAATACAGTGAAATGAATGACATGACGTAGTTCTCTTCAGGATATCAAGCTTTATTTTGGGATTCGCCTGATGTAGATGAACATTTTTGTCATTAGATTTCTTCAAATCAAATCTTTTAAAGGCATTACTACAATCTTTATACGTCCAGCTAGTGAGAGAGAATGAGTTTGGGAAAATTAGAGCAAGCTAATGAGGGAATATGTGTGGCCAGTCGCGTCCATGAAATACTAGCCAATCAGATGAAGGTGCCACTCAGCCAAATTAACATAAGGAATTATCACTCAAGGGTCTATTTTCCATGCTCACGGTTTTACTCCTAACACCTCTTTAATTATTTTAGAGTTTCGGACATGAATCATCATGCTAGTATTACCGTCAACACGTTTTGCTTATTCATTAATGCTATGTATCAATTGATTAAGAAACCCCCAGTGTTCAGATAGTGTGATATTTGCATGAGTGTAAGTCACAAAATGTAATTCTGTAGAAGAAGATAGGTGGGTGTGGGTTCTTACTGGGATTTATCAACAAATTTGTTTACAAATATTTATAGATGTTTACAAATATTTACAGTTTTGTTTCATTTAATATTTCTTAAATATTTACATGAACATTTTATTGACTTGATATTGTTTAATTTAAGTGAAAATGAAGTTTAATTTGTTCCCTATTTTTGCATCTTCGGACATCCAACCTGTTTTGTTTTAACCGTACTGTCAGTCTAGTGACTAAAAACTGTACAGACATAGGTTCATAGGTTGGTACTATGCTATCAGCCCTAGGGCCTATACAAGCCTAGCCATAACAATTCCCTGGCTATTTCTTCCCACATTATTTACTTTCCTGGACCCCTGTCTAGCAGGGCGACTGACGTGATCCCTGGGGTGAATTTCCTTTCTCCCATCCAATTGTCAAGGTTCCTCTTGAAGAGGTCCAAAGAGGCACTCTGCTTGATGTGTATGGGCAATCTATTCCAGAGTCTGGGGAGTCTCTGGGTCAGGAATCTATCCCTCCAGCATGTTTTGTTTATTGTGATGACAAGGTTTAGATCCCTGGAGCGTGTAGCTCTGAGGGATTGGGATTTCTTTAAGTGTAGCATGTCCAACAGCTCTGGGTTTGACATGGCCTTGTATGTTAAGCAGAGATCGCCTCTGAGTAGACGATATGCGACAGATTATAGCTGGAGTTTTTTAAGGCTGTCAGCGTAGGGCATCTGCTTTAGGCCTGTGATTTTTTTAGTGAGGTATTTCTGAGGCCTTTCCAGTTGTTGCAGATGTCTTGAGAGGTACATACCAAATGGGGCGCTGTATTCTATAATGGGTCTAATGAGGGATGAGTACAGTGGGACAATGACCTCCTTCTTCTTTCTGGATGAAAAGCCCTTCGTGATGAGGTGTGCCACATAGAAGGATTTCCTGACTGTTGTGGCAATGTGGTTATTGAAGGTGAGACCACTGTCCACCTGTGTCCCTAAGTCTCTTATCACACTTTCTGTGTTTAGTGTACTGCCACCTATATGGTAATTCATGGATACATGTTTTTTCCCAAAGGGGATAACAATACATTTCTTGGCATTGAGCTTGAGCCCATGGCTCTGGCACCAAGCATCTGTTTCTGTAAGGCCCTTTTGTAGAGTATCCACATCATTTGGGGATTCAATAATGGCTCCCAGTTTGCAGTCATCTGCAAACTTTGTTAGCCAGAGTCCCTTAGTGTTGACCTGTACTTCAGAGAAGTAGATGCCAAACAAGAGCTGCCCCAGGACTGAACCCTGAGGTACTCCACTTGTCACTTGTCTGGAGCTGGATTTGGAATTGGCTACTTTTACAGTGTGGGTTCTATCAGTAAGCCATTTAGCAACCCTTTGGGTGACATAGGGATTAATGCCCAACTTAGTAAGTTTATCTATGATTCCAGAGTGGGGGGTGGTGTCAAAGGCCTTGGCAAGGTCTAGATAGGCTGTGTGGACCACCTTACCCTTGTCCATGGCTCTGGAGACTGATTCAAAGAAGTCAATCAGGTTCAGGAGACAAGATCGGCCCTTCACAAACCCAAACTGGGTGGGGTCCAGTGTTTGAAGGTTGCCAATGTCTTTGTTTATAAGTTCCATGATAATACGCTCCATGGCCTTGCAGATAAGGCTTGTCAGACTGATGGGACGGTAGTTTCCGGGATCCAAGGTGGATCCCCCCCTGTGGATTGGGATAATTGTAGCTCTGCGCCACTCAGTGGGCACGAAACCTGAGGTGAGGCTATGATTAAACATGACACTTAGGTGAGGTGCCAGTTCATATTGTAGTTCATGTAGTACACAGCCCGGGATGTCATCTGGTCCCATGGATGCTGTATTCTTGGCTTTAGAGAGTGCATTTTGTACCTGTGTGGCCGTTATTACTGGAATTTGGCAATCTTCTGGTATTGAGATGGGCCATTTAGGGGGTGAGAGGGGGGTGAAGTTGGCACTGAATCGATCTGCCAGGATGTTGGCAATATCCTTTGGATCAGTATATTTAATGCCATTCTGTTTTAGCTCAGAGTAGATCTGAGCATTGCCATTTAGATTCTTGACATAGTTATAGAATGCTTTGTGGTTGTCTTTGGAATCTTTGGCAATTGTATTTTCGTAACTAGCTTTGGAGGATTTTATGAGGCATCTCAGTTTCTTACTGAGGCTAGTAAGGGAGTTTTTTGCATCCTGGGATTTTCCTCTTTTCTGCAAAAGTTTCTTCCTTTTGTTGTAAAGTTTGTTTATGGCAGGGGACCACCAGATTGGCTTCCTTTTTTTGGATGAGAGCATTTTGGTTCTATTTGGGGTGGCACGATTCATGCATGAGTGGATGTGCTCGTACAGTGCCTTAGTGTAGGATTCAGCAGTTGAACTTTCAGTTCCCGTCTGCATGGGTGTTATGAAGTTTGTCACTTCTGACTTGAGTAGCATGAAGTTGGCTTTGGAGAAGTTTTTTATGGTGGTTTCTTTACTGGGGGGTGGTGGTGGGATGTGGATGTTAAGGGTGATTAGCTTATGGTCAGACCTGACTAACGAGGGGGTGACCATAGGTATGGAGCATTGATTTCTCATGTTGGTGATGACCAGGTCTAGGATATTGGAGCCCCTGGTGGGACTATGGATTAGTTGATCCAGGGCATTGGAATTTATGAATTCCAAGAACCGTTGTGCAAAGGTGTTGGGACATGAGTAGTTTTCCCAGTTAATGGCAGGGTAGTTAAAATCACCCAGTATTAGGGTGTTTGGTTCTATCTTAATATTTTCCAGTATGTTTAGAAAGGTGAAGTGAGAATCTTGGGGTATGGTGGGGGATCTGTAGCAAGCTACAATTTGGATTGCAGTCTTACCTAGTGTTAGTTGCACTTGGAAATTTCAGACACATTGTGTTGGCCAACTAGCCTGGTGGTGTGAATATCCTTGGTGAATATTGACACTCCTCCACCTTTAGTGTTTCGGTCCTGGTTTGGTGGCCGAAAAGTGTGGTAAGAGTTGTAGCCTGGTATTGCAGGGGTGCTCTCTGGAGCCTTGAACCAGGTCTCAGTTACTGCACAGATATCGATGTTCTCCATTTTTAGGAGTGCCTTGAGAGAGTGCATTTTGAGGTTTAGACTTCTAGCATTGAGTAGCATTACCTTCAGATTTTGCATGCTTGTACCTGTTACGGTGGTGGTTTTGTCCTTTGAAGTTTGCCTAAAAAAGGCACTATAGGGGTGGCAAGAGCCTTAGCCAGTAACCTGAATCCCAGGGGCAACAGGTGCAGACCATCTCTGGCAAAGCATCGTGGTCTGTCAATCATGTCATCCCAGGCAGACAGATACTGGATCCCCTTTGAATGACACCATAAGCTTAGCCAATTGTTGAAGTCAATCATTTTATCCTTATATTGTGGTATCATTCTGGGCTAAGGCAGGATGCTACTCAGGGCTAGGGTCATACCTGCCTGGGCCACATGATCCGAGAGCTCTTCCATGTCTCTTTTCATGTAGTCCAGGGAGGTGCGTCTCAAGTCATTCACTCCAACATGGACAATGACAGAGTCATATTTGTACTTGTTGTGGAGTGACTTGAGTGCATGCATTATGTGGTGGATCCTGGCACCCGACAGGCAGCTGACTGTAATTTTCTCCTTATTCAACCTGGTGAGAGGGACATCAGTGTGCCGGACTATAGAGTCACCTATGACTAAAGTGTTAGGTACATTGTCTTGCCTTAGGGGCTGTTGCTGGGTGGCACACTGGTGTTGTGAACTATGTGACACATTGGTTGTGATTGGTGTTTGTTTGCGTTTCAGCTTCAGAGGTCTTTGTTGCTTGGGCAGGTTACAGTTAAGGGCCTCTGCATATGTGGATTTAGTGTTGCTATATGTGGGTGTTGGTGTTGCGGGTTTAGAAGGGCTATGTGTTGCTTGAGATGTAGTGTGGGTGTTAACCTTCTCCTCTTGACTGTTTAGCACAATCTTGGGTGGAGAGAGCTTTGCTTCCATTTTGGCTATGTAAGTGCATCTCTCACAGGTTGTAGTGTTGGGTGGTAGGAGGAGAGGGTTGTCTGTGTACATGAGGCAATTGCTGCATTGCCCCAGTATGCCCAGATTCACCAGGTGGACAGGAGAAATCACCGGAAGCTGACCCTTGGACATGCTTGGTTTGGGACTTTTTTTTTTTTCTTTGTAAAGTATAGGAGCTGTTTCCTTAGCAAGGTACTTTGCAATTAATAGGCTGTTTAGTGCCTACTATTAATTTCTCCTTGTTAACAACATGGCTTTGGAAGTTCTTTTCTCTGCACATCTTGCAATCCATAATAAATGTAATGCAAAAACTAAAAAGAAATCTGGATTTCTAATTATGGAAGTCCAATATCTTCCATAATCCCCAAATAAACACTTTTCAGTAGTTAATGGAAGCAAATAAGGAATTTTGAATTTATTTTGTATTAAGGACCAAAAGTCTTTTAGCCTAGAACAAGGTAAAAAGATGGGTTATTGCTGGGAATTTAACCAGGCAAAGATTACAGTCTACAAGAGCTGTGTAAACATTTCAGTCTAATACAGTATGAAGTCTTAAGTCCACATATATTTTTTCTACACTGATATTTGAGCTTGACCTTATTCATCATAGTATAGCTCTCTTATTTGGGTGATGTCTTTTTATTTAGTCCTGTTGGTTCTCAGTGTGGGTTGGTGTTCCTTTAACAGTATACTGAACACCTCATCAGGATTCCTTTGTTGTGGGTGCCTCATTTGCCAGGTGTTAAAGTTGTCCATTTATGTGTAGAGGGTGTCCAGAAGTGCATAAACCATTTCACAGTTAATGGGTCCAGACTCAAGTAATACTGGGAAGAAAAGTAGTGGATTTGTTGCTTTGGCCTAGTATTTAGTGTGGTTTGGGGGGGAACATGTCAAAGGTCTCTAGTTTTCCTGCCTATTTGCTGTGTGGTTTGAGCTAGGTTGATCAGGGTTAGGGATTGCACCTGCTCAGTGAAGCTGGTACATCTTGTCGATGTGCTACCATCTACCAGTTGACACATTGCCAGTAGAAAGATTTGTAGTTCAGTCCTCTCAATTCCAGCATGCTTTTAATGGAGCTGGCCAAGTATAATCCTGCTAGGTTGCTGGTGTTTAACCTTATTTTCCACTCCAGTTTTTTAACTAAGTTTCTCATACATGTTACCTTTGAGTGGGCCCCCCCTCTGTGTATCTAACATGTGAAACTTGAATATTGAATATCCTTGCTTTTCAGTGGCATGTTTTGTCAGTTGGTTCTTGTGGATCTGCATCCTGATGTTAAACGTGCTGTTATCCTCCTCTTGAGTTTGACTGTTTTGCCATTGTAGACGGCATCTCATTTAGAGAACTGGGCTGTGCAAATAACTCTCTTATGCTGTTGGGGTGTAGCCAGTGAATTTAATTTTGTACTCACATATGCTTATTGCTGCCCCCCCCCCCATCTGCCTGGCATTTAAAAAATGGTCAGATCATTCAAGTTGTTGCCCCCCCAAACTTAATGTGTATAATATTTTTAACTGCTCGGTCAAAAACTATTAGAGGTGGTGTTTTTAGATTTGCAGTTCTCTCTGTAAGCAAGCAGCTATATACATGTTTTAGAGGCACTAATGTAGATGGTTATAGACATACTATGACTTGATAAAGCCCCAATGTTTCTAATGTATTCAGAAAACAAATGTACTCTCTAGAGTACAGGGAGTATGCCTGGCTACACCCTTGCCACCTGTTGCATTTGGTTGTTTTGTGGCTGTGGTATGTCCTTTTGGTGTTTAGTGCAGTAGAAATTATCTTCAGTGCTTTTGTATAGACTTGGAGGTACAGTCTGGTAGTACACACTTGAAGGTTCTTTTTCTGTCCATTCTGTTTAGTGGTCTTCTGTTCTTTTAATAGGTATAGGTGTCCCCCCCCCCCTTTTGTAGATAAGTAATGGCCCTGAGCCCAGGACCTTTTAATGTGGTTTCATGGTTATTAAATTGCTTTTAATATTGAGCTTGTATTTGTCTTGCATCCTTTGAAAAAGTAATTGCCATACTCTAGTTCTTCTGTCTTGCGGTCACTGTTTAGGCTCTTGTGCATTCTCATTCTCCTCTGTTTAACGATGGGTCTCCTGGAGTGTTTGCTCACCTTTTGTTTTACTTTCTTTGATAGTGTTGAAGATGGTTTTCTATCATATCCTCCCTCAATTATATTTTTTGTTGCTCCCTGAGTTTTTTTTTCCAGAAAATGTTTAATTTCTTAAGTTATTGCAGTTTTCATCCTCAGATTTAATTGTTTGGTTTTCTGTGGTGTAGCATGCAAGAGTAGGTTTATCCTGATTTGTTTTCAGAAAAGATCATTGTTCAAGGTGTCTTTTTTGGGTCCTTAATATTAACTTTGTAGTGGTTATGGTTGATAATGAACCTGAGGAAAGTGGTGGAGTTGATGTGTTTATAAGAATCTCTCTAATTTGTCTGCCGTGCCTTCCCAACTAATAAAATATGTCATCAATAAAACAAAGATGGGTTTTAATGTTCTTATAGAAATCAGACTTGTAAATGACCTTTTTTCCCATTTAGCCATGCCATGGTGGTGTTTGCTAGGCTTGGGGCCGTGCTGTCCCCCATGGACATTGCCTGGACTGCTATCAGCTGAACTAGCTTGCAGTAGTCGGATCAGTGGAGGAAGAGAGGGAGGTGATCTTAGTCTTTAAAGTTCTTGTACAACTCTAACAAAGTAGTTGTGTGTTAACCTCCATGTCTGTTACTAATATGGTATCCAGAGTCAAGCAGATGCCTCTGATATATTTTTTTTTCAAGAAATCCATGGAGTCAAAAATTAAAAGATATCACATTATGGACTAGCTCCTTAATGAGGTACTGTGGGTATGTGACCAGAGTATGTTCACTGTTGCAGCCATTACATTTGGGTAATCTGCTGGCAGGTTGCCCTCACTTAGCCTGAATAACAAAGTCTTGGGTCCTACGTCGGTTGCTGTCTCCTCCTTCCATGACATCAGGTCGTCAGTGGTGTAAAACATGCAGCCAATGCCATTTTATTCAGTCTTTCTTGCCACGCAGTGCCCGAAGCAAAAGCAGTTCGCAAGTGCCGGTCAGCCGACTCCTGAGATTTTCGTATTCGAGTTTCAGAACCAAAGTCTTCAAACTAAAGCTAAGTACCTCATTGGGGAAACTTTTTCTTGCTCCTTACCGATGTCAGTAAAAGTTAATAATTGCATTACTTGTGGGAAGCAAATACCTCATAAGGATTTTCATTTTTACTGTATTCCTTGCTTAGGCCCTGATCACAACGTGCCATGCGGTCAGTATATTTTTGCTTCTAAATATTTTGCACTAAGATTTAACTATCCTGAAATGTTGTCGGTTAGCAGTCTGACTACCGGAGTTCACAAAAAACGCAAGGAAAAAGAGACAGAATGTTGAGGTCCAAAACCGACGACGAAGCTTCTCCTAAGCCAGTTGCCGGTTCGCCGGTACTCAGTGAGGTGCTTTTGCAGCCCCTGATACCCGCTACTTTTGAGTCTCAGGCCTCTACCAAGACCCATTCAGAGTCCGGTATGCCACGAGATTCTCAGAGTATTGAACTTGCGGATGTCTCTCCCTTGGATGGGTCCGGAGCCGCTGAGCAGGCACCGGCTTCTGAGGGTGTTTTCAGGCCTCAACATTTTTATATTAAACCGGCGCCAGCAACAAAAACAAGGTCAAAAACAACTTCTAATGTCTAAAAAAACTGACGCATGAACAACGTGCTCAGGCCCCTATGCCTAAAAAAACAGATGATCAAAATGGCTGAGGATTTAATACCTTGATCAGGGCTTCCCAACCCCCCTCCCCGCTAAGAGGCCTAGGCAAGGCACTGATTATGAATCTTCAGATCAGGTTTCCATTTCTTCTGATTCCTCTTCTGATCAGGAATTTTCTATTCCACCCTATGAGGATTCTGATGCAGAAGAATCCATCCCATCTGCATCTCCTCATGAGGATTATTCTTTTGGAGAGACTTTGCATACTTTAAGATAACATTTTCACTGGGAGAGTCAGGACTTCTCTGAATCAAAAAAGAGGCTTAGGAATTTCCTTCTTCCTTAGCATAGGCCTTTGGCAATACCTCCTGTGTTAGACATCGTTGATGTGTTCTCGGAATCCAGCATAGCTCCTGATTCCCTGCCTCCGGCTCCTAGTAAGCCAGACAGATATTACAGGGTTCCTGACTTCCACAAATTTCTTTTCAAATATCTTGCTGCTGATCCTGATACTATTTTTCAAGGTCCCAAGGGTGTTAAGGCTTCTACAGCCAAAAATCCTACTCTTTCTGATAGAGATTTCAGGGTGCTGGATAGATGGGGTAAGAAGGTTTATACGTCTGCAACCTTGGCAATCAGGGCTTTAAACTGCCATTTTCATATGCTTAAATATCAACAGCATCTTATGGGCTTACTGAAACAGAAAATGATGTTGATTTCTGATTGTGTGGAAAATAGTTACAGGATTTATTGCATTCAGCAGAACAGGTTGGAAAGCATACTTTGCAATGTGGTTTTGATTCTTTGGAGGCCTCTTGTAGGGCCACCGTTACTGGATCTGTGATTAGAAGGCATGCCTGGCTCAAGGAGCAAAATCTGCTTGATCATGTTGAAGCTAAATTGTTGGATGCCCTTTTGTAGCATGATACTCTGGTAATAAGGCAGAAAAGGTTTTAAAGAAAATGGAAGACAAAGCTAAATCTATGCAAACTGTAAAATATTTCTTGTAAGTGCAGCCACCCAGGTTCAGTAAGCACTGGCCTACTAAAAATTGGTCCTTTTCTGTGTCCAACAGAGCCACCCAGGGCAAACCCAGGCACTCAAAAGGCTCCAGATATCAATCACAGGGTTCTTACAGGTCAAAGCAATGGGGTGCCTCCACCTCCAAATCTGGAGGAAACAAAGCACAGCCCTACAGTACGCAGTCTCAATGACTTTCCTCTACCATCTCCAAGCACTTATCTTTTGGCAGCCCCCTTGGGGGGAAAACTAGCACTTGATGCTCAAAATTGGCAGTTAATTACTCAGGACAAGTTGGTATTAAACAGTATCCCAGGGGTACAGATTTCATTTCCATACCTTGCCAATTCCAAATGGATGGCCGGATCTGCCACATAACCAGTGGGCAGAGGCCCAGAAACTAGTCCTGTCCCTCATTGATATGGAGCTATTCAACCGGTACCAGAAAGGGAAAAAGCACAAGGTTTTTATTCAAGACTTTTCCTGGTACCCAGAAAAGACAATTCATGGTGTCCAATACTGGACTTATCGATTCTGAACACGTTCCTGAACATTCCAAAATTCAAAATGCTGACTTTACAACAGCTACTGCCTATGCTAGGCAAGAATGCTTGGTTAGTAACTCTACACTTAAAAAGAGGCATACCTGCATATCTCAATAAGGGAATCATGCAGAAGATACTTCCGCTTCAAAGCAGGTTTTTTGCATTACCAATTCTCTGCACTGCCCTTTGGCTTATCTACTGCGCCCAGGGTCTTTACAAAGTGTCTGGCACCAGTAATTGCATTCTTCAGACAAAGAAACATTCAAATTTATCCTTATCTGGACGATTGTTTCATTCAAGCAGAGGACAAGGGCACTCTTCTTCAACATCTGGCGTTTGTAAAAAGGCTTCTAGCATGCCTAGGGTACACCATAAACGAAAATAAATCACAACTAGTACCCTCTCAAATAATTACATTCTTGGGTGCAAGCTTGAATACAACTGCCCAGATGGCTTACCTCATGTTAGACAAACAAAGGCAACTGACAACACACTTCAAACAAATGGCAACAAAAACCCAGTTATCTGCAAGACAAATAAAAAAGTTTATGGAGTCAACATTGTCACAGCCTGAAAACAATGATTCCTCTCATTCCCTGCCTACAACAGGAGTTTCTTTGGTGGGCAGAGACATGTCACCAAAACAAGGGACTGTCATTCATTCACTCTACTCCCTGCCACCCTAACCCTAATTACAGGCACATTAGACTATGCTTGGGGGCCCACCTGGCAGGGAGATGCATTCAGGGCCAAACCAAATGCATCTGCATATCAACCAGAAAGAAATGCTAGCTGTACAGAATGCTCTGACAGCCTTCAAGGACTTACTTCATCCAGGACAGCTACTGATAAGACTGACAACACCACAGTTATGTGGTACATAAACAAGCAGGAGGGTACACATTCCTACCCCCTTTGCAGACTAGCCATGGCTTTGTGGAACACAGCCTTGACTTACCAAATACATCTTCAAGTTCAATTCCTGCCAGGAAAGCAAAATACTCTGGCAGACAACCTAAGCAGAAATCTTATGGACCCTCACGAATGGAAACTGAATCCACAAATCTTCAGCATGTTAACACAGAAATGGGGAGCCCAGACATAGATCTATTTGCCTCTCCCCAAAATTATCAGTTGGACAAATTCTGCACAATAACTCATCACATGGAAAGTGGATGCTCTATCCTTCAGCTGGAAAAACCTATCAGTCTATGCCTTTCCCCCTCTGCCTCTACTCCCTAAGGTCTTACTAAAAGTCAGACAGGAAAAACCAAAAATTATCCTAATTGCTCAAGACTGGCCTCGCCAGCACTGGTACCCACTTCTAAGGAATATGTCACACCTTCCTCCATGGTACTTGCCTCAAATACCTCCTCTACTGTCTCAGCAGAACTATCAAATTCTGCACACTCTGCTCCAAACCTTGAATCTTGCAGCATGGCTAATCAACTAATTATTCAAACCACACCTCTCAGTAAATGTATGATGGATGTAATTTTGGAAGAAGGCCTAGTACTAGAAAATCTTATGCTGATAAATGGAAGAGATTCTGTACTTGGAACCAAGCACAAGGAATGGACACAGCAAAGCCCAATATTCCTCAGATGTTACAATACTTAACTGAGATGCTTGACAAGGGCCTATCTTTTCTCTTCAATAAAAATCCATGCTTCTGCCATTTCGGCCCATTACAACACACTGCCTCTTTTCTCATCCACTGCTTAAACAGTATTTTAGATGGGCCACAAATTTAAGGCCTCCCAGGAGAGCACCAACTCCTGCATGGGACCTCAATTTTGTGCTGGAAAAACTCACCTTGCCTCCTTTTGAACCAGCAGCTACTGCGGATATAAAATTTCTATCTTGGAAAATAGCTTTTCTTTTGGCAGTCACTTCAGCAAGAAGGGTGTCAGAACTGCAGGCTGTCATGGCAGTGGAGCCTTTCATTATATTTTACCCAGACAGGGTGGCCCTCAGGACCAACCTTTCTTTTATGCCTAAGGTGGTATCCAGTGTGGCTCTTAACCAGACCATTCACCTGCCAACATTTTACCCAAATCCGCAGAACAAGGGGGCGCGGATTCTGCATTCATTGGATGTACACAGACAAATTAAGATTCTACTTAAACAGGACCAAATCTCTAAGAAAGTCTGAGCAACTACTGGTAGCATTTGCTGCAGGATCAGAGGGGAAGGCTATATCAAAGCAGACTATTTCTAAATGGATAAGCCACTGCATTCGTTTCTGCTATTTGCACCATGGTAAACCTGTGCCCAAGGGGATCAGGTCACATTCCACCAGGGCTGCCTCTACTTCAGCAGCTTTTCTCAGAGGGGTCCCAACCAAAGACATTCTAGAGGCTGCTACTTGGTGCTCTGTTCGTACCTTCACAAAGCATTATAATTTACCTCTCTTCTCCAAATCCAGGGCAGGCTTTGCCACTGCAGTCCTGCAGGGCCTTATAGCCGCTCCTAATGCCGTTTAGTTCCATCCTCCCATCCATAGCTTTGGGATTCTACCCAAATGTAATGACTGCAACAGTGAAATATGAAGAACATAGTACATTTGTGTACACTTACCATAAATGTAGATGCTCGAGTGTATTCACTGTTGCAGTCCCATCCCCCATTCTATACCTTTTCTTTCCTTCACTATACTCAAAAGCCTTTGTGGTGTATTTGCTTTTTAGTTGAAGGCAAACTTTATGTTTCTAAAAATGCTTTTATATATTTACAGTTTAGTTTTGTATATATATATATATATATATATATATATATATATATATATATATATAATTTGCTCCCCATGTGGGGGGGCACCTGACATCTGGGGCAAGAAAAAAAACTGAATAAAATGGCAATGGCTGCATGTTTTATACCCCTGACGACCTGACGTCATGTAAGAGGAGACAGCAACCGACGCAGGACCCAAGACTTTGTCATTCAGGCTGACTGAGGGCAACTTGCCAGCAGATTACCCAAATGTAATGAGTGCAACAGTGAATACAGTCTAACATCTACATTTATGGTAAGTGTACACAACTGTACTTTCTGTGACTGAGTGAGTTATCACTCCTGCTTCTGTTGGCATGCATGGGGGGGATCCATTATGTTCTTGCACATTTTGAAGTTGTTAAAAAAAAAAAACATGCTATCCTGTGATGGTGGACAGTGAGGAATTTGAGCAGGCTGTTACCAGTCAAGTCCTCATGAAGCTCCTTGATTCTGTCCTGTAGGTGATGGTAAGCAGTGAGGTTTTTGTTGAGGAACTTGGTGTTGAAGATGTTCTTCATCTCACATTGCTGCAGTCCTTACATATGGGTAGTCCGCTGTCCTCGGTCGGCCCGAATACCAAAGTATTAGGCTGACGTCGGTCAAGGAGCTTAAAACTGACATCAGGACGTCAGGGTACAAAAGCGCATGACCGACGTAATTTCCTCAGTCTTTTTTGCCGCATGGTCCGATGCAGAAGCAGCGTTAAGTGCCATTCGTTCTGAAATTTGAGTTTCAGACCGAATCCAAGTTGGCTAAGTACCCGCTGGGGATTATTTTGGTTTTTCTTGTCTCAGTGTTTTACCGGATGTCAGAAAAAGTGAATAACTTTATTTCTTGTGGGAAACAGATACCGCATAGGGATTATCATTCTTTGTGTATTCCTTGTTTGGGGCCTGAGCACGACGTTGTTGGGTGTCGCTTTGTGCTAGGTTCAATAAACGCACTATTAGGTTGGATTGTGCTAGGCTGGTCTTTGGGAAGGTGCAATTATAATATGCCGTTGATTCTCCGCCCGCTTCTGCGAGAAGCAAAGACAAAACAGTTAAACCCAGGCAAGATGAGTCGTCCGCCCGGACGCCGGTTCTTTAGAGGTTTCAGTGGAACCGTGGTTCCGGCGGAGACTTCTCTGGAGTCTCAGGGGAGACTTTGATTTTGCAGGAGGTGGTCTCTCAGGAGGCAGGTCAGGCTGAAGGGGCTTCCCAAGTTACTGTACTCCCTCCCTTCCTAGGGTGGTTAGGCCTTCTCCTTCTGTTTCCAAGGCTTCTCCCAGAGGCAGGCCAGTTTCAGCTTCTGTTGGTGTCACTCCTAGTTCAGCAGGGTCTGTGCCTAAGAAGCACATGCTTAAAATGGCAGAAGATTTAATTACTCTGATTAGAGGTTCTATGCCCCTCCTGATAAGAGGCCTAGGGTGGAGCCAGAGTTGGGAAGTTTTGAGCAGGCTTCGATATTTCAGAGTCTTCAGCTGAAGACTTGCAGGAGTATTCTCCTTATTCTGATTCTGATGCAGATGATTCCACTCCTTCTGCTTCTCCTCCAGAGGATTTTTCTTTTCAGTGACACTTCATTCTATGAGGGAACGCTTAAGTGGGAAGGTCAGGACTTCTCTGATTCTAGGAAAAGGCTTAGGAGTTTTGCTGTTACCCCAGCATAGGCCCTTGGCTATACCCCTGTTCTGGATGTTGTGGAAGATGTGTTTGCAGAGGCTTCACTTAATCCTGATTCTCTGCCTCCTGCTCCTGTTAAACCGGATAGGTATTACAGGGTGCCTGAGGCTCATAAATATCTTTATAAGAGTCCTAGGGCGATCCAGAAACTATTAGTCAGGGACCTAAGGGTGTCAAGGCCTCTGTTGTAAAAAATCCGGTTCCTCTAGATAAAGAAGCCAGAGCTTTGGATAGATGGGGAAAGAAGGTCTATACATCTTCTACCTTAGCTATGACGGCTTTGAATTGCCAGTTTCATATGTTGAAATATCAAAACTTTCTTCTTTCTCAATTGAAGTCTAAGGTGGATGCTCTGGCGGAAGGCATTGAGTGTAAAGAGTTGCAAGATTTGGTGCATGTCTCTGAACAAGTGGGTAAGCATTCATTACAGTGTGGTTTTGATGCTGTGCAGGCCTCGTCTAGGGTGGCTGCCACTGGCTCAGTTCTTCGCAGGCACGCCTGGTTAAAGGATCAGAATTTATCTGACCATGTTAAGACAAGGATTTTGGATGCTCCTTTGCAGTCTGATGTGTTGTTTGGTTCACCTGTGGAATCAGTCTTGAAAAAATGGAAGACAAGGCTAAGTCTATGCAGGCTGTTAAGGATTTTTGCAAGTTCAGCCTCCAAGTTTAGTAGGAATTGGCCTGCTAAGGGGTGGACGATCCTTCTTATGATTCTCAGTCTAGAGGTAGATCTAGACGTGGTAGGGCAGAGCTCAGAGTTCTTTCAGGCCTAGAACAGGGAGTTCACCTGCACAATCTTCGGTGAGGGCAGGGGCCAGTCCTTTCGTAAACAGGCCCAATGACCTACTTTTCAGCTGCCAGATCCTTCTTGCCTGGCAGCACCGTTGGGAGGAAGGTTAGCACTCTTCAAGGAAAATTGGATGTTGATTACCCAAGACAAATGGGTATTGGATATCATACACCAGGGTTACAAGTTTTATTTCCATACCATGCCTCCTTTCAAAGGCATGCCGGACGTTCCTCCTCAGCAAAGACTAGAGGCTCGCAAGCAAATTTCTTTACTACTTCAAATAGGGGCCATACAAACGGTTCCTCTGCCAGAAGTGGGCCTAGGATTTTATTCTCGCCTGTTTCTAGTACCAAAGAAAGGAAACACGTGGAGACCAATTTTGGATTTATCCATCCTCAACACATATCTGGACATTCCCAAGTTCAAAATGTTAACGTTACGACAGCTTTTACCTCTGCTGGGCAAAGATCACTGGATGGTGACTCTGGATCTCAAAGAGACTTACCTTCATGTTCCTATCAGGCCCAGTTGCAGGAAGTATCTGCGCGGGCTGGGACTTCACATTATCAGTTCTCTGCATTGCCCTTTGGCTTATCTACTGCCCAGAGTGTTCACGAAGGTTCTGGCTCCAGTGGTAGCTTTCTTCAGGCTAAGAGGAATACAGATCTATCCTTATTTGGACGATTGCCTGATACTGGCCCAAGAAAAGGAACTTCTTCATCATTTACAGTATGTGATGGCAGTGTTAAGATGCCTGGGGTATTCTGTGAACGAAATAAAGTCCAGTCTAGTACCCTCTCAGGACATGTGCTTTCTGGGTGTGAGACTGAATACAGCATCCCAGATGGCCTTTTGACCCCGGACAAACAAAAGAATCTTTCTTTACTTCCACCAGTTGTCTCATCAGTCCAGGCTGACTGCAAAGACAGTCCTTCAAGCCTTGGGATTCATGGCATCTTGTATTCTGGTACTTCCCAATGCCAAACTGCATATGAGGAAGCTACAATGGTATCTCAAGAATGTATGGACACAGCACTGCCAAGATTTGGACACTGTCATTCAGATAATACCTTGCATTCAAAAGGAATTTTTGTGGTGGGCTCAGGAATGTCACCTAAACAAGGGACTCTCTGTGACCGGCCAGAGGCGAGTCAGATTTTAACGACAGATGCCTCAGACAAAGCTTGGGGAGCTCATCTAAATGGAAAATGGATACAAAACACGTGGCCTGCCAGACTTCAACATCTACATATCAACTTGAAGGAGATGTTAGCAGTCCAATTTGCATTGATAGCTTTCAAGGATTTACTTCTTCCAGGGCAGGTGTTGATTCAAACAGACAACACAACTGTCATGTGGTACATCAACAAGCAAGGGGAACGATTCTTACCCTCTATGCAGACAAGCAATGATTTTGTGGGAGACTGCTCTCAGTTTACAGCTAAATCTTCAGGCAAGGTTTCTGCCAGGAGCACAGAACTCCTTAGCAGATGTGTTGAGCAGACAAATTATGGATCCCCACGAGTGGAAATTGGATCCTCATGTATTCCAGAGGTTGACAGTGTTATGGGGAACTCCAGACATAGATCTGTTCGCTTCTCCACTAAATTACCAGCTGCCAAAGTTTTGCACAAAAGGTTTCATCCCTCAGCTTGGAAAGTGGATGCTCTCTCATTCAATTGGAGCAATCTTCACGTGTATGCCTTTCCACCTCTGCCTCTCCTCCCAAAGGTACTGCTGAAGGTCAGACAGGACAAGCCAAACATGATTTTAATAGCTCCAGATTGGCCTCGACAGCACTGGTACCCATTACTGAGAAGTCTGGTACAGGAGCCTCCATGGCCTTTGCCTTCATTCCTCACCTGCTGTCTCAGGAGAACGGTCATTTACTCAATGTCAAACTTCATTCTCTACATCTGACAGCCTGGCATATTCTGGTTTAAACCCTGGAGGGTCTCAGCTTCCACAACAAGTTTTGAATGTTATTTTGGAGGCTAGAAGGCCTAGTACAAGGAAAGTTTACGCAGATAAATGGAGGAGATTTTTATTTTGGAGTACAGCAAAGGACTTTGATGTTTCTAAACCTAATTTGAGTGTGGTGCTTCAATACCTTACTGAGTTATTGGACAAAGGTTTGTCCTTCTCCTCTATAAAGGTTCATGCTGCAGCAATCTCTGCGCACTATGACTGTGACCCACCATTATTTTCTCAGCCTTTGTTTAAGCAATTCCTTAGAGGGGCAAAGAATATAAGACCCCCCGAGCTCCTACTCCTGCTTGGGATCTCAATTTTGTGTTGGAGAAACTCACTCTACAACCTTTTGAGCCTGCAGCATCGGCAGAGTTAAAATATTTATCTTGGAAGACTGCTTTTTTGTTGGCCATTACCTCTGAAGGGTTTCTGAATTACAGGCCCTTATGGCAGTTGAGCCTTTCTTAATTTTCCACAAGGATAGGGTGTCTTTACGCTAACCCTTCTTTTATGCCTAAAGTGGTTTCTAGTGTGGCTTTAAACCAAACTATTCATTTGCCTACTTTTATGCAAACCCCAAAATAAAGGGGAAAAGATTTTGCACACTTTGGATATTCACAGACAGTTGCGATATTATTTGAGCAGAACTAAAGGGTTCAGGCAGTCTCAGCAGTTGTTTGTTTCTTTTGCTTTGGGTTCTCAGGGCAAACCTGTTTCAAAACAAACTATTTCTAAGTGGATTGGTTTTGTATTGCTTTCTGTTATTCCCATCATGGTAAGGAGATTCCAGCTGGGATTAGGCCTCATTCCACTAGGGCTACTGCCACTTCTACAGCTTTTTAAGGGGTGGCTACTAAAGATATTTTGGAAGCAGCTACTTGGAGTTCAGTGCATACTTTCTCTAAGCATTACCACCTTCCACTTTACTCTAAATCTAGGGCTGGATTTGCAACTGCAATTTTACAAGGCATGTTGGCAGCTCCTAATGCTTTATAGTTTTGCCATCCTCCCTTACCTCTGCTTTGGGATTCTACCCATGTAAGGACTGCAGCAATGTGAGATGAAGAACATAGTACAGTTTTGTACCTACCATAAATGTAGATGTTCAAGATCCACATTGCTGCAGTCCAATTACCCTCCCTCCTTCCCTCTGTTGTTGAAGGTGGTGGTGGGGTTTGTGTTGTACATATTGTAAATATGGTTAGTGCACGGGTGGTTGGTTGGGTTTTTGCTGGTTTTTGGCTTTGGCCTGTCTTGTTAGGGCCTTCTGACATCTGGGGCAAGAAAAGACTGAGGAAATGACGTCTGTCATGCGCTTTTGTACCCTGACGTCCTGATGTCAGTTTTAAGTGCCTTGACCGACGTCAGCCTAATACTTTGGTATTCGGGCCGACCGAGGACAGCGGACTACCCATATGTAAGGACTGCAGCAATGTGGATCTTCGAACATCTACATTTATGGTAGGTACAAAACTGTACTTTTTGTTTTTCTAACAATTCTATGATTTTTTTCTTGTAGGTCTCTGTCTGTTATGAGAATACCTTCTCTTTTGTCTGCTTTCATGATCTTCCTCACTGGGTTATTGCTAAGTGTTTTCAGAGTCTCCTTTTCCTCCTTGCTAGTTATGAAGACTCATTTATTGCAGCTCATATAGGTTGAGCACCTCCAAATGAGGCCTTTATGCAGTCAGATATTGGGGTTGCTGGCATCCCAGCTATGATGGTATCTGTAGTGAAAGGCAAAGGCCCTTTTATAGGGGTGCATTGAGCACTTGAGTCTCCACAAGGGCTGCCTGTGTTCCACTGTCAGAACATGCATGCACACATACTTCTCCATGAGAACCAGCAAGGGATTCCATCACCAGCTTGAGCAGTAATATCACTTCCTCTCTGCAACCTGACACACCACTTCCCTTCAAGGGTTTTGTCAGCAGAAAAGCTGTGTTGTCAGTACACAGTGTGAGTAATTATCTGATACTGTCATCAGTTTGCATAAGAAATGGGATTGACGGACGTCAAAATACAATGACACACATCCTTCTAAGGTGTCTGTGCTTGCTTGTACATAAAAATACAAATACATGTTAAGCTTCTAATAGTCTGTCTGGCCATCCAGGTCAGAAGTCTGTTTTTGTCTGACCTGCTGTCACAGGATTCTACAGCTGTCAAGATCCTTTAAATAAAGTATGATTCTGTTGATATACTTCATCTTTACAATTACTCTTGTTGCCATTACTACAGCCTCTCTGTAGCAGGTAGTGCCAGATCCAGCACAAGGCAATCTGGACAACTGTCTAGGGCCTGGTGCTGGCTTAAGGGCCCCATAAACATTAAAACTAAAGTCTAACACAGCTACATTCTCTAAACCGGGTTTTCTGTGTCCACTCATCTCCTGTTTGCTCTTGTGAGACTTTTTGCAGTTTCATTTCAAAAGAGAGGTGTGAAAAAAAGCCTGACCCATTGTCTGCTGTGGCATTAAGCTTGAACCTCAAGTTGGAATGCTACCCTTCAATTCCCGATTTTTGAAGTTACAGTTTCCTGTTGTGTGCCATGGTATTAATCTTGAACCTGTTGAAAGCACAGCTTCACTTCCCTAGTTATTAAGTACATTAATGGATTCACTTCACTTCCTCAATTTGTAGGTACGTTAAGTTACTCTCTAAGTTGACTGTGAGGTCAAAAGCAAAGCAAAGATGTTCTTCGTGTTTCACTGTTACAGTCATCACACTTGGTTTATCCTGCCAGGTGTAGCCCTCAGTCGGCCCGAGTACCAGAGGCTTAGTATTTCTGCTTCAGTTGCTGTCGCTTCAGGACTGTCGTCAGGGGTATAAAAACAGGCAGCCCACGCCATTACATCAGTCTTTCTTGCTGAGGACCCTGAAGCAGAAGCAGTTCTCATGAGTGCCGGTCGACCACTACCTAAGTTTTCATTTCCAAAACTGAATCGTTCTGAAGTCTTCTAAAGCTAAGTACCCCATTGGGGATCCTCTTTTCTTGCTCTAACCGATGTCAGAAAAAGTTAACAATTGTCTCTCTTTGGAAAGCAAATACCGCACCGAGATTTCCATTCTTACTGCGTCACCTGTTTAGGCGCAGACCACAAAGTACCTCGCTGTCGGTTTTGTGCTTTGTTCAGTGCCCTGACTATTCATTGTCGGGCTCTTATTCTAGCTAAATTTTGTTTTCGATCTCCGTATTCCGAAATGGCTTTAAGTCATCTGACTTCCAAAAAAATGTAAGACTAAAGGCAGAGACACACAGGTCCAAAGCTGCCAACGATGCTTCTGTTAAGCTAGTCGCCAGTTCGCCGGTACACAGTGAGGCACTTTCGCAGCCCTTTATGCCCGCTTCGATGAATTTGCAGGCTGCTACTGAGACCCGTTCAGAGTCTGGTATGCCGCGAGACTCTTCTTTGAGTACAGAATCTGCGGATGTCTCTACCTTGGATGGGTCCGGAGCCGCTGTGCAGGCACCGGCTTCTGAGGAAGTTCTTCCCATTACTGATATTCGACAAACCGACTCTTTCTAAAACTATCGAGTTTCTAAGGCCAAGAGTACAAGCTACGCCTAAAAAACTGACTATCCAAACTCGGGCTCCTGCTTCCTTGCCACAATCTCAGATGCTTAAAATGACAGAAGACCTGATCATGCTGATTAGGGAAAGCCAGCCTTCCCCTGCTAAAAGAAAGAGAGACTTGTCCCCAGCAGCTTTATCTGACCAAGAGTTTGATGACTCTGAGGTTTCTGAATATGAAGCCATGTCTTTATCTACCTATGACGATTCAGATGCAGAGGATTCCATTCCTTCTGCCTCCCCTCCAGAGGATTTTTCTTTTGGTGAAACCCTACATACTTTGAGAGAGCATTTCCACTGGGAATGCCAGGATTATCCTCAGTCCAAAAAGAGACTCGAGAATTTTTAGATTTACAATAACACAGACCCTTAGCCATCCTTCCTGTTCTGGATGTTGTGGATGATGTTGAGGGGCGGCGCAGTGGTGCAGCGGTTAATGCTGTCGTCTCACAGCAAGAGGTTCTCCGGTTCGATTCCCGGCTGGGGTGCCTTCTGTGTGGAGTTTGCATGTTCTCCCTGCGTTCGCGTGGGTTTCCTCCGGGTACTCCGGTTTCCTCCCACATTCTAAAAAAACATGCTTCTGGAGCATTTCTCCCCGGGCCTCCGCTGAAAACAGGATCTGTGGAACCTAGTCGGACTTTCCCGGTCAACAAATGTTAAATAAATAAATAAAATAAATGATGTCTTTATGGAATCCAGTCTGACTCCTGATACTTTACCCCCTACTCCAAGGAAACCTGACAGATACTATAGAGTTCCTGACTCTCACAAATTTCTGTTCAAAAATCCTGCTGCTGACCCAGAGGTCATCTCCCAAGGACCTAAAGGAATAAAAGCTACTACAGCTAAGAATCCCACACCTTTGGACAGGGATTCCCAAGCTTTAGACAGATGGGGTAAAAAAGTATACACCTCTGCAACTCTCGTCATTAGAGCATTGAATTATCAGTTCCACGTGCTGAAATACTAGCAACATACTATGGAACCTATTGAGCAAAAATTATCTACCTTTCCTAACTGTGCAGAAAATAAAGAATTACAGGAGCTTATGCATTCTGCAAGCCAAGTCAGCAAGCATATCCTGCAATGTGGGTTTGACGCCCTAGAAGTATCTTGCAGGGCAGCAGTCACAGGTTCTGTACTTAGAAGGCATGCCTGGCTTAAGGAGCAGACCATGTCAAATCAAAAAAAATTTGGATGCTCCTCTGAACAAGGACAGTCTGTTTGGAACCAAAGCAGAAGAGGTTTTAAAAAAGATGGAAGAAAAGGTTAAGTCTATGCAGACAGTCAAAAATTTTTGCAAGTGCAGCCTCCAAGATTTAGTAGGCATTGCCCCACGAAACATTGGTCCTTTCAAGGCCATCTCAAACTAGACCCAGGGGAAATAGACCCCCATCCCTGATTACAGTCTCAGGGTATGCAGAGATCTAAGCAATGGAGTACCTCAACGTACCTCAACTTCTAAAACAGGGAGTGCTAAGCCACTCCCTTACGGAAATAATTCACAATGACTCCTCAGTTCCACTCCTCACCTCTGCCCAGTCGCTCATGCTCCTAGGAGGAAAACTTGCCCACCATGCAAAAAACTGGACCTCCATCACCAACGACCGATGGGTCCTCAACATAATATCCCAGGGGTACAAATTTTATTTCCACATGCTGCCAACCCCAAAGGGGTTCCCAGACCTTCCTTCAAACCAGTGGGCAGAGGCACAAAACCAAATTCTCCATAAGGACAATTCAGCCTGTTCCTGCAGATTAGATAGGCCAAGGTTTTTATTCCAGACTTTTCCTGGTACCCAGAAAAGAGGGCACCTAGCGCCCAATCTTAAGATCTATCCATTTTAAACACCTTCCTGGTGGTACCAAAATTCAAAATGCTCACCCTACAGCAGCTTCTCCGTATGCTGTCCAAAGATGCCTGGTTAGCCATCCTAGACCTAAAGGAGGCCTATCTGCACATCCCAATCGGGGACTCCTGCAGGAAATGTCTACGTTTCAGGGCAGGATGTATGCATTATCAGTTCTCTGCACTTCCCTTTAGCTTTTCTACTGCTCCCAGAGTTGTCACAAAATGCCTGGCTCCAGCCATTGCCTATTGCAGGCAAAGATTCAAATGTACCCTTACTTGGATGATTTTCTGATTCAGGCAGACAGTCGGAAAAAGCTGTTGTAGCACCTGACATTTGTAAAGGACCTTCTAACCTCCCAGGGGTATGAAAAGAAATCCAAACTAGGCCCCAGTCAAAAAATTGTATTCCTGTTAGCAAACTTGGACACAGCATCCCAGATGGCATTCCTTACTCCAGAAAAACAAGCCTATTTGACAGGCTACTTTGCTCAAATGGCCAACAGAACCCAGCTATCCTTAAGGAAAATCCTGCAGGCTCTAGGGTTCATGGCCTTCTGCATTCTGCTAGAAAATCCTGCAGGCTCTAGGGTTCATGGCCTTCTGCATTCTACTAATTCCATATGCCAGACTGCATATGAGGAAACCTCAGTGGCACTTAAAAAGTCTTTGGTGCCAACATTCTTAGGACCTGGAAACTATCATACCTATAATAACTTGACTAAGAAAAGAGTTTCTTTGGTGGGCAGCAGCATGCAACCACAACAAGGGACTTCCCTTTACACAACCCCACGCTGCCCAGACCCTAACCAGATGCATCAGACTATGCCTGGGTGCTCATCTGCACGGCAGGTGCATTCAGGGCGATTGGATCCCAAACCAAATTCATCTGCACATCAACCAAAAAAAGGTGCTAGCTGTTCCAGCACGCTCTGACCGCTTTCAGATCCCTACTCTCACCGGGGCCCTTTCTAATAAAAACCAACAGCACCACAGTGATGTGGTACATCAACAAGCAGGGGGGAACCCACTCTTATCCACTCTGGAGGCTAGCCATGACCCTGTGGAACACGGCCTCAGCCATGCATATTCACCTGCAAGCTCAATTCCTGCCAGGCAAACAAAACTCTCTGGTGGACAGCTTAAGCAGAAATCTCCTAGACCCACATGAATGGCGTTTAGACCACTACACCTTCAGCCTCCTGACCCAGAAATGGGGTACCCCGAAGGTGGACCTATTTGCCACCCCCTATAACCACCAGCTGAGCAAGTTCTGCACCAGGGTACCTTACAGCAAGGCCTGGAAAGTGGATGCCCTATCCTTCCACTGGGCAAACCTCTCAATCTATACATTTTCCCTCTTCCTCTCCTTACAAGAGTACTACTCAAGATAAGGCAGGAAAGACCAAGGGTAATCCTTATTGCCCCAGACTGGCCATGCCAACATTGGTACCCACTACTGTGCAGTCTGTCACTAGTACCACCATGGCACTTACCTCAGATCCCAACCCTCCTGACTCAGCAGGAGGGACAGATCTTGCATCCGCAATTGTAGACCCTGAACCTTGCAGCCTGGCTTATTCCTTGAATTCTCCAGTGGCCAGCCTAAGCAAGCAGGTACTGGATATCATATGTGAAGCCAGATAGCCCAGTACAAGGAAATCCTATGCTGATAAGTGGAAAATGTATTGTTCCTGGATTCACTGTAAAGGAGCCGATACAGCACATCCTTCCTTATCTCTCATCCTGGATTACCTAGCAGTCCTACTCCACAGAGGCCTGTCCTTCTCTTCCATTAAGATCCATGCCTCTGCCATCTTTGCTCATTACAACACTGAGCCACCTCTCTTCTCTCACCCACTCATCAAACAGTTCCTGAGGGGGGCTAACAACTTAAGGCCACCAAAAAGAGCTCCCACCACTGCTTGGGACCTTAATTTTGTGTTGGAAAAGCTCATGCCACCCCCCTTTGAGCCTGCCGCATCCGCAGAGTTAAAATTCCTCTCTTGGAAAACAGCTTTGCTTCTGGCCATCACTTCAGCTAGAAGAGTGTCTGAGCTACAAGCACTTACGGCTGTGGAACCCTTCATTATTTTTCTTGCTGAGAGGGTCTACCTCAGGACTAACCCAACTTTTATGGCTAAAGTGGTGTCCAGTGTGTGTGTCTCAACCAATCTATCCATTTGCCCACCTTTTTTCCTAATCCTCAAAATAAGTGGGAAAGGATCCTGCACTCCTTAGATGTGCACAGACAGCTCAGATTCTGCCTGGATAGGACTAATCCCATCAGAAAATCTGACCAGTTTACTAGTTAGCTTTGCACCAGGGGCAGAGGGCAAGGCCATATCAAAACAAACCATCTCCAAATGGATAGCACACTGTATCCATTTCTGTGACAAACACCATGGGCAAAACCCCCTCAGGGGGTCAGAACACATTCAACTATGGCAACTTCAACCTCTACAGTCTTTCTCAGAGGAGTCCCTACCAGGGACATTCTGGAAGCTGTCACTTGGAGTTCTGTTCATACCTTCACTAAGCATTGTCACCTGCCTATCTTTTCCAAATCTAGGACGGGCTTTGCAACAGCAATCCTGCAGGGCATACTAGCCAGTCCAAACTCTTCATGACTGCCTCCACCCATTCTTCAGCTTTGGGAATCAACCCAAGTGTGATGACTGTAACAGTGAAACACGAAGAACATAGTACAGTTGTGTACACTTACCAGAAATGTAGATGTTCGAGTGTATTCATTGTTGCAGTCCTGGTTTCCCACCCTCCAGCCCCCTTGTCCCTCTCTCTCTCTCCTCTATCTCTCTTTCTCACCCCTTACAAGGCTACTGGTGTTTACTTTTTACTGGTGGTGTTTTTCCACAATGTCTTAGCTCCCTATTTGGGGTCTCCTGACATTTTGGGCAAGAAAAACTGATGTAATGGCGTCAGCTGCCTGTTTTTATACCCCTGACGATCTGACGTCTGTCCTGAAGCAACAGCAATTGACGCAGAAATACTAAGCCTCTGGTATTTGGGCCGACTGAGGGCTACCCCTGGCAGGATAATCCAAGTGTAATGACTGCAACAGTGAATACACTCGAACATCTATATTTATGGTAAGTGTACACAACTGTACTTTTTGCATGCACATGTGAGTGCATACCATTGTTCATCCAGTGAACTACTGTGTAACCTTATCTGCAAGACCGGATTTTTTTTTTTACTTAAGATTGCAGTCCGTCAGTAATGCAGGTTATATAATGTGCACGTGTGTATTGCTTCATATTTGTACGCCCTTTCTTTAAGGTTGTCACTTTTTCAGATATTCAGAATGGGACACTTTTAAAGGAAATTTGCAATTTGGTAAGACATTACATGCCCAAAAACAGTGGAAAGGACTGGACTTCACTTTGGTTCCAAAATAAAAGGTTCATTTTATAGAGTTTGATTTTTTCATATAACATATAATAATAAGGTGCTTCAGATGCGAAATAAAGGTTTAATGCAACTGTTAGAGAACTTCTCAGGACATTTGCCATTTTTCCTGACTTTTTTTATTGGATACGTTAGCCAATCTGGGACTGTCCTGGGTAAAGAGGGACAGGTGGGAACCAAGAATTCTTGTCTAAATCTCTTTTAGACCAAGTAAAACCCTCTGTGTAGGAGCACTGTCTGGTTTAGTGACTTGCTAACTCAGACGGTGGGCTATTGGAGGTAGAAAAAGTTGGCTCTTATACCGCTGACTTGTAGGAGCAGCTCATCCCTAATCCTCTGCACTAACTGCCAGTCCTGTGTTTGTTCATTTATTGGTAGGTCACAGAAGATTACAGTCAGCAATGTCAGTCATTAGAATTGCATAGTTCTTGTTCAGAAAATGCATGTATATACAGCATTTGTTTTAATTTAAGTGAATGGGTGTTGTCTGGCACTTATGGTTCTGAGTTGTTAAACTACTGCATGTATTCAAAAGTACAGGGTTTGAGTCATTCCACTTTCTTTTGCCTACTATGTTACTTTGTGTTCGTTAAACACAGAGCTTCTGTGCCACCCCTGAGAGCACTTTATCTTGTTGACTTACTTGCTTAACCATTGGTTAAAATAATGATTAAAACTTTATTACCATTAGTTCTGAATTCTAGAGCAAAGTAGTTGAGAGGTATTTTGGTTTGTTCTTTTTAAAATATGTGGCTTTCTGGCAAGTTGTTGTGGTCACTAAATAATAGGCATGTGAGTTTCGGACTTTGTAGCCTTCAGAAAATGCTAATGTAGACTTGTTAATCTACTAACTTTATAAATGTAAAAGGGAAATATTTCAAATTTATTCCTGATTTTTTTACCCACAGTCGGCCTGAATTCCAAAGTCCTGGTCCGGCGTCAGTTGCTGTCGCCTTTTCCCTGACGTCAGTGCGCCAGGGATATAAAAGATGCAGCCGATGCCATTTTTTTCAGTCTTTCTTGCCACGTGTTGCCCAAAGCAAAGCATTTCACAAGTGCCGGTCGGCCGACTCCTGAGATTTTTGAAATTGAATTTCAGATCTGAAGTCTTCTATAAACCTAAGTACCCCGTTGGGGAAACGTTTTTCTTGCTCCAGACCGATGTCAGAAAAAGTTAACAATTGTATTTCTTGTGGGAAGCAAATACCTCATAAGGATTTTCATTCTTACTGTATTTCTTGCCTAGGCCCTGACCACGACGTTACTAGTTGTCGGTTTTGTGCTAGATTTAACCAACGCACTATTAGCATCGGTACGATTTTGCTTTTCATTATTTTGGCTGAAGGTTTAACTACATAATGCCGTCAGAACAGCCGACGACCGGAGTTCATAAAAAGTGCAAGGAAAAAGAAAAGGATAGGCATCCGAGGTCCAAACCCGATGAAGCCTCTTTTAGGCCAGTCGCCAGTTCTCAGTGAGGTGCTTTCGCAGCCCCTGACACCCGCTACCTCAGAGCCACAGGCTGCCTCCGACTCCCACGTGGAGACAACTAGGCCTCTGGATACTCAAGGTATTTGGCCTTCGGAAACTAATCCCTCAGATGGGTCCGGAGCCGCTGAGCAGGCATCAGCTTCTGAGGGTGTTTTCAGACCTACACAGCTTTGTCAAGCCAACTTCAACATCCAAGACTAAGACTAAGACAGTTTTAAAGACCAGGAAACAAGTACAGCATTCTCCAGGACAGACTAAGAAATATGCCTAAGAAACAGATGCTCAAAATGGCCGAAGACCTAATTACTTTGATCAGGGGTTCCCACCCCCCTCCTGATAAGAGGCCTAGGCAAGACACTGAATATGATTCCTCTAATCAGGTTTCCATTTCCTATGACTCCTCTTCAGAACAGGGATACTCTATTGCTCCCTATGAGGATTCTAATGCTGAAGAATCTATCCCTTCAGCTTCTCCTCCTGAGGATTACTCCTTTGGTGAAACCCTACATATGATGAGGGAGCATTTCCACTGGGAGAAGCAAGATTACTCAGATTCTAAGAAAAGGCTCAGAGACTTTCTTTTACTACCTCAGCACAGACCTCTTGCTATTCCACCTGTTCTAGACATTGTAGATGATGTATTTTCAGAGTCCGGCCTGTCTCCCGACTCTTTACCTCCTGCACCTGGTAAGCCAGACAGATACTACAGGGTTCCAGATTCTCATAAATTTCTATATAAAAATCCTGCTGCTATCCCAGAAACTATTTCTCAGGGTCCCAAAGGGGTCAAGGCTGCTACTGCAAAAAACCCTGTCCCCTCAGATTCTAGTGCTCTGGACAGATGGAAAAAAGTTTACACTTCTGCTACCTTGGCTGTAAGGGCTTTAAATTGTCAGTTTCATATGCTTAAATATCAGCAATACTTAATGTCTCTGCTAAAACAGAAAATGTTGACAAATTCTGATTGTTCTGAGAACAAGGAAATGCAGGATTTATTGCATGCAGCTGAACAAGTGGGAAAACATACTTTGCAATGTGGTTATGATTCACTGGAGGCCTCTTGCAGGGTCACTGTAACAGGTTCTATCATTAGAAGGCATGCTTGGTTAAAGGAACAGACTCTGCCTGATCATGTTAAAGCAAAATTATTGGATGCTCCATTACAGCATGATACTTTGTTTGGTGTTAAAGAGAAGAGGTGCTGATGAAAATGGAGGATAAAGCTAAATCTGTGCAGACTATAAAGGATTTCTTACAGGTACAGCCACCCAGATTTAGCAGGAACTGGCCTTCTAAGAATTGGTCCTTTCCCGTGTCAGACAGGCCACAAAGAGGCAGATTTAGACGCCCTAGAGGCAGACAACAGCCCCAGGGCTCATACGGGCCCAAACAATGGGGTGCTTCTGCCTCCAAAAGCGGAGAAGACAAATCACAACCATATAGGAAACAGTCCCAATGGCTTCCCTCTGCCAATGCCAAGCATTTATCTTTTGGCAGCACCCTTAGGGGGAAAGCTAGCACTTTTTTCACAAAATTGGATCATGATCACCCAGGACAAATGAGTCTTAAATATAGTCTCTCAGGGCTACAGGTTCCACTTTCACACCCTTCCAAAGGCAAAAGGTATGCCAGACCTGCCACACAATTAGTGGGCAGAGGCACAAAACCAAGTTTCATCTCTCATGGACATGAGGGTTATTCAGCCAGTGCCACAACAAGAGCAGGGACAAGGATTTTACTCAAGACTTTTCTTAGTACCAAGAAAGGACAAAGCATGGAGACCAATTCTGGACCTGTCTATTCTAAATACTTTTCTGGACGTTCCAAAATTCAAAATGTTGACTCTGCAGCAGCTTCTGCCCATGCTTTGCAAGAAGGCTTGGCTTGTAACTTTGGACCTCAAAGAGGCATACCAGCATGTTCCAATCAGACAATCTTGCAGACGATACTTCAGATTCATAGCTGGCTCAATGCACTACCAATTCTCTGCACTGCCCTTTGGCTTATCTACTGCGCCCAGGGTCTTGTATATCTTTATATCTTGTATATATATCCCTACTTGGATGACTGCCTTATTCAAGCAGAGACCAATGACATTCTACTAAAGCATCTGGCATTTGTAAAAAGATTATTAATTTGTCTAGGGTACACAGTAAATGAAAAGAAATCAAAACTAGTACCCTCTCGAGATAATATTCCTGGGTGCAAGCTTAAATACAACTGCCCAGATGGCTTATTTCACACCAGACAAACGAAGGCAACTGACTTCTTACTTCGAAAGCATGGCAACAAAGACCCAGTTATCTGCAAGAAAAATTCTGCAGGCTCTTGGCTACATGGCCTCCTGCATTCTGCTAATTCCATATGCAAGACTGCATATGAGGAAACTACAATGGTATCTAAAAAGTGCTTGGACTCAACATTACCACAGCCTGGAATCATTAATTCCATTTATTCCCTGCCTGCAACAGGAGTTTCAATGGTGGGCACAGGCCTGTCACCACAACAAGGGACAGCCATTCATTTTACCCACAGCCAGGCAAACACTAACAGATGCATCAGATTATGCCTGGGGGGCCCCACATGGCAGGAAAATGTATTCAGGGCACACGGCCCCCAAGCCAAAGGCATCTTCACATCAATCAAAAAGAGATGCTAGCTGTACAAAATGCCCTGACAGCCTTCAAGGACCTACTTCATCCAGGACAGCTGCTGATCAAGACGGACAACACCACAGTTATGTGGTACATAAACAAGCAGGGGGGCATACATTCCTACCCCCTCTGCAGACAAGCCATGATTTTGTGGAACACAGCATTGACTTACCAAGTACATCTACAAGCACAATTCCTGCCAGGAAAAACAAATGCTCTGGCAGACGAACTAAGCAGAAACCTCATGGATCATCACGAGTGGAAACTAGATCCACAAGTCTTCAGCATGATGACAAGGAAATGGGGATGCCCAGACATATATATTTTTGCCTCCTCTCAACTGCCAACTTCAGAGATTCTGCACAAGGACTTATCACAAATTAGCATGGAAAGTGGATGCCTTGTCATTCAGTTGGAACAACCTTACAGTATATGCCTTCCCTCCACTGCCTCTCCTCCCCAAGGTGCTCCTAAAGGTCAGACAAGAGAGGCCACAAATGATACTGATTGCCCCGGATTGGCCACGCCAACGCTGGTACCCAATCCTAAGGAACTTGTCTCAAGGCCCAGCCTGGACATTGCCTCAAATTCCTCATTTACTGACCCAACAAAGCAATCTGATCCTGCACAGCCATCTCAGAACCCTAAATCTAGCTGCATGGTGGATAGTGTAACCATTCAGAATACACCTCTCTCTAAGGCGGTTATGGGTGTTATTTTGAAGGCCAGGAGGCCCAGCACCAGAAAATCTTATGCAGAAAAATGGAAGAGATTCTGTGCTTGGAACCAGGCACAAGGAATTGACACGCTTGTTCCAAATATTCCTCAGATTTTACAATATCTAACTGAGATGCTGGACAAAGGCCTATCCTTCTCATCAATTAAGATCCATGCCTCTGCCATTTCAGCTCATTACAATACAGACCCACCTATTTTTTCACATCCATTGTTTAGGCAGTTCCTCAGGGGGGCCAAAAATGTAAGACCTCCAAGGAGAGCACCAATACCTGCATGGGACCTCAATTTTGTCTTGGAAAAACTCACACTGCCTCCTTTTGCGCCAGCCAATACAGCTGAGATAAAATTCTTATCATGGAAAACAGCTGTGCTCCTAGCAATAACTTCAGCAAGAAGAGTCTCAGAGTTACAGGCATTAATGGCTGTGGAACCTTTTATCATCTTCCATCCGGACAGGGTTTCTCTAAGGACAAACCCAACATTTATGCCTAAGGTAGTGTCCAGTTTTGCTCTTAACCAAACCATTCATTTGCCTACCTTTTACCCAAACCCACAGAATAAAGGGGAGAGACTTCTGCATTCTTTGGATATACACAGACAGCTACGCTTCTACTTGGACAAAACTAAACCTTTCAGAAAAACTGAGCAACTTTTAGTGGCATATACTGCAGGATCATAAGGAAGGGCTATCTCAAAGCAGACTATTTCAAAATGGATAGGACACTGCATTCATTTCTGCTACTCACAACATGGCAAATCGGTGCCTAAGGGCATTAGACCACATTCTACCAGGGCAGCTGCCACCTCAGCATCCTTCCTCAGAAGAGTACCAACCAAGGATATTTTGGAGGCTGCAACTTGGACTTCATTGCACACTTTTACTAAGCACTACCACTTGCCTCTTTACTGTAAATCCAGAGCAGGCTTTTCCACTGCAGTTCTGCAGGGCCCTATAGCCACTCCTAATTCTATTTAGACCCAGCCGCCCAACCTCAGCTTTGGGATTCAACCCAAGTGTAATGACTGCAACAGTGAAACACGATGAACATAGTACAGTTGTGTACCTACTATAAATGTAGATGTTAGAGTGTATTCACTGTTGCAGTCCAGGTTACCCACCCACCATCCCCCTTTCTTTGCTAGGACTTATCTGTACTTCTCTATCCTATACAACCTATGTGGTGTATTTGCTTGTAGATTAAGGTATTGTTTGTTTTAGTGCATGGTTTTATAAGCAATGATTTTTAGCCTACCCTTTTGGGGGCACCTGACCTCTGGGGCAAGAAAAACTGAAGAAAATGGCGTCGGCTGCATCTTTTATACCCCTGGTGCTCTGACGTCAGGGAAGAGGTGACAGCAACCGACGCCAGACCAGGACTTTGGAATTCAGGCCGACTGTGCGTAGCCTGCCAGCAGGATGACCCAAGTGTAATGACTGCAACAGTGAATACACTCGAACATCTACATTTATGGTAGGTACACAACTGCACTTTCCTTCTGATTACCAGGATTTGCCCTTATCTACCTATGAGGATTCTGATACAGAGGATTCCATTCCCTCTGCTTCCCCTCCAGAAGATTTTTTTTTTTTTGGTGAAACCTTGCACACTCTTAGGGAGTATTTCTGCTGGGAAAGCCAGGATTACTCTGACTTCAAAAAGAGGCTTAGGGAATTCTTACTCCTTCCTCAACACAGGCCTTTAGCTATCTCTCCTGTTCTGGACATTGATGATACTTTCCTGGAATCTAGTCTTTCCCCAGACACTTTACCTCCAGCTCCCAGAAAACCTGACCGGTATTAGAGTACCTGACTGTCACAAGTTCCTCTTCCAGAATCCTACTGCGGATCCAGAGATCATTTCCCAAGGACCAAAAGGCATTAAGGCTACTGCTGCCAAAAATCCTACCCCTTCTGATAGAGATTCTAGAGCCTTGGACAGATGGGGTAAGAAGGTATACACTTCTGCCACTTTGGCCATTAGGGCTTTAAATTGCCAGTTTCATATGTTAAAGTACCAGCAACATATTATGAGACTACTTAAACAGAAAATGATGTTGATTCCTGACTGTGCTGAACAAAAAGAATTACAGGATTTAATGCATTCTGCAGAACAAGTTTGTAAACCTACTTTGCAAAGTGGGTTTGACTCTTTAGAAGCATCTTGCAGGGCTGCCGCCACTTGGGTATGTACTTAGAAGGCATGCTTGGCTTAAGGAGCAAAACTTGCCAGATCATGTTAAAGCTAAATTACTGGATGCTCCCTTAAACCAAGACTGCCTGTTTGGCAACAAAGCAGAAGTTGTCCTCAAAAGGATGGAGGAAAAAGCTAAATCTATGCAAACTGTTAAAAATTTCCTACAAGTACAGCCTCCCAGATTTAGTAGACATTGGCCTTCAAAGAATTGGTCCTTTCCAGTCTCTTCCAGGCCCTCTCAGTCCAAGCCCAGGAACAGCAGACCACCTAGGTTACAGTCTCAGACTGCGCACAGGTCTAAGCAGTGGGGGGCTCCCACTTCCAAAGCAGGGAGCAGTAAACCACCCCCTACGGAAAATGGCACAATGACTTAACCTTAACCCTCCCAAGTCCTGCTCAACTGCTTGCTCCCTTAGGAGGAAAGCTCGCCTTGCATGCCAAAAACTGGAAACTCATTACCCAGGACAAATGGGTTTTGAATATAGTTTCCCAAGGATACAGATTCCACTTCCACTCTCTATCAACCCCAAACGGTTGGCCAGACCTACCCCCAAATCAGTGGGTGAAGGCCCAACAGCAGGTTCTCTCTCTCCAGAGTATCAGGGCTATTCAACCTGTCCCAGCAGAACAAAGGGGACAAGGTTTTTATTCAACACTTTTCCTGGTGCCCAGAAAAGACAGCACCTGGCGTCTTATCGTGGACCCCTCTATTCTAAACACCTTTCTGGTAATCCCAAAATTCAAAATGCTAACACTTCAACAGCTTCTTCCTGTGCTAGGCAAAGATGCCTGGTTGGCAACCTTAGACTTAAAGGAAGCTTACCTGCACATCTCAGTAAGGGAATCTAGCAGGAAATACCTATGCTTCAGAGCAGGCTCCATGCACTATCAGTTCTCTGCACTTCCCTTTGGCTTATCTACTGCGCCCAGGGTATTCACAAAGTGTCTAGCTCCAGCCATTGCATTTTGCAGGCAGAGAAATATTCAGATATACCCATACTTGGACGATTGTCTGATTCAGGCAGAAAACCAGGACTTGCTATTACAACATCTGGTATTTGTAAAGAAACCTCTAACCTCTCTGGGGTATACTATAAACTAAAATAAATCTCACCTAGTACCCTGCCAACAGATTCTATTCCTGGGAGCAAGCTTGAACACAACTTCCCAGATGGGTTTCCTCACTCTGGAGAAACAAGTTCATTTGACAACCTACTTCAAACTATTGGCCACAAAACCCCAGCTATCTGCAAGTAAAATTCTGCAAGCCCTGGGGTTCATGGCCTCTTGCATTCTACTAATTCCATGGTATCTAAAAAGCCTATGGTGTCAGCATTCTCAGGACCTGGAAGCAGTGATTCCTATCATTCCTTGTATAAAGACAGAGTTCGTTTGGTGGGCAGAGGCCTGCTACCACAACAAGGGGCTCCCTTTCACTCTACCCCCTGCCACCCAAGCCCTAACAGATGCATCAGACTATGCATGGGGGGGGGGGCTCACTTGGCAGGGCAGTGCATTCAGGGCAAATGGAACCCGAGACAGATGCACCTGCATATCAACCAAAAAGAAATGTTAGCTGTACAGAATTCCCTCACCGCCTTCAAAAACCGCATTCTTCCAGGACAACTATTGGTAAAGACAGAGACAGCACCACAGTTATGTGGTTCATAAACAAGCAGGGGGGAACCCACTCTTACCCTCTCTGCAGACTAGCCATGGCTCTGTGGAACACAGCCTTGAGCTACCAAGTGCACCTACAAGCTCAATTCCTGCCCGGCAAGCTAAATTCACTGGCAGATGACTTAAGTAGAAATCTCATGGACCCACACAAATGGAAACTTGAACCAAAAATATTCAACCTCTTGTACAAATGGGGGACTCCAGAGGTAGACCTGTTTGCCTCCCCTCAGAGCTACCAATTGGGCATATTCTGCACAAAGGCTCCCCACAGTCAAGCTTGGAAAGTGGATGCCCTGTCCTTTACCTGGGAAAGCCTCTCGGTTTATGCCTTTCCCCCTCTGCCTTTCCTCTTGAAGGTTCTGCTAAAAATCAAACAGGACAAACCAGGGACAATACTGATTTGCACCAGACTGGCCACGCCAGCACTGGTACCCCCTCTTGCGCAGTATGACACTGCTGGAACCATGGCACCTGCCTCAGATCCTTTCCCTGCTGTCCCAGCAGGTGGCCAGATTCTGCACCCTCAGCTTCAAACCATGAATCTTGCAGCCTGGCTAATTCCTTGTATTCGCCAATAGCATCCTTCAGTAAGCAGGTGCTAGATTTCATTCTGGAGGCAAGGAGGCCTAGTACTAGAAAATCCTATGCTGAAAAGTGGAAAAGATACTGTTCCTGGAGCCAGGGGGGGGGGGGGCACATCAGTGCCCAGCTTACCTCATATTCTTCAGTACTTGACAGAAATATTCCACAAGGGCCTATCCTTCTCGTCTATTAAAATTCATGCCTCTGCCATTTCAGCTCATTATAATACTGAGCCACTCCTCTTCTCTCACCCTCTGCTAAAACAATTCCTTAGAGGGGCCAAACATTTTAAGACCCCCAGGAGAGCTCCTACTCCAGCCTGGGACCTTAACTTTGTATTGGAAAAGCTCACTCTCCCTCCCTTTGAGCCAGCTGCAACAGCAGAGTTTAAATTCCTTTCTTGGAAAACAGCATTCCTTCTAGCCATCACTTCCGCAAGAAGAGTGTCTGAATTACAGGCCCTCATGGCAGTGGAACCCTTTATTATCTTCCATGCAGATAGGGTTATCCTCAGGACCAGTCCTACTTTATGCCCAAGGTGGTGTCTAGTGTGGCCTTAAATCAGTCCATTCACTTGCCTACTTTCTTCCCTAATCCACAAAACAAAGGAGAAAGAATACTGCACTCTCTGGATGTGCACAGACAACTTTAAATTTTATTTGGACAGGACTAAGCCTCTCAGAAAATCTGAACAGCTGCTAGTTGGCTTTGCTGCAGGGGCAGAGGGGAAGGTAATTTCAAAGCAAACCATTTCCAAATGGATAGCCCATTGCATTCATTTCTTTAAGCACCATGGAAAACCTACCCCACAGGGGATAAGATCACTTTCCACCAGGGCTGCATCTACCTCTGCAACCTTTCTCAGAGGAGTCCCTACCAGGGACATCCTAGAAGCTGCTACCTGGAGCTCTGTGCATACCTTCATCAAGCATTACCACATGCCTCTTTTTTTTTCTAAATCCAGAGCTGGTTTTGCCACTGCAGTCTTGCAGGGCTTAATAGCTGGCCCTAATGCTCTCTAACTTCCTCCTCCCTTTCTTAGCTTTGGGAATCAACCCAAATGTGATGACTGCAACAGTGAAACACGAAGAACATAGTACAGTTGTGTACACTTACCATAAATGTAGATGTTCGAGTGTATTCACTGTTGCAGTCCTGGTTACCCTCCCTTCAGCCCCCTGACTTCTCTTGGCTCTACCTTTCCTTCTTGTTTGGTATATTTAATTTTTCTTGTGTATTTGCTTTTTGATGGAGGTGTACCATAACAAATAATTGCTTCCCATTGTGGGGGCACCTGACATATGGGGCAAGAAAAACTGATGTAATGGCGTCGGCTGCATGTTTTATACCCCTCACAACCTTATGTCATAGAAGAAGAGACAGTATCCGACGCAGGAATCCAAGACTCTGGTATTCAGGCCGGCTGAGGGCTACCTGCAGGCAGATAACCCAAATGTGATGACTGCAACAGTGAATACACTCAAACATCTATGTTTATGGTAAGTGTACACAACTGTACTTTTCCGTCTTCATACCCTTCAGAAAATATTTGGTAACATAAAACCTATTACACTAGCAACGTTTTAAATGTACAAGATCAAAAGTTATAATCTGTTTCTGACTTTGGGTCTCATTCTTAAACTAAAATGTTGAGAGGGCATGGGAGGGTGTAGTTGGCTGCACTGTATGGTTCTCAGAGCAGCAAGTTGAAATGGACTTCTATGTCATAATTCATATGTTTGTTTAGTCATTTGATTGCTTACAAGCATGGGTGTATACAGCCATACAAGAGAGTTGTAATTAATCATGTATGCTTGTGTGTTTTTTGTCAATACTTGGTTCCTGCATCCTAGAGTAGTTATGGTGTAAAGGAAGGAATTGGTTGTAATAGAATCTTGTCATCATAGGAGTCTTGTTCTTTGGGTAAAATACCTGTTTTTTGACAGTGTATTTATTATTTGGCTCTGAATAAACTGAACAGTATGAAGTTTGAGTTTGTTGTTAATATTTTAACTACAAATATTGCAGGCATGGGTGTGCAGTTTTCTGTGCTGGGTTGCAACAGTTTGTTTGGCACTTAGTGCAGATGAGTAAACCTGTGAAATGTTAATGAGATTCTCCCTTTATTGCACAGTTTGATTCCCTCAGCCTTTTTTTCTCTCCCTTACTATTATTGTGACAGCTGTCCCAGTGCCTCACATCCTATGCTGGGTCTACTAGGCACTCCAGTTCACTCCTGGTCCAGTACTGGAATTTGTCAGGACCAGTGAGGCAACTAAGGGCATCCTGAATGAGTGGTCTGCTGCTTCATCTTCTAAATGGGTGTTATTTCTTATGTATGACCTACTCACGTTTCTCTGCCTCCTCCCCTATGCTCATTGACACAATCAGAACACCTCCCTTATTTGGACCATACTTCCCCTTAGGGAGCACCATTGACGAAAATCCTACCCCCAGGATGGGCATGGCCATTCCTTCCCTGATGGTCCATCAGCAGCCCTAGCCGATAATCAAACCCAGGTCACCTGGGCTCCAGTCAGGGCTTTATCCCTGTATGTCACCAGAGTGGCTGCCCCTCAGTCTTTTTGTGTACTTAGGGACTCTGACCAAATCACTTCACTAGGCTACTAGGCTGCCCCTGAAAAGGGACACTTGCATGCAGTGAGTTGTCCTAGGCTGTTAGCAAATACATTACACTTTTTTTTTTTTTTGTCTTTTGAATCCCTGCTCCTGTCATACAGCTTATTAGTGCTTCACTATGACACTTGACAATGAATCACACATTTCTCTTTAAGTTTAATGGGTTGCCAGATACGTTTTTCAGTAAATCTGTTTTTGATGCATGTGTGTTGTTTTGGCAAATGATTATCCTCGTTTTTGCTGCAAAATTTGAACTAACATTTTTTAATTTAAATCCAAATCTCTCTAATCACTGTACAAGTGCAAAAAATAAATAGTATTGCACAGTGACGGTTTTGAATAGTGTTTTATAGTAATTTGGAAGAAACAACCAAGTAATGGCATATTGGTATGGCTGGGGGGCCCTGGTCCATTACCTTGCCTGGGGCTCCATTAGATTGTGATCCAACTCAGGATTTTTCAGAATTACATTTATTTTTAATTTAGCCATGTTTTCATCACTTTTTTCCCCTCCTGAATCTGCACTCCAATTGTCATTTAGAAAGAAATAAAATGCGTAGGAATGCATAATGCTTGGAGTTTAAAGGAGGGTAGTTGCTGACGGAGGATGGATTGCTTTCATTTTTTTTTTTCTACCCATTTACTTTATAAATAAAGCTGCACTTTTTTTTTATAATTATGTGACAATACAACTGGATTTTTTATTTCACAATTCTGTGAGAATTGGATTATGTTTATTTCAAAGCTGTACTTTTAATTCTAACCCATATGTTTCAGTAAATGGATCGCAAATGGAAATGTATGTGTGCCTGTGTGAATGTATATGTGTATGCTGTACAAACTAATTTTCTCTGAAGCATCAACTAAGAAATTGTAGTAACTACAACACATGAAGTTATATTGACCAGTTCTTGTACAGTGTAGATTAGCAAGTTTATACGTTACATTACCATAAAGTAGAAAAGATGTGATAGTCACACCTCTTTGGTAAAACACTGATACACATTTAAAACCTCTTTGCGTAATGTGGTGCTTACTAGTAGGAATCTCTTACTAAACATTTAGCTGATATTTTTTCAGAACGTATGCCATCAGAGAAACAAGTGGATTTAAAATACTAACCACAATGAAAAGTCAGGAAAATGGTGCTGTCCAAACTCCTGCATCTCTCTAAATTTTCTATCTCCAAAGAAATCAAATCCTTACTTAAATTCTAGGTCTGTATTAGTAGTTTCATCTACAGCATTTCTGCTGTCATCCTCCTCGCCTTGTCTTGATGGGGTGTGGAAGATTACATTTTGTTAGGCGGTGGATAGTGGTTGTTGCATGTTACATCTCCTGCAATTTCTGTTCTTCCTGCCTGTTAGTGTGAGCTAACCGAGATCTGGGAAAGGTCCTTCATGTAAGATTATGAGGGAGGAGTATCCCCTGTCTAAGACCTTAGCTTCAGTCCTAGTTTTTGATAAAGGTGGCATTACCTGTCTAGATCTAGCATTATGGAAAGTACATAACTTTTGCTTTCTTACTCAGGGTTGTGGACAACTTCATTAGCTGCATTTGGCCTTGCTAAATAAAGCTATTCCTTTAACTGTCTAAAATCTGTAGCCTATGCCCATGCTTAAGTTTTCCAGTCTTGATGCAGTGAGGTATATCCTGGAATTTTGACGTTATACTACACTGAAAACTGTTAGACTTCCTCCTAGTAAGGAAAGAGCACTGGGGTAGAATTAGTGATTGCAAGTCATCCCCAGTAAAACAGTTGGCCCACAGCATAAACCACTGGTTGCCACAGTCAGACGCAAACAATGGTCAGAGAAGGCTCTAAGCTCAACAAAGAGCAGGCTGAATTCCTAGAAGATGACTGGAGAGAATATACAACAGTTCAAAGAACTACTTTGGGCTCTAACACCTGAAGAAGATGAGGAAATAGATGGAGCTGAAGAAGAAGAAGAAAGGCAGAGCCACAAAACAGCATATGTGAAGACTACAGAACAGATAGGTGGCCAAGCCAGGTGTGGAAATAAAGTACATAAGGAAATCTGGTGCTGGAATGCAAAAATCCAGGAAGTCATCAAAAGCAAGGAGTGCAGGAAAAAGTGGGAGATAAAAAAGAAGGCTAGGGAGGAATGTTGGTTGGCTAACAAAAAAGCTAAGAAAGGAGTTGCAGTAGCAAAGAACAGGGCATTGGAGGCACTCTACCAGCTTCTGGAAAGTGACTCAGTAGGTGGCATAAAGAAACTATGCCAAGTTGCAAGACAACAGAAAGATAAAGATAGTCTGGCTCCCTTAGTAAGAGATGTCTGCAACAACCTGCTCACCAGTCCACAGGACATCAGAGACAGAAAGAATACTTCCAGCAGCTTTTGAATGAAGAAAATCCCCACAGAGGCTGTACCACCCCAGACCTGGTCTACAATGAGAGAAGAAAAGAAGCCCACCCTAGAAGAAGTAAGAGTAACACTAAGGAAATGAAGTCAGGGAAAGCAGCAGGCTCAGATGAGGTCACAGTAGATATGATAAAGATAATGGGTGAGATGGGGAGAAGTGGTTCCTGAAGGTACTCATAGCAGTGTGGAGAGAAAGGTGTACCCAGATGACTGGAGAATAAGCATACTCTTGTCAGTGTACAAGAACAAAGGGGACTTCCACAACTGTGGGTAATACAAAGGCATCCAACTACTGTTACATTGCATGAAAGTTCTGGAGACTGTGATTGATAAACAGATATGCAGAATAATATAAAGTAAGATAGCAGATGAACAGTTTGGATTCCGATCAGGATGCAGCACAACTGACAGTCAGTGTTTGTAGTGAGACAGATAGTTGAGAAGACTCTAGAGATGAAGAAAGTGCCCAACTGGGCATTCCTAAACTTTGTGAAAGCATATGACAAGGTCTTAAGAAAGCTCAATTGGACAGTACTGCAGTGGTTCTTAGTCTCAGAAACATTGGTAGAATCAGTGCAGGCTATGTACAAGGACCCAATAACTCAAGTATGAACAGTGTTCAGTCTAAGAGGGGTTCCCAGTGGGAGTGGGAGTGCACCAGGATTCAGCTTTGAGCCCACTCCTGTTCATACTGGTGGTGGACTACATTAGTAGACAGTATGTACAGATCAACAGAGTTGTTGTATGCAATGTAGCATTACAGGCAGACTCTGAGCAAGAACTTCAGCAAAGGATAGGGGAATGGAATGCAAAACTGAAGGCATATGGGATGAAACTGTGCAGATAAGACAGTGGTGATTGCGGCAAATTGGGGAAATCAGAAGAAGCTGAGAATTGAGATAGAAGAGAAGATAGTGAAACAAGTTAATAGCATTAAGTATCTGGGAGGGGTGGTTGAGGAGAAGGGAAGTCTGAATGAAGAGGTCAAAGCTAGAATCAGAGGGGCTGCAGCCAACTAGCATAGAATGTCAGGTGTAGTATATGACAGAAAAATGTCAAAGAAGCTGAAAAGTAAGGTGTACAAAACATTGGTGTGACCAGTACTACTTTTATGGTACAAAAAATTGGGCAGTAAAGGCAGAGCATATGAGAAACCAAGAGCTGATGGAAATGAAGTGCATGAGAAGGGTGGTAGGATACATACTGTGGGACAGACAAATAAATGAGGATGTAAGAACAGAAGACATAGCTGCCCCAGTTGCAGAAAAGATCAGAGAGAACAGATCAGAGAGAACAGATTGTGGTGGTTCAGGCACATGTGCAGAAAAGCAGAAGACAATCTTGTGAAGATGATGTTGGACAGACAGGAAGAAGTAAGAGAAAATGAAGACATCCAGCAAAGAGGTGGATGGATTGTGTGAGAGAAGATCTGTGACAGTCTGGCATGAATGTCTTGGAAGGCAGACATGTGGCATTGAATTGGGAGAGATGGCGACAGTTAACATGATACCCCAACCCTATGTAGAAAATAGGAGGGGGGGATGATGATGATGACGATGACTACACTGAAAAATAAAATCCACAAATCGTGTGGTCATTCCATCAAGATGTTGCTATTTTCTCTAGTGTAATATCTGAAGTATATACCAGTACCAAAGTGCCATCATGCAAGATAATTTTCCCAAATAAATAGTTGGTACCAAAATCATGGACTGAAACATAAATACCAAAAATGCATTATTGTATCCTTTAGGAAGTCCTCTTTCACAGGGAACTACTATATTTCCATGATCTCTCAAAAGTTGACCCAGTTGTTTGGGTTTGGGAACTTACATAAACAGTGTCCTAACTTGACCAACCAGTGTCCATTGTTGTCCTCATTAGGCCAGTCATTAAGTATAATGCCGCGTTTGGCTTGTATGTCTCCAGAAACATGCAACAACTGGAATGCCCACAGAGATACCTTACTAAAAGGATGCAAGGCCCTAAACAGCATGTCCTGTGTGGGCTGATTCAAAACCCTGTCACTATACTCCGTATCTTACAGACTGCGAAGAGGTGACCAGTGCCTGGTATCCTTTGATCTAATAATGATGGATTTACAGTACATCAGCAAGTCAGATATCATCAGAAGTACTCTGTCCAAGGATCCAAACTTCTGCAACATCAACAGAATGGGTTGGAGGGACAGTTGTATCTTGCAGAGGATACCACTGCACTAGAACAGACTCCCCATCCATATAAAACATAGTTCATCTTTGTCCATATTCTAGTGCAACTTGGATCTATGGATGGGAAACAAAAAATGTACTCCAGAACTGACCCTTGTACTACTAATGGACAGAGGCAGCTCCTAAATACTTTTATCCCATGGGTCCCCTCAAATCATCTGTGGTGGGATCCAGTTAATATATTATTGTTGAGGATGGGGGTGGGTAATGCCGAGCTCTAATCGGTTGGGATAGGTTAATTCAAGCACAAAAAGGGAAACAAGCTGGGCTTAAACTGACCCACAAGGGCAGCTGTGAATTATATTATCTTTACAGAAAATACTACAATATGGAATAAAATGCCCACATAGTTACAGTAATAGTAAGACGGAGAGAGCTAATTAAAAAAATGTTCAAGCATACGTACATATGCTACCAATACATGTAACTACTTATGAACTGCAGGAGGAGGAGGAGGCAGTTGTGGGTGCTAAGAAGAGCACTCTTGGCAAACATTAAAGATTGAAGGAGCACTAGTTTCATCAGCTGTAATTTCATCCTGGCTCATGAATGAGATAATTAGAAACTCAAAACTTTTGGAGAAATAAAAATAAAAAGAGAAACGGTTTCTTTGTAACATGTAGTGGTGATATAAATGTAAATTTTAAATTTGTGTAATGCACAAGCCGTACATTTTGTTTGGAAATGGAGCTTCTTGATATGAAACATAAGTGAGTGAAGAAATGTTCAAGTGACTGGTCTAAAATGATCCAAGAAAAATGCCAGACATATATTGAGAGTCTATAGAACAAAACCATGAATATTAAACACAGAACCGGTAAAGGTATAAGCATTTCAGATAAATAGAAGAGGACCCATTCATCTACAGACAAACAGTATTGTATGGGTGGGTTATGTCAAATCAAAGGCCTAGATTCATAAAAGCAAACTTTACAGCTGTCTTGAAAGTTTCCTAGTTAGGTGTTCAAGAGGGAATCCTGCAAAATTCAAGAATGCCGGGATAAGGAAAGGTTTTGCTAAGTCTGTAGACTGAATTGAAAGGTGAGAAAACATTGGTTAGCCAGTGCAGACTGTGCTGCAGAGAAGTATTATGGTTATGTCTGTGCAGGCAGTCTGAAAATAAGCTATTACTTTCCACATTGGCTTAAGTAGTGTATTTAATTCAAGATAACCTGAAGTACTGGCACTGTAATTTGTTTTGGAAGTAAGACAATCAGGAGTAACTTAGGTTGTCACCTAGCATAGCACAGAAAACTGCTCACCTGGCAGGCTGCTGTCCTATGAAAACTGATGCACCACAAGGATGAGAAGATTTACTAACCATAATCTCCCACTGTGTATAGATTGGGTTTCACTTATCTGAAAAAACAAACTTTTCCTTGCAGACAGTTTGGCAGGTCAGGTTTTTCAATACAAAGCAATAGAAAACAACTGTGTACCATCTGTTTAGTGGTGAAAATCCAGCCTCCTTTTTTTGAATATGCATTTTATTGACAGTAGGTAGCATGAAAAGAGCATTTGTGAAAAATTAGAGCCCTATGGTACTTCACAATTGCCAGGAGTGTCAAGAATCTTTGACTTATATTAAGGGTTCATACCAAGTCATTGACAGATGTGAAGTTGTTCTATCTCGCCGTTCATTCTTACTGATGGGTTCGGAGCCGATCCTGGGCTCTGACTCTGTCAACTGCAAAAGCTCGAGGTCTTCAACCAGCTCTAGGCCAACTCCCTATCCCATGATGCACCCTGGTCTTCCCTCAGATCTCGTTTGCCGCTGCAACTTGATCAGATGTTCACCAGCTCTGACCAGTGAATAACTTATTTTTTCTCAAAATTATAGCTGTTAAAATAGCTTAGTTGCTTATTTAGTCATTTAGATAGTGCTTAGTGTATTCTTATATTATTTAGATAATATAGTTAATTATTGGGGCCTTTTTTTTTTTTTTTTTTTTAGGCCTTCTTTTCTCCCTATCTCAGTTTAATTACTGAGAAATTAGTGGCCATGTTTTTAGGTCCTTTTTTCTCTTCATTTTGAATATCATATAAATAGTGTGTTTTATAGTTCATAGGTTCATACTAGGCTATCTGCCCTAGGGCATTTATAAGCCTAGCCAGAGTATGTTTGGCTTTCGCCACCCATTTTAAATTAATTTTGCTATGCCCTTTTTCGAGGTTAGTATACTGTGCCTCTGTCTAACAGTGACACAGAAGTGATACCCGGGGTATAGGAAAATGTTGTGCTACCATCATGCATTTCACTGGCAGGTTTTGAACCCAGGACTCTATGCACTACATTCAGAACAACATACCACTATCCCACATCATTAACCCTTCTGTTTCACAAGGCACTTGGTGGTCTTTCTAATTAGTGGCCGTGTTTTCAGGCCTTTTTTCCCCTTTATCTCGAATATCATATAGAGTGTTCATCAAATGCATGGCAGTAATCATCGCTCACCTGAGACGGGGATTCCAGGTGTTTCCATATCTAGACGACTGGCTTCTGCCACCACCAAGCATCAGCTTACTCAGGCGAGGGACACAACCTTAAATCTCTGCAATCAGTTGAGGATTACCATCAACTCAGAAAAATCTGCCTGATCAACAGACCGTCTTTATAGGAGCAGAACTAAACACAGTTTCAATGACATTGTCTGCCTCCAGAAAGAATTTGTCTCTTACGAAAACAAATATTAAACCTGCTTCCAAGAAAAAAAGCCCCAGTCTCAATGGTACTCAAATTGCTAGGATCGATGGTAGCAGCATTCATTGCCATTCCCCTCACTGGAATGCACATGCGAGTTCTACAATGGCTCCTATTCTCTCAATGGTCCTTTCAGGAACTTCCAGTATCACACCAAATCATCATAACGAATACGTGCAAGAAGGACCTTCATTGGTGGCAAACCTCTCAACATGTAACTCTGGGCCGTCCTTTTGTTCTACCCAATCCCGTAGCCACGGTGACCATGGACGCTTCCTTGACTGGGTAGGGGGGCATTATCAGGGAAGAACAACCCAAGGCACATGGAAGAAACACAAGGCTTATCTGCATATAAATGTTCTGGAGATGAGAGCGGTACTTCTAGCATTGCAGTCCTTTCAAGACTCTCTATCTCTGGGAACAGTTGCAATTCAGACAGACAACATGTCTGTGGTCTGGTACATAAACAAACGAGGAGGAACCAGATCTTACCCCCTGTGTCGAGAGGCCATGAGAGTATGGCAGTAGGCAGTCTCCACCCAGCACTTTCTGATAGCAATGCACATCCTGGGGAAATCCAGTGTGACAGTAGACAAGATAAGCAGGGCAATTCTGCTGCCTCATGAGTGGTCCCTAAAGAAACCAGTAGCGGAACGGATATTCCGCAGGTGGGGCCAGCCTTGTTGCAATCTCTTTGCAACCCCAACAAACACGAAATGCAGCAGCTACTTTGCCCTGATTCCCCCGCCAGGGGGATGCCCCAAGGGATACACTGGTGCACAGTTGGCTCCTGGTTCTCCTTTTTGCCTTTCCTCCCTTCCCAAAGTATTACCATGATCTTAATAGCCCCTTACCAGTCTCTGTAAATTTGGTTTCCATTCCTCCAGCCTCATCTCTTGGAAGAACCTTGGATCCTGGACCCAGTGCCGGACCTGTTGACCCATTCATTGGGGGCTCTTCATCCTTCTCTTCATTCCCTCAAACTGACAGCTTGGCTGCTCCAATTCCCACAATAGCCAGGATTTACAACCTCTCTGCTGAGGCTCAGCATATTATAACATCCTGTCATAAATCATCCACCAGAAAGTTTTATCTTAGCAAATGGAATATATTTTCTTTATTGATCCTTACCTAGCTCTGATCCCATCTATACTGGAATTTCTAGCTAAACTTTTCAACGAAGGAGCTGCTTGCAGCTACCATCAGAGTTCAGTTAGCAGCAATCTCAAGCTTTCATCTTGGCTTCGGCTTCCAAGGCTCCAATGTCATGTCACATCAACTCGTTAAAAGCCTTTCTTAAAGGTACCATTCATTTGAGGCCACCAATCGGAGCCCAGTCATGCCATGGAATCTAAATTTTGTTCTCTCCCGAATCATATTACCACCTTTTGAACCAGCCTCGTCTTGTTCTTTGAAATTCCTTTCATGGAAGACTATATTTTTGATAGCCATTACTTCTGCTTGGAGGATTTCTGAGTTGCAGGAGTTGACCATCGAACCTCCTTATCTGATTTTCCATAATGACAGAGTGTCGCTTAGAACTAATCCATCCTTTTTACCAAAAGTTTGTTCAGAGACAAATCTTAACCAATCCATTGAGTTGCCCGTTTTCTTTCCTCAATACACTTGATGTTCAAAGACTACTCCGATTTTATCTAGATAGAACAAAACCGTTCAGATCAAAGGATCAACTCTTCGTTTCCGTTTCAGAGTCAAAAAAGGGCTCCCGAGTGACAAAAGTAACCTTGTCAAGATGGCTATCAAATTGCATTTCCTTCATTTATAGTTCAGAGAATGCTCCCTTGCAACAGAAAATAAAGGCCCACTCTACTAGAGCTGTTTCAGCCTCATTAGCTTTTTCTGCAAGGTTACCATTGGATTCTGTTTGTGCAGCAGCTGCTTGGTCAAGATCTCATACCTTTGTCAGTCATTACTAGTAGAAAAGGCCTCCAGGGACAGGACCTCCTTTAGTTCCACAGTTCTGAGGAATATTCTACCGTGAGCCACCCGAGAAAGATGGTGCTTGGGATGCTACCCATCAGTAAGAATGAACGGCGAGACAGAACTTCACATATAGAAGTTATGTACTCACCATAATGTTCCATGTGAGTTGTTAATCTCACATTCATTCTTACGTCCCACCCTCCAACCCCCATCCAGTCTGTTTGAGGTCTGTCACCTGTCTTAAGTGGTGCATTATCTCTTATCCAGCTCTCTGAGTGGCATATTTGTACTGCTAGGTAGTCAGTTGGCAGCAAACAAGATCTGAGGGAAGATCAGGGTGCATCATGGGATAGGGAGTAGGCCATGAGCTGGATGAAAACCTCGAGCTTTTGCAGTTGGCCGAGTCGGAGCTGAGGTCCGGCTCCGAACCCATCAGTAAGAATGAAGGTGAGATGAACAACTCACATGGAACGTTATGGTGAGTGCATAACTTCTATTTTTGGTGAATGCATATATATTAAGAGCTGTTCCCCAAAACTATAGTTAGTAGCAGTGGATTTTTCATCTTTCTCCACTTTTGTATGATGATGAAGCTGGTGTGTATAAGATGATTCCTATACTGATCACTGCTGCAGTAGCCTTAGCTGTATGGGTTGATATAATGGCCAGCCAGCTTCTATAGCTTCAGGGTGCTTTCCACATGCCCAAACTATGAGGCAGCTAGAGCTGAGCTGACGAAAAGATAAGTTTGGGTACCAAGCACCTCAGAGCTTTACTGCTGCCGAAGAGTACACTCTTCTGAGACTTTTGGGTATCGACGGTCGGCGTGTGCTATTCCTTTACTGGGCATAAAAAGTTCCCATTGGGAAAAAATTTCCATTTGACAATTTTGTTTATTATTTATACTTTACTCTGCAGGAAAGTTATTTTAAAGTGTGTGTTTTAATGGACTGTCACAAGACTGATTTTACTGTATGTCTAAATGGGAACCTTTTTTTTTGTGTAGAGTAACTGAAAAAGTAACTGAACCATTTTTTGTGTGTCTGGAGAGATTGTGTTTATTTTACATTGTGGGACTGGCAAAGTGTTTTAAAGTGCTTTTTAAAACTGACATTTAATTTTTTTTTAACCAACATTTGCTGCTTGTTTTCCCTTGGAAAGAGGCACGACATTTTTGGTTTTATCATGGAATAATCTGAACGGCTCATGGTCTGTGTTTCTCTCAGCTACAGAAAGAAAAAGTTAAGCGTACAGCCTTTGTCATCGCAGCAGGCTAGCAATTTGTCTTTGCAGCAGGTGGGTGATGTTGCTATGGCCATTAGCTGTACCTCCGACCACTCATCCTTTGCCCCATATCCCTCTTGAAGCACCTACAGCCACTATCCACCATGGACTGGGAGTTAACCACATCCTCTGAAGCTGCTGCGGTTCCCTCAGTGAGTAACTGAGAGCCACTCTTGTCAGTCCTGGGAGAGAACAGGGAAGGCTTCACTTTTGTCAGAAAATTGTGCCAATCCTTGGGGAAGCTGCTGCCATTAATAACACTGTTGGGGACCATTTTTTCTGTCAAAAATAAATAGAAAACTAAGCGTGCATCTACTCAAATTTCCTTAGACAGGAGTAGTTTACTGGGTCTGGCTCATGGTTTAATTCAGTCTGTTGATCCTTCTTGTAAAGTATTTTCTGGTAAAAGAAAGAGGGGTACCACCTCTTCTGAAGAGATTCTAGATTCTGAATCTGAACAGGAGAACGAATGTACAGATGCAGAGTCATACCTCTCAACTGTCCATTTTTCTGCCTCAATTTCCTTCTGTTCCTCATAAAATTTTTGGTTTTCTGGCAAATCACGGGGATGACTTGAGAAATGAAATTGGGAAATGATGTACATTTGAATTTCAGACTTTATAACCTTTAGAAAATATATTTAATGCATACCCTGTTTTTTCTAGCAACTTTCTAAGTTTGTAAGAGCAGTATTTAAAATCTGTCCTTATTGTTTCAGACTTTGTACTCCCATTATGTCAAGCTTTGTCCAGATTTGTTGGTCTGAGAGGTTGAGACATGTGTAGGGTTTTCTCCTCAGATGTCTGATTCAGACTCGAGAGCAGCTCAGTTTCTAACTCTCCCTGTGGGAGGTTCTCTTTCTCCAAGATAATGTAGCAGTGTTTTCAGTTCCTAAGAAAGTACTGTGAGCAGTTACAGAAGGAATTTCCAGAACCTTTGCCCATTCCTCCAGTTCTTTCAACATTGGAGGATGTATTACTGTAATTTTCTTGACAATCAGCCAGCTGCCCCTAAAAGCGGAACTTTATACGTCCTAAGTTTTTATACACTGTTCCCAAACCTATTCCAGCAGCTATAGCTTTCATTATTCCTGATCCTGGTAAACACTTAATTCCAATCATCTTCATTTCTGATAAGGATGGGAAAATTATTTGCAATTATGAGAAAAAAGTGTATGCTTCTGCCACTTCGATTTTCAGAATTTTGAATTATCGAGCTATGTTAGTTTAAAATGACTAATTTTGAAAGTATGTGGAATGTTTTGTTTTAATTTTCCTCGTGACAAAAATTCTGCTTTAAATAATTAAATTTCTTCTGTTTAAGTCAGTACTCATTGTGTGTCTGTGTGTGTCTTTCTGACGCTTTTTCAAGGGCTGTCTGTGGTCACTGATACAGTTTTGATGAGGTTTGCATGGCTGTATTCTTACAACCTCGCAAATGATAAAAATGAGTTAAATTTTCCTTTTGATAGAGATTTAGTTTTTAGCCCTTCTGCTGCAGAAATCAAAAATTGTGATGAAAGGCGTAAACTAATACAGGGAGTCAGATTTTCAGCCCTTCTTTTCCAATTTTCTTTCAAGATATTTCTAACTCCTCTTTCGATTTTGGTAAGAAACAAAATAAACACTCTCAACAAATGCAGGTAAAAAGACATTTAAGAAGAAATGACAGCGGCATTCCAAGATGAATTCTGGAAGCTCCCCAAACCAAGGACAGTCCAGTAAATCAGAATGACTATTTAAGAGATCTTGTATCCCCCAATAGTTCTGAACCTTTTAGCACAAGAAATCTGAACAAAGACTTAAAAATGGGGACAGGTTTTTAAATATTGCTCTTATAAACTTGGAAAGTTTCTAGAATAACAGTTTTTGTGTTAGCATACATTTTCTAAAGAATATAAAGTCTGAAACTTAAATGTGTCTTACTATATAGTAACTTCATTCCTCAGTGATGTGCCAGGAAATCACAAATTTTAGGAGGAAAAGACCAAAAATATGAGGCCAAAATCTGCTCATTCTGCGAAAATCTGGACAGTTGAGAGTAATGTTCCCATCTCACACCCTGGCAAGCCCTCTTTCTTCTTCTAGAAAATCTGAATTTCCACTGTTCTCTTGGCAACATATAGTTTCAGACAAATTGGTTTTGAAGGTCATTCATCAAAGTTATAGATAGCAATGGGAGGAAGTTCCTCATCCTCCAGACCTGTATTTCCACCTCTCCTTCATTTCATGCTGTCCCAGGGAGTGATAGAACCACTTACCCTTCCCAGGTGGGAAAGGGGTTTTATTCAAGATGTTTTTAGTGCCAAAGAAAGAAAATACTTGGAGACTAATTCTGGATCTTTCTATTCTAAACCTGTTTGAGCTAGTACCCAAATTCAAAATGTCACTTCACAACCTATTACCTCTTCTTCCTTATTCAAGTTTCTGGTAACAGTAGATTTAAAAATGGGTAACACATTCCTCTACTCAATACGTTACAAGTTCATAGGTGTGTACTAGGCTAATGGCCCAGGAGCCTTTACAACCCTAGCTCATAGGATTACCCTGGCATCGTGCCACCCGACCTTATTTCTTAGTGCCTCTGTCGAGTAGAGCTGCTGGAGTGATCCCCGGGGTGAATTTTCTATTTCCCATCCACTCATCAAGATCCCTTTTGAAGAGGGCCAGTGAGGTGCTCTGCTTGACATGTATGGGAAGTCTGTTCCATAGTATGGGCAGTCTCTGGGTTATGAACCTGTCCCTCCAGCATGTTCTGTTGATTGTGGTAATAAGGTTGAGGTCTCTGGAGGGTGTGGTGCGAAGGGATTGGGATTTCTTTAGATGTAGCATTTCTAACAGAGCTGGGTCAGACATGGCTTTGTAAGTTAAGCAGAGATCGCCTCTAAGTAGGCGATATGAGACCATATAGGATGAGTATTTAAGACCATCTTCTTTGTAAGGTACTTTTGTGGCTTCTCCAGTTGTTGCAGGTGTCTAGTGAGGTACATGCCAAATGGGGCATTATACTTGTTGATTGGCCTATTGAGGGAAGAGTAGAGGGAGACCATGACCTCTTTCTTCCTGGATGCCAAACCCTTCGTAATGAGATGTGCCACTTTGAAGGACTTTTTGACCACAGTGGCAACGTGGTGGTCACAAGAGAGAGTGCTGTCAACCTGTGTTCCCAGATTTCTCATAACGCCTTCTGTGTTCAGTGGACTACCATCAATGTGGTAATTCAAGGGAACCGGGTTTTTCCCAATGGGGATGACGACAGCTCAACCTTCCTCACTACCTAGAGAAAAACAGTTTTGGTACGTACTTTCCTCAATTGCTTAGAGAAAAACACCTCTTGTACTCACTTTCCTCACTTATCTTGAGGAAAATAGTTTTTTATTCAGACATGTCCAAGGGTCAGCTCCCAGTGTTCTCTCCTGTCTATCTGATAAATCTGGGCATCTTGGGGCAATGTAGAAATTGCCTCATGTACACGGACAACCCTCTCCTCCTACCACCCAACACTATAACCTGTGAGAGATGCACTTATCTAGCCAAACTGGAGGTAAAGCTCTCTCCAATCAAGACTGAACTTGACAGTCAAGAGGAGAAGGTAAACGCTTGCACCACACCACACTCATCACATAGTCTCACTAAATCTACACCACCAAAATCTACACATAGTAACACAAAAACATTTGCGGAGGCTCTCAATAATGATCTGTCTAAGCAACAGAGACCTCCAAAGCAGAAACACAAGCAACCTCCATCCCCCAACACAACCCAAATGACAAATAGCCCGAAGACTCAGTGTGCCACTCAACCACAGCCAATAAGGCAAAACAACGTACCCAACACACTAGTCATAGGTGACTCTATAGTCTGGCACACTGATGTCCCACTCACCAGGCTAAACAAGTAGAAGGTTACTGTCAGCTGCCTGTCGGGTGCCAGGATCCAACACATGACCCACACACTTGGGTCACTCCATAACAACTATAAATATGACTCTGTCATTGTCCATGTTGGTGTGAACGACCTGAGACGTACCACCCTGGACTACATGAAAAGAGACATGTAAGAGCTCTCCGATCTTGTAGCCCAGGTAGGTATGACCCTAGCCCTGAGTAGCATTCTGCCATCACCCAGAATGATGCTGCAGTACAAGGACAAAATGATTGACTTCAACAATTGGCTAAGCTTCTGGTGCCATTCTAAAGGGATCCAGTATCTGTCCGCCTGGGATGACATGGTCGACAGACCACGATGCTTTGCCAGAGATGGCCTGCACCTGTCATCCCTGGGATTCCGGATACTGGCTAAGGTTCTTGCCGCCCCCTATAGTGCCTTTTTAGGCAAGGTTCAAATGACAAATTCACCACCGTAACAGGAACAGGCAAGCAAAAACTGGGGGTGATGCTACTCAATGCTAGAAGTCTAAATCTCAAAATGCACTCACTCGAGACGCTCCTTAAAATGGAGAACATAGATATCTGTGCAGTGACTGAGACCTGGTTCAAGGCTCCAGAGAGCACCCCTGCACTACCAGGCTATAACTCATACCACACTATTCATTAAGGATATCCACTCCTCCAGGCTAGTTGCTCAGCATAATGCAGCCGAGGTTATCCAAGTGCAACTAACTCTGGGCAAAACTGCAATCCAAATTGTAGCTTGCTACAGATCAGCCACCATGCCCCAGGATTCCCACTCCTCTTTTCTTGATGTACTGGAAAATATTAGGGTTCAACCAAACACCCTAATAATAGGCTATTTAAACTACCCCATCATTAACTGGGAAGACAACTCATGTACCAACTCCTTCGCTCAACGCTTTCTGGAATTCATAAACTCCAATGCCCTGGATCAACTTATCCACACCCCCACCAGGGGCGACAATATCCTAGATCTAGTCATTGCCAACATGAGTGACCGGTGTTTCACACCTGAAGTCAACACCTCATTGGTCCAGTCTGACCATAAGCTAATTACCCTAGATATCCACATCCTGCCCCCCCCCATTAAGGAAACCATGTAAAAAATTTGTGAGAGTTTATTGAGAAGCAAAGTAATTGACAAAACCAGGATAAACACCCTGGTGGACCTTATGGAACTTATACTACAGAACAACTTCCTTAGTTATGAGGGAGAGATTTACCACCAAACATCTGGGATAGCCATGGGAGCAAAGTGCATTCCCGTATTTGCCAATTTAGTGCTGTTGCATTGAGAAGAAACTTTTATCTTTCCTTCAGAATTTATGTCCAAGATCCTTTTATATAATAGATTTTTGGATGATATTCTGATTTTGTGGCAAGGTAATGAGCTTGAGGCTACTAGGTTTGTTGATTTTTTTGAACAACACTACCCCATTCCTTAAGTTTACTAGTTCATGGCACCCGGATGAAACCAGCTTTCTTGATATCCATTTAACCAGACAAAGGGGAGTTTTACATAGTAACATATACGGGAAGAAAACTTTTTCCTAATTCTGTGTTACATTTTGACAGTTGTTTCATCAAGCGAAGGGTATTATTAAGGGTCAGATGGTTAGATTGTCAAGACTAGTGAGTGACAATGACACCTTTAGAGAGGAGTTATATAAACTGGTAGGGATGTTTTTGGAAAGGGGGTACCCCCTAAAACTATTATTGAAAGTTAGGCATGAAATTCTTAAGAGAAGTACTGTATTTCAGCCTATTTTGTGTTCTGAAATAGTGAAGAAAACTATAAACAAGGAGATGAGTAATGTTAGTGCTATGATTTTGAGATATAATCTCTGTGCTGCACCACTGTCGATAGCCATCAACAATGCTTGGCAGATTGGTCTCAATGAAAACAGTAAGAATATCTTGGGGCACAAGCCAAAGATTGTTTGTTTATAGCAGAAGAAGGAATATTAAAAATATTCTTGAGGATTCTAAACGTAGCTGACGAAGGTCTATAATGCTTAAGTGTGGAGCATGTAAGTTTTGCAGATATATCAATGACGGCCCTTACATTTTTATTCATGGATTTGAACGTACTTTATCTTGCCCAGGAAGGTGCAGCTGCAACACTACTATGTTAGTGTATGTTGCTACATGCACAAGCTGCCACAGTTTCTATGTGGGCAAGACTATACGTAGATTAAGGGATAGAATAGCAGAACATGTGAGGGTAATCAAATCCAAAAATCAGCACAATGCCCTGATACATGCACAGTATAACCTGCTCTAACTTTAACAAGTTTATCTTTTTTGTGATAGACAAGGTGCTACCATGTGAAAGGGGAGGGGATGATAAATTAAAAGTAGAAACTATGGAGATAAAAATGGCAAATTAGGCTTGATGCCACATCTTCCCCAAGCTTGAATGGCAACATTGCAGTTTTACCCATTTTAAAAGAAAGGGCAAGGGTTATTTAAATTAATTCATTAACTGCATTTTATTTCTTGACATTTCAATAACACGTCTATTACACATATATAATATATATGTTTTTAATCATATGTTTATATAAGCTGTAAAAGTGTTTTGTATTTTCTGAAGAAAACTGAAGGTTTTATTTAAAACAAAAAAAGAAAAAGAAAGTTTAATTCAACGTGACATCACATGACATGATTGGTTGGCTTTGCTTACTTCACTCTATTTAAACAAAATTGCTTGTATCCCATGTAACTCTGAGGAAGCCATATTTTAATGGTGAAAGCGCTTAGTTTATGGGACTTGCTGGTTTCTGCTCGTGTCACTAAGTGGAGTTTCTCTGCCTGTTTTGGGTTGGTTCGTTTTTTTATTTTTTGGTTACCAGTGTTTTGCTTCATTTGGAGCTTGTTTTGTTTGTTTGGTATTTTCAATACTACCCTTATGGCTGGAAAATCATCAAAAAGCTTTGTGACGTTCCCATTGCAGTGATAAGAGCAAACTTGTTTCTTTTGGAAAGACTGTCATGTACATTAATACTAGGCATAAATTTGTGCTTAAGTGCCCAGTCAATGAGGCTGGTGTTGAAGGCAGTCAGGGAAAAACATTGCTTCATGCGCAGATTCTGTTAAAAAGTATGAGGGCTTTGGGTAAGAAACCTATATTGCTAGCAAGTGTTGGTCTTACAGTGAAAGTTTAGGTATTTTGATCAGCTGTTTAAGCCATTTGCTCTAAGAAGGTGGAGAAGGCCAAAAAGCAGTTTTTCATAGTGTAAATCTCTAAGCAATGGTCACTTCTGTAGGGCCTTTATGAAACTGAGAATAGGGAAAGGATTATTATACCATGACCCCCCCCCAAAACGTGCATGCTGATTGGCCAGCGTGCCCGTTGTAAATCGAGTTATACTAATGGAAAAAGGTCCGGTCGCCCGGACTTTTTTCCATTAGTATAACTCGTTTTTTTAAAACACTGTCTCGTTATGTTAAATGGGTTTAACATAGCGAGACAGCTTTAAAATAAGCAACGGAGATGTCCGTTGCTTATTTTAAAGCTGTCTCGCCATGTTAAACCCATTTAACATAGCGAGACAGTGTTTTAAGCAACGGAGAAAGCAAGATCTCAGTTGCTTTTTAGTGTCTCGCTATGTTAAATGAGTTTAACATAGCGAGACAGTTTTAAATAAGCAACGGAGATGTCCGTTGCTTATTTTAAACTGTCTCGCCATGTTAAACTCATTTAACATAGCGAGACACTAAAAAGCAACGGAGATCTTGCTTTCTCCGCTTTTGCTCACAGATCTGATGTACTGCGCAGCGCGCAGTACATCAGAACTGCCGCGGATGCCAGACATCTGCGGAAGGGCAGTAAACAGGCATTATACTATGCCATTATTTAAGAAAAGTAATAGTTTCTTTTCTTAAATAATGTCATATAATAGCAATAACCACTTCTGGTGTGGGTAATGCTAAATTTACCACGGTTGGCTGTTTGGTCCGGGCTTCGCCCTCGGGACCAAACCACGCCAACCGTGGGTAAATTTAGCATTACCCACACCCAGGCGTGGGTTATTGCTATATTAACCTGGCAGGGTAGCTTAAATGGCTTAAGACTGATATTTTTTAGTTTGGAATCCTGGGGCCTTTCAAGTCCCCCCTCCCCCCCGGTGTGTAGTGGTAATGTCTGTAGGTGGGCATACCCTGGGTGGATGTCATGGCATGTTGCCCAGCCTATGCATTGCTCAACCACATCCACCCACCCATCACCAGGACTACACCTCCCAAAGCACAGTTTCCCCAGTCTTCACCAATGACAGTCATGAAAGATGTTCATGTAACTGTCAACCCTCCCAGTATGGTAATGCCCACCCTTCCCTGCCACTTCATTGGTTGTCTGAGCTACTGATTGAACATTTATCTCTCGACACCACCGGAGAGGCTATGATCATGTCAATGAAACTGAGTAAGATTGAGCGAGTACACATGATTTGCCTTTAACAAGGCCAGTTTGATTAGAATTACTTATGTCTTTGTTAATTCAGCAGTAATACATTCAGTAGTTTTATAAGTAATGCTGTACATACTAATGTGTTTGTGTTTATATAAATTACATACTAGTTTGTTTTCTGGTGTTGACTGGTCACCAATGCATATAAAAAATAAATAAATAGTGGACCAAGGATGGAACCTGGGGGAGTGATTAACAGAATCAGTACATGTACCCAAATCGCTGTTCCACAGTCCTGTGAATTGTTTCCCTTCCATCCAGGAAGAAATGTGTCTAATTTTCCCCTTACTATTTCCATTTGCATTTTATTTAATAACAATGTGTGATCTGTGGTGTCAAATACGTTTCTAAAATTCAGAAATTATATTATTTTATTCATGTGTCTAACCATCTAGTTATTGAAGTACTTATGTATCATTCGTTCATGCATTCATTCATTGACTGTGGTAGAATGCTGATCTCAGTGGACTATGTTCATGCTTGGGTCTTCAACCATGAGCAAAAACATCACATTTCCTTGCAAAAAAAGCTATTGTAAGGCCTTCCCTCTGCCTTTTGACAGGCTAGTAGGTTTATAGGACAGGGGTTTTTTTTTTTTTTTGCACCCTTGCTAGTATACATTTATTTTCAGTTTATTTATCCTTTGTTGACTGGGTTAGTTCCCACTAAGCTAGTAGCTTCTTTTGAGGGGAGACCCGAGGTGGTATTTATATAACTGTGGTAATTTGGCCAGGGTATTGGGGAACCTCCCCTGTTCTTTTCAGTAGGTTGAGTTAGGATCTTTTACATCAGCCTGACCTACCACGAACTCTAGATGAGACCTCGTTTTAACAGCAAATCCGAAGAATGTAGATGTTTTTTCTCTCTCCATATTTCCATAATGCCTCCCTTTTTAAGGACTTGTGGTAAAAAGATGGCATGAAATAGAAACAAGTTATTCAAGTTCTTTATGCATGTTATTAATCTTATCAAAACCCAGGAACTGTGTCAGCTTTACAGATTTTCTTGTTCATCCTTTGGTGTTCACTGGTGAGTCTTTGTTCATTACCCTTTCTTCTTTAAGGTTACCCTTGAAACTAATTTTGTGATGTCCATTGCTAAACATGTTTGCCATCTCATTTATGACTTTCTGTTCTGGTCATTCCTTAATTTATGCGTTTTTAATTTGCATTGCCACCCAACTCACTTTTTCAACTTATCCTTTGCTAACATTTTCAAAGTATTTATTTGTTAGCCTTTCTTATCCATTTCATGTTACATTTTTTGTACAAATTATTTATTTACTTATTAAACGTTCTTTGTTTCCATGCTTATTCCTATTCTCACTAATTAATGTAATATTTTGTAATGTTTTGTGTAAGCTAACAGTTATGCTTTGCTTTTGGATTGAAGGCACCAGTCTGGTTAATGACACGAAAAATAATGCTCCTCCTTAAGAGTGAACCTACAAACCATCGTAAGAACTATAGACCAATAACTTGCCTTCCAACAAATTACAACAATATGCAAATTATATACTGGAATTGATGCAGCCAGAGTTTATAGTAAGCTACACGCTCTAGGGACCTAAACCTAGTCACCACAATAAACGGAACATGCTGGAGGGATAGATTCCTGTCCCAGAGACTTCCCATACTCTGGGACAAACTACCTATCTATATCAAACAAAGCTCCTCATTAGCACTGTTCAAGAAAAATCTTGATAATTGGATGGGAGATAGGAAATTCACCCTGGGGATCACTTCTGTGGCTGTGCTCGACAGTGGCCCAGGAAGATAATTTTCTTGGGTGGCGAAAGCCAGAGTACCTTTGGCTAGGCTTATATAGGCCCTAGGGCCAATAGCCTAGTACCTACCTACCTATGAACCTATTTAGAAAGCCAAGTCAATTAATGTGATAGAACACAACATTAACAAAAGAAAATCCTATGGAACAAAGGATTATTTGTTGCTAAATAAAGCTATAATAGAGAGTTGTAAAAAGGGGAAGAATCTAAGTATGGCATGGATAGATTACAAAAAAAAAAGTTTGACAGCCTCCCACATTCATGGATCATGGAATGCTTACAGCTGTGTAAGATAATTCCTACTTTAGTCAGTTACATTACAGTGACCATGAAACTGTGGCAAACCACTTTGCAGTTGAGCCATGACAAAGGTCAAATTATTATTCCGGAGATAAAAATTCAAAGGGGGATATTCCAGTGTGATTCTATGTCTCTACTGTTGTTTTGTCTTTTCCATGTGCTGATGCCATGTAGTATAAACGCTGAACCATCAGCGTAAGGCACACATCTCTTGCATACATAAATTTTAATGTTCACACCATCTCGCATGCTCAGTGAGACATCTGTAAAGTCTGTGGAAGCACCTTACACTAGCCTTAATGTGACATCACCTTAGGACAGCCTAAATTTGTTAGTGCTATGGTTTTAATAAAAAAAAGCATTTTATTAAAATACCCTTGGAAAATGTAAGCAGTAGCAGGCAGGAAAATACCTTGCAGGACTCGACTGCTCGGATGCCACAAAGTATAAACATTGGCAAATCGCTTTAAAAACTTCCCATCTACTTTTTATAGATGACTTAAAACTCCTATAGTTTACTCAGATGTGGAGTTGAAAGAACAATTACAAATTTTTAACTTTCTCATACTATATAAGAATGAGATTTTTTTTTAAATAAGAACCATCTTCATTGAATTATTACTTGTGACACAAGCAGTCATACATTTATCCAAATTAAAACAAATCAAATTGATATATTTTCAGTTGCAAACATTATACATCACATATAGTCTACTGTACAGTCATTGTCATTCAAATGTTATATAGCTCATTCAATTCCTGCCTTCCCTTAAACCTCATTAATCCTCTAAAACATTACTCCGCATATATTGTTCCCACAGTTCCATTTTCTTCTATGTAATTTGCTTCTACCCTTTTCTAGAGATCCCACTTCCAGTTTTTTTTTTATCTCTGTTACTGTATTGACTACTTGTAGTACAGTTGGTTTAGACTTTGATTTCCATTTTCTAGTAATTGCTTTTCTGGCAGCCACCGGAATTAAACACAGGCCTGACTGTGTCTAGGCAATTCCGATTCAATGTCACAGCTCAAAAAATAATTTCCTTAGTTGCACCTATTTGTTCATCCAGGGCAGCTGCGGTGTTGCAGCGGTTAGCATTGTCACCTCACAGCAAGAGGTTCTCCGGTTTGATCCTCGGCTGGGGTGCCTTCTATGAGGAGTCTGCATTTCCACCCTGTGGTCACATGGGTTTGCTCCGGTTTCCTCCCACATCCCAAAGACATGCTGTAGGTGGATTGGACACACTAAAAATTGTCCCTAGGCATGAGTGCATGCGTGTGCCTTCTGTTGAAGGTTGGGCACTGGGCTGGCAACTCGACACTGTAAATCTCAACTGCCATTCATGAGTGGACAGGTGATCCGCTGTGGTGACCCCTAACCAGGAAAAGCCAGAAGAAGAAGTACACCTATTTGTTCATCCAGTTTCTGACAGACTAGTCTGCAGGTGATTTTTGAAGTCTGCCAACTCATTACACTCCCGTAAAATATGTTCTTGGTTACTTTTTTCTAGAATGACATTTGTTCTTGATAAATTTGCAAAAGCAACCTTTAAAAAAAGGAATGCAGCAGGACCAAGAAAATCTCAGCTTGGGACAGGAATTTCATATAAAGGAACTTGAGCAGGAGGGAGTGTCTAAATGTTTGGGACTCGGTTAAGGATCAGCAGTAAAATATGAACAAATGAGAGTAAAGGTCCATAAGGAATACTTCAAAAGAATAACACTAATATTGAAAACTGCCTTGACATCTAAAATAAGGTCTGAACTGTAAATCAAGTTTGCTTTTCCTGTTCTGACTTAACATTTGGGGGGGAATGGCTGGCCCCAAAAAAGTATTGGCTCAGCTGGACATGAAAACAAGAAAAATCTTCATGCTTATTAAATGATGCACAAAATTTAGTATATATCAAAGTTATATATTCCTCAGTCAAAAGGGGGTATTTGCCTCCTCAAAATCGATTACATGTCATATCTGCAGTTGTAGGACTGCATAAATATCTTCTGGCCTTGTCCGATCCAAACATAGTGAAAGTTTTAAAACATGAAGAGAAGTCTAAGATGACATATTTGCTTAGATTAGCAGAAGCATTTCAGCATCAAGTCGAAATGGAAATCAAACCAGAAGTAGACAAAAATCAAAATAAAAAATATAAGAGCGATCAGAAGGGAAGGAAAATCAATAGAAAAATCCACAAATACAGTAGCAAGTATAGAGAACTCCTGGAGCAACCTCATGTTGAACAAGATTTCATGCAAGAATGATTAAAGAGTGAATTGAAACCAAAAGACGAAAAGTTAGTATTGACACCCCAAAGATAGCGGACCTCCCTGTTGGTTTTCAAAGTCAGTTGAAAATGTGGGAGAAATGGACAAATGCAGCTTTTGTAAAATAGAAGTGGAAACAGACACACATTTTGTTGCTGGGTGTGATGCACTCGTGGCAGAGGGCCTGTGTATTGAAATGTGGCAATATTGTTGTACTGGGGATTGAGCAAACGGTGCCATATAGAAATAACTGAGAAGCATTTGAAATGAGACCTACAAAACATCATAGAGAAGGATAAAGTTTGTATCATTAATTACCAATTGTTCAAAAAATAGATGCAAGAAAACCAGTTATAGTATCCCATGAAAAAAGACCAAAGTAGCATTGATCATTGAAATTACTACACGCAGAGGTTGCAGTGATTTGCATACCGAGAGAGACCAGATCTTAAAATACCAGGCTTTACAAGCTGAAACGAGAGAAATGTGAAAGAAAGATATCCTGATAGTTCCAACAGTAGTTGGATTAGCAGGTCTAATAAAAAATAATTAATAATCGTACTTAAATGTGCTATTAATACATAACTCTATAAATTACAGAATGAGATAATTCTGGGCACATTGTGGGTGCAAAGAACAATCTTGGCTAACATCAAAGACTGAAACAATACTAATTTCATGAACTCTAATTGTATCACAACTTAGAAATGGGGTTCATTCCCCTCATGGCATTAGAAATCGAAAACACTTGGAAGAAATTAAACCAGTGGAGATGAGCCTGCCTGAAAACCCCAGTTCAGTATGAATCTTGTGTCAGCAGCTAAATAAAGTATCAAACTGTTGCAACATATGTCCACATATGCTGCCCTGTGTAGCTAATACTCAAGTACATGTAAACTTGTGTGTGTGTGTGTGTGTGTGTGTGTGTGTGTGTGTGTGTGTGTGTGTAGGTGTAACTAGTGTGTACTTGTACTTAAGTGCTGCATGTTTCTGTTCTTTATTACCCTGTGATATTACATTGTGTTGTATAACTTATGTAATGAAATGTAAGCTAATTAGAATGTACTGTATGCTTCCTTTTTTTGTATGACTTTGTGAAATTGCAATGTGTGTTATGTAATGTGTGTGTAATACACAGAGCACCTTTACTATGCACAGAAATTGAATAAAATTCTTAAACCTTTTTTTGATGAGGGTCATATGTGACAATCGCTGTTACTTGCTTGGACATGAAACTCATGGAAATAGGGATTTCCTTCGTGATTCACTGTTGCAGTCATCACATTTGGGTTATCCTTGCCAGGGTAGCCCTTGGCCAGCCCAAATACCAGAGGCGTAGTATTTCTGCTTCGGTTGCTGTCGCTTGAGGAGTGATGTCAGGTCGTCAGTAGTATAAAGTAAGGCAGTTGACACCATTACATCAGTCTTTCTTGCCGCGGAGCCTGAAGCAGAAGCAGTTCGCACGAGTGCAGGTCGGCTGCTGCCTGAGTTTTCATCTCCGAATTGAAGTTGAACTCTTCTAAAGCTAAGTACCCCATTGGGGATCCTTTTTTCTTGCACTAACCGATGTCAGAAAAAGTTAATTGTCTCGCCTGTGGAAAGCAATACTACACAGAGACTTCCATTCTTACTAAGTCACTTGTTTAGGCCCAGACCACGATGTCCCCAGTTATCGCTTCTGTGCTTTGTTCAACACCAGAACTATGTCGTCAGGCCCTTGTTGTAGCCAGATATTTTCATTTACAGTCTTCGAACTCTGATATGACTTTGGTAAGCCATCCGACAGCTGATCTTCCGAAAAAAACGTAAAGATAAAGACCGAGACAAGACCGCACAGGTCTAAACCTACCGACGCTGCTTCCGCTAAGCTAGTCATCAGTCCACAGTTACTTAGTGAGGCGCTTTCACAGCCCCCTGATGCCCGCTTCTGTTGATTCGCAGGCTGCTACCAAGACCCTTTTGGAGTCCAGTATGCCGCAAAACTCTTCTTCAGCTAAGGATCCTGCGGTCGTCCCTACCTTGGATGGGTCCAGAGCCGCTGAGCAGGCACTGGCTTCTGAGGAAGTCCTTCGCATTACCGAATCATGACACAAACAGACATCATCTTTCGCAACTACTGTTCTTTCAAAAACTACAAGAGTTCCTTAGACCCAGGGTCCGAACCACACCCAAAAAAACGACTACCCACTCTCAGGCACCTACTACTTTGCCTCAGTCTCAAATGCTTAAAATGGTGGAAGACCTTATAATGCTGATCAGGGGAAGCCAAGCTACCCCCTCAAAAAGGAAAAGAGATCTGTCCTATGTAGTTTTGTCTGAACAACAGTTTGAGGCATCCGATGCATCTGACTATGAAGACCTGCAACCCCACTGCACTTATGAAGATTCTGATGCAGAGGACTCCATTCCTTCAGCCTCTCTCGCAGAGGATTTTTTTCTTTGGGGAAACCCTGCATACTTTAAGGGAGCATTTCCAGTGGGAGAGTCAGGATTACACTCAGTCTAAAAAGAGATTCAGGGAATTCTTAGATCTTCCACAACACAGACCCTTGGCCACCCCCCCCCCCCAGTCCTGGATGTTGTGGAGGATGTTTTCCTTGAATCCAGCTTGACTCCTGATGCCCTACCTCTTGCTCACGGAAAACTAGACAGGTACTATAGAGTCCCTGACTCACACAAATATCTGTTTAAAAATCTAACGGCTGACCCTGAGGTCATTTCTCAAGGGCCAAAAGGGATTAAAACAACCTCTGCTAAAAATCTCACCCTCAGACAGGGATTCTGAGCATTGGACAGATGAGGTAAAAAAAGTATACACCTCAGCTACTCTTGCTATCAGGGCACTAAATTGTCATTTCCATATACTGCAATTTCAGCAACATACCTTGGAAGTCCTTAAACAAAAAATTTCTTCCTTACCTGCTTGGGCAGAATCTAAAGATTTGCAAAACTTAATGGATTCTGCAAGCCAAGTAACTAAACACACTTTGCAATATGTTTTTTTCTGCCCTAGAAGCTTCTTGCAGGGCAGCAGTCACTGGATTTGTCATTAGTCGACATGCATGGCTTAAGGAACAACTCTTGCCAGACCATGTCACATCTAAATTGTTGGATGCCCCCTTGCACAAAGATAACTTGTTTGGCACCAAGGCAGAAGAGGTCTTAAAAAAAAAGATGGAAGAAAAAACAAAATCTATGCAAACAGCAAGCATTGTCCCTCCAAGCACTGGTCCTTTGATGCTCCGAGTAAGCCACTCCAGCCTAGGACCCGTGGAAACAGACCCCCCCCCCCCCCCCAGACAGCAGCCCCAGGGAATACAGAGATCTAACCAATGGACTACCTTCACTTCAAAACCAGGGAGTTCTAAGCCACCCCCTTATGGTAAGAACTCACAATGACTCCCTTCCTCCCCCCTTTGCCCACCTTCACTTACCCCTAGGAGGAAGACTCTGTTTTCTCTCAAGCGCCTGGGCCACCATAACCAAGGACCAATTGGTCCTGAACATTGTGTCTTGGGGGATACAAATTTTCCTTCCAACCCCAAAAGGGTTCCCAGATCTACCACCAAACCAGTGGGCAGAGTCTCAAAAGCAAATCCTTTCCCTTCTCTCTATGAGAGCAGTAGAGCACGTTGTTGCAGAACAGATAGGCCAAGGCTTCTACTCCACACTTTTTCTGGTGCCCAGAAAAGAGGGCACCTGGCACCCCATTTTCGCTCTTTCAATTCTAAACACCTTCCTGGTGATCCCAAAGTTCAAAATGCTCATCCTCCAACAGCTGCTACCTATACTCTCCAGGGATACTTGGCTAGCAACCCTAGATCTAAAACAGGCCTAACTCCACATTCCTGTCAGGGAATCATGCAGGAAATATCTCCACTTCAGGGCAGGCTCTCAACACTTTCAGTTCTCTGCGCTTCCCTTTGGCTTATCTACTGCTCCCAGAGTTTTTACAAAATGTCTGGCTCCAGCCATTGCTTTTTGCAGACAAAGAAATATTTAAATTTGCCCATACTTAGACGACTACCTTATTCAGACAGACAGCCAGGGAAAACTGCTCAAGCACCTGGCCTTTGTAAAGACACTGCTAACCTCCCTAGGATACACAGTCAGCGATAAGAAATCCAAACAGGTGCCCACCCAAAGGATAATCTTCCTGGGAGCAGATCTGGACACAGCATCCCAGATGGCATTTCTTACACCAGAGGAACAAATTTTCCTGACAACCTACTTCTCTCAACTAGCCACCAGGCCCCAGCTATCTTCAAGGAAGATCCTGCAAGCTCTGGGGTTCATGGCATCTTGCATACTACTCTCATTCCATGTGCCAGACTGCACATGAGGAAACTTCAGTGGTACCCAAAGAACCTTTGGTGTCAACACTCTCAAGACTTGGAAACTCTTGTACCTATAGTTCCTTGCCTAAGAAATGAATTTCTCTGGTGGGCAACAGCATGCTCTCACATCAAGGGACTGCCCTTCTCCCCATCCCCTCACCACCCAGACCCTCACCACAGATGCTTAAGACCATGCTTGGGGTGCACACCTGGATGACAGGTGCACACAGGGCCAATGGAGCCCTCAGGAAATCCTTCTACACATCAAAAAGAGACTATGGTTGTACAGCATGCCTTGATAGCTTTCAAATACCTTCTCTCTCCTGATCAAAACAGACAATAACAATGTGATGTCGTACATCAACAAGGAGGGAGGGACTCGCTCCTACCCTGTATGCAGGCCGACTACGACACTTTGGCTCACAGCCTCTTCCATGCATCTACACCTGTTAGCACAATACCTTCCAGGCTCTCTCAACTCTCTAGCAGACCAGTTAAGTAGAAACCTTCTGGACACACACAATTGGCAACTCAACAGAAGTACCTTCACCCTATTAACTCAAAAATGGGGAATTCCGAAGGTCGACCTCTTTGCCTCCCACACCAACCATCAGTTCAAAAAATTCTGCACCAGGGAGCAGTTCAAAAAATTCTGCACCAGGGAGCATCACTGCATGACTTGGAAAGTAGATGCCCTGTCCTTCATCTGGGTCTGTCTGTCGGTCTATACCTTTCCTCCCCTACCTCTCATCTCCAGGGTACTGCTCAAAATAAGGGAGAAAAAAACAAGGACCATTCTTATAATGCTAGATTGGCCCTGACAACACTGGTACCCCTTGCTGCGCAGCCTGTCCCGGCTGCCTCCATGGCATCTTCCTCAGATTCCCAACCTCCTGACCCAGAGGGAGGGGGGAATTCATGCATCCCAAATTGCAGGCACTCAATTTGGCAGTTTGCCTTATTCCCTAACCCCAAACCAATCTGCCACTCTAAGTAAACAGGTTCTGGATGTTATCCAGGAAGCAAGATGTCCTAGCGCCAGAAAATCTTATGCTGATAAATGGAAAAGGTTTTGTACCTGGATCCAGGCTAAGGGAGCCAGTATGGCACAGGCATCCATCCCTCTCATCCTGGATTACTTAGCTGACCTACTACACTGTGGTCTCTCCTTCTCCTCTATAAAAATTCATGGCTCTGCTATTTCTGCTAATTTTCTCACTGAGTAGCCCCTTTTTTTCACACCCTTTGTTCAAACAGTTCCTCAGAGGGGCCAGCAACTTGAGCCCCCCCCCCAGAAGGGCACCAACACCAGCTTGGGATCTTAACTTTGTCTTGGAAAAGCTCACCCTGCCCCCTTTCGAACCAGCTTCTTCTGCAGAGCTAAAATTTCTCTCCTGGATGACAGCTTTCCTTCTGGCCATCACTTCAGCCAGGAGAGTATCTGAGGTGCAAGCACTCATGGCTGTGGAACCCCTCATCATCTTACATGCAGACAGGGTATCCCTCAGAACTAACCCATTCTTCATGCCCAAGGTGGTGTCCAGTGTGGCTCTTAACCAATCCATTAATCTGCCCACCTTCTTTCCTAATCCCCAGAACAAGGGGGAAAGGATTCTTCACATTCTAGATGTGCACAGACAGCTCAGATTCTATCTGGACAGGACTAAATACTTCAGAAAGCCTGATCAATTGCTGGTTAGCTTTGCTTCAGGGGCAGAAGGCAAAGCCATCTCCCAAGCAGACTATTTCCAAATGGATATCAAACTGCATCCATTTCTGCTACAAACAGCATGGAAAGCCTCCCCCCAGGGGGACCAGGACACACTCCACCAAAGCAGCCTCCACCTCTGCAGCTTTCCTAAGATGAGTCCCCACCAGGGACATCCCTGAGGCTGCCACATGGACATCTGTTCACGCTTTTAACAGGCATTACCACCTGCCTCTCTCCTTCAAATCCAGGGCAGGCTTTGCCTCTACAGTCTTGCAGGGCATCCTAGCCAGCTCCTAGTTTCCTTGACTGCCTCCACCCATTTCCTCAGCTTTGGGAATCTACCCAAATGTGATGACTGCAGCAGTGAAACACGAAGAACATAGTACAGTTGTGTACACTTACCATAAATGTAGATGTTCGAGTGTGTTCACTGTTGCAGTCCTGGTTTCCCTCCCTCCATCCCCTTTTACTCTCTCTACTTACAAGGGGCTTTTTGTTATTTATTTTCCACTGGTGTAGTTCTTCCACCAGAACCTAACCTCCTACCTTGGGGGCTCCTGACAGGTTAGGGCAAGAAAAACTGATGTAATGGCATCGGCCGCCTAACTTTATACTAGTGACGATCTGACGTCAGTCCTCAAGCGACAGCAACTGACGTAGAAATACTACGCCTCTGGTATTCAGGCTGGCCAAGGGCTACCCTGGCAGGGATATCCCAAATGTGATGACTGCAACAATGAATACACTCTAACATCTACATTTATGGTAAGTGTACGCAACTGTACTTTCAGCAGTGACCCCACAGAAAAATGTAAAATGAGATTGTAACATTAAAAAAGGGAGTGAAACCTATTTTTCTGAGGAAAACTTGTGTTGGTCATCATTCCCACTGCTGCAGTAGTCTTTAGACTAAGTCGGGTGTGTTTTGCCCAAGACACAATTAATCATCTTCCAAAAGCTCTTGTTTCCCTCCCACATTTCCAGTCTGATCGCTGATTGGATAGCCCTGAGGAGGGAAAATCAGTCAGAGTGGAAAATCTTTGCTGTTTTCTTTCCATTTCATGAAGAAGCAGCACATAGGCTTCATAATGGCAGCAGCTGGCCTTTCAGCTCATTTCTGGTTGATAAGTCCCCTTTAGGGGAATTGTTTCACAAAGAAAATGTTTTTAATGTGTTTGGTGTGTGTACATGTATGTATGTATGTATGTATGTGTGTGTATATGTGTATATATATATATATATATATATATATATATATATATATATATATATAGATTGTGTGTATACACGCACACAAGCACTTATTTTTGTAGACTCTTAAGAAACGTGGTATTTCTGAACTACTTACTGTCTGTTTCATGAAGAGAGACACTATTTTTAGCTTCGGCTAATGTACAGGGCTTATGTAATTTAGAAATGTTCTCCTTATGCAAACTTTTCTAATTATTTAGTGTAATGATAGGACAGTTTTCATAATCTCAGCCTGTGCCCCACAGCAGGGTTGTGTTAATGAGGAAAAGAGTGCATTCAGACAGCAGTTGCAGGACCTACTTAGGTAAAGCAGAACAACATGAACTGATGTTGATAATGCGTGACATGAATGCACATATCAGGGCAGACAGAACAGGATATTGGGACTGCCTGGGTCCACTTGAGTGAGGCAACAGGAATAAAAGAAAGAAGCCATTCTAGGCTTTTGTCTGGTAAATGGCTTGATGATGGCCAGCACGTCGTTAAGCAATGGAGACAGTCTAGCATGTATGAGCGGCCAGCATGCAACTACGGTAGACTTCCTCCTAGTAAGAAAAGGGCACCAGGGTAGAATCGGTGATTGCATTGTCATCTCCATTGAAATAGTCAGCCCACAGCAGAAACCACTAGTTGCCATAATCACTTGCAAGCAGTGGTCAGAGAAGGCTTAAGGTCAACAGAGACCAGTCTGAAGACATTGAAGGTGACTGGAGAGAAAGTACAACAGTTCAAGGCATTATTCAGGGCTCTAGCATCTTAAGAAGAAGAGAAAATAGGTGGAGTTGGAAAAGAACGGCAGCGCTTCAAAACAGCATGTATGAGGACTACAGAACAGATATATAGCCTGGCCCAGGTATGGAAGTAAGGTGCATAAGGAATGCTGGTGATGGAATGTAGATGGAATGTAGAAGTCCAGGAAGTTGCCAGAAGAAAGGAATGTAGGAAAGAAGTGGGAGAAAAGATGGACCAGGTTAGGAAGGATTACTTGTCAGCTAACAAAGAGGCTGAGAGAGAAGTTGCAGTACCAAAGAACAAGGCATAAGAGGCACTCTACCAACTTCTGAAAAGTGACTCAGTAAGATGGCACAAAAACTCTGTCAGGTTGCAAGGCAAAAGACAGAAAGATAAAGAAGGTAGTCAAAATACCCTTCATAACAAATGTCAGCAACAGCCTGCTTACCAGTCCACAGGACATCAAAGGCAAGATGGAGAGAGTACCTCCAGCAGCTTCTGAATGAAGAAAACCACACTGTAATTTCCCAGACACAGCCTACAATGAAAGGAGGAGGACCCCACCGTAAATGTAAGAACAGCAATAAAGAAAATGAAGTCAGGGAAAGCAGCAGGCTCAGATGAGGTCATAGCAGATATGGTAAAGATGTTGGGTGAGATGGGGGAGAAATGGCTCCTGAGGGTACTCGTAGCAGTATGGAGAGAAAGGCGTATCCAGATGACTGGAGAATAAGCATACTAGTACCAGTGTTCAAGAACAAAGGGGGGCATGCACAGCTGTGGGCAGTGTAGAGGTGTCTGACTCGTATCACACTGCATGAAAGTTCTGGAGAGGGTGATTGACAGATGAATACGCAGAGTAGTAAAATGAATATGCAGAGTAGTAAAAAAGTAAGATGGGAGATGAGCAGATGTTCATCGTGCATACAGCTGCAGTCATAACAGAAGGGTTATCCTGCCGAGAGGCGGGTCCTCGGTCGGCCAAAATTCCAGGTCCGGCGTCTGTTGTCGCTTCCTTCCTGACATCAGTGCGGCAGGGGTATAAAAGAGGCAGCCGACGCCATTTTCTCCAGTCTTTCTTGCCGCGCGGTGCCCGAAGCAGAAGCAGTTCGCAAGTGCCGGTCGGCCAGCTCCTGAGATTTACGAAAGTATTTCAGCCGAAGTCTTCTTGAAAGCTAAGTACGAAACTTTTCTTGCCTCAGACCGATGTCAGACAAAGTTAATAATTGCATTTCATGTGGGAAGCAAATACCGCATAAGGATGTCCTTCAAGAATGCAACTGCAGTCATAACATGTGGGTTGTCTTGCCTCAGGCAGCCCTCGGTCGGCCGGATTCCAAAGTCTGGGTCCGTCGGCTGATGTCGCATTTCTCTCCATCAGAGCGGCTGAAGTACATAAGCATCAGCCGACGCCATTTTCTTCAGTCTTTCTTGCCACGTGGTGCCCGAAGCAGAAGCAGTTTGCAAGTGCCGGTCGGTCAGCTCCTGTATTCTACGATACCGAAGTCATCAAAAAAGCTAAGTACCCCGTTGGGGACCTTTTCTTGCCTCAGCCGATGTCAGAAATTACTGAAAAAGTTAACAATTGTCTTTTTTGTGGTAAACAAATACCTCATAAGGATTTCCACTCTTACTGCCTCCCTTGCCTGGGCCCAGACCACGACGTCTCGGCCTGTGTAGCCTGTGCTCGCTTCAACAAGCGCACTCTCAGGCGCCGGGCGGAGTTCGCTGAAGATTTTTTCGGCGACAAATTTGCTTACACCATGCTGTCGGATCTTCCGACATCGCAAACTCCCAAAAAGCGAAAAGACCGGGACCGACATCCTCAGCCCGCGTCTACCACCGACTCCACGCCAAAACCTAGCGCGAGTGCTCCGGTTCCCTCTGAGACGGTCTCTCCACCGCTCCGAACCGAAGACACCGCATTACTGACGACTCCGATTCCAGATATTACTCCGCCAGTTATAGACTTTCCTCCGGATACTGAAACCGAGGAAATGCCCGAGACCATTGCTGTAGACAAGGTCACTCCTGCACGTGGAGCTGCCAGGCCTCCTATGGCCATGTCTATTAAGGCCTACACTAGGGCTAAGGCAGCCAGCAAAACAAAGCATATTGCTTCCAAATCCTTACCTCAGCCGACTCCGGAGACACAAATTATGTCCATGGCTGCGGATTTAATTTCCATGATCAGAGGTTCACAGGCCCATCCTGAGAGAGCATCCCAGCCTCCTCCTGATAAAAGGCCCCGGGTTGAACCCTCTGACCCTTCTCCTTCAGATGAAGACTCTGAGGGCTCTGTCCACTCAGATAGCCAGGAAGAGCTCTTCCAGACCTATGAGGACTCGGATGCAGAAGATTCCATACCTTTGGCCTCCCCTCCTGAGGATATTTCTTTTGGGGAAGTTCTGCATACCATGAGGGAACATTTCAAGTGGCAGGGTCAGGAATATTCTGATTCTAGGAAACGCCTTAGGACTTTCCTTAAGAAGCCTCAGCACAGGCCCTTAGCTATTCCTCCTGTACTTGATGTTCTGGATGATTTGTATTCTCATTCTAGTGCTACCCCTGATTCTCTACCTCCTGCTCCAGCCAAGCCAGACAGGTATTACAGGGTCCCAGAAACTCATTCCCATTTATTCAGGGCCCATACTGCTGATTTGGAAACTATTTCACAGGGGCCTAAAGGAGTTTCAGCCTCCACCTCAAAAAATCCTTTGCCCTCCAACAGGGAAGCAAGGTCATTAGAGAGATGGGGTAAAAAGGTTTACACATCCACTACCTTATCTATGAGAGCTTTAAATTGCCTTTCATATGTTCCAATATCAGGATTATCTCTTAGAAGATTTACAAAAAACATTAGCTTATCCTGATCCTTTAGACAGGAAGACTTTGCAGGAAGCTGTACATAACACTCAGCAAGTAAGCAATCACTTCCTGCAGTGTGGCTATGATGCACTGGAAGCTTCATGTAGGGCAGCTATGACAGGGGCAGTGATGTAGACATGCTTGGTTAAAAGATCAACCTCTACCAGATCATGTAAAAGCAAAACTTCTGGATGCACCTTTGGAAAAGAACAAGCTTTTTGGTGCAAATGCTAAGGATGTGTTAAAGACCATCAAGAAAAAGCAAAATCAGTTCAGACTGTGAAAGATTTCCTCCAGGTTCAACCCCCAGATTCAGTAGGAATTGGCCTTCAAAAAACTGGTCCTTTCCTAATCCAGAAAAGTTTCAAAGGGGTAAGAACAGACGTGGCCGAGGATGAGGCCAATACAGAGGCCCTTACAGGGGACGACAATGGCAGCCAGGAAACCAAAGAAGTGACGCAGGGGTTTCACCTGCCCAACAACCACAAACTCAATGACTTTCCTCTACTACCGCCTACCAGGGAACAACTAGAAGCTCCCTTGGGGGAAATTATCTCTGTTTGCAGAAAACTGGCACAGACTGACAAAGGACAAATGGATTTTGGACATTATAGACCGAGGGTACAGGTTTCATTTTCATACCTTACCAAGAAAACAAGGCATGCCAAATCTACCACAACATCAAAGGGCAGAGGCTATCAAGCAAATCACTCTGCTGACTCGAATGAAAGCAATAGAAAGAGTTCCACAACAAGAACAAGAACAGGGTTTTACTCAAGACTGTTCCTTGTTCAAGAAAAGAATCTCAATGGAGACCAATACTGGACTTGTCCGCATTAAACACCTTTCTCATAGTACCAAAGTTCAAAATGCTGACTCTACAGCAACTCCTTCCCATGCTGGGCAAGGAGTCGTGGCTGATTACTCTGGACCTCAAGGAGGCATACCTGCATGTCCCTATCAGACACAGCTGCAGAAGATACCTCAGATTTCTTGCAGGGCCAGAGCATTATCAATTCTCAGCATTGCCATTTGGCTTATCTACTGCGCCCAGAGTATTTACAAAATGCCTGGCTTCAGTAATTGCTCATTGCAGGCTCCAGGGTATACAAATTTACCCGTACCTGGACGACTGCCTCATACAAGCGGACGACAAATTGATGTTGACAAAGAACCTGGATTATGTCATATGATTACTTCAAGCTCTGGGATACACAGTCAACTTCCAAAAGTCAAGACTGCAACCATCCCAGCAAATAATCTTCTTAGGAGCCAAACTAGACACAGCCTCTCAGATGGCTTACCTGACAGAAGACAAGCAAGAGAAGTTAACTCAGTACTTCAAAGGTTTAGCAAAACTCACCCAGATGACTGCAAGGAGATTCCTACAGGCCCTGGGTTACATGGCATCCTGCATTCTACTGGTACCATTAGCAAAACTACACATGAGAAAGCTTCAATGGTACCTAAAAAGCATTTGGTCTCAACACAGCAACAACTTGGAGACAATCATACCACTCATTCCATGCCTACAAAAGGAATTCCTATGGTGGGCCTCGGTGAGCCAGGCAAACACAGGTATGTCATTCAAAAAACCACAGATAACACAGACCATGACTACAGACGCCTCAGACCTTGGATGGGGGGCGCACATGGAAGGCAGGTGTATACAAGGACAATGGTCTCCAAAGGAAACACATCTGCATATAAACCAAAAGGAAATGCTGGCAGTAATGCATGCTATCGAGGCTTTTCAACACCAACTCCAGCAAGGCCATTTAATGATACGGACAGACAACACCACTGTGATGTGGTACATAAACAAGCAAGGGGGCACTCACTCTTACCCCTTTGCAGACTGACAATGCAGCTTTGGGAGAAATCACTGAGTCTAAACATCCAGTTACAATCCCAGTTTGTTCCAGGAAAAGACAATGTGTTGGCGGACAGCCTAAGCAGGAATTTCACAGATCCACACGAGTGGAGGTTATATCCAAGGCTTTCAGACAACTCACTTGACATGGGGCAAGCCAGAAGTGGACCTATTTGCCTCTCACCTCAATCATCTTCTACCAAAATTTTGCACAAGGACATACCATCCAAAGGCTTGGAAAATAGATGCCCTTTCATTCAACTGGAACTCCCTAGCAATCTATGCATTCCCACCTCTGCCATTGATGACCTCAGTATTACTAAAGATCAAAGCAGAGAAGCCCAAGGGAATCATAATAGCTCGGATTGGCCAAGACAACACTGGTACCCACTATTACGGAGCATATGTCACACCAGGAGGTGGGCCCTCCCTCAGTGGCCTCTACTTTTGACTCAACACAATTTCGAAACACTGCATCCAAGCCTTCAGACACTGCAGCTAACAGCCTGGGAGATCCCATAAATAACTTCAGCTTATCTCTCTCCAAGGAAGTTCAGCGGATACTAACAGAGGCTCGAAGACCATCCACCAGAAAGGTTTACTTAGCAAAGTGGAAAAGATTCAGCAATTGGAATACCAGCAAGGGACATGATGCATCATTACTGAACATCCCACTCATCTTGGAATATTTGGCAGATGTTGCAGAGCGGCCTCTCATATTCTTCAATAAAGATACATGCATCTGCTATTTCAGCCAGGTACAACACTGATCCTCCTGTTTTCTCTCACCCCTTACTAAGACAATTCCTCAGGGGAATCAAGAACATTAAACCACCAAGAAAGGCCCCAGTGCCAGCCTGGGACCTCAATTTTGTCTTAGAAAAACTGACTCTACCTCCTTTTGAGCCAGCAGCTTCAGTTGACTTGCAATTTCTCTCATGGAAAACAGCTTTCCTGTTGGCAATTACCTCAGCAAGAAGGGTTTCGGAGCTGCAGGCCCTAATGGCAATACCACCCTTTATTATTTTCCACAGAGACAGGGTTTCATTAAGGACCAACCCTACTTTTATGCCAAAGGTGGTATCTAGGGTTTCTCTAAATCAAGCCATTCATCTGCCTGCTTTCTTCCCCAATCCTGAGAATAAGGGGAAAGACTTTTGCATACCTTGGACATTCATAGACAACTTCGATACTACCTGGACAGAACCAAGGCCAGTAGGAAGTCTGAACAGCTTTTTGTAGCTTACGCCCCTGCAGTCCAAGGAAAAGCAATTTCAAAACAGACTATTTCTAAATGGATTGGACATTGCATCAGATTCTGTTATTCCTTTCATGGGAAGACTGTTCCAGCCTATGTCAGACCACATTCCACCAGAGCTACAGCCACCTCTACAGCATTTTTAAGAGGGGTGCCTACAAAGGACATTCTAGAAGCTGCTACATGGAGCTCCGTGCATACATTCTCCAAACACTACAATCTCCCTCTGTTTTCCAGATCCAGAGCAGGCTTTGCTTCGGCAGTCCTGCAGGGTTTGATTGCCAAACCATCTCTCTCCTAGAGCACACCTCCTCCCCCAGCTAAGCTATGGTATTCTACCCACATGTTATGACTGCAGTTGCATTCTTGAAGGACATAGTACAGTTTTGTACCTACCATAAATGTAGATGTCCGATAGACATGCAACTGCAGTCGGTTTTCCCTCCCTCCATACCCCTCTATGCCTAGGGTCCACTCCTATCCCCCTTACTCTTAGCTGGGGATATCTGTTATGGTGTATTTGTTTTATTGCTCATGTATTTGTTTGGAATCCTGTTTTTGTCTTCCAATTTGACTACAGCCTTCCTTGGAGGGCACCTGGCATCTGGGGCAAGAAACACTGAAGAAAATGGCGTCGGCTGATGCTTATGTACTCCAGCCGCTCTGACGTCGGAGAGAAATGCGACATCAGCCGACGTCGGACCCAGACTTTGGAATCCGGCCGACCGAGGGCTGCCTGAGGCAGGACAACCCACATGTTATGACTGCAGTTGCATGTCTATCGGACATCTACATTTATGGTAGGTACAAAACTGTACTATTTCCACTCTTACTGTATACCTTGCTTAGGCCCAGACCACGACGTCTCGGCCTGCCGTTTTTGTGCTAGATTCAACAAACGCACTATTAAGCGTCGGGTGGAGTTCGCCCTTCACTTTTTTGGCAAAAAATGTAATTATATTATGTCGTCGGATACTCCGACTCCAGTTTTGATCAAAAAACGCAAAGATAAGGACCGACATACGAGGTCCGCACCACCTACTGATACCATGCTAAGGCCGACTACCGGTTCTCCGGTACTCAGCGAGGCGCCTATGCAGCCCCTGAGTACCGATGACAATGCATTACCGGTGTCTTCAGTACCCGAGGTCGCAGGCTTCTCGGCCCCCATTCCTACTACAGATACCGACGCCACTCCTGGCGGAGAAACTCAGAATTTAGTCAGGCCAGCCATTTCTCAAGGGGTCTTCAGGCCTTCCTCCTTCTCTATTAAAGCTTCCACTAAATCTAAAACAGCCATGAAAACCAAAAAACAGGTTCCTCAGACACCCTCTCAAGGCACCATGCCTAAAAAACAAAATGGCTGAGGATTTGATTACTCTTATCAGGGGTTCTCAACCCCCCCTCTGACAAAAGGCCCAGATTAGAGGAAGACTACCCTTCCTCAGATCAAGCTTCTATTACCTCAGAACTATCTGAGGACCAGGATTGTGCCTATTCTCCATTCGAAGACTCTGATGCAGAAGAGTCTATTCCCTCGGTCTCCCCCCCTGAGGACTTCTCTTTTGGGGAAACCCTGCATACATTGAGGGAACACTTTCACTGGGAAGGCCAAGATTACTCAGATTCCAAGAAAAGGCTCAGGGAATTTTTTCTGCTCCCCCAGCATAGGCCTCTGGCTATCCCTCCTGTTTTAGATATATTGGATGATGTGTACACAGAAGCCAGCCTTAATCCTGATTCTTTGCCTCCAGCTCCTGTTAAACCAGACTGGTATTACCGGGTTCCTGATTCTCACCAGTTCCTATATAAAAGCCATACTGCTGACCCAGAAACTATTTCACAAGGTCCCAAGGGAATTAAGGCCTCTACTGCTAAAAACCCATTACCTTCAGAGAGAGATTCCAGATCTTTAGAAAGGTGGGGGGAAAAGGTGTACACCTCGGCCACTTTAACCATGAGGGCATTAAACCGTCAGTTCCATATGTTAAAGTATCAACAGTTTTTTATATCGCAGCTGAAAAGCAAGATGACACAACCAGAACAACCAGATTTAAAAGAGTTGCAGGATTTGTTTCATGGTGCAGAGCAAGTGGGTAAACATACCTTTCAGTGTGGTTTTGATGCTTTAGAGGCCTCATGTAGAGCTGCTGTTACGGGGGTCTGTTATACGTAGGCATGCTTGGCTCAAAGAGCAAACCTTACCAGATCATGTCAAAGCTAAATTATTCGATGCACCTCTTCAAAAAGATGTATTGTTTGGTGTTAAAGCAGAGGAGGTGCTAAAGAAAATGGAGGAAAAAGTGAAATCAATGCAAACAGTGAAAGATTTCCTGCTGGTACAGCCTCCACGTTTCAGCAGAAACTGGCCTTCAAAAAATTTGTCCTTTCCAGCCACGGACAGACCTCAAAGGGGCAGATGCAGGCATCCAAGGGGTAGAAGGCAACCTCAAGGATCTTTCAGAGCCAGACAGTGGCAAGCACCAACCCCAAGAGGTGGAGAAGATAGATCAGTCTTTTAGAAAACAGACACAATGACTTCCCCCTACACCTGCCAAGCAAAGCTTTAATGGCAGCACCTTTGGGCGGAAAACTGACATTATTCTCAAAAAATTGGCATATTGTTACAAAAGACAAATGGATTCTGGACATTATAGACAGAGGCTACAGGTTCCACTTTCACACCCTTCCAAAATGAGAGGCATGCCAAACCTGCCACAAAATCAAAGGGCAGAGGCACAAAATCAAATTTCAGCTCTCATGGACATGAAAGCAATTCAAGAGGTACCTGCAAAAGAACAAGGTCAAGGGTTTTATTCCAGACTATTCCTGGTACCAAGGAAAGACAAAGATTGGAGACCTATCTTAGACCTATCCATCCTAAACACATATCTACAGGTGCCAAAATTCAAGATGCTCACATTACAGCAGCTTCTTCCCATGCTGGGCAAGGAGTCTTGGCTGGTAACATTGGACCTCAAGGAGGCATACCTGCATGTCCCTATCAGACAAGATTGCAGAAGATACCTCAGATTTCTTGCAGGTTCAACCCATTACCAATTCTCTGCATTGCCCTTTGGCTTATCTACTGTGCCCAGAGTGTTTACGAAATGCCTGGCATCAGTAATCGCCTTCTGCAGACTACAAGGGATACAAATCTACCCATATCTGGACGACTGCCTGATCCAAGCGGACAGCAAGGACATACTACTGCAGCACCTGGCGTTTGTAATAAAACTGTTGAACTTCCTGGGATACACAGTCAACAAAAAGAAATCAGAACTAATACCCTCTCAACAAATAATTTTCTTGGGTGCCAGCTTGGATGCAACCACCCAGATGGCCTACCTCACACCAGACAAGCAAGGGCAACTGTCTCAATACTTCAGAAAAATGGCAACTTACACCAGGCTAACTGCAAGGAAAGTCCTGCAGGCTCTGGGATTCATGGCATCTTGCAGCCTACTAATCCCATGTGCAAAGCTGCATATGAGGAAACTTCAATGATACCTAAAAAACTTATGGTCTCAACACAGCCACAGCTTGGAAGCAATTATACCACTCATTCCATGCCTTCAAAAGGAATTTATGTGGTGGGCTCAGGCTTGCCAAAGAAACACAGGTCTTCCTTTCTGTGTACCTCAAGCAACTCAAATCATCACAACAGATGCCTCAGACTACGCCTGGGGAGCACACATGACAGATCCGTGCATTCAGGGAAAATGGGTATGAAAAGAGAAGCTCCTTCACATCAACCAAAAGGAAATGCTAGCCGTGCAAAAGGCTATTATGACCTTCAAAGACCTACTGCATCCAGGCCAGCTATTGATAAGGACAGACAACACCACAGTGATGTGGTACATAAACAAACAGGGGGGAACTCATTCATACCCCCTGTGAAGGCAAGCCATGACCCTATGGAACACAGCACTGGAATTGAAAATTCAACTACAGGCACAATTCCTGTCAGGGAAGGAAAACACACTGGCAGACAACCTAAGCAGAAATATGACAGATCCACACGAATGGAAGTTGCATCCTCAAATTTTCACAAAGATAACTCAGGCATGGGGACAGCCAGACATAGATCTCTTTGCTACCCACAGAAATTGCCAGTTGAAAAAATTTTGTTCAAGGACCTGTCATCCACAGGCCTGGAAAGTGGACGCACTTTCCTTCAATTGGGCAACATTGACAGTCTATGCCTTCCCGCCTCTTCCTCTGCTGCCCAAAGTTCTATTAAAAGCCAGAGCAGAGAGGCCGAAAATGATTCTCATTGCTCCAGACTGGCCAAGGCAACACTGGTATCTGCTCCTGAAGAGCCTGACACATTCCCCGCCATGGATCCTACCTCTAGTCCCTCTTCTGTTGTCCCAGTACAACTACAAAACCCTTCACAGCCATCTCAAAACTCTAAATCTAGCTGCATGGAGGATTCCTTGATTTCCCAACAGTTTCTCCTCTCCAAGGAGGTGCAGGATGTCATCTTGGAGGCCAGAAGACCTTCTACTAGAAAGGCCTACTCCGCCAAATGGAAACAATTTTGTGCCTGGAATCAAAAGAAGGGACAGAATCCTTGGGTAATAAATATACCTCAAATTTTACAGTACCTAGCTGAGATGTTAAACAATGGACTTTCCTTCTCCTCCATCAAGATCCACGCTTCAGCCATTTCTGCACAATACAACACAGATCCTCCTTTATTCTCTCATCCTCTCTTAAGGCAGTTCCTCAGAGGGGCAAAGAATATAAAACCCCCAAGGAAACTACCAGTCCCTGCTTGGGACCTCAACTTCGTATTGGAAAAGCTGACCCTTCCTCCCTTCGAGCCAGCTTCTTTATCAGAATTACAGTACTTGTCATGGAAAACAGCCTTTCTTCTGGCTATCACCTCAGCTCGCAGGGTTTCGGAGCTACAGGCCCTCATGGCTGTGCAACCATTCATCATTTTCCATCAGGACAGAGTTTCCTTACGAACCAACCCTACCTTTATGCCAAAGGTAGTATCCAGTGTAGCTTTGAATCAGTCTATCCACTTACCTACCTTTTATCCTAATCCACTAAACAAAGGGGAAAGGCCACTACATTTCTTGGACATTCACAGACAACTTCGTCATTATTTGGACAGGACAAAGCCATTCAGGAAATCTGAGCAACTCTTTGTGTCCTATGCTGCAGGTGCTCAAGGAAAGGCTATTTCCAAACAGACAATTTCAAAATGGATAGCCCACTGCATACGCTTTTGTTACTCATTTCATGGAAAAACTGTGCCTGCATGCATCAGATCCCACTCCACCAGCGCCACAGCTACCTCTGCAGCCTTCCTCTGGGGGTCCCTACCAAGGATATTTTGGAAGCAGCCACCTGGAGTTCAGTGCACACTTTCTCCAAGCACTATCACCTCCCACTATACTCTAAATCTAGAGCAGGCTTTGCCACAGCAGTCCTGCAGGGCATCCTAGCCCCTCCTAGTTCCATTTAGTGCCTACCACCCTTACTTAGCTTTGGGATTCTACCCATCTGTTATGACTGCAGCTGTATGTATGATGAACATAGTACAGTTTTGTACCTACCATAAATGTAGATGTTCGAGTGCTCATACAGCTGCAGTCCAGGTTTCCCTCCCTCCAACCCCTCTTAGGACAGGCCTTATGACAAACCCTTTTCATATAACCTTTTTGGGGTGTTCTTTTATGGTGTATTTGCTTGCAACTACTGTTTTTGATTTATCAACATTGCACTTTTGCATAACATTATGTTTGCCTTCATTCTGGGGGCACCTGACATCTAGGGCAAGAAAAACTGAAGAAAATGGCGTCGGCTGCCTCTTTTATACCCCTGCCACACTGACGTCAGGGAGGAAGCGACGACAACCGACGCCGGACCTAGACTTTGGAATTCGGCCGACGAGGACCCGCCTGACGGCAGGATAACCCTTCTGTTATCACTGCAGCTGTATGAGCACTCGAACATCTACATTTATGGTAGGTACAAAACTGTACTTTCTGATTCAGATTAGGATGCAGCACAACTGACCCAATGTTTGCAATGATGCAAAGCTGAGAAGAAGCTAGAGATGAGAAAAGAGTCTAACTGGGCATTCCTAGACTTGGAGAAAGCACATATGGTCCCAAGAAAGCTAGTTTGGGCAGTCCGGTGGTTTGAAGTCCCAGAAACATTGGTAGAACTAGTATAGGCTATGTACAAGGGTCCAGTGACTCGTGTATGAACAATGTTAGGTCTCTCAGAGTGGTTCCCAGTGAGAGTGGGGGTGCATCAGTATTCAGCTCTCAACCCTCTGCTGTTCTTATTGGTGATGGACTGCATTAGTAAATAGTTTGGAGGAGACAGCGCAACAAAGTTGCTGTATGCAGATGATGTGGCATTACAGGCAGCCTCTGAGCAAGAACTTCAGCAAAGGATATGGGAATAGAATGCAAAACTGAAGGTACACGGGATGAAAGAGTAAGGCAAGACAGCTGTAATGGCAGCAAATGGGGGAAATAAGAAGAAGCAGAGAATTGAGGTAGAAGGGAAGGTAGTGGAACAAGTTAACAGCTTATGGTATCTGGGAGGGGTGGTTGAAGAGAATGGAAGTCTGAATTAGGAGGTCAAGGCTAGAATCAGAAGGGCTGCAGCCAACTGGCACAGAGTGGCAGGAGCAGTATATGACAGAAGAATGCCAAAGAAGCTGAAAAGTAAGGTGTATAAAGTAGTGGTGTGACCAGTACTACTGTATGATACAGAAATCTGGACAGTAAAGGCAGAGCAGCTGAGGAAGCTAGAGGTGATAGAGATGAAGTGCCTGAGATGGGTGGTATGATGTACACTGTGGGACAAAGAAATGAGGACATCAGAGCAGAAGCCAAATTTGTTCCAATTGCAGAAAGTCAGAGAACAGATTGTCTTTTGTTTTTCTGCACATATGCACAAATTACCTCAATCTATTGAATAAGAATTTAGGACAGACAGGAAGAAGGCAAGAGGAAAAAGGGGGTCCTGCAAAGAGGTTGATGGATTATATGAGAGAAGACCCACAACAGTCAGGCATGAGTGTTGAAGAATGGCACTGAATAGACAGAGACAGTTGACATGACACCCTGACCCCATGTATGAAATGGGAGAAAGGGGTTGATGATGATGAGTCATTTGCTACCTGTATTGTTTAGGCCAGAGCACCAGACCTGCATTGACAGGTACATTCCTAATGTAAACACACAAACCCCTGTTGGCTTTTGAAATGTCGGTGTCAAGCTTGGCATCATTTACATTGGTATGTCTGTTTATGGCCTTGACATTGATGCCTATCTTGCCCCCCCCCCTCCCCCAGTACAGATATTCAGCTCTTGTAATATTCCTAGCTCCACCTTCAGCCTGTAAAGTTTACTGTTGAATTTGACTTTGTTTTGGATGCCATTGTCTGGGCCTGTTGTTTTGATGACTGGAAGCTTGTCAAGAGCTACTTCAGGACTGAAGATTTTGTTAACGCCAGTGCTGATTTCAATTCAGCACTCTTCTGTGCAGTGGCATGCCCCAACAGTGCACGCAACATCAGTGCCAGCATCATTTACAGCTCCAGATACTTTTGTTGCTCAGCTGCACCCCCAGTTTCTCATGCAGGATAACAGGCCTGAAACTCTTCAGCAGCATTTCTAGCATCATAAGCTTCTAAGCAAATGTCTTCCTTTTCATCTAATTCACCTCAACCCAAGGTGCACAGAATTGCAGTTTGCTAGAGGAAGCACATTGTCTCCCCTGCAAATTTCACTAATGCCAATTTGGCTGATGAGGAGAACACTTGATTCCCTTGCAACCCCCCCCCCCGACAGTGAATTAGAGAAAGAAGCTAGTCATCTGACTGTGTTCTTTCTGCAGCAGATGTTGAAAGCTTTTGGTCCGCTAACCGTCTTCATGGGTGGTTTCCCTCTTAGTAGGTATACTGTTAGCTGATACAAAAGCTATGTGGTGGACATGTGCTATGTCAGCTATATGGTAGCCCCTGTTCTGAACAAGTAGACCATATTCTTTATCTTGTAGAGTTTCCAGTTTCTGGTCCGAGACAAACAAACCAGGTACTTTAGTGTCTGTGGCTGCTGTCAGAAAGGCTGTAATGTGGCAGAGCCCTGTGGGCTACCCAGCAGGCCATGAGTATAGGGCAGGTGGACATTTGAGAAAAGTGTGTTTCTGTGCTTTCTACTTTTTGTGTTGGGGCACATAACTATTTGGCCCACATGGCAGAGTTTTCTTGAGAGATATCCAGCAAAATACTCCAGATCATTTCCATGATGGAACATTTAAGGAGAATTTCAAATTCATATATGTGGTGTGGATAGCTTATGTCGCCAAACCCTGTCAGAGCTGCTGGTTCTGGTATAGTTATTCACCAGTGTGTGTAGTTTGGATTATCTGACTTTGCTTAGGATGCCAAAGTGAGTATCATGAATGCCCAATTCCTAGGACCATTTTTGGGGGAAGGGGGTTTGAAGGCATACATGGAAAACCCTCATTATTGTTGAAGTGAAATGTCAGTCCTCATCCCCCAAGTCCATTTTCCAAAATTCACAGAATCTGATGTCAGATGTAGTGAGGCATGGACAGCAGTAGAATAAAAAGTGGTCTAGGAAAGAGCTCTTAATAACAAAGATAGCTTCCAGAGAGGTTGTGTGGCTCATGGCAGGGTTTCTTAACAGCCTTTGAACAGCAGCAGGCTGACAAAAGATGGTCAGGAGCATCCCTGAAACCTTGCCTGACTGCCCCATCTGGAAGCAATTGGGACTTGGTTTTCCTTCTACCTGGCTTTGTGGAAAGTAATCACACTAGAGTGGTGAGTGAAGACATTCATATCCTGGGCTTACAAAATTTTCATTCTATTCCATTGACTCCATGTATTCCCTTTCACTTCCTGATGTTCTGTTGTGTCAGGCAAAAATGATGCAAGCAGAAGTGCTAAGCTTCTTAAACACAGGAACCACTCGAGTTCCCTTAAAACCAGACCAGTGTGTGTCCAGTTTGTACTTGATAACCTTTTAGTACCAAAAAGGAAAAGAATCTTAGTCCAGATTTGTCCCAACAGCAACTTTTTTGAATGGTCTTGGTGCGACCAGTCCAATGTCTACCAGATGGAGATTAGACATATTGTTTAGATAACCAGGATATATACCTACATATGAAAATCACAAAGGTTTCCAAGAACCATCTTTGCTTCAAAGCTGGAACCAGTCCTTGCCAGTTCTGGACTCTGCTGATTTGTTTTACAACAGCTCCCAGCATTTTTACCACCAAATGTATGGCTGTTATTAAAGTGTACTTGTGTCTGCAGGTCGCAGTTATGTACATGCTCATCTTTCTTGTAAGATTATTAATGCCATCATTATGAAAATAATTATTTTTCAAGAGATTTGATATTTAATTCTACTATCCTACTGAGATCTTGTAAAATGTTTTCTGTCCTATTTTAATTAACACTCATCTGTGTTGTTTATTTTGTAGATACATTCCTATGTCTGTAGTTAATACTTCATGAAATAAACAAATATACTTTTTTTTCTGTTATGTAATATGTAAATTTAGAGCATTTCAATCAGACTCCACTGAAAAGGGGTCTTGCATGTTCCAATCAGAATTTTCTGATAAACAAATGAAAAAAAAAATGGTTGAATCGGATTTGGTAGAAAGTTTTTCTTTGTGGGTGTAAAAAAAATGAAATGCTCATTTGAGTGAATCACATATGACTGAATTTAGTTTTATGTAATAAAGGTAAGCCGGAATGTGCAGGAAAATTGAATAAAAAAGTGATTGTTGTGAAGATGTGCAAGGCTGTATTATAACAGTTGTGAATATGCAAGTGTTTGCTGGTTAGGGACACAGAGTCGGTGTTGTGAATGTTTTATGTTGTCTGTGTACTTTTGTCTTCTGTAGTGGTACTGTTAGGGAACGGGTTTTTAATAATGTAATATGTAAGTTTAGTGTTAAAGACAGGTGAAGGCTAGAGTTATGGTTAGAGTTACCACACAAGATTAAGCTGGGTAAGGAGGCTTTGCTGTAACCCTACCCCTACCCCTGTACCTAATCCTAATACTATACATTATGTTCCTAAAAAAAGCTTTCCACTTAATTTCGGTTTTGTAGCTGTGGTTTACTGATGCAGGGCTTTTTCAGTGGGAGAGAAGTATTCAGCATTTTATGATCCTCTGTTTTTTTCAGCATTTGTCATTTTGTTCTTTCAGTTTTCTACCTTTCGTGATATAATAAAATAAGTATAAAATAATAATAAACAAGCAGACTTTGTGGTGGGTAGTGGGATTTTGTAACAGACAGAAAGTTCAAGGTATTTGGAAGTCACTGAAGCTTTCTTTTTCACATCAGTATTCTGGAGTTGAAAGCAGTCCTACCAACACTTCAAGTTATCCAGGACTGCCTCCAAGTGGAAATGACTATTCAAATGTGTATCATGGCATTTTTGTAGTATATGAATAAAAAAGAGGAAGGTGATGTTACCACTGATCTCAAGAAGGGTAAGGATGAGGGAATGGGCTATGTCTGACAACCATTTTCTGGTTGCCATCCATATTTCTGGAAAGTCCAATTATTTGGTGGACAATCTGAGCAGGTGCCTGCTGCAACTCCATGAGTGGATCATTAGTTTCTCACTGAGTAAGAACTTCTGAAGATGGAGGAAACCCTGCTGAAATTTGTTTCCATTCCCAACTAATGCCAGGTGCAGGGTTTTGTTCCTTATTCCTCCACTGGGGAAGCTCCCCAGGGAAACTGTAGCCCTTGACGACTGGATGGGAAATAGAAAATACACTTCTGCTGCACTCCGTGACAGTGGCACAGAAAAATAATTTTCTTGGGTGGTGAAAGCCAGGGAACCTTTTTGGCTAGGCTTATATAGGCCCCAGGCTCGATAGCCTAGTACCTACCTATGAACATGTGGGCAGCTTGATTTCTCTTCACATTCCCTAATTTCCTTTGGTCACCTAATGCATCTGGAAGGTAAAACTTCTCAAAGCCAAGGTCATACTCGTAGCTCCCTTTTAATTATCTTTTGTAAGTCTTGTACCCCCTTCTTCTGCCAGCCTGTGTTCTTGAGACCCACAAAGAAACTCCTATACTGTCCATTGGATGAGTCCCAGATGGACGTTTAATTCATGTGGCTTGCTTCTTGGCTGTGCTTGTAACCCTGTATTTTCAGGTAGCATGGTTAATCTGTTTACTATCCTTTTTCTTAAAGCCCAGTACAAGGAAGACTTGTAGGGAACAGATCAATGTGTTTTTTGTTTGGTTTACCTCCAGGGGACCTTTTCCTTTTTTAGACACGTATTCCTGTAATGCTAGACTACCTAGGAAATACTTTTGATATTGGTTTGAGCTTTTCTATGATTAAAGCTCATTTGGTTACCATATAGTACAGTTTTGTACCTACCATAAATGTAGATGTTAGAGTGCTCATACAGCTGCAGTCATTACAGATGGGTTATCCTGCCGTCAGGCAGGTCCTCGGTCGGCCGAATTCCAAAGTCTAGGTCCGGCGTCGGTTGTCGTCGCTTCTTCCCTGACGTCAGTGCGGCAGGGGTATAAAAGAGGCAGCCAACGCCATTTTCTTCAGTTTTTCTTGCCCCAGATGTCAGGTGCCCCCAGAAGGAAGGCAAACATAATGTTATGCAAACATGCAATGTTGATAAGTCAAAAACAGTAGTTGCAAGCAAATACACCATAAAAGAATACCCCAAAAAGGTTATATGAAAAGTGTTTGTCATAAGGCCTGTCCTAAGAGGGGATGGAGGGAGGATTGGACTGCAGCTGTATGAGCACTCGAACATCTACATTTATGGTAGGTACAAAACTGTACTATGTTCATCGTGCATACAGCTGCAGTCATTACAGATGGGTAGAATCCCAAAGCTAAGTAGGGGTGGTAGACACTAAGTGGAACTAGGAGGGGCTAGGATGCCCTGCAGGACTGCTGTGGCAAAGCCCACTCTAGATTTTGAGTATAGTGGAAGGTGGTAGTGCTTGGAGAAAGTGTGCACTGAACTCCAGGTATCTGCTTCCAAAATGTCCTTGGTAGGGACCCCCCTGAGGAAAGCTGCAGAGGTAGCTGTAGCCCTGGTTGAGTGGGATCTGATGTATACAGGAACAGATTTTCCATGAAATGAATAACAAAGGCGTATGCAGTGGGCTATCCATTTTGAAATTGTCTGTTTGGAAATAGCCTTTCCCTGAGCACCTGTAGCATAGACACAAAGAGCTGCTCAGATTTCCTGAATGACTTTGTCCTGTCCAAGTAATAACGAAGTTGTCTGTGAATGTCCAAGGAATGTAGTAGTCTCTCCCCTTTGTTCTGTGGATTTGGATAAAAGGTAGGTAAAGGAATAGTCTGATTCAAAGCTACACTGGATACTACCTTTGGCATGAAGGTAGGGTTGGTTCGTAAGGAAACTCTGTCCTGATGGAAAATGATGAATGGTTGCACAGCCATGAGGGCCTGTAGCTCCGAAACCCTGCGTGCTGAGGTAATAGCCAGAAGGAAGGCTGTTTTCCACGACAAGTATTGTAGCTCTGTTGAAGAAGCCGGCTCAAAGGGAGGCAGGGTCAGTTTTTCCAATACGAAGTTGAGGTCCAAGCTGGGACTGGTGGTTTCCGTGGGGGTTTTATATTTTTTGCCCCTCTGAGGAACTGCCTTAATAGAGGATGTGAGAATAAAGGAGGATCTGTATTGTATTGTGCAGAAATGGCTGAAGCATGGATCTTGATGGAGGAGAAGGAAAGGCCACTGTTTAACATCTCAGCTAGGTATTGTAAAATTTGAGGTATATTTATTACCCAAGGATTCTGGCCCCTTTCTTGATTCCAGGAACAAAATCGTTTCCATTTGGCGGAGTAGGCTTTTCTAGTAGAGGGTCTTCTGGCCTCCAAGATGACATCCTGCACCTCCTTGGAGAGGAGAGTCTGTTGGGAAATTAAGGAAGTCTCCATGCAGCTAGATTCAGGGTTTTGAGCTGGCTGTGAAGGGTTTTGTAGTTGTGCTGGGACAACAGGAGAGGAACTAGAGATAGGATCAATAGTGGTGAGTGTGTCAGGCTCTTTAGGAGAGGATACCAGTGCTGTCGTGGCCAGTCTGGAGCAATGAGAATAATTTTTGGCCTCTCTGCTCTGGCTTTTAATAGAACTTTGGTCAGTAGAGGAAGAGGCGGGAAGGCATAGACTGTCAATGTTGTCCAATTGAAAGAGAGTGCGTCCACTTTCCAGGCCTGTGGATGATAGGTCCTTGAACAGAATTTTTCCAACTGGTAATTTCTGTGGGTAGCAAATAGAGCTCTGTCTGGCTGTCCCCATGCCTGAGTTATCTTTGAGAAGACTTGAGGATGCAACTTCCATTTGTGTGGGTCTGTCATATTTCTGCTTAAGTTGTCTGCCAGTTTGTTTTCCTTCCCTGGCAGGAATTGTGCCTGTAGTTGCATTTGTAATTCCAGTGCTGTGTTCCACAGGGTCATGGCTTGCCTGCACAGGGGGTATGAATGAGTCCCCCCGTTTGTTTATGTACCACATGACTGTGGTGTTGTCTGTCCTTATCAATAGCTGGCCTGGATGGAGTAGGTCTTTGCAGGTCATAAGAGCATTTTGCACGGCTAGCATCTCCTTTTGGTTGATGTGCAGGTGCTTCTCTTTTTTGGGACCATCTTCCCTGAATGCACTGATCTGCCATGTGTGCTCCCCTGGCATAGTCTGAGGCGTCCGTTGTGATGATTTGAGTTGCTTGAGGTAAACAGAAAGGGAGACCTGTGTTTCTTTGGCATGCTTGAGCCCACCACAAAAATTCCTTTTGAAGGCATGGAATGAGTGGTATAATTGTTTCCAAGCTGTGGCTGTGTTGAGACCATAAGTTTTTTAGGTACCATTGTAGTTTCCTCATATGCAGCTTTGCACATGGTATTAGTAGGATGCAAGATGCCATGAATCCCAGAGCCTGCAGGACTTTCCTTGCAGTTAGTCTGGTGAAAGTTGCCATTTTGTTGAAGTATTGAGACAGTTGCCCTTGTTTGTCTGGCATGAGGTAGGCCATCTGGGTGGTTGTATTTAAGCTGGCACCCAGGAAAATTATCTGTTGAGAAGGTATTAGTTTTGATTTCTTTTTGTTCACTGTGTATCACAGGTAGTTTAACAGTTTTATTACAAACGCCAGATGCTGCAATAGAATGTCCTTGCTGTCCGCTTGGATCAGGCAGTCGTCCAGATATGGGTAGATTTGTATTCCTTGTTGTCTGCAGAAGGCAATTACTGATGCCAGGCATTTCCTAAACCCTATGGGCACAGTAGATAAGCCAAAGGGCAATGCAGAGAATTGGTAATGGGTTGAACCTGCAAGAAATCTGAGGTATCTTCTGCAATCTTGTCTGATAGGGACATGCAGGTATGCCTCCTTGAGGTCCAACGTTACCAGCCAAGACTCCTTGCCCAACATGGGAAGAAGCTGCTGTAATGTGAGCATCTTGAATTTTGGCACCTGAAGATATGTGTTTTGGATGGATAGGTCTAAGATGGGTCTCCAATCTTTGTCCTTCCTTGGTACCAGAAATAGTCTGGAATAAAAACCTTGACCTTGTTCTTTTGCAGGTACCTCTTGAATTGCTTTCATATCCATGAGAGCTGAAATTTGTCTTTGTGCCGCTGCCCATTGATTTTGTGGCAGGTTTGGCAAGCCTCTCATTTTTGGAAGGGTGTGAAAGTGGAACCTGTAGCCTCTGTCTATAATGTCCAGAATCCATTTGTCTTTTGTAACAATGTGCCAGTTTTTTGAAAATAATGCCAGTTTTCCGCCCAAAGGTGCTGCCATTATAGCTTTGTTTGGCAGGCATAGGGGAAGTCATTGTGTCTGTTTTCTAAATGACTGTGACCTGTCTTCTCCACCTCTTGGGGTTGGTGCTTGCCACTGTCTAGCTCTGTAAGATCCTTGAGGTTGTCCTCTACCCCTTGGGCATCTGTATCTGCCCCTTTGAGGTCTGTCCGTGGCTGGAAAGGACCAATTTTTTTGAAGGCCAGTTTCTGCTGAAGCGTGGAGGTTGCACCTGCAAGAAATCTTTCACTGTTTGCATAGATTTGGCTTTTTCCTCCATTTTCTTTAGTACCTCCTCAGCTTTAACACCAAACAATGCATCTTTTTGAAGTGGTGCATCTAATAACTTTGCTTTGACATGATCTGGTAAGGTTTGCTCTTTGAGCCAAGCATGCCTACGTATGACAGACCCAGTGACAGCAGCTCTACATGAGGCCTCTAGAGCATCAAAACCACACTGCAAGGTATGTTTACCCACTTGCTCTGCTCCATGCAACAAATCCTGCAACTCTTTCAAATCTGGTTGTTCTGTTTGCGTCAATTTGCTTTTCAGCTGAGTTAACAAAAACTGTTGGTACTTTAACATATGAAATTGACAGTTTAATGCCCTCATGGTTAAAGTGGCAGATGTGTACACCTTTTTCCCCCACCTTTCTAATGCTCTGGAATCTCTCTCTGAAGGTAAAGGGTTTTTAGCAGTAGAGGCCTTTATTCCCTTGGGACCCTGTGAAATTGTTTCTGGGTCAGCAGTATGGCTTTTATAAAGGAACTGGTGAGAATCGGGAACCCGGTAACACCTGTCTGGTTTAACAGGGGCTGGAGGTAAAGAATCTGGATTAAGACTGGCTTCTGCGTACACATCATCCAAAATATCTAAAACAGGAGGGATAGCCAGGGGCCTATGCTGGGGGAGCAGTAAAAATTCCCTGAGCATTTTCTTGGAATCTGAGTAATCTTGGCCTTCCCAGTGGAAGTGCTCCCTCAATGTATGCAGGGTTTCCCCAAAAGAGTAGTCCTCAGGGGGGGAGACCGAGGGAATAGACTCCTCAGCATCAGTCTTTAAAAGGGGAGTAGGCATAATCCTGGTCCTCAGAATGGTCTGAGGTAATAGAAGCCTGGTCTGAGGAAGGGTAGTCTTCCTCCAGTCTGGGTCTTTTGTCAGAGGGGGGTTGAGAACCCCTGATGAGAGTTATCAAATCCTCAGCCATTTTAAGCATCTGTTTTTTAGGCATGGGGCCTTGAGAGGAGGTCTGAGGACCCTGTTTTTTAGTTTTCATGGCAGCTTTAGATTTAGTGAGGGATTTAATAGAGAAGATGGTAGGCCTGAAGACGCCTTCAGAAATGGTAGGCCTCACTAAATTTTCAGTTTCCCCGCCAAGAGTGGCGTCGGTATCTGCAGTGGGAATGGAGACCGAGGAGCCTGCGACCTTGGGTACTGAAGTCACCGTTAAAATAGTTTCATCGGTAGTCAGGGGCTGCGTAGGCGACTCGCTGAGAACCGGAGAACCGGTAGTCTGCCTAAGCGTGGTCTCAGTACTCGATGCAGATCTCGGATGTCGGTCCTTGTCTTTGCGTCTTTTGCTTAAACTGGCGTCGGTGTATCCGACGACATGATATAATTAAATTTTTTGCCAAAATAATGAAGGGCGAACTCCGCCCGGCGCTTAATAGTGCGCTTGTTGAACCTAGCACAAAAACGGCAGGCCGAGGTGTCGTGGTCTGGCCCTAAGCAAGGTATACAGAAAGAGTGAAAATCCTTATGCGGTATTTGCTTCCCACAAGAAATGCAATTATTAACTTTGTCTGACATCGGTCTGAGGCAAGAAAAGTTTCCCCAACGGGGTACTTAGCTTTCAAGAAGACTTCGCATGAAATACTTTCGTAAATCTCAGGAGCTGGCTGACTGGCACTTGCGAACTGCTTCTGCTTCGGGCACCGCGCGGCAAGAAAGACTGAAGAAAATGGCGTTGGCTGCCTCTTTTATACTCCTGCCGCACTGACGTCAGGGAAGAAGCGACGACAACCGACGCCGGACCTAGGCTTTGGAATTCGACCGACCGAGGACCCGCCTGACGGCAGGATAACCCATCTGTAATGACTGCAGCTGTATGCACGATGAACATCCATCATTTACCAAGGACAATATGATAGTGCTTTGACGTCCTTGAAGTTATTCAAAGTCTCATAGAGAATACTTTCTTTTTGGGACCTCAGCTGCAAGAGGTCCAGTACTTCATTTGGATCACACCTTGTTATAGAAAATTTGACAGTGGCTCCTTCTGATCCAGCTTCTATCAAAGATGCATTTCTTAATTGGGAAATACTTTGGTTGCTAGTCCTCATTTCAGTAAGTAGGATTTCAAGATGATATGCTCTTTCTGCTGAACCTCCTCCTTTGGACTTTTGCAAGGAAAAACTTACTCTTGAGAAACGTTACATATTCAACAAACACAGTTCCTTACTGGCATAAGGGTAGTAGTGCTCTGCTCCCCTCCCTCTGGCAGTCTGTTAAAACTCAGAACTCCTCAAACTGTCTGTCTGCTGTCTGTGAGGGTGATGAACCAAGCACCTGGCAGGACCAGGATAGCCTTTCATACTCACAGACAAGACACTGTTTTCTTGTGCCACAGTCAGAGAAAGATCTCTCTTGGGATACTGCCTCTTGTCTGTCTTTCTCTGGGTGATACTGTTAGATATTATGAATATAAGGCTGAAATTAATTCTGTTGTAAATATGCTGAAAGATAAAGCATAGAATAAAAAGTTTGCTTGAATATATGTATAGAGTTTAGCAATGTAAAATGTGCATTCATACTGTATGTATAACAGATAGGCTTTTCTGATGCTGTGAAGAGAAGCCTAACAAAGCAATATTGGACATGATTTTCTCATGTTTGCAGAACAAATATCTATTAACAGACATCCTTTTTTATAAATTCAGCAATACATGATGCTTTTTCTATAGGAACAGCTTATACAGATGTTTCCTTTCAGATTTCTGTTAATGGCATCCTCACATCAGCAGAAGTGCTTACAAGTAAATCACAAAAGGACAATAGAAAAGTCTAAAAACAGACATTATGTGACTTCCCACAGAAGGCCAAAAAAGATACCAAGAGGAAATAACATCATCTATGTGCGTGACTAGCACTCTATATAACAATTGTAGTAATTCAGTTATGTGAGAGGGAAAGAGAGAGGTACTTTGTATTTGTCATCATTCATGTCTGTAATGAAGGAAAACTTTGTAAATATATGCTACAATCTGACCGAAAGATTGCGTGTCGTTTGTAATAAAATAAGTTATCTGTAACTGTGCTTATAGCTGCAAAATATATTTCTTTATCAGTGTGCAATTTGAAAGGCTTGGTGCTTTAAACAGACTACAGATGGAGTCATGCAAAGCTCTGTGTCTCTGATTCAGCAGCAAACAGCCAGCAAGACTGTGTGTCTTAAGAAGACTTTGGATCCAGCACAGCATAGGAGCAGAGCACGCAAATTAAGATAAATTTTTCAGATACCAGCTGCAGAGCTCAGATAAGAAACTCTTTTTGGGTTTTATTTCCTCCCTCTGCATTTTTTTAATTAATGCTCGAGTCGAATAGTATATTGATTTGCTTATTTTTTCTTGTGAGAAATTGATTTATTCTTTAGTGTGATTTATTTTAAAGTAGAGGTCTTGTACTGCTTATTGTAAGCCCTTTCTGTGATTCTCTGGGGTTTTTAACCCTTTTAATATAGCTTATGACTGTTTCTGAATTTTGAATTGATTTTCTGCACTAAGATTAGTGCAGTACCTCAAATTTCCTTGTGCTGCTAGAACCGCAAGTAATTTGTGGCGGTTATTTCTGTTTAAAACCTTCTTATGACATTTTTGATAGAAAAACTTGCCATTTTGCATTTTTTTCTTTGGGGCTATAATTATTTGTGGTTGTAGAAATCTTTTACAATATTTTAAACATTTATTTTTAGCTGAAATCAAGATTTGGATGCCATTTTACTTGTGAAGCATTTCTTACAGGAATTTTAATCATGTTTAATTCCATGTCTGAGGTTTGGATTTATTACTATTTAATGTGATTTGATTGGCTTTATAACATTTTAAACAAATTCACAACATTTAAAAAAAATTTTCATTTAAATCGCAATTTTGTCACCATTTTGTTTGTATGACATTTCTGACAAGAATTTTACTTAATATTACATGGGTGGGAAGTGGTACAGCAGCAAGAGGTTCTTCAGTTCGATTCTCGTTTGGTTGCCTTCTTTGCGGAGTCTGCCTGTCCTCCCTACATTCACGTGGGTTTCTTTTGGGTGCTCTGTTTTCCTCCCACATTCCAAAGACATGCGTCTGGAGCGTTTATCTCCGGGCCACCTCTGAAAATAGGCTCTGTCCTAGTCTGACTTTCCCAGTCAACAAATGTTAAATAAAAATAAAATAAATTCCTGGTCTATCTGCGCCTGTTTCTGTTTGTTAGGCCAAAAATGGCCTTTATTTGTTTACATCGGGTTCTGTGTGATGCATTTATTATGTTTTGTGCTGAGTCACTATTTTTCTCATACAGGAAACTTTGTGGGATGTGTCCATTTTGCAGTGGGCTGACTGAGCAACCAGTACTTAATATTGATCTGTCTAGTTTTTGTCCCCTGTCTTGATGGATGCAGATATGATCCCACTGGTCATCTTCCCATTTGCACCTAAAAGATGAAAGAGTAAACTAATAAAAATGCCTCAGCCTATGGTTTGTGACTCTACATTAGCCTTAGCTTTGGGCAGACTATCCGACCACTCACCTTCTGTTACCTCCAGGTCACCTGGTGTGGTCATTAGTGCCACAACTATGTGTGACGTGAGGGAAGTCAGAGTTGCAGAATGTGTTGCCAGTGTTGATACCCTACCCACCCTTGAGATTCTCCTGGTAGTGTAGGGTATGCCAAAAAGAAACGGAAGATTCACCACATTTAGGACAGTAGTCTGTTTTTTTGTCATGAGGTGATAGCTATGGCTATATCCATTGTTCATGCAGTTGATGGGGTGCATACCTGGGTTATGAGTAATGCTGGTGCTTCCACCACTAATCACTCTGCTCCAGATCTTGCTCTTGAAGGGGATCTTGTGTCTGAGGGCTCTGACCTGATTCAGTCAGATCACTTGGGTCCCTGTGATGACAAACTGGTACATATACCCAAACAGATGTTTTCTTCTTCCTGGATGTTACCCAGATTTAGAGATGTATTGACCTGGGAGCTATGTCCAGCTGCTCCCAAGAATAACAGGGTTTATGATCCCTTGGAGGATGAGGCCCCAGACACTGACACCTTTTCTCCATTAATCTCAATATTTGAGGATGTTTTCAAGAAAGCTTTCCTTTTCTATTGAAGCTTTGCCTAAGAAAGTATTGTAAGAAATTTTAGAGTATACTCAACCTTACCTAGTTGCCAAACCCCCTTGTCTGCAGGTCCTGCTTCTTTCTCCCCAGTGTCATTTGCTAAAAAGACCACATTTTTTTCTAACCCAGTCCCGTAAGATGAACTAAGCAAGTGGCTAGAATCTTAGGGGGAGGAGCCTGGCACAGTCCAGCACGTTAAGTGTTTAACAGTATGTCATACCTGAAGAAGTGGTGGTGACGCCATGAAAGCGCTTACTTTATGAATAAAAGACATTCCAGCTTTTAAACAGCTTTGAAGTCGTGACTTCCTACAACATTGCTTGGTCTGTTGGATGTTTTATGATATATTTTTGAACTGTTTTAGCAACAGCTCATTTATCCTTGCTGTATCTTGTTTGGTGTTATGCTTAACTAACAGTGTTTTATGTGGAAGTTTGTGTTGAGATGCATGTACAGTTTAGATGAGTTTTCTGCATTACTGTCAGCAGAGCAAAAGGTTGTGCTAAGATATTGTCTCCAGTGTTTCTCGGGTGTCTTGAAGGATACTATTTGTAGAACTGCAGCACTGTCAGTGGTGATTGGGGATGTTCTTCATGTTTCACTGTTGCAGTCATTACATTTGGGTTATCTGCTTGCAGGTAGCACTCAGTTGGCCTGATTAACAAAGTCTTGGGTCCTGCGTCGGTTGCTGTCCCTTCTTCCATGACGTCAGGGGTATAAAACATGCAGCCAACGCCATTACATCAGTCTTTCTTGCCGTGCAGTGCCAGAAGCAGAAGCAGTTCGCAAGTGCTGGTCGGCCGACACCTGAAATTTTCGTTTTCGAGTTTCAGAACCGAAGTCTTCAACTAAAGCTAAGTACCCCGTTGGGGAAACTTTTTCTTGCTCCTCTACTGATATCAGTAAAAGTTAATAATTGCATTACTTGTGGAAAGCAAATACCTCATAAAGATTTTCATTCGTATTGTATTCCTTGCCTATTGCCTGACCACGACGTACCTTGCTGTCGGTTTTGTGCTTTATTTAATCAGCACACTATCAGTCGTTGGTATATTTTCGCCTCTAAATATTTCGGTTCTCGGTTTAATTATGCAGAAATGTCGTTGGTTAGCCATCCGACTACGGGGATTCTGAAAAAACGCAAAGATAAAGACAGAGACAGGCCACCGAGGTCCAAAACTGCCGACGACACTTCTCCTAAGCCAGTCATTTTGATGGTACTCAGTGAGGCGCTTTCGCAGCCCCTGATACCAGCTTCTTCTGATTCGCAGGCCTCTACTGAGACCCATTCGGAGTCCGGTATGCCGCGAGATGCTTCAGCTATGGAACTCATGGATGTCTCTACCTGGGCTGGGTCCAGAGCCGCTGTGCAGGCACCAGCTTCTGAGGGTGTATTCAGGCCTAGGGACTTGCATGTTAAACCGACTCCTCCTCCTTCACTTAGGCCTAAATCTCGAACCATGCCTAAAAAACCGACGCCCAGGCAACATGCTCAGGCCTCTATGCCCAAAAAACAAATGATAAGAATGGCTGAAGATTTAATAACTCTAATCATGGGTAGCCAACCCCCCCCCCCCCCCTTCTAAGAGGCCTAGGACTGAAATTGATTATGAATCTTCTGACCAGGATTCTGTTTTTTCTGATTCTTCTGATGATCTAGATTTGCCCTTATGTACTTATGAGGATTCTGATGCAGAAGACTGCATTCCCTCTGCTTCCCCTCCAGAGGATTTTTCTTTTGGGGAAACCTTGCATACTCTAAGGGAGCATTTCCACTGGGAAAGCCAGGATTTTTCCGATTCAAAGAAGAGGCTTGGGGATTTCTTACTCCTACCTCAGCATAGGCCTTTAGCTGTTCCTCCCTGTACTAGATATTGTTGATGCTTTTTCGGAATCTAGTTTGGCCCCTGATTCCTTGCCTCCTGCTCCCAGAAAACCTAACGGATACTACAGGGTCCCTGAGTCACACAAGTTATATCCTGTTGCAGATTCAGAGACTATTTCACAGGGGCCCATGGACAATTAAGGCTTCTACTGCTAAGACTCCAATCCCTTAAGGCCCTGGATAGATGGGGTAAGAAGGTTTACACTTCTGCAACCTTGGCCATTAGGGCTTTAAACTGCCAGTTTCATATGTTAAAGTATCAGCAACATGTTATTGGATTGTTTAAACAGAAAATGATGTTGATTCCTGACTGTGTGGAAAATAAAGAATTTCAGAATTTAATGCATTCTGCTGAACAAGTTGGAAAACGTACTTTGCAGTGTGGTTTTGATTCATTAGAGGCCTCCTGCAGGGCTGCTGTTACTGGGTCTGTGCTCAGAAGGCATGCTTGGCTAAAGGAGCAATCCTTGCCTGATCATGTTAAAGCTAAATTGTTGGATGCTCCCTTAAATCAGGACCACCTGTTTGGCAACAAGGCTGAGGAAGTTCTTAAAAAGATGGAAGATAAAGCTAAATCTATGCAAACTGTTAAATATTTCTTACAAGTTTAGCCTCCTAGATTTAGTAGGCACTGGCCCTCTAAGAATTGGTCCTTTCCAGCCCCTTCCAGGTCTTCTCAAGCCAAACCGAGACAAAGCCCCAGGTTTCAGTCCCAGGGGACGCACAGGACTAAGCAGTGGGGGTGGGGGCTCCACTTCCAAATCTGGGAGTAATAAGACTCCCCCTATGGTAAACTGTCTCAATGACTTCCATTTAAAATTTCTAAGCACTTATCAACTGACTGCCCCTTTGGGGGGAAAGATTGCTCTTCATGCAAAGAACTGGAAACTCATTACCCAGGACAAAAGAGTTTTAAATATAGTGTCCCAGGGTTACAGATTTAATTTCCACACGTTGCCAACACCAAGCGGGTGGCCGAACCTACCCCCAAATCATTGGGCAGAGGCCCAAAAACAAGTACTTTCTCTCTTAAGCATGGGGGCTATTCAACAGTACCGGAAGAGGAAAAGGGACAAGGTTTCTACGCGACTTTTCCTGGTACCTAGAAAAGACCATTCATGGCGTCCTATCCTGGACCTGTCTACTCTAAACAGCTTTTTGGAAATTGCAAAATTCAAGATGCTGCCTCTTCACCAATTACTTCATATGCTAGGCAAAGATGCCTGGTTGGCAACACTAGATTTAAAAGAAGCATACCTGCACATCCCAATCAGGGAATCTTGCAGAAGATACCTATGCTTCAAAGCAGGCTACATGCACTATCAGTTCTCTGCACTGCCTTTTGGCTTATCTACTCCACCCAGGGTATTTACAAAGTGCCTAGCTCCAGTTATTGCATTTTGCAGGCAAAGAAATGTTCAAATATACCCAAACCTGGACAATTGTCTAATTCCGGCAGAAAGCCAGGACATACTTTTGAATCATCTGGCCTTTGTGCAAAGGGTTCTAACTTGTCTGGGGTACACCGCAAACAAAAAGAAGTCACACCTGGTACCCTGTCAACAAATTATGTTCCTGGGAGCAAGCTTGAATACAACTTGATGGCTTACCTCACGCCAGAGAAACAAATTCATTTGACAACCTACTTCAAACAAGTGGACACAAAAACCCTGCTATCTGCAAGACAAATACTGCAAGCCTTGGTGTTCATGGCCTCCTGCATTCTTCTAATTCCATATGCAAGACTGCATATGAGGAAACTACAGTGGTATCTAAAAAGCCTATGGTGTCAACATTCCCAGGATCTAGAAGCAATGATTCGTATTATACCTTGTCTACGCTTAGAATTCCTTTGGTGGGCAGAGGCCTGACACCAAAATAAGGGACTACCTTTCACACTACCCCCTTCCACCCAAACCCTAACAGACACATCAGACTATGCATGGGGGGCTCACCTGGCAGGGAAGTGCACTCAGGGCAAATGGAACCCAAGTCAAATGCACCTGCATATCAATCAAAAAAGAAATGTTAGCTGTACAGAATGCTCTGACAGCCTTCAAGGACCACATTCTTCCAGGACAACTTATGGTAAAGACGGACAGCACCACTGTTATGTGGTGCATAAACAAGCAGGGGGGTACACATTCTTAACCCTCCCCTCTGCAGACTAGTCCTGACATTGTAGAACACAGCCTTGAGCTACCAAGTGCATCTACAAGCTCAGTTCCTGCCAGGAAAATGAAATACACTGGCAGACAGACTAATCAGAAACCTCTTCACACGAGTGGAAACTGGAACCAAGGATTTTCAACATGTTGACAAGCAAATGGGGGAGCCCAGATATAGACCCGTTTGCCTCTCCCCAGAACTGCCAGTTGGACAAATTTTGCACAAGGACTCTCCACAAGCAAGCCTGGAAAGTGGATGCTCTGTCCTTCAGTTGGAAAAACCTGTCAGTCTATGCCTTCCCCCCTCTGCCTCTGCTTTCCAAAGTACTACTAAAAATCAAACAGGACAAACCAAGTATGATTTTGATTGCTCCAGACTGGCCACGCCAACACTGGTACCCCCTCCTGCGCAGTGTGTCACGGTTTTCCCCATGGCATCTGCCTTAGAATTTTGCCTGTTGTCTCAGCAGGAGAACCAGATTCTGCACCCTTAGCTTCTAACATTGAACCTTGCAGCCTGGCTAATTACATAATCTTTCCTCTACCGTCCCTCAGTAAACCTGTGATGGATATCATTTTAGAGGCAAGGAGGCCTAGTACTAGAAAATCTTATGCTGAAAAATGGAAAAGATTCTGTGCCTGGAACCAATCTCAAGGGATGAGCACAGCAGCGCCCAATATACCTCAGATTTTACTATACTTAACTGAGATGCTTCACAAGGGCCTGTCTTTTTCCTCCATTAAAATCCACACCTCAACCATATCAGCTCATTATAGCACAGAACCTCCCCTCTTCTCTCATCCACTGCTCAAGCAGTTCCTCAGAGGGCCCACTCACTCTACCTCCTTTCGAGCCAGCTGCTACGGCAGACTTAAAATTTCTTTCTTGAAAAACAGCTTTCCTTTTAGCAATCACTTCAGCTAGAAGGGTATCTGAATTACATGCCCTTACGGCAGTGGAGCCTTTCATCATCTTTCATGCGGACAGGTTGTCCCTCAGAACCAGTCCATCCTTCATGCCCAAGGTGGTATCCACTGTGGCTCTTAATCAGTCTATTCATTTCCCAACCTTCTTTCCCAATCCACGGAACAAATGGGAACGGATACTGCATTCCTTAGATGTGCACAGACAACTTAGATTCTACTTGGACAGGATTAAACCTCAAAGGAAATCTGAACAACTGCTGGTGGCATTTGCTGCAGGGGCAGAGGGGAAGGCTATTTCAAAGCAAACCACTTCTAAATGGATAGGCCATTGTATTCATTTCTGCTATAAACACCATGGAAAACCTATCCCCCAGGGGATCAGACCTCGCTCTACCAGGGCTGCATCTACCTCTGCAGCCTTTCTCAGAGGCGTCACTACCAGGGACATCCTAGAAACTGCTACCTGGAGTTCTGTGCATACTTTCACCAAGCATTATCATTTGTCAATTTTCTCTAAATCCCAGAGCTGGCTTTGCCACTGCAGTCTTGCAAGGCCTTATAGCTGGTCCTAATGCTATCTGATTTCCTCCTCCCAACCATAGCTTTGGGAATCTACCGAAATGTAATGACTGCAACAGTGAAACACGAAGAGCATAGTACAGTTGTGTACACTTACCATAAATGTAGATGTAGTCACTGTTGCAGTCATGGTTACCTTCCCTCCAGCCCCCTAACTTCTTTTGGCTGTACCTCTACTTTCCTTTACTATGCTTAAAAGCCTTTTTGGTGTATTTGCTTTTTTGTTAGAGGTATATCATTGTACTTTTATAGTTAATTGATCCCCATTAGGGGGGCACCTGACATCTGGGGCAAGAAAAACTGATGTAATGACGTTGGCTGCATGTTTTATACCCCTGATGACCTGACGTCATGGAAGAAGGGACAGCAACCGATGCAGGACCCAAGACTTTGTTAATCAGGCCGACTGAGGGCTACCTGCAAGCAGATAACCCAAATGTAATGACTGCAACAGTGAATACACTCTAACTTCTACATTTGTGGTAAGTGTACACAACTGTACTTTATGCTTGGTTGCACTCCCAGAATTTTTCTGATATATTAAAAATGAGAGTTTGAATGCTCCTCTTCAGTCTGATGGTACAGCAGCTAATCAGATCCTTAAACACTGGTATCACAGAGATACATTGATGCAAGGAATGTTGAATATGTTCCATATTCCTAAGTTCTCCTCCTTTAAGCAAGACATTTTTTAGTGGCCTGATAAACAGAAGTCCCAGCTGAACAAACACCAAGGCAGTAAAAGGAAATGGCAGGACAACAACTCCATCAAGCCAAACAAAGGGTTCTTTCCTAAAAAAGATATTCCCCTCCCAACTTATGATTTTGCCAATGTGTGGCACCCACTTTTATCAAGTTCCCTGTGAAGTGCCTCTTCTCTCAAGTCAGCTGTCCGCAAAACGTCTTGGCTGTCAGTGGTTTCTGACAAAATGGGTGCTAAATATTGTCCAGGATTACAGATGTCAGTGGAAAGACTACTCACCTCCATTCAGGGGGTTCTCCTTCATCCTCATTTACCAGACTTTGTTATTCCCTCCTATTCACTAGCAAATGCTGGACTCTGGTCATAGAACTGGCCCTCTCCTTCAGAAAGAATGAGAAGCTTCTACTCCAGAATTTTCTTTTTCTTGGTTCCTAAAGAGAACAGTCGTGGAGACTGGTGTTGGAACTTTCTTTTCTGAATACGTTTGTCAAGATTCTTAAGTTCAAGATGCTTACCCTGCAGACCTTCTTCGGTTGCCAGACAACTGCTTCCTGGTGACTCTGGACTTGAATGATATATATCATTATATTCCCACTGCTCATTGCTTTAGAAGATATTGGAGATTTGTTTTGTTTTAGTTCTGTTTTATCTGTATTGCTCTTTGGGCTATCCACTATACTGCAGTTGAAACATTTATTTTATGTATGTGCTACTTCCATGCTGTGCTGGAATTTGCTGGACTGGACTTTGTCTTCTTCAGACACAAAGTCTTGCTGGCTGTTTAGTGCTGAATCAGAGGCGCAGAGTTTTGCATGACTGCAACTGTAGTCTGTTTAAAGCACCAAGCCTTCCAAATTGCATACTGATAAATATATTTTGCAGCTACCATTTCACTATAAGCACATTTGTAAATAAATAACTTAATTTTATAACAAACGACACGTACTCTTCTGTCAGTTTGTAGCATATATTTACAACGTTTTTCTTCATTACAGATATGAATGATTGACTTTCCATTTTCCAGTTACTTTAAAACCTAAGTTTCTACATAATACATCTCATATAGCCGAGTTAATACAGTTCTTATATACAGTTCTAGTCACTCACATACATTTTGTTTTTTCCTCTTGGTATCTTTTTTGGCCTTCTGTGGGAAATCGCGTAGACTTTCCTATTGTACTTTTGTGATTTACTTGTAAGCACTTCTGATGTGAGAATGTATGCACTCGGAAGCCTGAAAGGAAACATCTGTTCTGCTGATGATATTTGAAAGAACATATTTTTGAGGCACATTTTGCTGAGTTTATAAAAAGGCATGTCTGTTAATGGATATTTGTAAAATGTTCTGCAAACATGGGAAAATCATGTAATACTTGCTTTCCAAAAAGTGTTTTTAAGGCTTTCTTCTGATGCTGTGAAGAAGAGAAAGCCTGTCTGTTATACATATAATATGAATGCCCATTTTGCATTGCTAAACTCTATACATATATTCAAGCAAACTTTTTATTCTGCACTTTGTCTTTCAGCATATTTACAACAGAATTACTCTAACAATTCCCTCTCTTTTATTTTTATAGGAAACACATTAGGAAACAAAACCTTTAGTCTTTTTTGATACAAGTCAAAATTCAGTTTTACATAGTTAATACAACGATATTAAGTATTACTACCAAAACTGAATGTATCTAACAACCTTTTTCTTTTACAGACCATTCTGTGAAAATATTCCATTAGTTATGAGCTGTGTCTGCTTTAGTTTTATTTTTTAACTTAATATATTTTTTTCCAATCACAGAATTTAATTTATGACTTCGAACGGTTCCATTAACTCTCTGCAACTGTTGAATTAACTCTTTACTTTTATTAGTAATTTTATATGAAAAGGTTAGAGATAAACTAATATGTATAAGAGACGATAACTATGTGCTACTGCAAGCATCTATACACTGCTAAAAATATACAGTTTCAATGTCATTTTAACCATAACATTGCGGCTATATTTCTGAACTGCCCATAAACTTTAATTGACAATGAAGTATACACAGAAAAATGTTTACATATTAGTCCATTAGCTGTATGAATACAATATTTTAATATAATTTTTTTTCTCTAGCTGGGGTAACCAATACAGATAAAATGATGATCCAAAAACTAATAAGACTCCAACTTAAAACCAGTGATAATATTACAACTTGACAAATTACTTTTGAACTTATTATAATGCATCCTGTACAGTATGTATTTACACAGACTGTTTGCTATTCATGCATTTCAATCTAGTAGGTATCCTGGACCCATTTATTTTTAAACATGGTATTTCACACACATTCGTTGCTAGCCATTAATTTCATTTGTATTGAATTCTTCAGTATTTGTACATACAGAGACTGTAAAGTACATTTAGTCTAATTTACAAATTTAGTAATATTAACATCAAGCAAAATCTTAGAAAATGTTCGTCTCTTTAGAAGTATTTAGTGGAATTGCCACCAAAGGCAACTACGTACCCAACAATTAGAAACCTTTATGCTTTCTGCATACCAACACTGTCTTGCCAAAAACATTAAAGTAGTGACCAGTCTTGCTAATTTTTTCACATATTTTTATTTTCTCTTTTGTATAGCTTTAATAAAGCAATTTTAAACCATTTCTGTATAGCTTTACATTTTACCAGGTTGTAAATACAATTTAATACTAAACAATACAATAATAACTAGCATGATAGCTATTAGCAACTTGCAAAATATCTTATCCTGTCAGGTTTAATCCAGTGTTTCTAATGCACTAATACCTGATGTCCTTCAAGGATGCATCTGCAGTCTTAACATATGGGTTGTCCTGCCTCAGGCAGCCCCTCGGTCGGAGGCCCGGAGTCTGGGACTGGCCGCGGCTGATGACGCACTTCACCTCACATCTTAGCTGGTGGGGTATAAAGCCATCAGCCGACCCCATTTTCCTCAGTCTTTCTTGTGTTCGCAAGTGCCGGTCGGTCAGATCCAGAGATTTCTTCTAGAAGACTTCTAAAAGCTAAGTACCCGTAGACTCTTTCTTCCTCAGCCGATGTCAGACAAAGTAAATAATTGTTTAACTTGTGGGAAACAAATACCTCATAAGGATTTCCACTCTTACTGCCTTCCTTGCTTAGGCCCAGACCATGACGTATCAGCTTGTCTAGCCTGTGCTTCCTTCAACCGACGGATGCTTAGACGTTGGTCGGAGTTTGCAGAGGAGTTTTTTGGTCCCGCTTTTTATAAAATGCCGCCGGAGACTCGAACAATTAGCTAAAAGCGCAAGGAAAAGGACCGATACCGCGGTTTCGGCTGAAACCACGGTTAGGCCAACCGCGAGTGTCTCGGTTTCGGCTGAAACAGAGTCCTCGGTTCTTCCTTCGGCCGAAAGCATGCCTCCGATAACCGAGGCCTCACAGACCATGGCTGAATCGGCTACTGAAATTACTGCTGCAGAAGCAGGCACCCAGGATTTGTCAGACACTATTCCTTTAGACATCTCTGCACCCTGCGGCTGCTAGAGACCCCCTGCTTCTATGTCTATCAAGGCCTTTTCCAGGGCTAAAGCAGCTAAATCTTCTAAGGCCTTGCCTACAAAAGCTCCCTCACACAGGCCTACCTCTAGTTCCCAGATACTCAGCCTGGCTGAGGATCTTATTTCTTTGATCAGGGGATCCCAACCTCACCCAGACAGGGCCTCTCAACCTCCTCCAGATAAGAGGCCTAGGACTGAACCCCTTGAACCTGTCTCTACAGACTATTCCTCGGATGACTCAGATATTTCAGACCATCAGGAAGGCCCATATTCTCCTTATGAAGATTCTAATGCAGAAGACTCCATTCCTTCTGCTTCTCCTCCTGAAGAATTTTCTTTTGGGGAAACCCTACACTCTATGAGGGAACACTTCCAATGGCAGGGCCAGGATTTTTCAGATTGAAGGAAAAGGCTAAGGACTTTTTTACACTTACCACAGCATAGGCCTTTAGCCATTCCTCCAGCACTATCAGTTGTTGATAATGCATATAATGATGTCAGTACTGCCCCTGATTCTCTTCCTCCGGCCCCTGCCAAGCCTGACAGATATTACAGGGTCCCGGACACACACTACCACTTGTATAAGGCTCATGTTGCAGACCCAGAAACCATTTCACAGGGCCCTAAGGGTGTGGCAGCTGCCTCTGCCAAAAACCCTCTTCCCTCTGAAAGGGAATCTAGAGCATTAGAGAGATGGGGTAAAAACGTTTATACATCTGCTACTCTTTCGGCCAGGGCCTTAAACTGTCAATTTCACATGATTCAGTACCAGGAATTTGTTAGACCAGCTAAATAAAAAACTGTCCTCTCCTGAACCTATAGACCGTAAGTCCCTTCAGGATTTGGTACATAACTCTCAGCAGGTCAGTAATCATTTTTTAAAATGTGGTTATGATGCACTGGAGGCTTCCTTTAGATCAGCTATGACTGGAGCAGTGATTCGAAGGCATGCCTGGTTAAAAGAGCAATCCTTACCAGACCATGTTAAGTCAAAACTCCTAGATGCTCCTATGGAGAAACAAAGTTTGTTTGGCTCCCCTGCACAGGAGGTTCTAAAGAAAGTGGAAGAAAAAGCAAAATCTGTCCAAACAGTCAAGGATTTTTTACAGGTCCAACCTCCGAGGTTTAGCAGAAGTTGGCCTTCGAAGAATTGGTCCTTTCCAGACACCTCCAGAGCACAGAGAGGCAGAAATAGATGCCCAAGAGGCAGAGGTCAATCTAGGGGTGCCTACAGGGGACGTCAGTGGCAACCTGCCAACCAGAGAAGTGCTGCCACAGCTGCAACTACAACCACTTCCACAGGACAGGCACAATGACTTGGCTCTGATTCCACCTACCAGGGAACAACTGGAAGCACCCTTGGGCGGAAAGCTAGCCTTATTTTCCGACAACTGGCATTGCATTACAGGAGACAAATGGACTTTACAAACAATAGACAAGGGCTACATGTTTCACTTCCACACTCTACCAAAAAAGAGAGGAATGCCAAACCTTCCACCAAGCCAAAAAACAGAGGCTATAAAACAAATCAACACCTTACTAAGGATGAGAGCTATAGTAAAGGTACCACCTATGGAACAAGGCCAAGGATTTTACTCCAGACTATTCCTTGTACCAAGAAAAGAAAATCAATGGAGACCTATTCTCGACTTGTTCGCACTGAACACATACCTCATTGTTCCAAAATTCAAAATGCTGACCCTCCAGCAACTTCTTCCCATGCTGGGCAAGGAGTCTTGGCTGGTGACTCTAGATCTCAAGGAGGCATACCTGCACGTCCCTATACGACCAGATTGCAGAAGACACCTCGGATTTCTTGCAGGATCAGAGCATCATCAATTCTCAGCATTTCACTTTGGCTTATCTACTGCGCCCAGAGTATTCACGAAATGCCTGGCATCAGTAATTGCTCATTGCAGGCTTCAGGGAATTCAAATTTACCCATACCTGGACGACTGCCTAATACAAGCGGACAACAAGACAAAATTAACAAAAGATTTGGCAAATGTCATACAACTGTTGCAAGCCTTGGGATACACAGTCAACATTCAAAAGTCAAGGCTAGTACCATCCCAAAGGATAACATTTTTGGGTGCAGAACTGGATACACCAACTCAGATGGCTTTTCTCACAGAGGAAAAACAAAAGCAACTACCAGTCTATTTCATGACATTAACAACACAAACTCAGCTTACTGCAAGGAAAGTCCTGCAAGCCCTGGGTTACATGGCATCCTGCATAATATTGATCCCGCATGCCAGGCTGCATATGAGAAAGTTGCAATGGTACCTAAGGAATGTATGGTCTCAACACAAGCACAGTCTAGAAGCCCAGATTCCAATAATTCCATGCCTGAAAAAAGAATTCCTGTGGTGGGCTCAGGCCTGTCAGATGAACAGAGGATTGCCTTTCCACAAACCACATCCAAGCCAGACCATCACCACGGACGCCTCAGACCTAGGCTGGGGGGCACACATGGAGGACAAGTGTATACAAGGCCTATGGTCCCAAGACCAGCTGAATCTACACATAAATCTAAAGGAGATGCTGGCAGTGAAACATGCAATCCAGGCATTCAGACCATTCCTCCAACAAGGTCACCTGCTGATAAGGACGGACAATACCACAGTCATGTGGTACATCAACAAACAGGGAGGTACACACTCATATCCTCTATGCCGGATGGCAATGGACCTGTGGAATTTGGCCTGAATCTCAACATTCAACTGCAGGCCAGATTTGTACCAGGAAAAGAAAATTCACTAGCAGACACCTTAAGCAGAACTACCACGGATGCTCACGAATGGATGCTGCATCCAGATATCTTCAAAACCATAATAAAGAAATGGGGAATGCCAGAGATAGACCTGTTAGCCTCGCCCGACACAACCACCAATTGAAGAAATTCTGCTCAAGAGCATACCACCCACTTGCCTGGAGGGTGGACTCCCTTTCCTTCAGCTGGAAAAACCTGACAGCATATGCATTTCCACCTCTTCCTTTGATGTACAAAGTCCTACTGAAGATCAGAGAGGAACAGCCAAAGGTAATCCTGATAGCTCCAGACTGGCCAAGGCAACATTGGTACCCGCTACTGAGAAGCATGTCTCGGACACACTCATGGCCTCTACCTCTATGTCCCTTACTTCTAACACAGAACAACTACAAGACCCTGCATCCAAACTTGAAAACACTGCAGCTAACTGCTTGGAATATTGCATAAAACAAAATCAACCAGATTTATCTCAGAGGGTTAAGGACATTATCCTGGAGGCACACAGACCCTCCACAAGGAAAACTTATTCAGCCAAATGGAAAGGATACCTCATTTGGAGTGCAGCAAAGGGAGAAAATGTCTCATTGGCAAACATAGCACACATCCTGGAATACTTAGCAGAACTGTTCCACAATGGCCTGTCCTACTCCTCCATTAAGATTCATGCATCAGCAATTTCAGCAGAGTACAACATGGATCCTCCTGTCTTCTCTCATCCTGTACTCAGGCAGTTCTTGAGAGGAATCAAAAACGTAAAGCCTCCAAGGAAACCACCTTTACCTACATGGGATCTCAACTTTGTGCTGGAAAAATTAACACTTCCCTTTTGAACCAGCAGCAACAGCAGACTTACAGTTCTTATCTTGGAAAACTGCTTTCCTGCTAGCAATCACTTCAGCAAGAAGGGTATCTGAGTTACAGGCATTAATGGCAGTACAGCCTTTCCTTATCTTCCATCAGGATAGAGTGTCTCTGAGAACTAATCCTACTTTTATGCCAAAAGTGGTCTCCAGGGTATCATTGAACCAAGCGATTCATTTACCTACATTCTTCCCCAACCCACAGAACAGGGGGGAAAGACTACTACATACCTTGGATGTGCACAGACAATTACGCTATTATCTGGACAGAACTAAGGCCAACAGAAAAACTGACCAGCTTCTGGTAGCATATGCAACAGGAGTGCAAGGAAAAGCAATTTCAAAACAGACAATCTCAAAATGGATAGGAAATTGCATTAGATTTTGCTGTTCTTTTCATGGAAAGACAACTCCTGAAAATATCAGGTCTCACTCCACAAGAGCTACAGCCACCACTACAGCTTTCCTACGAGGAGTGGCTACCAAAGACATTTTAGAAGCTGCTACTTGGAGCTCCGTGCATACATTTGCCAAGCATTATAATCTTCCTTTATACTCCAGATCCCGAGCAGGTTTTGCAACTGCTGTTTTGCAAGGGATCTTAACTACACCATCTTTATCTTAGTGCCTCCTCCCCCAGTTTGGCTATGGTATTCTACCCATATGTTAGGACTGCAGATGCATCCTTGAAGGACATAGTATAGTTTTGTACCTACCATAAATGTAGATGTCCGATAGGTATGCATCTGCAGTCAGGATTACCCACCCTCCTTCCCCTCTGTGGTATTCCTAGGGTACTTACCCTCTTTTAGCTAGCTGGGGGAATCTATTATGGTGTATTTGTTTGTATGTATATATGTATATATATATTTTGCTTTCTACTGTTTGGAATTATTTGCATTTATCCAAATTTAGCCTTCCTAGAGGGCACCTGGCATCTGGGGCAAGAAACACTGAGGAAAATGGCGTTGGCTGATGCCTTTATACCCCAGCAGCTATGACGTCGGGTGAAGTGCGACATCAGCCGAGGCCAGACCCAGACTTTGGAATCCGGCCGACCGAGGGGCTGCCTGAGGCAGGACAACCCATATGTTAGGACTGCAGATGCATACCTATCGGACATCTACATTTATGGTAGGTACAAAACTGTACTTTTTCCCCTCCCCCCTAAAAGAATATTGTCAAGAAGGAAGGAAGGAGATATTATTTCTTTGTCGCTTTATTTTAGACCTTTTTGCAATACATACTGCATACACAGTCAGTGTAAAACCGATAAAGTACCCCTCCCCCTGTAGTATTGCACTATTGTTTATCTGCTTTATTAGGTTAACAAACTATGGACCTTTGTCTGATTTGATCATTTTTTTATAAAGCTTTTGCTGTTTACTACTACTAGTAGGTATTTATACCCTCCTGCATAATTGATTTGAACTGTATGTATATTATGGCGCATTTGCGGGCTATACTTGATGTAACCGAGGTTTTTTACTTTTAACATTTACTTGCAGATTATCAGTAACATGTATGCACAATTGTGATGTTTTATTAGAATTACCAAATAGTGTTGCATGTGAACATTATAACAATTATGTTTTAATAACAATAATGCTTTAGAAAAACTCAAGCCACTTGTCTGGCAGTCGGTCTTGTTTTTTACTTTATCTTCCCAATATTTCCTGTAACTATTTATATAGTCTGGGAAGGTCTGAGCTCACATTTTAGATTATATAGACCACAGTTTATTTTTTTAGCATTTTTCTTTAAATCATTTGTTACTACACTTACAGTTTGATATTAGAATGTAGTTGTAAAACATTTAGAAATATAATAAGTATTTGTGATTTGCATAACTATGCATTTATACTACATAAATAGACATTATTTTATAATTAGCTTACATGGATTTCAGTATTGTTTTATTTATTTAACTGCCCTGCTATTAATTTTACAAAAACTGTTTGACTAATACCATCTGTGATTTTATTTCTTTTTAAAATTCAGAACTTTAACTGTTTGGTGTGGTGTTACTATACAATTATTAAAAAAATTGGAAACCGATATTAGCTTAACTAACACATGTTTATATTTACATTATTTATATTTGCTGTTGTCTGCCTTTTATTCTTGTGCATTGTAACAGATGTACTTCAGATGAAAAGAAAATACATGCATGTCAGTCTTGTGACTTTAAATCTTTACTGTTAACTATTTTTATTGGATTTTGATACACTAGAACTGTTTTTGTGTACCTTTTGAATATGCTATGAGAATGGCAGTTATTTGCTCTACTTTACTGTAGTACTGATAAATGTCTTGCTTTAACTGAATGGAAGTTTTAAACATTTGAGAATTTTGTCCAGACATCAGATCCTACCATCCGACCATGTATGCTTAACCATTTTCAAGACACAAACATATTATAAAATATATCTTTTTTTTGTACAGATTAGCTGTAGTTTCCTACTCTTCTGCAATATTTTCTTAAGCTCAGCTAATTTATTTTCTTTATCTGTAACTGCTGTTGGAGTTTCCTGTAATGTTGCATGGTCTAAAACTCCTATGCACTTTTGAAAATATGTATGTATAACTTGTCTAGGCTTCCTGAACTCATCGTGTCTGTCTTTTAAATATTTATTACATTATTTTGTAACAAAATGTACTAGAGGTTTTGTCAGTAACTGATTTGACTGTTGTTGCAGCTCTGAAATAAACCATTCACATCTGGTGACAGAACATAACTGTCTAACATCTGAATATATTGTCAGCATATTAACTTTTCCTGGTTCTTTACCATTTAATTTTTTGTCTGTACAATCTACAGTCTAACCTTTGAATAATGGCATGCACTGTATTTTTATGACATTGTACACAGAATAAACATTTTTATACCACACATGATTTTGTTTCAGATGCCAGTCGAATATTGTAATCCATTTCCATAATGCCTTGCTATCAACTTGCCCTAATAAATATTTGCTATTATGCTGTATATACAACATTTCATTCTATTACCTCTTTGGCATTCATACTGTATGTAACACAGAAAATTTTCTTATAGGCAACAGAGAGGCAGATGGCCAGGCTGCTTTACTGTAGATGGTTGAAAAGTCTCTGTAGTCACTTGTGAAGTTGGTACAACAAAATTGGCAGTTTCAGTCTTGCAACTTTTTTTTGTACCTTTTTTGGGGAATTTATGGCACTGCTCAACTTCCTGCACTGCAGTCTCACTCCGGATTCAGACATCTGAGAAATTGTATTGCTACAAACTGTAGAAAACTGAAATACTTAACATAAAAGTTAGTTACTGTGCTTTTACAGGAGTGACCTTATACAAGGCATTACCACTCCTCCTGTGTTCGGATACAGGCTAGGTACGTTGGAGTCACCACTGAATAATTTATTTTATGTATGTGCTACTTCTGTGCTGTGCTGGGATTTGCTGGACTGGACTTAGTCTTCTTAAGACACAAAGTCTTGCTGGCCATTTACTGCTGAATCAGAGAGACAGAATTTTGCATGACTCCAACTGTAGTCTGTTTAAAGTGCCAAGCCTTCCAAATTGCTTACTGATAAAGAAATGTATTTTGCAGCTACTATTTCACTGTAAGCACAGTTATAAATAAATAACTTATTTTTATAACAAATGACACCTACTCTTCTGTCAGTTTGTAGCATGTATTTACAAAGATTTTCTTCATTACAGATATGAATGATGATGACTTTCCATTTTCCAGTTACCTCGAAATCTAAGTTTCTACATAATACCTCTCACATAGCTGAATTAATACAGTTCTTATATACAGTTCTAGTCACGCGGATATATTTTGTTTTTTCCTCTTGGTATCTTTTTTGGCCTTCTGTGGGAAATCACGTAGACTTTCCTATTGTCCTTTTGTGATTTACTTGTAAGCACATCTGCTGATGTGAGAATGCACACAATCAGATGCCTGAATGGAAACATCTGTTCTGCTGCTGATATTTGAAAGAACATATTTTGAGGCACATTTTGCCGAGTTTATAAAAAGCATGTCTGTTAATGGATATTTGTAAACTGTTCTGCAAACATGGGAAAAGCATGTAGTACTTGCCCTCCAAAATTGCTTTTTTAGGCTTTTTTCTGATGCTGTGAAGAGAAGCCTGTCTGTTATAGTATGAATGCCCATTTTACATTGCTAAACTCTATACATATATTCAAGCAAACATTTTATTCTATACTTTATCTTTCAGCATATTTACAACAGAATTACTGTAACACTGGTAGTGGCCCACTGTTGGACTCGAGGCACTCACATCTTTCCATATTTGGGTGACTTGCAGATCTATGCAGAGTCTGTGTCCAGGAGTTTGGAATCACTAGAGAAGTTTTTGACCTTACTCTGTCCCATCTAGGGTTCAAGTTGAACTTCTTAAAGTTGTGTCTGACACCCATACAAATTATCTTTCTAGGATGCTCAGTCAACTCCAGCAAGAGAACAGCCTTTCTGCCTGAAGACAAGGTCCTGTCATACCACGTGGTATTTCTGGAAGTCTCCAAGGGGAATATTGCCTTAGCGAGAGAATTCCTGAAAATTCTTGGACTGATGGCATTCATTATTTGTATGATATTCTTGGACTGATGGCATTCATTATTCTTATGTTACCACTGACTTGTCTTCACATGAGAAAAAGTCAGTGGTATGTTTGCGGTGTAAACCTTGGCTGTAGAGGTTTGTCACTGTTGAAGTGACACCGTGACCACATGTGCAAAATGGGGAAAAAGGTGTTGAGGATGGATGGATGTCTGCAATTGTTGGGCCCAGCATTTTCATTCCCTTGAATCTCAGTTGGTAGTGCTACTGTTCATCATATGATTGTTTCAGTGGTGGAGAGAACACTTGAGTGTCAATCTAGGACTTCTTTTCCCCTGCAGTGCCAGTAGAATATGCCTTGACATTTGTCTGACTTAACCTGGGGATCTATGTCAATGAGGATGCAAGTGCAAGCCATTTAGGGGCCCAAGGATGCACAGAAGCACATCAATATCCAGGAGATGTTGACAGTGATACAAGTGTTGAAGGTCCTTCCCTACCTTCAGACTCCAGGTCCTTTTGTAGTGGTTTTTGACAAAACCACAGTTTTGTGGTACCTCAACAAGCAAGGGGGTATGAGGTCTTACCCACTGTGCCAGTTGGCAATGATAGCCTGGGAGCAGGCATGTCAGCATTCACTAACTCTTCAGGCATCATACATACCATCAGAGCATAACATTGTAGCAGACATATTAAGTCTATCCTGGGCAGATTTGCACTAGTGGAGGCTCAAGGCAGTGGTGTTCCAGGATCTAGCCCAGATGTGGGGAACACCTCAAAACAGATGTGGGGAACACCTCAAATAGATCTGTTCGCCTCCTTTCCAAACAACAACTGGAGAAGTTCTGATCCAGACATCCTTGCAGCCATGCTTAGAGGACAGAAGCACACTCGTTCTCTTGGATGGGAATGTTCCTGTATGCATTTCCACCCTTTCTGCTGCTTCACAAGGTACTTCCAAAAGTTCAAGAAATGTTAAAGATCATTGTGGTGACCCCCTGTTGGCCCAGGCAATCTCGGTTGTTAATGGTATTGACCAAAGGCAATTACCATAGACTTCATCACACTCTGGATCTGCTCACACACTGTTGGGGGTGACAGGTGCACCCTGATTTGATGACACTTCAGTTGCCAGACTAGATGATTTCAGTCTCAACTCCATTTATGTACTTGTTTCATGGGGATGTGCACCAGGTGTTAAAGGTGGCCAGAACACTTGCTACTAGAAAATTTTATGTTTACCTAAGTGGGAACAAAGGGTCCATTGATGTTAATATCTCTCTGGTCTTGAAATATTTGTGTGAGCCACTTCAGGATGGCTTATTTTGTGTCCCTTAAAGTGCATTTATTGCCCATCTCTGCTTGCCCTGACAGTGGATCCTCCTCTTTCTTTTTCTGTTTTGCTAAAACAGTTCATGAAAGGAGTATTGCATACAAGACCCTCCCTTGCAAATTCCTTTTTTGTGTGACCTAAATTATATTCTTGAAAAACTGACCTTACCACCTTTTCAACTGGTAGATTACACTGATCTCAAGTTTTTTACATGGAAAACTACTTTCCTTATTGCTCTGACATCTGCATGGTGATTTTTTGAGCTGCATGCTCTAATGGTGGGACAACCCTATATGATTTTCCATGGAAATAAGGTTGTGTTACGCATTGGTCGTTATTTTGTGCCAAAAGTGGTCTCAGAATTCACTTTCAGTCTGTTAATTTCCTTATGTTCTTTCCAAAACCTAAGAGAAAGGGAGAAGAGGACACTTCATACCTTGGATGTTCACAGGTAGCTCAGGTACTACCTTGACAGAATAAATCCCTTAAGGAAGGCCAAAAGGTTTTTAATGTCCTTTTCTGGAGCAAAAGCAAGGTAAACCTGACTAAGCAATCTAATGCACGTTGGTTCTTCTAATATTGTTTTTTGTTAGACCTACTAAGACAAGGTGAAGACATATATTCCACCAGGGCCTTTACCTCCTCATTGGCATATTAGAAAGGAGTGGATTCTAGGAGTATTCTAGAGGCAGCAACTTGGTTCTCACAAAACATTTAAAACTGAATGCTTTCTTTAGATCCAGAGCAGGCTTCATGAGGAATGTTCTCCAGGGGCTCCTGCACCATTGTCCTTTCTCCTCCCAGGTTGGGTAAGCTTTGGGAATCTACCTACATACCAGTAAGGCAGTGTGTTTGTTGAACATAGAACAGTTGCATAAGTTTCACTTAGCTGTGACAGTTGATGTTTGTAGAACCTGCTACCTTACTGGCAGTGCTCTCCCACCAACCCCCTTTTGTTGGGTACATATAATTGGTTGTTGGAGCTGAAGTAGTGTTTTGGTTCAGCAGCTGTTTTGTGTGTGTGTGTGTGTGTGTGTGTGTGTGGCATTTGGTTTGGAACAGTAGGTGGTTGCAAAGCTTGTGTTTTTCATTTGCTGTTCCTGTTGGACCCTAAAAAACTGAAAGGGTCCTGTCTGTGACTGTGAAAGGCTACCCTGCTCCTGCCAGGTGATTTGTTCTTCATTCTCTCAGATGTGCAGCGGGAGGAGTTCTGAGCGTTGACAGACTGCTGGAGGGGAGGATAGCAGAGCACTGCTACTAATATACCAATAAGACCATGTGTTTTTTGAACATCTATTGTTACAGGCAAGTGGAATTTACACAGCTGTCATTTTTTTATGCCTGAAGTTGCAGCTGAATCAAATTCAAACCTTTGTATTCATTTGCCTGTTTTCTTTCTGGCCACTCATGGAAATTGCGTAATTTAGAAACAGGATTTGCAATTTACTAATCTGGTTTCAATCTTTAGTACGCAGCTTTAAAAATGAAAATCAAATATGCCAATTGCAGGACATACCACTTGTCATAAAACTACCAGCTTGCAGACACCACTTTACCTTTGCTAATCTACTGCCTTGGATCATTGTTTCATTATTACTAGCAGATTGGATATCCTAGAAAGGATAGCCATATGCCAAGCCAGCATAACAGTGTCTGGAGAACTTCCTCTTATGGTGTTTGTCCAACATATTACCTCCTCTCAAAAGAGGCGAGAGGTACATAAGAGATGTAGGAGTGTGAATTACTTAAGAACTTTCTTGCCACCAGCCCAAATGTTGAACTATCTGTTCAGCATTGGTCTGTTAGAGATATGATCTGTGTTTCTTCCATAGTTGGACAGATTAGTATCCCCACTGGGAATCTTTGTCTTCTTTTTTGTTTAACAATTTTATACATGCATCAGACAGTGGAAATGTGGTTGTGAGAAGCAGATTCCTCACAGAGACCATCATTTGAAGTGTACTACAAAATGTGTGCATAAAATGTCATTTCAAAGTCATTTGCAGTGCCATTTTTCCTTAGGTGCTGAACATAATTATAAGGATGGCTCTGTCTGTCAGTTGTTTGTTCCTAAGATCCTAAGTAATAGTCAGTCTGTCTTCAAAAATTTACCTTGAGAATCAGAGTTAAGGAGCTCATGCAAGGAAAAATGGCTTCCAAGTCTTAATCTCCAAAATCTGTCTGATGCCAAAAAAGAAGTCTAAGAAACGAAAGCTTGAGACTTCTGCTGTCCATTTGGACCTGGATGTCTTTGTTGTCTCTCTTGAGTTCTTGGCCTATCCAGTTCCTGCAGCTACTGCCTCTATTGCAACCCCATTGTAGACTGATATGGTACAGCCATCTGACATGGCTGACCAGATATCTGCTTCTGATGAAAAGGGAGAACCTCAGCTTATTTTGGAGGGACCTTGGGGCATACTTTAGATCTTGGTTAAGGAAGAAGTTCAAGGCTCTGTGAGTTATGTCAAGGCTTGGAGTCACCATGTTTTGTACAGGCAGATATCTCACTTAAGTGGAAGCCTAAACATACTGTTTCCCGTCAGACATCTAAGGCTTTTCAAGAAAAATGGTAAGATTTCACACAGGCTTTTCAAAGCCATTATGTCCTTGAAGTCTCCTTTTATTTCTTCCTGATATTTCTGCTGCTACCCCTTCATATCCTTCTTTCAAAAAAAAAAAAAAAAGGCGAAGATTCCGAGTCTGAGGAGGATTAGTCCTTACCTTATTCTTTCCAAATCCATTCCCCAATGGCTCATGTCTCTGATGATGAGGGTACCTTGTCTCCTAATTCTCCTGTGCCATCACTTTCTTTTAGAAACTCTATCATTAAAATGATGCAGGCTGTTTGATGGGAAGGTTCAAATTTATCTGATGTGCAGAAGAGGTACTCTGATGTTTTGGAAAAAAAGGTTGCCTAACCCCTCTGCCATTCCTCCTGTTTTGGAGGCTTTGTTGGATACTTTTTCTAATGCCTGTCATAATCCTAAGACTCAGCCACTAACCCCAAATAACCCATATAAATTTTGCAAGGATCCAGACACTGAAAGGTTCTTGTATAAGAACCTTACTTCAGATCCAACTGTTTCCCCTTCAGTGAAAAGCCTACAAAACTGCTTCCTTCAGCTAATGTTTTGCCCATAGGTAAAGGTATCAGAGCTATTGATATGGCAAAAGGTGTATGCCCCTGCCACACTATCTTTTTGGTTATCAGTTAGCAAACCCATGTGATCAGATATCTTTTCTCTATTTTAAGTAATTTGGGTAGTGTCTTGTCAGGTTTAGAGGAATTCGACATCAATTCTTCTGCCCTGGCTCTTAACTTTGCTTCTCAAGTTGCTAGGCATTCTGTTAAATGCAGCTGTGATGCTGCTGATGCCTCTGTGAAGATTGGGTGAAGATAGGTGAAGGCTGCCAGCCTAGTCGGATAGAATTTTATAGATAATTCTGTCATTTTGTAAATATTAATGTAAACCACAGGCTTGTGCCTTAAATGGTAAAAAATAGTGTTGCATGTGGAACTGAAAACAATGCAACAGCAGTGCACTCTACTGACCAAGGAAAGCATGTTGTGACCCTTTGATGTAAACATGGCTCCGGCCAGTCTAGATGAAGGAATTCTTGCTATTATATTATTAATTGTTTGGCAGTGGTGTGATATCCGCACCACATATTAATTGGTTGGCAAATACTGATTGGCATGTACTGATGTGGGTAGAGTGAATTCCTGTAGCTGGTGTATAGTGAACTCTGAAGGTGTTTTGTACTCAGTCAGCCACGCAGTGAATACTCAGAGTTTGGATCACAATCATTTTATTTCTTTTGTTAGCTTAGTTAGTCAGGGTGAGCAGGCAGCCTGTCAGCAGAGGAATATGGAAAGCTGACAGAGCCAGCTGGCGGAGATGTGCCAGGCTAGGGGACTGGTGCATGGAAACCTGACTAAGGCAGACCTTATTGCAGCCTTGGTTACAGCTGCATCAGAAAACAGCAACCAGGGGGACAGTCAGACTGGCGGTGGGGATACAATACCCTCGGAGAATGGACAGCTCAAACTTTTCTGCAGAGGACTTAAAAATCCATCTGGAGCTAAAGAGACTTGAGTTGGAGGCCAGGCATGTGGAAATAGAAACAACTGAGGCATCTAGAGAGTGAGGATAATGAGAAACTGCAACATTTGCTGGCTGAGAAGAATGAGAAACTGCTATGCCTGGAAGCTGAGGAAAAGGAGAGGCAGAGGCAGCATGAGAAGGAGATGCTGACTCTTCGGCAGAGTCATGGAGGTAATGGGGAATGGAGTAACTGGACCCCAGAAGCACAAAAGATCATTAAATTTCTTCCACTGTTTAAAGAGGGGGATAATTTTAATAGTTTCATTCATATGTTTGAGAGGATATGCCAGTGTGGTGTTGACCAAAGGCTCTGAGTACGGTTCCTGACCCTCTTACTCCATGGTAAAGCTGTAACTGTTTTGTCAAAAATGTCTGACATTGCATGTTTTGATTATACTGCTGTTAAAAATCACTTGTTAGAATTGTTTGAGCTAACACCTGAAACGTATAGGAAAAAGTTTCGTGAGCATAGATGCAAGGCAGATTAGTGTGTTTAGGAAAATGTTGCTGTACTGGGCACTTATTTCCATAGGTGGGTGAGTGGATGTCAGGTCACCACTTTTTCGAAGGGCTGGCAGACCTTTTGGTGAGGGAACAAGCCCTTAACACTTTGCCTGAGGACATGAGGATCTGGTTAGCTGATAGATGATGTGCTACTTCAGATGAGTTGGGGAAGAAGGGAGACCTATACCTGGAAAGCAGGGCAGCCCTGTACAGGAAAGGGGCCCCCATTACTGCTCATGGGTCTAAAGGAACCCATGGTGGGCAGCACAGACTGCCCCAACAGAATCTGCCAGTAGCAGGTGAAGCCACTAGTCCAGGTACACATCCAGGACCTAGTGTTAAATATTTTGAATGCAACCAGTGGGGCCATGTGGCTTACAGATGTCCACAGAGGCAATGTGGGGAACAAAAGGTAAGGGAGCTAGTAAGTGGGAAAGACAAAATGCCAATAGTAGGTTGTCTTGAGACAACAGGGGTACCAAACTACCATACTGCAGATGTCCTGATAGGGAAGGATTTGGATGAGGCAGTACCATGTGCTTATGCAGTTACACGCAGTCAGGCTAGGAGACAAGAATGTGGGTCTGGTAGCTTGGGGGAGACCCAGACAGACTGCATACTTGCAGCCAGGACTGGTGAGTTGGTTACTTCAAGGAGGGAGCTACTCTGTAGCAGTGAGACTGAAGGTGAGCCACAGCTGCTTGGGGGTACTGATGGTCCCTTGGACAGAGGGACTGCAAAGGTAGAGGTGAGTAGGAGTACCCAGGCTGACAGTGAGGCACCACTGTCAGAGGATGCCCAACTTCCTGTGGAAGGGGAGCTGGGAAGGGTTACAAGGACAGGCTCAGCTCTCAGACCCTACATTGCAAGGCCTGAGGCAGGTAACTAGGGAGGCACCTGATTCTCAAGGAAAGGGAATCTGTATGCTGGGACTAAGGGTTACTGTACAAAGAATGGACCCCTGAGGGGATGCTAGAAGGTGAGAGAGTAGAGCAGTTCGTAGTGCCTAGAGCCTACCGTCTGGCGCTTCTAGCCATAGCCCATGATATTCCCTTTGCAGGTCATATGGGCATAAAACGTACAGAGAGGCATATTATGCAGAACTTCTATTGAACTGGACTTTCCAGAGATGTAACGGGGTACTGCAGGACTTGAGCCGTGCCAAAAGGTAGGCAAGGCAGGAGACAAGGTGAGAGCTACTTTGATGCCTTTGCCTGTAATTGAGGAGCCATTTCAGAGGGTAACTTTGGATATTGTGGGTCCTCTGAGTACCCCAAGTTCCACAGGGAAAAACTATATCCTAGTGGTAGTTGATAATGCTACATTATACCCTGAGGCAGTGGTTTTGTCCTCCATTGAGGCTGAGAAGGTGGCAAATCCTTTTGTTAAAAATTTCCAGCAGAGTAGGTTTCCCAAAAGAAAAGCTGACTGACAGAGGTGCCAATTTCATGTCAGACCTGCTGACTTGCCTCTGGAAGTCCTGTTGGGTGAAGTACATGATGACCACCCCCTACCATCCCCAGACTAATGGTCTTGTTGAGAGGTTAAACTCTACAGTCAAGTCCATGCTATGGGCATTGCAGATCAGTTTAAGAGGGAGTGGGACAAATATTTGCGCCATCTGTTTGCTTACAGAGAGGTTCCCCAGGAATCCACAGGTTTTTCACCCTTTGAGTTGCTGTATGGGCATAGGGTGAGGGGACCTCTAGAGATGAGTGGGAAGGTGAGTGCGAGTCTCACAAAGAGTCTGTTGTGGCATATGGCCTAAACCTCAGGACAAAGCTCAGGGAACTCATGGGCTTGGCCCAGGAGAACCTGGCAGAAGCCCAACAACAGAAAAAGTGTGGTATGATGGGAATGCATGAGCTAGAAAGTATGCTGTGGGGCAGCAGGTAATGGTTCTCATTCCTGTCACACAACAAGCTACAAGCAGCTTGGGAGGGACCCTATAAGGTGGCAAGAAAGGTAAGTGATGCTAATTACATGGTGGAACTGCTAGGCAGAAGGCAGGTGCACAAATTGTACCATGTTAACATGATTAAACCTTACCATGGTAGGGAGGCCCTTGTGCTGAGCATTTGCAGTGGATTGCAGGTGGAGTCTGAGGGAGATCTGGGGATTGATCTCCTCAGTGAGGCTTAGGCTGACACCTCAGTGGAAGGGGTAGCAATGTCCCAGCAGCATCTCCTACCCAGGTTTGAGAAATCCGAGCAGTGTTGCAGGAATTTGGTGACATGTTCACTGGGAAACCAGGGTGCACACACCTGGGGCAGCATCAGGTGGACACAGGACCCCAAATGCCTATTAGGCAGGCACCTTATAGAGTCAAACAGACTGAGAAAGGAGGTACAGCAGATGTTGGAACTAGGGGTGATTCACGAGTCCAACAGTCCCTGGGCCTCCCCAGTGGTGCTGGTGCCAAAGAAGGATGGCAGCACCAGGTTCTGTGTGGACTACAGGAAATTAAATAGCCGCACAGAGTCAGATGCTTACCCCATGCCCAGGACAGATGAGGCCCTAGAGTGGGGCTAAGTATATTACAGCCATTGATCTTACCAAGGGTTTACTGGCAGGTGCCCTTAACTCCCAGTACTAGAGAGAAATCAGCCTCTGTGACTCCTTTTGGCTTGTATGAGTTAACAAAGATGTCCTTTGGGATGAAGAATGTATTATTGTAAGGCTAGAGTTAATTGCCAGAATTTGCATGCATAAATGTCCTTTATTGCTCTGGTTTCTGCCCAGAGGTGAAAAATGTAAATGTAGTTTCTGTTAGCCTGGGAACCCAGGGAAGTGTGAAGAATGATGTAATGTGAACCAGGAATGTGATTTTAAAAATGGAGAGAATCAGAGAGCATTAAGCATTTGTTGTCCTGACTATCCAACTCAGCACTGTCTTGCTCTATATGTAAGTTTATCTTAGATTTGTGTTTTCTCTTAGAAATAGAAACAAGAAAAACTAGACTAAGTGTTTTTCTGTAATGTCAGAACTGTACTACTGAATTATTCTAAGTATTTCTCTGTGATCTCTGAACTCTCGACTAGCACTGTGTAGTAAAAAGTATTGTTTTGTGTTTTGACTATTTGTTATTAAATATTTTTAAACCATTTCGACTGTGGCTGTTTTTGTAGCGATAATTTAAGCTCTTTAGAGTACTGCCATGCCTTTGGTAAAATTGTACAAAGCCACTCTTAATAGCTTTAGCCCTTGGCTATACTATACCAATTGGATAACATTGCACAGTAATAATTAGAAACCCTTTTAAGGGCCTTTGAGTAGCTGATAAATATTAGTGGGTGGTGGCAGCTGGTACTACCGTATAGTTTGAGAAAAGGGGGCACAGCTGGAGAACCTGTGCCAGCCTTCCCCAGGAGTGTCTGTGTAGTTATATAAACTCTTCTCAAAGTGTGTGTGTGTGTGTGTGTGTGTGTGTGTGTGTGTGTGTGTGTGTGTGTGTCAGCTACTTAGGCAGGGACATGAAGCACTGGTTGGACAGGGAGGGTGCTGGAGGGTTTAGATTGCCCACTAGGCTGAGATGTGTGGACCCTATAGCTATGCCAGTGAGTCTTATTGGGGACCTGGAGAGCAAGGAAGCGACCAGTCCTGGACTGACTGTGATCTCTGTGTGCTCTTAAGGGAAATTGCACTTTACTGTGTGTATTTGTTATCCTTTCCTCCTATATGAGATGCCCCGCACTGGTGTTACTGGTGAGGATTGAGGCTCCTTGATTGCTGGGCCAAGGCACGAGTGTCACAGCCTCTTCTAGAGCAACTGCTGCCAGTTCTTTTTTTTTTTTTTGTAGATTCTCGTGGCTTAGAATTGACATTTTCCTGCAAATGTCAAAGCTAAGTTTCTGAATTCTCATCTGTATAAGCAGCATTTTTTTGTCTCTTGCTTGTCTTTTCGGCTTTTTCCTGGTTAGGGGTCACCACAATGATTGGCAGTCGATTTTTATGGTGCAGAGTTGCCAGTCCGACACCCAACCTTCAGCGAAGGCACGGCCATTCACGCATGTCTTTCGGAGGCCATCCAACTGCGGGGAGGACATGCAGACTCCACACAGAAGGCACTCCAGCCAAGAATCGAACAGGAGAACCTCTTGCTGTGAGGCAACAACGCTACCGCTGTACCACCGCGGATTTGCTTCTACAGAACTTTTCAAAACTCAACTGGAGAAAGGTAAGGTTATAAGGTCATGCAAGACTTAAAGCAATTTTTTTCCTTTCTTCTGTTCCTAAGAAACTACCCTGCAAAGGTCAGTCCCTTTGTTCTGAAGGATAAAAAAAAAAAAACAATAAAAGGATATTTTTAGGTCATGTCTTAACAGGAGTCCAAGGGTTTTAAACCCTCCTAGCCTAACAAACTAGCCTCCTTATAACTGTCAACCTTTGCCTACTCCCTCGTCCACCTTGGCCAGCCCTAGATTCCTCTGTCTTAAAAGTGATCTCCATCCTTCCAAACTTGGCAGTCTGTAATATTAGACAAGTACGTTCTGCCTGTCATCCAAAATGGATGCAACAAGTTTTGGATTGCTCTTCTGTTTCTCTCAGATTTCCCCCAACCTCCTGAAAACCAGGCTCAACTCATTCTCCTTTGTTTCAGGACCGCTTTACTCAGAGGAGAATACAGTTTGTGTGCCATCATCTATTAGGAAGAGAATTGTATTCAGTAATGCTTCTATTTCTTAGAAAGGAGGGAACTGGAGACCTATTTTGGACCTTTCTTTTTTTCAATACCTTTCCTAAAATTCTAAGTTTGAAGATGTTGATCCTGCAGTGCTTATTACCAATGATCTTTCTCCATGCCTTTTTGGTGGCATTGGGTTTAAGGGACACTTGTCTTCATATCCCTGTTCATCCAACATGCAGGAAATCCTTCAAGTTCTATCACTTTTCATATCACTTTCATTTTTCTGCTTTACCCTTTGGTCTTTCAGTGGTCCCAAGGGTATTCACAAAGTGCCTTGCACCTCTCATTGCCTTTTGCAGACTTTGAGGAATTCAGATCTTTCCTTGTCTGGATGATCTCCTGATTAGGTTCCTTTCCAAAATATTCTAAGGGGTTTGGAGTTTGTCATGAATCTTCTCTGCAGTCTGTGGTTCACTGTAAACCTCAAAAAAAAAAAAAACCTGGTTTAAACCCATCCCAGGGTCTGATATTTCTAGGATGCAATACTCTTGTCACTGACCGCTTTCCTTCCTGCAGACTAAGTTCTGTTCCTTTCAGTTACTTTTGAAACTTTCTTCCCTCGAATATGACTTTCAGTAAGAATGATTTTTAGAGCCCTGAGGTACATTACATCAACATTTTCCATGTTACCTTATGCCAGACAGCTTATGAAGAAAATACAGTGGTATCGCAAGTTGTAATTCCTCTCTTGTCTTTTATCAAGAAGGAATTTCTTGGGTGGATCAATAAGAATTCACTCAACCCAGAAGTTCCTTTTCTGGTTCCTTCCCCTTGCTAGGAGCTGTTCTTTGGAATGAGGAGCTTGTTCCAGGTGCATCAGGGTCTAAGGAGTTTGGTTACCCAAAGAGAGAAAGGACTTCATAAATGATAAAGGAAATGAAGACCGTTATCGTAGCTCTTCAATCCCAGCATTACCTCTGGACTCCATGTCCTTTTCAGATTTACACAGAACATCACTGTAACTTGGTACATAAACAAGCAAGGAGGTACGAAGTCTAACCGTCTCTGCAGACTAGCCTTAATTGCATGGTACACGACAGTTCAGTGCAACATTCTTCTTTAAGCTGTATATAGCCTATCACAGAAGATCACTGTGGCAATTTTTTGAGCGGATCCAGAGCAGACCCTTACGAGTGCAGAACAGAGAGGTCTTTCTAAACATTGTCCTTCAATGGGATACTCCTCAGATGGATCTTTTTGCCTTTGTACACAACAGACAGCTCAGGCTGTTCTGCTGCAAGCCCATTTCTGGATCTGATTTCCTAAGATGCATGCCTTCAGGCATGGAGGATTGATGTTGTGTCTTTTTCTTGGAAGGGGAAATTCCTTTATACATGCCCTCCACTTCTTTGATTTTCCCAAATCCTTCTCAAAGTCAGAAAGGACAAGTCAGATATCTTATCGGTAACTCCTTTTTGGCCTAGACTTAGCCAGGGACAACCTCACATGTTACCATCACTGTAAGGACTTGCTCACACAGAAGAAAGGCTCTTTATTAAATCCCAATCTACAGACTTTGAGTCTTAACTCTTTGGTGATAGGATTTTAATTCCATTTTACTGAGAATATACTTGAGGTTCAACAGGACCCTGGAAAACCAAATGCTAGGATATCTTAATGTTTCTAAATGGGGAAAAACCCTTATAGTACCATAAAAGAATCAGGACTCTTAACAACTGGGTATTCCTAATATTCTTTCTTGTGTGAGTAGCTCAAAGCTGGACTAGCATTGTTTTCTATCAAAGCCAGTCTTTAAGACATCTCTGTTTGCCTGCCCCTGAATCCATCACTTTTTTTATTTTATGGTAAAATTTTTTTTGAAAGGTGTCCTACACATAAGGCCAACAAGGACAGACATTCTCTCTTCTTGAGCCAAGATCTATGTTCTATAAAAACTTATTCTACCTCCTTTTGAGCCTGCTGAATCTTCATCTCTTAAATTCTGTAATTGGAAATCTGTGTTGCTGGTAACTTTGACTTCTGCTAAAGGGTGTCGGAGCTGCAAGCATGGTTGGCCATCCCACCTTTTCTCAGTTTCCATAAGGATGAGTTATTCTTAAAACTACAGTAAACTGTCAGTTAACCGAAACTCAAGCAACGAGAAAAAAAAATAGAAGAAATAACAGTACAATTTTCACATGTTGCACTTTCTGCCCCCCCCCCCCCCCAAAAAAAAACATACCTTATGTTTTTACAGTTTTACAGTGGTAAAAAGGAAGACAGGAATAAATTCCCCCTCTCCCGTACCTGAGAACAAGTCAAACCAAACAAATAGTGTAGGGTACAGTATTGGTCAGACCTGTTTTTAATAGTAACTCTCAAGCAACCAGAAACTACAGTTATCCAGCATCTATCAATCCCCATGGGTGCCGGTTAACTGAGAGTTTACTGTATCCCTTCTTCCTTTATGCCTAAGGTGGTCAATGAGATCCCTTTAAGTCAAATCATTAACTTGCCTGACTTTTTCCTATCCTCAGAGTAAAGGATTGAAAATATTGTATTTTTGGACATTCATAGACAGTTCAGATTTTATTTGGGTAAAACCAAAATTATCAAAAAATGTAACAAACTTTTTGTATCTTTTCAGGACTAGAGCTTGGGTTCTCCTGATTTCTAGAAGACTATTTCAAACTGAATTTCTAAGACTATTTTCTTTTGTTCTTCTTTCCTTGGTAAACCATTCCAGTAAAGTCCTGTTCCACTAGGGTTGCTGCTCTTTGGGCTTTCTTCACGGGTTTGGATTTTAGATCTGTCCTTGAAGCAGCAGCTTATTCTTCATTTCATTCCTTCACTAAACATTACAAAACTGATATTTTCTCCAGGACTAGAGCAGGTTTGCTAGGTCTACCCTTCAGGCTCTTTTAGACTGTAAATTTGCTCATGCTCCTCCTCCCCTATTTCTGAGACCGCTTTGGGAATCTCTCATCTGTTAGTAATACTGCAGCAGTGGTCTAAGGAAGGATAGTAGAGTTGTGTGGTAACTTACTCTGACAATTAAATTGTTAAAGTGTTATATCCTACCTTCCTTTCCTCTTTTTCTGTTTCTTTTCCCCCGGTTTTGGGCAGAGGTGTATTCTGTTTTTTTTTCCCTCAGCTCCTTTTTTTTTTTTTTTTTTTTTACTTGTATGTATATAGGTGCCTTTACTTCTGTGGCAGTTCATTGGCCTGATGCAAGAAAATCCTGAGGAAATTCATACCTGTTTGTTCCCTTTGTGCCCTTCTTGGCTCTTTCAGGAAGAGGTCATACAGTGGATAGTACTACACAAGAGGAAGGTGCCCAAACTTTGGTATACTGGCTGAATATGCAGCTGTCCTTGGCGGGCTATCCAATGTGTTGGTAATGCTGCAGTAGTAATCAGTCAAGACATCTACAATAATGGTAAGTTCTTGCACAACTGTACTTTATTGGACAAGAACTCAGATGACTGGTAAATACCTTGTTTTCTCAGTTACTTTTTAGCTTTCTGACCTACCACTTGGTGATGAACTATAAACTTATATAATAGCTACAAATTCATAAAGCTTAATAGTACTAGCTTGCTTTTGATTTATACATTCAATAACTATGCATTTGTACTATACGACGAAAACCACTGGTAAAGCAATGTAATTTGCATATTGTTCAAAACAATTCAACCTTTCTGTCCATTTCACAGACCACACTGTTCTAATATGGTAATGCTGCCAGCACAAGGACTTAGCAATCACTTTAAGATATCAGTACAATAAGTTTTCAACATTGCTGTAAATACATATGCTATAGCTCTTCTTATATAGAGCATTTTAATATTGCCCTGTCTACAGGACATTATATAAATGCTCTTCAGTCCAGCTAGGTTTCTATAGGCACATTTAATGAACCTTTAAATATTATCGCCACTCCTTCTCTTTGTACTCTCTGGGTTACTCTCTAATTACGTCCAACCAACTGATTAAATATTGATATTCTATAAAGGACTCCCACCATTAAAGGGAAAACTCCTACTTTAGCCTCCTAAGTATCTGATCTGTTAGATAGTATAACTTCATTATGACTAGGTGATATCCCCATACAGTTTTAATATTTTTTTTTTTTATTTTACATTTGTTGACCGGGCTAGTCTAGCTGGATATATGTATGTCCATTTTCAGTAGAGGCCCGGGGAGAAAAGCTCCAGTAAACAGAGGTATACAATACAATATTAAGTGGAGAGGTAGTTAGTACAGGAAATAAAATGTTATAAACAGAGCAAAAGGAGAATAGCATAATCAGAGCATTAACTAAAAGTAAACGTAGAGAGATGTGCAGAATAACATAAATTTTTTTTTTTTTTTTTTTAGTATGTAACAGATAAGCTCTTTCTCAGTGGATCCTACAATAGGACAATCATATCATAGGTATAAGGAACATAAGCAGATAGAGAGGAGGACACAGAGTTAGTCAGGTTTATTGCAGGAACAAAGCCAGTATTTCTTTAGGTGAAGTTTCAGTTGTCTTTTAAAAAGTGGGAGAAAAGACAGTGCTGAGAAGACAGTGCTAGGATATCGGAGGGAAGTTTGTTCCCCTTCTTTCCAACAGAATTGGAAAAGAGAGAGTCGCCTGAAGAGTTATTGGGTTTGGTAATTTTTATAAGTAGTTTATTAGAAGAACTTAGTTGTTTCAAATTATTATATGGTGAGATGAGGTTGGAGAGTGTAGGTGTTTTAGTTGGATGATGCATGATCTTATGAGTTATTAAGAATTGTTGAAGTAGAAGTTGGTTAGGGAGTTCTAGCCAGCCTAGTTGTTTTAGGTTCAGGCAGTGGTGAGTTCTAAATGGGGAACCTGTAGCAAATCTAGCAATGTTGTGGTAGGATATTGAGAGTTTCTTAAGGTTGTTTTTTGAAAGATTTGTGTATATGGGGCAAGCATATAGAAGAGTAGAGATAAGGTGAGATCTGGCTAGTGTGGTTCTTGTTTCAGGTGTAAGGAAGGGTTTGATTCTATAAAGGGATCCAATTTTTTTATTCAGTAGTTTTATTGTCGTATTGATGTGAAAGTCAAAGCTAAGATTGTTGTCAATAGTAATTCCTAGAAGTTTTGTAGTGGAATCTGGAGAAATAAGAGTATTATCACTGGAAGTAAGAGTGAAGTTTAGTGGGGTTGATTTACGGAAAGGTGAGAACAAGAGCAATTTGGTTTTCTTGGGGTTAAGGAGTAGGCAGCGGTCAGAGAACCATTGCTCGACAGTGGTAAAGGCTTGTTGTGTGAGTACTTGGAGTTCAGTTTGAGATTTAGCAGAGCAAATTATAGTAGAATCGTCTGTGTATTGTATGCAGGTAGTATTTGGGATAGCTAATTGGAGGTCGTTAATAAAGATAGAAAATAGAAGGGGGCCTAGGATAGAACCTTGAGGTACACCTAAAGAGATAGGAAGGAGATTAGATAATGAATTTTTCCAAAGAACTGGTTGTTGACGATTTTCAAGGTAAGATGTGAACCAGGTTAGGGAAAGAGGATCAAGAGAGAGAGATTTAAGTATATGTAGCAGAAGTTTGTGGTTAACCATGTCGAAGGCTTTAGATAAGTCAATAAAGACTGAAGATGAAAGGTTATTATTGTTGCGGTTATAGTTAATGGAGTTGGTAAAGGAGAGAAGTGCTGTGGTAGTACTGTGGGAGGGTCTGAATCCGTGTTGGCAGTTAGCAAGTAAGTTGTTTTGCAGAAGGTGGTTAAGGAGTTGCTTATGGATACATTTTTCCATGATTTTAGCTATAGGTGATAGAAGTGCTATGGGGCAAAAGTTAGAATAGTCATTAGATTTACCCCCTTTGTGTAGTGGGATGATGTGAGATATTTTCCAAGTTGAGGGGAAAATTCCTTCATTTATGGATCTATTTATCAGAATGGAAATAGGATAGGCAATTGCTTTCGCTCCAATTTGCAGGAATTCTGCAGGAAGTTTATCTGCAGAGGGGGTGCTAGGTCTTAGTTTTTGGATCAGTGATAGGATAAAGGAGGTAGATACTGGTTGTAAGTGAAAGGAAGGTGGATTTAAAGTAGGTAAGAGTAGCTTAGAGGTGTCAGGAGCTAGGTGGCTAGCAAGAGTTTGGATAGTATTAGTTAAAAATGTATTAAAGTCATTGGCTATTTGTGTGTGATTCTCAGGGTTAGAGTCTTGAGGGTTAGGTGTGATAGACTGGCCTGGGGATAAAAGGTTTTTAATGCTGGCCCAGAAGTTTTTAGGTTCCTTTTTGTAGGTTTGTTGTGTTTGTAGGTAATAATTTTTTTGTCAGCAAGGATGGCTATTTTTGTTTTGTTTCTAAGCTCTCTGAAGTTTTGGTGGTCAGTTAAGTTTTTAGTGGTTCGCCATTTAGCCCAAGATTTGTTTCAGAGGATCATTATTTATCTGGTATTGTTGGTCAGCCAGGGTGCTGCTTTGGTTTTAATTCTGATAGTACGACTAGGGGAGTGGTGATCAAGGATGGCTATGAATGTGGAATTGAAGTGTTCATCTGCTTCATTAAGTGGGAGATTTTTTAGTGTGGACCAATTGCATTGTGTTAAGTCAGTTAGGAAAAGGTCAGAGTTAAAATTCTTTTTTGAATGTAGTGTTCTAAAGGTGGTTGGTAAAGTTAGTTTAGTTTTATGTCTAATTACGTAAGTAGGTGAGTGATCACTTAGGTCATCTGGTAGGGTACCTGTTTGGTAGGATTGTTCAGGGGTATTAGTGAGAATCCAGTCTAAGGTGGTCTCATTGTTGCTGGTTTTGTTAGTTCTAGTGGGACAATTAATGAGTTGTGTGAAGCCATGTAGGTTTATATGGGTGGTAGGATTTGTGTTATTACAGGAGTTCCAATCAATATTGAAATCACCTAAGGCTATTGTTTCTTGAGGGAGATAGGTGGAGAGTGAACTAAGGATGCATTTGAGTGTGCTGATGTTGTTTCCAGGGGGAAGATAAACACATATGATGTTTATGGCTTTACTGTTATTGACTTGAAGTTTGGAGCTAATTATTTCTGCGTGATTATCTAGGCAGAGAGTTTGATTTATAAGATTTATTTGGAATTGTGCTTTGTAGATAATTGCTACCCCCCCTCCTTTTTTGGTAGTGTGATCAAGTCTAATGATGTTATACCCAGGTGGTATTATTTCATTGTCTTTGATGGTCGGTTTTAGCCATGTTTCAGTCACACATAAGATATCAAAATTATGTGTTTCTAGAAGGGCATGGACTTGAGTAATTTTGTTACAAATACTTCTTATATTGATGTGAGCAATAGAGAGGGAGTTGGTAGGTAAGATAGATGGTAATGGCATAGCTTTGTCTTGCTTATTAAAGGTATTGGTGTGGTGTGGGCCAGGGTTAGGATTGATATCACCATCCAGCAGTAGGTGAAGGAGTTTAAAATGTTTTGGTTGGGGAAGTTTGTAAATTTTGTCAGTTTCCTAGATTTTGGTTTGCTTAGTTTGAGGTGTACTAGTCTGTGGTATTTGGCTAGTTGGTAGTTGGGTTCAGTAGGGAGATTTAAGAAGGTGTGAGAGACAGGTAATAAAGGTGTAGAGGTTTGTTTAGATGGAATAGTAAGAGTGGGGTGAAGTGGATATTCATAGCAGGTTAATAGATAGTTAAAAGAGATGGAAAAAGTAGTAAGCTGATAATTAATTTAGGTTTTGGAGGGATAACTATTGTGTGCATTTTAATATTTGTTGAAGTAAAGAGGAGGAGTTGGGTAGATTGTAGTTTTAAGGAGAGAGGAAGTGGTTTATTTTTCAGTAATTAGGAGGGGAGGTAGGAGAGTTAATAAGTGGGTGTGGTGTTTAGTTCAGAGGTTGGATTGGGATTAGGTGGGTGAGTTATATTATTGGATAGGTTTGGGTAGGGGTGTGGTCACTTTAGCAATAAATTTAGGAGCACTGGGGGTGGGTGAGATTTGGGGGCAGTGTAGGGGAGCGGAGTGAGCCCGAAGGGTGAAAGGAGCGGGCAGAGACAAGAGAGTGAAGAGTTCAGAAAACAATCAGTGGAATGGGAAAGAATCAGCAGTTAGTTTGAGAGTGAGAGAAAGTGGAAGTAGCGTCACAGGATTATGTAAGATATATATATATATATATATATATATATATACAGGTAAGAGTGTAAGGAGGTAGTACAAGGAGTGTACTAAAACAAGGCTAGGGAGTTGCAGGGCAAGCTCTGAGAAGGGGATAAATAGAAAACAGCACAAAAAATAGGGTTGCGAGGTCAAGTAGAGAGTTAGTTGTAGAGACTGAGATACAGAGTAGTACAGGTAAGGTGCCACCTAGTGGCCAGTGAGTTAATTGTCACTATCCCACACGAGCAATGGTAGCAAGCTACAAGAAAGAGGAGTTAGGCCAAGTGACTCAATAGGAGAGAGTAAGCTGACTATGAGCTTTGGTAAAGGGCCGGAAGAAATATTAGGAGGGGGTCATAGGCTGCTGGCTCTCCTGAAAGGGAACGTGCCTAACCTATTAGGGTTTTAAACCTGAGGTATTGTTTCAAATGTCTATTATTTGGAATAACACATACTTTCACAGTCTTATAAAAGCTGGCCTCTCAGGGATCTGGTGGGAAAATTTCAGGGTCCAAATTAGTTCCAATGACTTCCAGTTGGATGACTTGCTGGTCTCTAGGAAAGTAATGTACAGGTTCACCAAGTTTCACAGTCTTATAAAAGCTGGCCTGTCAGGGATCTGATGGGAAAAATTATTAATGTTTTATTTTATGCTACTTATGTTTGACGGACCTTGGAAACTAAAATGATACATCAGTAAGTAAGTAATTGAGCATTGAGTCTCTTAGAACCCTTTGACTGCACTGAAAGCTTCAGATTATGCAAATCTTTTTTTCCCTTTTTGTTATTTAACTTGCTATGATGATGGTCTATACCACTGGTTATACTTTGAGTTATTTCCACAGAGTTCTATTCTAGAATAGTCGAATAAAATACTAGCCTTCATAGGTTAACAGAAGGTTACTAGGCTAACGACCCAGAAGCCCTTACAAGCTTAGTCATATTTATCCTGAGTTGCCCCAGTTGTTAGTAGTTAGGTGAGCGAAATTTGCAGAGGTATGAGTCTATGGTAATTAATGCCGACTGCCACTGTCCATGAGGGACATGGGCACCACCCCAGGAGTGAATTTAAGGTCACCCAGCCATTGATCTAGGTTGCATTTGAAGAGGGTCAGGGAGGGTCTGTGCTTCAAGTGAGTGGGAAGCTTGTTCCAGAGAAGGGGTAGTCTCTGGGAGATGCACCTCTGTCTCCAGCATATTTTGTTCATGTCAGAGGCTAGGTTAAGATCTCTAGAGTGAGTGATCCTAGCATAGTTGGATTTATGAATGTGTAGCATTTCCCACAGGGCTGGGTCAGAGATTGCCCAGTAAGCCATGAACAGGTCACTACTCAACAGCCTGTAGGAGACCAGAATACAATGACAGGGCTTTCAGTCTTTCCATGTAGGGCTTGTGTACCCTGTATTTTCTTGGTGAGAAGCCTCTGTGGCCTCTCCAGCTGTTGCAGGTATCTGGTGAGATATATGCAAAATGGAGCATTGTATTCAATTATTGGTCTGATGAGAGCTGCGTACAATGGAATTATAACATCCTTGGATCTAGATGTGATACCTTTACTTATGAGATGTGCCATATAGAAAGACTTCTTACCAGTGTGGATATGTGGTAGTCGAAGTTAAGATGGCTGTCAACCTGAGTACCCATATCATGTACCACTGGATCTACACTTAGTGGAATGTTGTCTATAATGTAATTAGCAGGGATGTTAGCTTTCCTAAAGGGGTTAATAATGCATTTTTTTTTGGCACTTGGCTTCAATCCATGACTTTGGCACCAGTCATTTGTCTGTGTTAACCCTTTCTGAAATATATTGGTATTATTGAGGGACTCAGTGATTGCTCGTAGTTCGCAATCATCCTGGAACTTGGTCAGCCGCAGGCTGTCCATGTTTGCCTGGACTTCTGAGAAAAAGATTCTGAACAGTAAAGGGCCCAGCACAGAACCCTATGGTATGCCACTGGTGACTGGACTTTTGCTAGAGGTGAAGTCATCCACTTTGACAGTATGTGTCCTGTCGGTGAGCTGATTGACTACCCATCTGGTGACATAGCGATTAATTCCCAATTGGGAGAGTTTCTGTATAATACCCGAGTAAGGGAGTGTGTCATATGTTTTGACTAGGTCAAGGTAGGCGGTATGTACCACCTTTCCTTCGTCCAGGGCCTTGTTGAATTTTTCAAAGACGTCAACCAGGTTTAACAGATATGATCTACCCTTTGTTTTTAATTTATATAAATGTAAGAGTGTCTATGTCAAAAAAAAATCATATACACCTATAGCTGCAAACATTATACATAGACACCACTGGAACAACTGTAGTTGCAAACATTATACATCACTTATAATCTAAATGAAAAATCAGTACTAAAGGATGCCCAAAGCAGTTCTAAAAAAAAGTTTATTGAGGTCACAAATAGGGCAACGAACCACACATAAACCCCCAAAACTGAAGCTGCATTTTCATCTAATAGACTTCTTCAGATGTCATATTTCATTTTGGTTTCACTTATAATCTATACAGTCATTGATATGGCTCCTTCAGATTTGGTCCACAAAAAGTAAAAATACACAGGAACAGGTGAAAGGTGCGGTACAAGAAAACTGTGTAAACGTGAAGTAAAAAACAAGTAGCAAGAAAACACAGCTAGGCAAAAACTCTTTATCTATTGAACATAAAAGAAAGTGATAAAAGTAGTGCTTTCACAGTAACACTATCGCTTCCTCAGACCAGAGTCTGAAGAAGCGATAGTGTTATAGTGAAAGCACTACTTTTATCGCTTTCTTTTATGTTCAATAGATAAAGAGTTTTTGCCTAGCCGTGTTGGTTTGCTACTTGTTTTTTACTACAAGTTCTCATTCAAATCCTGCCTCTTAAACTTTGTTCTTTCTTTGCATATATTGTTCCCACAATTCCCATTTTTCGTATGTAGTGCTCCTTAACTTTTCTAAAGATCCCAATTCCAGCTGTTTTGTGTGTTACTATATTCTCTAATTCTAATAAAATTGATCTACACTTTGATTTCCATTTTCTAGTAATTGCTTTTTGGCAGCCACTATAATTAGACTCAGCAAGGCTTTTACTATGTCTAGGCAATTCTGATTCTGTATCATAGCTCAAAAAAAGTCATCTCCCCAGTCAATTCAATCCTGTCACCCAGCATTTCCAACACAGCGGTCCGCAGGGAATCCTTAAAGTCTGCCAGCTCACTACACTCCCAAAAATGTTCCCAGCTACCTCTTTCCTGCCTGTCGCACCTCCAACATTTGCTATTCACCTGAGGGAAAATTCTTTGGAGTCTACTTTGGGTATAAAAATACTTATGTACAAACTTCCTGGTAAAGATCCTAAATCTTCTAGACTTTGTGGCATATTTGGGAGATGCACATATATCCTCCCATTGCCTCTTTGTGATCTGCTTATCCAGTCTCTCTTCCCAATCCTTTCTAAGCTCCTCTGATTGATTCTTGTACTTATCACGCAATATTTTATGTGCTGTACTAATTATTCCTTTTTTAACGGCAACTTCTGTTCTAGATTCTGTTAAAAACTCTACCAGTGCTGGTCTTTCATTTAAGAGCTCCCAATTTCTTTCTATTTGCCCATACTCTGACATCAATCCTTGATAAGGGAAGGCAATCTCTAACCTGCAGTCCAGATCAATTTTTGGCTTTTTCCCATTCTATTACCTTTCCCTTTCTAGTTATTTGCTCCCAATACCGGGTCTGTATTAAATCACTGAATGCTTAATTGATTTATTGACCCTCTTTAAGCGAAAGCTGAAAATCTGGGGCAATTGGAACAGCATTTTTTTCCCCAGGGAAAAATAAAATGAGTCCAGACTGGGTTGGGTCCAGACTTTGGAGATTACTTGTGTCCTTCTTGATAAGGTCCATAATGATTCATTCCATCTCCTTACAGAAGAGGCTAGTCAAGCTTATGGGCCTGTAGTTCCCTGGATTGGTAGATGAACCACCTTTGTGCAAAGGGATTACTGTTGCTGTTCTTCATTCTGCTCAGACATAGCCAGTCTGCAGGCTGTGGTTAAACAGGGATCCAAGTGGGTCTGCTAGGTGATGTTTTAAGTTGTTTAAAAGGTAACCATGTATGCTGTCTGGTCCCATTGATGCCATGTTTTTGGCCTTGGAGAGCCCAGAGATAGATGTTCTCTTGAGATAATAGGCTAAAGAATGATGGCAGATGTACTTTGGGGGATGATCAGTGGGGACAGCGTGGTGAGGTTTGCTCCAAATCTGTCAGCTGGCAGTTTGGCTATTACCTCCATTTCAGTATGTGCGTTGCCATCCACAACCAGTTTAGAGCATAGCTGGGTATTCCCTTTAGATTTTTAACATAGTTAAAGAATGACTTGTGATTATCCTTAACTAGGGAGTCTATTTTTGCTTTCTAATTAGCTTTGGAGGACTTCACAAGATCTCTAATTTGTTTGTTTAGGTTAGAGAGGGATTGTTTCCTCTTCTGAACCAGTTCCCTTTTGTTATTGCAAATTATTTTTTCTTTAGTTGTATAGCCTGGTTGTACTAGGTGTCCAATAGGATGGCTTGTTTTTCTGGCAAAACCTGATCATCGTGTTTCACTGTTGCAGTCATTACACGTGGGTTATCCTGCTGGCAGGCTACCCGCAGTCGGCCTGAATTTCAAAGTCTAGGTCCGGCGTTGGTTGCTGTCGCCTCTTCCCTGACATCAGTGCGCCAGGGGTATAAAAGATGCATCCAATGCCATTTTCTTCAGTCTTTCTTGCCGCACGGTGCCCGAAGCAAAAGCAGTTCGCAAGTGCCGGTCGACCGACTCCTGAGATTTTCAAAAATGAATTTCAGATCCAGAGTTTTCATTAAAGCTAAGTACCCCATTGGGGAAACTTTTTTTCTTGCTCCAGTCCGATGTCAGAAAAAGTTAACAATTGTATTTCTTGTGGGAAGCAAATACCTCATAAGGATTTTCATTCTTACTGTGTTCCTTGCCTAGGCCCTGATCACAACGTTGCTAGCTGTCAGTTTTGTGCTAGATTTAACCAACGCACTGTTAAGAGTCTGTACGATTTTGCCTTTCATTACTTTGGCCGAAGATTCAATTATATAATGCCGTTGGAACTGCCGATGACCGGAGTTTATAAAAAGTGCTAGGAAAAAGAAAAGGACAGGCATCCGAGGTCTAAAACCGATGACGAGGCTTCCGCTAAGCCAGTTGCCGGTTCTCAGTGAGGTGCTTTTGCAGCCCCTGACGCCTGCTACCTCAGAGCCACAGGCCGCTGACTACTCCCACGTGGAGCCAGCTAGGCCTCTGGATACTCAAGGTATTGGACACTCAGAAACTATTCCCTCAGATGGGTCCGGAGCCGCTGAGCAGGCATCGGCTACGGAGGGTGTTTTCAGACCTACACAGTTATATGTAAAGCCTACTTCAGCTTCCAAAGCAAAGACTAAAGCAGTTCTAAAGACAAAGAAACAAGTACAGCATTCTCCTGGACGGACTTCCATGCCTAAAAAACAGATGCTCAAAATGGCCGTAGACCTAATTACCTTGATCAGGGGTTCCCACCCCCTCCTGACAAGAGGCCTAGGCAAGAGACAGAATATGAATCTTCAGATCAGGTTTCCATTTCCTCTGACTCCTCTTCTGAACAGGAATGCTCTCTTCCTCCTTACGAGGATTCTGATGCTGAAGAATCTATCTCTTCAACCTCACCGCCTGAGGATTATTCTTTTGGGGAAACCCTGCATACCATGAGGGAGCACACCATGAGGGAGCACTTCCACTGGGAGAGCCAAGACTACTCAGAATCTAAGAAAAGGCTTAGAGATTTTCTTTTACTACCTCAGAACAGGCCTCTGGCTATTCCTCCTGTGTTAGACATTGTGGATGATGTATTTTGAGAGTCCGGACTTTCTCCTGACTCTTTACCTCCTGCCCCTGTTAAACCAGACAGATACTACAGGGTTTCAGATTCACATCAATTTCTTTATAAAAACCCTGCTGCTGACCCAGAAACTATTACTCAGGGTCCCAAAGGGGTCAAGGCTTCTACTGCAAAAAACCCTATCCCCTCTGATAAAGATTCAAGGGCACTAGACAGATGGGGAAAAAGGTTTACACTTCTGCTACTTTGGCTGTGATGGCTTTAAATTGTCAATTTCATATGCTTAAATATCAGCAATACTTAATGTCACTGCTAAAACAGAAAATGTTGTCAAATTCTGATTGTGCAGAAAATAAGGAAATGCAGGATTTATTGCATGCAACTGAACAAGTGGGAAAGCATACATTGCAATGTGGTTTTGATTCTCTGGAGGCCTGTTGCAGGGCTGCAGTTACGGGTTCCGTCATTAGGAGGCATGCTTGGTTAAAGGAACAGAATCTGCCTGATCATGTTGAAGCAAAATTATTAGATGTTCCATTACAGCATGATACCTTATTTGGTGTTAAAGCAGAGGAGGTGTTGAAGAGGTGACAAAGCGAAATCTATGCAAACAGTAAAGAATTTCTTACAGGTACAGCCACCCAGATTTAGCAGGAACTGGCCTACGAAGAATTGGTCCTTTCCAGTGTCAGACAGGCCACAATGAGGCAGATACAGATGCCCCAGAGGCAGATCCCAGCCCCAGGGCTCATACAGGCCTAAACAGTGGGGCGCTTCTACCTCCAAAAGCGGAGAAGACAAATCGCAGCCATACAGGAAACAGTCCCAATGACTTTCATCTGCCAGCACCAAGCACTTATCTTTTGGCAGACCCCTTAGGGGGAAAACTAGCACTTTTTTCTCAAAATTGGCACATGATCACCCAGGACAAATGGGTCTTGAATATAGTGTCCCAGGGCTACAGGTTCCACTTTCACACCCTGCCAAGGGCAAAAGGTATGCCAGACCTGCCACACAATCAATGGGCCGAAGCACAAAAACAAGTTTCATCCCTCATGGACATGAGGGCCATTCAGCAAGTACCACAGCAAGAGCAGGAACAAGGATTTTACTCAAGACTTTTCTTGGTACCCAGAAAAGACAAAGCCTGGAGACCAATACTGGACCTGTCTATTCTAAATACATTTCGGGATGTTCCAAAATTCAAAATGTTGACTCTGCAGCAGCTTCTGCCCATGCTGGGCAAGAAGGCTTGGCTTGTAACTTTGGACCTAAAAGAGACATACCTGCATATTCTAATCAGACAATCTTGCAGAAGATATCTCCGATTCATGGCTGGCTCAATGCACTACTAATTCTTTGCACTGCCCTTTGGCTTATCTACTGCGCCCAGGGTCTTCACAAAATGCCTGGCACCAGTAATTGCATTTTGCAGACAAAGAGGAATTCAAATATATCCTTACTTGGATGATTGTCTTATTCAAGCAGAGAACAAGGGCATCCTACTAAAGCATCTGGCATTTGTAAAAAGATTACTAATTTGCCTAGGGTACACAGTAAACGAAAAGAAATCAAAACTAGTACCCTCTCAAGCGATAATATTCCTGGGTGCAACCTTAAATACAACTGCCCAGATGGCTTATCTCACGCCAGACAAACAAAGGCAACTGACTTCTTACTTCAAAATGTTGGCAACAAAGACCCAGTTATCTGCAAGAAAAATTCTGCAGGCTTTGGGCTTCATGGCATCCTGCATTCTGCTAATTCCTTATGCCAGACTGCATATGATGAAACTACAATGGTATCTAAAAAGTGTTTGGACTCAACATTGTCACAGCCTGGAAACATTGATTACCCTCATTCCTTGCCTGCAGCAGGAGTTTCGATGGGCACAGGCCTGTCACCACAACAAGGGACAGCCAGTCACCCTACCCACAGCCGGGCAGTCAATAACAATAGATGCATCAGATTATGCCTGGGGGGCCCACTTGGCAGGAAAATATATTCAGGGCACATGGCCCACAAACCAAAGGCATCTTCATATCAATCAAAAAGAGATGCTAGCTGTTCAGAATGCCCTGACAGCTTTCATGGATCTACTCCATCCAGGACAACTACTGATAAGGACGGACAATACTACGGTCATGTGGTACATAAACAAGCAGGGAGGCACACATTCCTACCCCCTCTGCAGACAAGCCATGACTTTGTGGGACACAGCATTGACTTATCAAGTACACCTGCAAGCACAATTCCTGCCAGGAAAGAAAAATACGCTGACAGACAAACTAAGCAAAAACCTCACGGATTCCCACGAGTGGAAACTGGACCCACAAGTCTTCAGCATGATAATAAAGAAATGGGGATGCCCAGACATAGATCTATTTGCCTCCCCTCACAACTGCCAACTACAGAGATTCTGCACAAGGACTTATCACAAGCAAGCATGGAAAGTGGATGCTCTGTCATTCAGCTGGAAAACCCTAACAGTATATGCCAGTCCTCCTCTGTCTCTCCTCCCCAAGGTACTCCTAAAAGTCAGACAACAGAAGCCAAAAATGATTCTGATTGCTCCAGACTGGCCCCGCCAGCTCTGGTACCCAATCCTAAAGAGCTTGTCTCAAGGCCCAGCCTGGACATTGCCTCTAATTCCTCATTTACTGACCCAACTAAACAATCAGATCTTGCACAGCCAACTAAGAACCCTAAATGTAGCCATTCAGAACACACCTCTCTCTAAAGCAGTGATGGATGTTATTTTGGAGGCCAGGAGGCCCAGTACCAGAAAATCTTATGCAGAAAAATGGAGAAGATTCTGTGCTTGGAACCAGGCACAAGGAATTGACACGTTTGTACCAAATATTCCTCAGATTTTACAATACCTAACTGAGATGCTGGACAAAGGCCTATCCTTTTCATCAATTAAAATCCATGCCTCTGCCATTTCAGCCCATTACAATAGGGAACCACCAATTTTTTCACATATGTTGCTAAGACAGTACCTCAGAGAGGCCAAAAAACATAAGACCTCCAAGGAAAGCACCAATACCTGCATGGGACCTCAGTTATGTCTTGGAAAAACTCACACTGTCGCCTTTTAAGCCAGCCAAAACAGCTGAAATAAAGTTCTTATCTTGGAAAACAGCTCTGCTCCTAGCAATAACCTCTGCAAAACGAGTCTCAGAGTTACAGGCACTCATGGCTGTGGAACCTTTTATCATTTTCCATCCAGACAGGGTTTCTCTGAGGACGAACCCGGCATTTATGCCTAAGGTAATGTCCAGTGTGGCCCTTAACCAAACCATTAATTTGCCTACTTTTTATCCAAACACACAGAATAAGGGCGAGAGACTCCTGCATTCTTTGGACATACACAGACAGCTACACTTCTACTTGGACAGAACTAGGGCTTTCAGAAAGACTGAACAACTCTTAGCCTTTCCCTGTGATCCTGCTGCATATGCTAAGAGTTGCTCAGTCTTTCTAAAAGCCCTAGTAGTCTGCTTTGAGATAGCATATGCATCTCAAAGCAGACTACTAGGGCTTTTAGAAAGACTGAGCAACTCTTAGCATATGCAGCAGGATCACAAGGAAAGGCTATCTCAAAGCAGACTATTTCAAAATGTATAGGCCACTGCATTCATTTCTGCTATTCACAACATGGCAAATCAGTGCCACATTGCAGCAGCCACTTCAGCATCCTTCCTCAGAGGAGTACCAACCAAAGACTTTTAAGAGGCTGCAACTTGGAGTTCAGTGCACACTTTTGCCAAGCACTACCACTTACCTCTCTACTCTAAATCCAGAGCAGGCTTTGCCACTTTAGTTCTGGAGGGCCTTATAGCCTCTCCTAATCCTATTTAGACCCAGCCACCCAACCTCAGCCTTGAGATTCAACCCAAGTGTAATGACTGCAACAGTGAAACACGATGAAGATAGTACAGTTGTGTATCTACCATAAATGTAGATGTTTGAGTGTGTTCACTGTTGCAGTGCAGGTTATCCACCCACCATCCCCCTTTTCTTTGCTGGGACTTATCTGTACTTCTCTATCCTATATAACCTATGTGGTGTATTTGCTTGTAGATGAAGGAAATGTTATTTTTGTGCATGCATACTTATTGGCATAATTTTCAGCCTTCCACTTTGGGGGCACCTGACATCTGGGGCAAGAAAAACTGAAGAAAATGGCGTTGGCTGCATCTTTTATACCCCTGGCACACTGACGTCAGGGAAGAGGCGACCGCAACCAACGCCCGACTTAGACTTTGGAATTCAGGCCGAGTTCAGGCCGACTGCGGGTAGCCTGTCAGCAGGATAACCCAAGTGTAATGACTGCAACAGTGAATACACTCGAACATCTACATTTATGGTAGGTGCACAACTGTACTTTTTTATTCTGGTCTGGTACAACCGATTCTGTACAACTGCTTAAGTGGTTGTACAGGGCTTTGGTGTACACCTGTGCCTAGGAGTCTGTGTTATCAGTGTTCGAGGGGGCTTTGAAACATCTTATACCATTGCTTAGCAGGATTTAATTTGTCTTGGAAAAATTCTTAAGTGTTTTTGAACCTCATGGGGTATCTGGCCTTATAATTGCATTGAAGGAGACTGTTTGTTTTATGGTCTGATGTTACCAGGGAGGATATCCCATGGGGGGGGTGCAGTGCTCCCCCATGTTAGTACTATGTCCATGACATTTGAGCCCCTCATGGGTGTGCTGACTAGCTGTTCCAGAGGATTTGCATTGACAGAGTTGAAGAACCTCTGAGCCAACATGTTTGTGGTCATGCATGTTTCCCACTTGAAGTAAGATAATTAAAATCATCCATGAGTAAGGTGTTAGGCCTTATGGTAAGTGACTCTTAAGTCCAGTAATGAACAACCATCTGGTACCTCGGCTTTTCGCCTTAAAGGATACAGCACTACATGCTTTCAAACTATTTATACCAGGTGAACCCCACCATTAATTAGTGTCCATTACATTCTTAAAGTGTATAATACCTATAATACACATAATTCTACCACATGTACATTACTAATGTTATAGTTTTACTTTAATTGTATATGCACTTTTTATAAACACCTATTTAATTATTAGTTGCTGTTTATATTAATAAATAAGTAAACCAATAAATAAACATCAAACACAATGTTAAATATTAAATACAATATTAACTCAAGTTGACCTCCAAATTGATGGTATAAATTGTTTGAATGCATGTAGTGCTGTATCCTTAAAGGCAAAAAGCTGAGGTACCAGATGGTTGTTACTAAAAGTTTTTTGGTTTAATCGCTGGTGTCTGCTGTGTATTTTTTTTTTTTATTATTATTATTTTTGCCTGAGGGTAGAGTTTGTTTTTTTGCTATGCAGTATGTTTTTCCTGGTTCATGCGGGGGACCTGTAGCCAGCTGTAATGTGGTAGGGGATTTTTGCCTACGGTTAATTGGACAGGGAATAGCTCGAGAGTCGTACTGTTTGACCAATCTTAAGGTGTACCTATTCTTAATGAAGATGGATGCACCGCCTCTTTTTGCTGTTTCATTCAGTTTGTGGTCTGAACATATAGAAGACATTGTAGCTTTGCAGAACCAGAGTGCCTTCTGCGGCTTTGAGCCATGTCTTAGTGACTGCACAGATGTCCGCATCTTCCAAGGCGAGGAGTGTTTCCAGTGAGTGCAGTTTCTTGTTTAGACTCCTAGCATTTAATAGCAGTACCTTGAGTTTGTCTAGAGAAGATTTTGTTACTTTGAGAGGTTGGTTATTTTGACACTGCTGAAAAAAAGCACAATTGTGGTGGATAATGCCTTTACTAGTATCCGAAAGGGTAGAGGAGATGGGTGCCGACCATCTCAGACGAAACAGTGTGGCCTGTAGACCATATCTTCTCAGGATGATTGAGTCCCTTTGGAATGACACCAGAAACTAAGCCAATTGTTAGTCTTTTTTTTTTTTTTGTATTGTGGCATCATCCTTGGAGAAGGTGGAGTGCAGCTTATGGCTAATCTTATACCTGCCTGTGAAATGTAATCTGATAGTTCAGTCATGTCTCTCTTCATATAGTCCAGAGATATGTCTCAAGTCATTCACCCCCACTTGGACTATGACAGAATCATACTGGTGCTTGTGGTTGAGTGACTTGAAGCATTCTGGCACCCGACAGGCAGCTAACCGTAACCTGCTTCTTATCCAGCCTGGTGAGTGGAGTATCCATGTGTCTCACTATGGAGTCTCCTATAACCAGTATGCTGGGTTTTGTGATGTTACACTTTATGGACTTATTTGTTGAGACACTGGTGTATGTGTAATGTTTTATTTATTTATTTTGCATTATGTGCATACAAGTTGTTTCTGAATGCACTGTTGGTGAGGCCTCTGGTCTTTTGGTAAGTTACTACTGAGTACTTCCACATATCTTGGTTTGTGTGTCTTGTCCTTATTTAGTGTGGGAAGTGATATGTGCGTGCGTGTGTGTGCGTGTTGACAACCTGTTTGGCATTGGATTTGACCATATGTGAGAGTCTTGCCTCCTGTTTCATAATGTAACTAAATCTGTCACATAAAGTATTTGCTTGTTTCAGGAGTAAGTGGTTGTCAGTATACATGAGACAACTACTGCATTGCCTCAGGATGCCCATATCCACCAGGCTGGCCACAGAGATGTTAGGAAACTGTGCATCCATGATCCTTACTGTGGATTTAGTCAGGGGAAGGGAGTGGGTTAAATTAAACTGGATTGTGCTGGTGGCACAGATTGTGTGAGTGGGAACTATACTTTGTGTAGTTAAAAGCAGCCACACAATGTGATGCTGCTCAGAGTGCAGCTTATTTGTTCCTAGAGCAGCAAGAGGCTGGGTATATTGTTAGTGCTAGTTATTTTTAGGGGAATTTCAAGACATTTGTGTCTATACAGGGCAGGGCACTGTAGCCAAGCTATAACATGAGACTTAAATACAAGCAAAGAGGAACAAGTTTTAAGGTAACTGCCAATCAGGAAAGCACACAATAAGCCTTCTACCAGCAATCCCCAACTCAGATAGGTCAGGTCAGCACACATCCCCCACAAGAGTACAGAGAAAACCTCTTAATGTAGAATGGCTGGTTTGGAGCCCAAGTGTAAAATACCACACAAACTAGCCACAACCGCCCTAAAAGCATCAGGTAACACTGTATTACAGTGCAGTTAATTGCTTAAAACAGCAGTAGACAGTACAGTTTTTTTTTTGAAAAGTACAGCAAAAAAAAAGCAAGTAACTTAAGAAACTGCTAAAATACAGTTGGAGTTAATAAGAAAAGTGCAAAAAAATCTTATTTTTATATTTTTTGAGTAATGGATTGCTCCAGGTGAAGGCAGATTCTCAGCACTCCCAAGAGAAGTCGCCAAATGACGAGCAGCTCTGAGCAGTGATGGGAGTAATATATTACAACATGTAACATATTACTGTAATGTATTGCACTTTCTAGTAAGTAGTAATATAACTAGTTATTTTTTCAAATTAGTAATGAAGTAATAGTAATAATATATTACTTTTTTTAGTAACCACTAACTTAAATGTGTGTTACTTTTACTTAAACCAGTGGTCTCAACGTGGGTGATATCACCCCCTAAAGCACAATGGAAAACTTCCAGGGGCACTGGATAGTATGGATAGTAATTAGATGCTAGGAAGTAATAGGGACATTGAAGGGGAAATTTGGATAAAAAATTACAACCTAATGTTGGCACAACTCATAGCACGCAGAATTCATACTAGATCATTAGAATTAGCCTGTAGCAAAATTTACTTTGTTTTTTTTTAGCACTGCAAGGAGGTGAACGACCAGACTCTGGCCTTGCCCTGGTACTGTGGAACTCAAATCCATTAAAACACCCCCTAACACTCGGGCAGTTTTAGCCTGCTAGAGATTGTATCCTTACCTTGCCATATAATAAACGGCATTGGTTCTCCATACTGCTGTCAGTCAGTATCTAATTCACCACTTATTGGTTTAACATGTGACACCCCAACCCACTGCAGCAAGCAGGACTCTTCTGATTGATCTGTGATCAACCAGCATTTGTCTTAATTTTTTGTTATGTTCTATTTAAAACTCTTTTTGGGTTTCGATTTTTAGTTGCTGAAAATAGACAAAATGTGACATTTTTATAGGTCTTGTGCTGCTTGCTGTATATGGTTTGGTTTAATTATTATTTGTCTCTCTCTAGCTATAAAGACTAGCTGCTGGCTGTGTATGTTTTGGTTTAATTATTATTTGTTTCATTCTAGCTATAAAGACTAGTCTTCCTTTTTTTTAAGCAAGAAACATCTTTATTAAACCATCACTTACTATCTAGGCAGTCATACATTTATATAAATGAAAACAAACCACACCGACACAATCCTAGTTGCATGCATTTCACATTACAAACCATACTGACACACTCCCAGTTGCAAACATTATACATCACTTACAGTCTACCCAATCTTTTTCAGTCGAACATTACACAGCTCATTTAAGTCCTGCTGCCTTTTAAACCTCATTCCTCCCTTATATGTATTGTTCCCACAATTCCCATTTTTTTCCTATGCAGGTTGTTCCTACCCTTATCTAAAGATCTCAGTTCCAGTTCTGTTACTATAGTCACTACTTTTAGTATAGTTGGTTTAGATTTTGATTTCCATTTTCTAGTAATTGCTTTTTTGGCATCCATCATTATTAGACACAGCAAAGCCTTACCATGCCTAGGTAGTTCCAATTCTATGTCATAGCTCAGAAGAATCATGTCCCTCGTCAGACCAGTCTGGCCACCCAGCATCTAAAACGGTGCATCCCTTAGTGAGTCCTTAAAGTCCGACAATTCATGTCACTCCCAGAAAGTATGTTCCCAATTACCTCTTTCTTTCCCGTCACACCTCCCACATTTGCTATCTGCTTGAGGAAAAGTTCTCTGGAGACTACTTGGGGTATAGAAATGCAAACATTTCCCAGGCAAAAAATCCTAAATCTTCTATGTTTTGTTGCATATATGGGAGGCATACATATATCCTTCCATAGTTTCTTTCTGAATTGCTTATCCAGTCTCTCTTCCCAATCCTTTCTAACCTCCTCTGGTTGATTCTTATAGTTATAATGCTATACTGTATATGCTTTACTAATTATTCCTTTTTAATGGCAGCTTCTGTTCTAGATTCTACTAAAAACTTAACTAGTGTTGGTCTTTCATTTAAGACCCCCCCTATTTCTTTCTCTTTGCCCATACTCTGATATCAATTCCTGATGGGGAAAGCAATTTCTAATCAGCAGTCCAAATAAATTCTTGGCTTCTTCCCATCCTATCATCTTTCCCTGTCTAGTTATTTTCTCCCAATACCTTGGTTCCTTTTCCAGTTTTCTCATCAAATTCCAGCCCGTCCTGCCTATTGTCTGTGTCCCTAATTGCAGTCATCCCTGTCAGCAGAATCTCCTTTCTCCACTCCCATGTTGGCTTAGTTCTTAGAATACTTTATGCTACTTTATGGATATAATTCTGTATGGTTATTGTTATTCTCCTTAAAGGCCTGCATCCAAAATCCCAGTCTCTCCTTATTTCTTGAGTTTCCCCCCATTTCAGCATCATCTCTTTCCACTTTGAAATATAGTTTTCTGCTTGTGCTATGTATAGGGATATTAAGTGTGTAGCTCTGAAATACCTCTTCAAATTGGGTATACCCAATCCACCCTGTGCTACTGGAAGAATCAGCTTATCCCACTTGACTCTCTTGCTGTCTTCCGCTCCCTTATAAAGACCTTCAGCTCTTTATTAATTGATGCACACAACTTCTCTTGTGGTTGATAAAAATATGCCTGACTTGTGTATAAGACTAAAGGGACTAAAAACATTTTAACTGCTTGCATCTTATTATCCATATAACAAAGCTTCCATTTTTTCAGTTTTTGTATTATCTTTTGTTTAGTCTCTTCCCACATATCCATAGCTACCACACTACCATCATTTTTAATCCAAACTCTTAAATACTTAATTTTATCACGTTCCTATAAATATGGATATTCCTGAACCAGTTCGTGTGTGGGTCCATAATTTACCACTATTGCCTTTGATGTTAAGTTGTCTATCTCGCCTTCATTCTTGCTGGTTGGGTTCGGAGCCGATCCTCTGCTCCGACTCGGCCATCTTCAATAGCTTGAGAGCTGTTTACTGGCAAGAGGCTACCCTATATTCCATGATGCCTGGCGTTAGTTACTCTGATCTCGTTTGCCGCTTCAGACTGCGAGGTTGTCTCGTATACTTTTTTGTATTTCTATTTTTCGCTAGTATTTACCTCTTATTAGTATACTTAATACCTTAAATTGTACTATTAACCCTAGCTAGACTCTTTAAATAGTATTTATCCCCTTGTTTTCTTGTATTAAAAACTTGTTTTACTTAGTTTTTTTCCCCACCCCTCCCCCTCTCTTTTTGTCCTTTCTAGTTTAAAAAAAAAAACAAAAAAAAAAGCTTTTTTTAGTAGTAGTAGACTTTTATTTAGTGTGTGTTAGCTGTATTGTTTAAATTAGTATACCTGCTAACTTGTTTTTTTCTTGTAGTGTGTGTGAGTGTTTTACCTTGGTGTGTGGGTGTGTAAATATGTCCAAGGATTCAAAAGTGTCTGGATTCAAGAAGTGTGACTCATGCTGTCAGAAGACGTCTCTGACAGATGGTCACACTTCTTGCGTCTATTGTCTGGGCGTGGTGCACCTGCAGGACTTTTGCTCGGTTTGTCATGCCTTTAACCCAAGAGTCCTGCAGGAGCGCAAAAATAAGTTGATACTCAGGGGGTTGCTCAAGCCCCAGGATTCACCGGCCAAGGTTCAGCCTGTGAAATCCTCCAAGCCACCTAAGACTTTGGCTCCCAGTTCGGAGCCGTCGCTGGGTAAAACTCCACCATCCACCTCGGCTCCGGCTGGAGCCGAGGTGCCTCCCGCCCAAGTGGCTCCAACAGGTACTTCGGAGCCGTCTGGGAGTCCAAAGAGATCTAGGTCTCTCTCTTTGGCATCGATATGCTCTGCTCCACGGTCACCTGTGCTCCAATTGGAGCGCAGTCATAGGTCCTCTCACACTTCTTGGTCCTCTAGACTTTAGACTTGGAGAGAGTGGTCAGTAGGCTGCTGAAATCGCAGGCCCTAGCGAAAATGTTGTCCAGCTCCCCTCATCAGGTGTCTGCTCCGTCCATTTCTGCAGAGATTCCTCCTCTGACTCCTCTTGTGAGCTCGGAGCCAGAGTTTGTTTGGGTTCGACTCGTGGAACTGTCGGCTCTAATACCTTCCCCTTCGGTTCTGTCGTCGGCTCCGATCCCTTCCATGGCACCGTTCTTGGAGGGATCTGGGCGCCGAGACTCCCTCGTCAGCTCCGAGGGGGTGAGTGGCATCGGACCCTTGTCCGACCCCATTCTCCCCCTCGGAGCTTCGGCGCAGGTGAGCTTGGCTCCTATATCTGCCTTGGAGCCATCCCCCTCGGTGCGGAGAGGAATTCCGATTTCTTCGGAGCCGGAGTCTTCTCTGCACCCAGGCGGGGGTGCCTTCGAGGTCATGAGGAGTGTACTGGCCCCCGAGTCAGTCCCACGGTCAACCCCATCGGCTCCTCCCCCTATGATGCCTGCATCTGCCTCTGCCCCTCCTCCAGACCTCAAGCGTGGGGAACCAATGCTCCAGAGCACCCCCTTGGGTGTTTCTTCCTCTTCCGAGGCCTCCCCTGATCACTCAGAGGAGCCACCTCATAAGAGGAAGTGTAAGAGGAAGCACGTTGACTCCCCTGAGTCTGTCACATCAGAAACTGACTTAGAGGATTCGGAAGGGTCCCCGAGATCCCCCTCTGAAGATTTCTCCTTTTCAGACATTTTGGAAATGCTTAGGCAGAGGGGGAACTGGAATACCCTAGCCCTTTCTGAGGATGAGTCGGTATTCCTGGACGCGTTTGGTTCCCAACCTTCCACCTCCTGGGTGTCTCCGCCTTTTGACCCACTTATGTCTGTTGTGGCTCGGAAGGCATGGTCAGCTCCAGACACAGTGGAACCGACCCCCAGGAGACCTGCAAAATTTATAACTGCACCTCAGGACAAACAGTTTCTGACTAAGGGCATACCTGTCGATACCATGGTGGTAGCAGCAGCCACAAAGAAGGAGTTGTCAAAAACCTCCTCATCTGTCCATCCCCCCTAACAAGGAGTCTAGGACTATGGACAGATATGGGAAGTGAATGTTGGTTTCAGCGACCTTCTTCATGAGGTCTCTGAATTATTTGTGCCATTTCACCCACCTTCAGAGGGATCTCCTTAAAGAGCTTGGAGATACCCTCCAAGATCCATCAGCTGAGGGGGCTCAAGCTAAGGTGGCCTCCCAGTTTGCGACTCTGAATTCAGTTGTTAACTCTTCCATGAGGCTCATTTCGTATGCAGCCGATGGTGTGAGTAGAGCCGCAGGCACAGGCGTCGCCCTTAGGAGGCACGCATGGATATGGCTATGTAATTTTGCGGAGCCCTTTAGAGCGTCTTTCACCAATACCCCCTTTGATGGTTCCGCTCTCTCCGGATCACAGGTGAAGGACACACTAACCAGGTGTGAACAAGAAGGCAAGACTCTCTGCTGTGGGAGTCCATTTTTTCCACTCCTTCTAGACCATACCCCAAGGATCAGAAGAGTGGAAACATGTGGTTCCTGAAACCCCAGGGAGCCTTGCCTGACACATGTGGTGAGTTCCCCTCCAGAGGCAGAGGAGGGAACAATAACTGGCAAGACCTAACTCGAGACAAGTGGGTACAGTCGATCATATCCGGAGGTTACAAAATCCCCTTTGCTCAACCCCCGTTAAAGTCAAGCAAGTCCCTTCCAGATGTTCCACCCAATCTAAGGGAACAAGCAGCCATAGAGATTTCAAGGCTGCTACACAAGAGTCACCCAGGAAGTCCCAGCAGACCAACTCGGATCCGGAACTTACTCAAGGTTCTTTTTGGTACCAAAGAAGACAGGGGACTGGAGACCCATTCTGGATCTCGGCAGATTAAACAGATCTGTACAGAGAACGAAGTTTCGGATGGTCACGCTACAGTCCATTGTACCCTTCCTGGGTCAGGACAATTGGATGTGCTCTATAGATCTTCAGGATGCGTACTACCACATCGAGATGCACAGGCACTCCAGAAGATTCCTTCGCTTCCAGCTGGGAGCCAGAGTTCTGCCCTTTGGTCTCATCACAGCCCCCAGGGTGTTCACCAAATGTATGGCAGTGGTTACGGCTCACCTGAGACGTCAAGGATTCCAGGTGTTTCCATATCTAGATGACTGGCTCCTTACTGCTTCCACCAGGCATCACCTCCTGCAAGCCAGGGACTACACTATCAAAACTTGTTCCAAGCTAGGTATTGCAATAAATTTCGAAAAATCTGTATTGTTGCCCTGTCAGCATATCACTTTTATATAGGCGCAAATCTAAATACCAGGAACATGTTTGCGAACCTTCCACCAGACAGTGTATCACTAATTCGCCAACAAGCACATATTTTATTAAAATGCAGAACGATTTAAGTCAGGTTCATCCTCCGAGCACTGGGTTCCATGGCATCAGCAATTCTTCTTGTTCCCCTGGCCCGCTTTCACATGAGAATCCTCCAGTAGCTTCTATTCACACAGTGGTCCTTCCAACAGCTTCCCATGTCTCACGAGATTATGATCACAGAAGCATGCAAGAAGCACTTCGCTTGGTGGATGGTCTCCCCATCAGTGTCCCAGGGCAGACCATTTGTGCTACCCCCTCCAGTCGCCACAGTGACCACGGATGCCTCCCTGATAGGGTGGGGGGGGCATTATCAAGGCAGGACAGTCCAAGGCACCTGGCAGCCTCACGAGTACCATTTGCATATAAATGTCTTGGAGATGAGAGCCGTGCTTTTAGTGTTGCAAGCACTTCAGGACTCTCTCCCTCTTGGGACCATTGCAATTCAAACGGACAATATGTCAGTGGTGTGGTACATAAACAAGCAGGGCGGAACCAGGTCCTATCCTCTATGTCGAGAAGCACTCAGACTCTGGCAGTGGGCAATCTCTTCCCAACATTTACTGATCGCAACGCACATCCCTGGGAGTTCCAACGTCATCCAAGACAGGCTCAGCAGAGCAATTCTCATGCCTCACGAGTGGTCTCTGAATCAGGTAATTGCGGAACAAACCTTTCGCAAATGGGATCAGCCTTGCTGCGACCTGTTCACCACACCTTTCAACAGCAAGTGCAGCAGTTTCTTCTCCCTCCTTCCTCTTCCTGGCCACTCCCCCAGAGATGCTCTCATCCACGATTGGCCTCAGGGACTTCTGTACGCTTTTCCTCAGTTTCTCCTAATACCCAAACTCATACAGAGAGCAACTGCGTTGGGTTGCAAAATGATCCTCATTGCCCCTTACTGACCACGACAGATATGGTTCCCATTCCTGCGTCATTATCTTCTCGAGCAGCCTTGGATTCTGGATCCTATTCCAGATCTACTGATTCACCAGTCGGGCAGACTGCATCGATCCCTTCAAACACTCCAGCTCACAGCTTGGTTGCTCCACTTCTAACCTTAGCCAGGTTTCCTAATATTTCCTCCTCTGTGCGGGAAATTATTATCTCATCCCACAAATCCACAATGAGGAAAACTTATGCTAGTAAGTGGAAATGTTTTCTTGCTGGGCAGAGGCTAGGAATATAGATCCCTTTTCAGCCCCTGTCCATGATTTTCTGGAATTTTTAGCAGAACTCTTCCATTCTGGTTCCGCTTCTGCTACAATCAGGGTTCAGCTAGCTGCCATTTCGAATTTTCACATTGGGTTGTCTTCTAATAACATCATGTCTCATAAGCTGTATAAATCCTTCCTCAAAGGAACCACTCTGCTTAGGCCCCAGTAAGGGATCCACCACCTCCGTGCGATCTAAACTTGGTGCTAGCTTCCCTGATCTTGCCACCCTTTGAACCTGCAGCATCTTGCTCCATTAAGTTTTTTATCCTGGAAGACTCTCTTTCTGGTAGCCATTACTTCTGTCAGACGTGTTTTGGAACTTCAGGCTCTATGTACTCGTCCCCCATACTTAGTTTTCCATAACAATAGGGTCGCTGTAAGGACCAGTTCTTCCTTCCTAAGGTTTGTACACAAAATAATTTGAATCAGTCCATAGACCTTCCTGTGTTCTTTCCTAATCACACCAATAACGCAGAATATAAATTGCACTAGTTGGATGTTCACAGACAGCTGCATTTTTATTTGCATAGGACAAAGGACATCAGGAAATCCAACCAACTCTTCATCTCCTATGCTGAGGGCAGGCAGGGCCTTCTTGTCTCAAAGGTAACATTATCTAGGTGGTTGTCTTAAGTTTCATTTCATTCATTTACCAGCTGAGAAACAAAAAATTATCTACCAAATGTAAAGGCCACTCTACTAGGGCTCTGGCTACCTTGGTGGCCTTCCAATCTAGGTTACCCATGGAATCTATCTGTGCAGCTGCTATGTGGGCTAACCCACATACCTTCATTTCTCTTTACAAATTAGACATTGCTTCCAGGAACAGGGCTGATTTTGGTTCCACTGTTCTGAAGAGTCAGTTCCAGTAAGCCACCCAGGATAGTAGGTGCTAGGGACGCTGTCCCAACCAGCAAGAATGAAGGCGAGATAGACAACTTAACATAAAGAAGTTATGTACCTACCATAACGTTCCATGTTAGTTGTCTTCTTCTCGCCTTCTTTCTTGTGTCCCACCCTCCATCCCCCTATCCTATTGGATCGAGAGTGGCTTCCCTTTTCAATTTTTCATTGGCTGAACCTTCTCTGGTTGTATTTTTCTGCTTGGATAGCTTCACAGTTGGGCCCCCAGGGGGCTTCTAAGATAGATTTCCTTCTTACTTATATATGGAATATCTTTTCAAACGATATCTGAGTAACTAGCGCCAGGCATCATGGGATATAGGGTAGCCTCGAGCCAGTAAACAGCTCTCGAGCTATTGAAGATGGCAGAGTCAGAGCCAAGGATCGGCTCCGAACCCAACCACCAAGAAAGAAGACGAGAAGATGTCAACTAACATGGAACGTTATGGTAGGTACATAACTTCTTTTTTTAACTTCATTAATTTTGTATCCCGAAAAGATCTGAAATTGTATCAGAATGTTCCACAACACTGTAATGTCTCATTGTGGTTTTGTCAGATATAAAATATCTGCAAATGAAGCCAGCTTATCTTGACTGCCATTCCAGTTATATCATTGAATTTTCTGAGTCCCTTATTTTCTTTGCCAGTGGTTCTACATATAATGCAAATAATAAAGGGGAAAGAGGGCACCCCTGCCTGGTTTCTCTTCTCAAGTAGAAATTATCAGAGATGACCCTGCCCACTTTAAATTTCACCTCCAGTCCCTCATACATCCTCCTAATCAACCTTATAACTTTTTCAGGAAATGCACATGCTTCCATTCCCAGCTTACCCCGTCAAATGCTTTTACTGCATCAAGATCCACCAACAACAATGGTATTTTCTTACATTCTGCTTCCCTCTGGATCATTAGTGTTCTGTTAATGTTGTCAAATGTTTGCCTCGCCTCCACAAAACCACATTGATCCGTATCTGTCAGTTTTGGCATTACTTTTGCTATTCTTGTAGTCATTATAGACATGGACACTTTATAATAATGGTAGTATACAAATGGGCCTGGATGAAGCTGGGGCTGATGGATCTTTACCCTCTTTAGGTATTACAGCTACCATTACTTTCTTCCAGGATGTTGGTACTTTTCCTCCTCTTAAAATGATGTTAAACAAAACCTTCCAGATCTTTATCAATTTTTCCTCCTAGCTTCCAAATTTCCACAGGAATACCATCTATTCCTGGGGACTTTCCTGTAGATTAGTAATACATAACATTTTTTATCTCATCACCTCCTATCCTAACCGTTAGTAATTGAGACTCCTCTGCCTCTAACCTTGGCATATTTAATTCTTCCACAAGCTTTTCCATTTGTATCTTTGCTTGATTTTCATATTTCTGTGCTTTATAGAGACTCTCATAGAATTTCCAAAATATTTCTAATACCTCTACAGGATCTCTTGTTACCTTCCATGTTTATACACCCTAAATTTGGTGACAGCCTTTTCTACTTTTTGTTGCCCGAGTGGTTGTGCTAAAAGTTTTTGTGCTCAAGTGCTGTTATCAAAACAACAGTCACTTAACAGCAGTCTTTCTAAACTCATGCACATTATCGAGGTAATCCCTTATTTTCTGTCTAGCATTCTGCAGTTGATCTTCTTCTTCTTCTTTGAGATTCTGCAATACTTTAACATTTGTCAGTCCCTCTAAATAATTCTTGTACTTCTTAAACATAGCTCCCTTTCTTTTATTTCCACCCTATTTTTAAAAGCCACCTTAATTTTATCCCAATCCCTAGATATATTTTCAGAAAATTTTCTATCCTCTCACCCATTCCTTAAATTCCTCTCTTTTCAGCAGATAGAAAGTGCCAATGTCTCATTTTTATTCCATGACCCTGTGCTTTTTATTTTAGCTATTACTGGCGCATGATCTGAAATAATTATTGGGTGAGTATCAAGACATTTGGTTAAATGCACATGATGATGTTCATCATGTTACCCTGCTGCAGTCATCACACTTGGGTTATCCTGCTGTCAGGCGGTCCCGCAGCCGGCCTGAATTCCAAAGTCTTGGTCCACCGTTGGTTGCTATCGCTTCTTCCTTGATGTCAGTGCATCAGGGGTATACAAGAGGCATCCAACGCCATTTTCCCCAGTCTTTCTTGCCGTGCGGTGCCCGAAGCAGAAGCAGTTTGCAAGTGCCGGTCGGCCGACACCTGAGATTTTTGATTCGAATTTCAGTCCGAAGTCTTCAATAAAGCTAAGTACCCCGTTGGGGAACCTTTTCTTGCCTTAGTCCGATGTCAGAAAAAGTTAACAATTGCATTTCTTGTGGGAAGCAAATACCTCATAAGGACTTCCATTCCTGTTGTATTCCTTGCCTAGGCCCAGACCACGACATCACAGGTTGTCGGTTTTGTGCTAGGTTTTAACGAACTATCAAACGCCGTTTTGACTTTGCACGACATTACTTTGGTAGGAAATTTAATTATATCATGCCATCGGAGCAGCCGACGACCGGCATGCATAAAAAAACGCAAGGATAAGGACAGGCAGCCTAGGAACAAGCCAGACTCCGAGGCCTCTGCTGGGCCTGTCGCCGGTTCTTCGGTTTTCAGTGAGGCACCTACACAGCCCCTGATGACCGCAGAACTGGAGCAGAAGTAGACCCCGGTGCAGTGGAAACACCATCGGTTGCAGAAGGTGTCTTCTGACCGACTACAGTCACCATTAAATCTTATTCTAAGCTTAAAACTCCTTTAAAACCAAAGAAGACTGTATTATCAGTCTATAGTTCAAAGCCCCATGCCTAAGAGACAGATGCTTAAGATGGCTGAAGATTTGATTACCCTAATCAGGGGTTCCCATCCCCCTCCTGATAAAAGACCAAGACAAGAGGAAGATTATGCTTCCTCTGACCAGGTTTCAATTTCCTCAGATTCTTCTGAGGAACAGGATTACACTTTTCCACCTTATGAAGACTCTGATGCTGAAGACTCTATTCCCTCAGCATCTCCCCCTGAAGACAGCTCCTTTGGGGAAACTTTACATACCATGAGGGAACATTTCCACTGGGAAGGCCAGGACTACTCTGATTCTAAGAAAAGGCTCCAAGAGTTCCCTTTACTACCCCAGCACCAGACCTCTTGCTATCCCTCCAGTTTTAGATATTGTGGATGAGGTTTACTTGGAGTCTAGTCTAAATCCAGACTCTCTACCTCCTGCTCCAGCCAAACCAGACAGATACTACAGAGTACCTGACTCACACAAATTCCTTTATAAAAGCCCTGTGGCTGACCCAGAAACAATTTCCCAGGGTCCTAAGGGAGCTAAAGCTTCTATGGCTAAAAATCTTGTGCCCTCTGAAAGGGATTCCAGAGCCCTAGATAGATGGGAAAAGAAAATATACACCTCAGCAACTCTGGCTATGAAAGCATTAAATTGTCAGTTTCACATGCTGAAATATCAGCAGTTCCTCATGTCACAATTAAAACAAAAATGAGCACACATACTGAACATTCTGAATTCAAGGAAATGCAGGATCTGTTGCATGCAGCTGAACAGGTGGGCAAACATAGTTTACAATGCGGATTTGATTCATTGGAAGCTTCCTGTAGAGCAGCTGTTACTGGCTCTGTCATACGTAGACATGCTTGGTTAAAAGAACAAACTCTTCCTGATCATGTTAAAGCAAAATTATTGGATGCACCTTTACAGCAGGATGTATTATTTGGTGTCAAAGCAGAAGAGGTTTTAAAGAAAATGGAGGATAAGGCAAAGTCTATGCAGACAGTCAAGGATTTTTACAGGTACAACCCCCTCATTTCAGCAGAAATTGGCCAACAAAAAACTGGTCCTTTCCAGCTTCTGACAGATCACAGAGGGGCAAATACAGATGCCCAAGGGGCAGAGGTCAGTCACAAGGCCCTTACAAACCTCGCCAATGGGGTACTGCTACCCAAAAAGGAGGAGAAGACAGGCCCCAAGCTAGCAGAAGACAAACACAATGACTCAATCCTCAAACTACCAAGCAAATCTCTCCTGGCAGCTCCCTTGGGAGGAAAATTAGCATTTTTTGCAGACAACTGGCACATCATCACAAAAGACAAATGGGTCCTAAACATTGTCTCTCAAGGATACAGATTCCACTTTCATACCTTACCAAGGATAAGAGGAATGCCAAACCTGCCACCAAATCAATGGGCAGAGGCACAAAAACAAATTACAGCTCTCATGAACATGAGAGCCATTCAACAGGTACCTACACAGGAGCAAGGACAAGGATTTTACTCAAGACTCTTTCTAGTCCCAAGAAAGGACAAAGCATGGAGACCCATTCTGGATCTTTCAATTCTGAACACCTATCTGCAAGTACCAAAATTCAAGATGCTAACACTACAGCAGCTTCTTCCCATGCTGGGCAAGAATGCTTGGCTAGTAACGTTGGACCTCAAGGAGGCATACCTGCATGTCCCTATCAGACAAAATTGCAGAAGATACCTCCGCTTCATTGCAGGTTCAATGCATTATCAATTCTCTGCACTGCCCTTTGGCTTATCTACTGCACCCAGGGTCTTCACAAAATGCCTGGCACCAGTAATTGCATACTGCAGACAAAGAGGAATTCAAATATACCCATACCTGGACGACTGCCTTATTCAAGCAGAAAGCAAGGACATTCTTTTAAAGCATCTGGCATTTGTCAAACACCTTCTAAGTTGCCTAGGGTACACAGTAAACGAAAAAGAAATCAAAACTAGTGCCCTCACAAAACAATATTCCTGGGTGCCAGCTTAAAAACAACGGCCCAGATGGCTTATCTCATGCCAGACAAACAACAACAGCTGACTCAATATTTCAAAATAATGGCAACAAAGACCCAACTCCCTGCAAGAAAAATTCTGCAGGCCTTGGGATTCATGGCATCTTGCATACTACTAATACCATTTGCAAAACTGCATGTGAGGAAATTACAATGGTACCTGAAAAGCGTATGGATTCAGCACAGCCACAGCTTAGAAACACTGATACCACTCATTCCCTGCCTTCAACAGGAGTTTCTGTGGTGGGCACAGGCATGTCACCTCAACAAGGGTCAGCCTTTCACCTTACCCACAGCCAGGCAAACTATGACAACAGATGCATCGGACTATGCCTGGGGGAGCACACATGGCAGGACAGTGCATTCAGGGCAAATGGACTACAGATCAGAGGCATCTGCATATCAATCAAAAAGAAATGCTAGCAGTACAGAATGCCCTAACAGCTTTCAAGGACCTCTTACACCCAGGACAACACCACAGTAATGTGGTACATAAACAAGCAAGGGGGCACACATTCCTACCCTCTCTGCAGGCAAGCAATGACCTTGTGGAACACTGCACTGTCTTACCAGGTTCAATTACAAGCACAATTCCTGCCAGGAAAGAAAAACACATTGGCAGACCACCTAAGCAGAAACATCATGGATCCACACGAGTGGAAACTAGATCCACAAGTATTTGCAGTGATGGCTCAAAAATGGGGACGCCCAGACATAGATCTGTTTGCAAGCCCCCAAAACTACCAACTTCAAACATTTTGCATAAGGGCATTCCATCCACAAGCTTGGAGAGTGGACGCCCTCTCATTCAGTTGGAAAACATTAACAGTGTATGCCTTTCCTCCACTGCCTCTTCTAGCAAAGGTACTGCTGAAAGTCAGATTAGAGAGGCCACAAATGATACTCATTGCATAAGACTGGTCACGCCAGCATTGGTATCCAATTCTAAGGAACATGGCCCATGGCCCACCATGGATTTTACCACAGATTCCTCACCTGCTCACCCAGCGAGACAGTCAGATTCTACACAGCCAGCTCAAGACTTTAAACCTGGCTGCATGGCAAATTACCTAAACAACTAGCCAACACCTCTATCCAAAGCTGTTATGGGTGTCATTCTGAAGGCCAGGAGGCCCAGCACCAGGAAAACCTATTCAGACAAATGGAAAAGATTTTGCGCCTGGAACCAGGCTAAAGGCCAAAATCCACTGGATCCAAACATTCCTCAGATTCTACAATATTTAACTGAGATGTTGCAGAAAGGACTTTCCTTTTCATCTGTCACGATCCACGCCTCAGCAATTGCAGCTCATTACAACACAGATCTTCCTGTATTCTCACATCCACTCCTAAGACAGTACCTCAGAGGGGCTAAGAACATAAGACCCCGCCAAGGAGAGCACCAACACCTACTTGGGATCTCAACTTTGTTCTGGAAAAGCTTACACTGCAGCCCTTTGAACCAGCTTTTTCAGCTGATTTAAAATTTCTTTCATGGAAAACTGCCCTGCTACTAGCAATAACCTCAGCTAGAAGAGTCTCAGAGCTACAGGCACTAATGGCAGTGAGACCTTTCCTCATTTTTCATCAAGACAGAGTCTCTCTACGAACTAACCCTTCCTTTATGCCAAAGGTGATATCCAGTGTGGCCCTTAACCAAACTATTCATTTGCCCACCTTTTTCCCAAATCCCCAGAACAAAGGAGAAAGACTCCTGCACTCTTTGGACATTCACAGGCAATTATGTTACTACTTGGATAAAACTAAGGCTTTCAGAAAAACTGACCAGCTCTTTGTAGCCTATGCTACAGGATCATAAGGAAAAGCTATCTCAAAACAGACCATTTCTAAATGGATAGGGCATTGCATACGTTTCTGCTACACGCATCATGGGAAACCGGTACCTGCTAACATTAGGTCCCACTCCACCAGGGCTACAGCTACATCAGCAGCCTTTCTCAGGGGAGTGCCAATCAAGGATATTCTGGAAGCTGCAACTTGGAGTTCAGTGCACACCTTCACCAAACACTATCACTTACCTCTATATTCTAAGACTAGAGCTGGTTTTGCCACTGCAGTTTTGCAGGGCCTACTAGCTTCTTCTAACCTTGTTTAACTCCACCTCCCATCCTTAGCTTTGGGATTCAACCCAAGTGTGATGACTGCAGCAGGGTAACACGATGAACAAAGTACAGTTTTGTACCTACCATAAATGTAGATGTTAGAGTGTTCACCCTGCTGCAGTCCAGGTTACCCTCCCTCCATCCCCTCTGTACTTGCTGAACTTATCTATACCACTCTATCCTATACAACCTCTTTGGTGTATTTGCTTGTGCCTAAAGGTATTGTTTTATTTTTATCTATCTATATATATATATATATATATATATATATATATATATATATATATATATATATAGCCTACCTATTGGGGGCATCTGGGGCAAGAAAAACTGAAGAAAATGGCGTTGGATGCCTCTTATATACCCCTGACGCACTGACGTCAGGGAAGAAGCGACAGCAACTGATGCCGGACCAAGACTTTGGAGTTCAGGCCGGCTGCGGGACCGCCTGACGGCAGGATAATCCAAGTGTGATGACTGCAGCAGGGTGAACACTCGAACATCTACATTTATGGTAGGTACAAAACTGTACTTTCTTTGTGTTTCACTGTTGCAGTCATTACATTTGGGTAATCCTGCTGGCAGGTTGCCCTCAGCCAGCCTGAATTCCAAAGTCTTGGGTCCTGCGTCGGCTGCTGTCGCCCCTTCCCTGACGTCAGGTTGTCAGGGGGTATAAAAGAAGCAGCCAGCGCTATTTTCTTCAGTCTTTCTTGCTGCGCGGTGCCCGAAGCAGAAGCAGTTCGCAAGTACCGGTCGGCTGACTCCTTAGATTTTCGTGTTTGAGTTTCAGATCTGAAGTCTTCAATAAAGCGAAGTACCCCGTTGGGGAAACTTTTTTCTTGCTCCAGATCGATGTCAGAAAAAGTTAATAGTTGTATGTCTTGTGGAAAGCAAATACCTCATAAGGATTTTCATTCTTACTGTATTCCTTGCCTAGGCCCTGATAGCAACGTTTCTGGTTGTCGTTTTTTTGCTAGATTTAACCAACGCGCTATTAAGCATCGGTATGATTTTGCTTTAAACTTTTTTGGATGCCGGTTTAATTACCCTGAAATGTCGTTGGATAGCCATCTGACTACCGGAGTTCACAAAAAACGCAAAGAAAAAGAAAAACAACCGAGGCCCAAAATCGACGAAGCTTCTCCTAAGCCAGTCGCTGCTCCGCCGGTTCTCAGTGAGGCGCTTTCGCAGCCCCTGACACCCACTACTTTAGAGTCGCAACCCGCTACCGACTCCCACGTGGAGTCGGCCATGTCGCTGGGTACTCAAGGTATTGGAGCCTCGGACGCTAAGCCCTCAGATGGGTCTGGAGCCACTGAGCAGGTACCAGCTTCTGAGGGTGTATTCACACCTAAACATCTTTACATTAAACCGACTTCAGCATCAAAGACAAAGACTAAAACATCTTCTAAAGCAAGAAAATTGGACAGGCCTCTATGCCCAAAAAACAGATGCTCAAAATGGCCGAGGACTTGATTACCTTGATCAGGGGTTCCCATCCCCCTCCTGATAAGAGTTCTAGGCAAGACACTGACTATGAATCTTCAGATCAGGTTTCCATTTCTTCTGATCAGGAATATTCTCTTCCCCCTCCCTATGAGGATTCTGATGCTGAAGAATCTATTCCTTCAGCATCTCCTCCTGAGGACTATTCCTTTGGAGAAACCTTGCACACCATGAGGGAGCACTTCCACTGGGAGAGCCAAGATTTTTCAGAATTTAAAAAGAGGCTCAGGGATTTTCTTTTGCTACCTCAGCACAGGCCTCTAGCTATTCCACCTGTGTTAGACATTGTAGATGATGTGTTTTTGGAGTCTAGTCTGACCCCTGACTCCTTATCCCCAGCTCCTGTTAAGCCTGACAGATAATACAGGGTTCCTGACTCACACACATTTCTTTTTAAAAACCCTGCTGCTGACCCAGAAACTATTTCACAGGGTCCAAAGGGAGTTAAGGCTTCCACTGCAAAAAAACCCAACCCCCTCTGACAGAGATTCAAGGGCACTGGATAGATGGGGAAAAAAGGTTTACACATCTGCAGCTTTGGTTGTAAGGGCCTTAAACTGTCAAATTCATATGCTTAAGTCTCAGCAACATGTCATGGGATTGCTTAAACAGAAAATGTTGTTAAATTCTGAATATGCAAAAAACAAAGAAATGCAGGATTTATTGTATGCAGCAGAACAAGTTGGAAAACATACTGTGCAATGTGGTTTTGATTCTTTGGAGGCCTCCTTCAGGGCCGCAGTTACGGGTTCTATAATTAGGAGGCATGCTTGGTTAAAGGAACAAAATCTGCCTGACCATGTTAAAGTTAAATTACTAGATGCTCCTTTACAGCATGATACTTTGTTTGGTGTTAAGGCAGAAGAGGTGTTAAAGAAAATGGAGGACAAAGCTAAATCTATGCAAACTGTCAAAGAATTTTTACAAGTACAGCCACCTAGGTTTAGTAGACGTACAGCCACCTAGGTTTAGTAGACACTGGCCTACAAAAAATTGGTCCTTTCCTGTGTCAGACAGACCTCAAAGGGGCAGACCCAGACGCCCTAGGGGCAGATTCCAGGCGCAAGGTTCCTATAGGCCCAAGCAATGGGGTGCTTCTACTTCCAAAGCTGGATAAGATCGATCACAAACCTACAGAAAGCAGTCCCAATTACTTCCCCCTGCCTTTACCAAGCACTTATCTTCTGGCAGCACCCTTAGGGGGAAAATTAGCACTTTTTGCTCAAAATTGGCACATCATAACCCAGGACAAGTGGGTTCTAAACATAGTGTCACAAGGATACAAGTTCCATTTCCATACTATGCCAAAGGCAAACGTCTGGCCAGATCTGCCAAAAACTCAATGGGCAGAGGCACAAAAACAAGTCCCATCCCTCATGGACATGGGGGCCATTCAACAAGTACCAGACCAAGAGCAGGGGCAAAGATTTTACTCAAAGCTGTTCTTGGTACCCAGAAAGGACAAGGCCTGGAGGCCTGTACTGGACCTATCTATTCTGAACACTTTCCTGGATATTCCAAAATTCAAAATGTTGACCTTGCAGCAGCTTCTGCCCATGCTGGACAAGAATGCTTGGCTTGTGACTTTAGACCTAAAAGAGGCATACCTGCATGTTCCAATCAGACAGTCATGCAGACGATACCTCAGATTCAAGGCTGGTTCAATGCATTACCAATTCTCTGCACTGCCCTTTGGCTTATCTACTGCGCCCAGGGTCTTTACAAAAGTGCCTGGCACCAGTAATTGTATTTTGCAGATAAAGAGGGATACAAATATATCCTTACTTGGACGACTGTCTCATTCAAGCAGAGAACAAGGACATTCTTCTTAAACATCTGGCGTTTGTGAAAGACTTCTAACATGCCTAGGGTACACAGTCAACAAAAAGAAATCAAAACTAGTACCCTCACAAGAGATAACATTCCTGGGTGCAAGCTTGAATACCACTGCCCAGATGGCTTATCTCACGCCAGTTAAAACTCCAAAAGGGTGTAAGAGTGGTTAAAACACAACCAATAATCCAAATAACCACTCCGACGCCAATATCTACAGCCCAGGAACACTACTGGTACACAGAACCACAGTTTATTCAAGAAAACAAGTATCAGGTCAAGCGCTTTCGTAAAATCACTTCATCAGAACAGTTCAAAATCACACTAATACAATCTTTTATACATTAAAGATGATCCATAATTAATAATAAGATCATTAAAGTGACAGTGCTTCATTATAAAAAATCCTAAATAAATAACAAAACTAATAAATAAAGCAGTGTGCAAAAAATCGAAATTGGGAAGACTGAAAACAATAAAATCATATATGTATAAACAATTCTAACTATTAAAAGCCCAAATAACCAAAATTCAAAGTTTCAAGGCCCTAAATTTTAACTCATGTTTGCTAGCATGTTCATTTAACCCAGGGAATTCACTAGCATTGAGTTTTAGTTGCCATCTAACTTCAGCCCTCAACAGCTTGTTATTCCAATCACCACCTCTAAAATCATGTCCTACCACTTCCAAAATCCCAAATTTAAAAGAATGTGAAGGGAACAGTTTAATGTGTTTAAATAATGCACTTTTCTCATCCTTTCTCTTGATACTATAACCATGTTCGTATATTCTTCTATTCAATTTTCTCTCACTTTTCCCCACATAAAATTGTCCACACTCCGAGCAGGTAGCTAAATACACCACCCCTGCTGTATTACAAGACCCCCCCCCATAAAGGTGATCTCCATATCATAAGGGCCCAGGTTAATTTTGGGAACTTCAATAATAAATCTACAATATTCACAGGACCCACATTTGGATACCCCTTTTAATTTATTGTTCTTAATAGAATGTTGGTTTTCTAATAGAGATTTTATATTATTATTCATCCTATACGTAAATAAAGGTTTTTAACCAATTGTTAACAATTCCTTGTTCCCCTGAAACATGGTCCAATTGTTTGTAATAATTTTCTGGATATTACCTGAAGTTTCACCATAAGTTAATACCATAGCCTGTGAAAAGTTAACTTTTTGTAGCTTGGTTGATGGTGTGTCCTCATCCGCTCCTAATAGGGGTTTATATCTATCACCCCACTGTTTCATAACATCTTCACGGATCTGAGAAACAAAGCAATATGGGTAGCCCCTAACTATCTGACGCCAGACAAACAAAGGCAACTGATTACTTATTTCAAAATGTTGGCAACAAAGGCCCAGTTATCTGCAAGAAAAATTCTGCAGGCTTTGGGCTTCATGGCATCCTGCATCCTACTAATTCCATATGCAAGACTGCATATGAGGAAACTTCAATGGTATCTAAAAAGTGTTTGGACTCAACATTGCCACAACCTGGAAACAGTCATTTCTCTCATTCCCTGCCTACAACAGGGGTTTCGATGGTGGGCAAAGGCTTGTCACCGGAACAAGGGACACCCATTCACATTACGTCCAGTCAGGCAGACACTAATGACGGATGCTTCAGATTATGCCTGGGGAGCCCATATGGCAAGAAGAGGCATTCAGGGCACATGGTCCTCAAACCAAATGCATCTTCATATCAATCAAAAAGAGATGTTAGCTGTTCAAAATGCCCTGACAGCCTTCAAGGACCTACTTCATCTGGGACAACTACTGATAAAGACAGATAACACCATGGTCATGTGGTATATAATCAAGCAGGGGGGCACACATTCTTACCCCCTTTGCAGACTAGCCATGACCTTGTGGGACACAGCTTTGACTTACCAAGTACATCTGCAGGCACAATTCCTGCCAGAAAAGGAAAATACTCTGGCAGACTAACTAAGGAGAAACCTCATGGATCCCCACAAGTGGAAGCTGGATCCACAATTCTTCAGCATGATAACAAGGAAATGGGAATGCCCGGATATAGACCTATTTGCTTCCCCTCTGTTACCAACTAAAAAGATTCTGCACAAGGATTTATCACAGACAAGCATGGAAAGTGGACGCCCTAACAGTATATGCCTTTCCTCCACTGCCTCCCCTCCCCAAGGTGCTCCTAAAGGTCAGAGAGGAAAAGCCAAAGATGATACTGATTGCCCCAGACTGGCGACGCCAGTACTGGTATCCAATACTAAGGAACTTATCTCTATACCCAGCTTGGACCTTACCTCATATACCTCGACTACTGTCCCAGCAAAACAATCAGATCATGCACAGTCAACTCCGGACATTAAAACTTGGAACATGGTGGATAATGTAGTCATACAAAAAACACCTCTCAGTAAAGCTGTGAGGAATGTCATTCTGGAAGCCAGAAGGCCTAGTACTAGAAAGTGTTATGCTGGAAAATGGAAGAGATTCTGTGCCTGGAACCGGGCACAAGGAACTGATGCAGCCATACCAAATATTCCTCAGATTTTGCAATACTTAATTGAGATGCTGGACAAAGGCTTGTCTTTTTCATCAAAATTCATGCCTCTGCCATTTCGGCTCATTACAATACAGAGCCACCACTTTTTTCTCACCCTTTACAGAGGCAGTACTTCAGAGGAGCCAAAAATTTAAGGCCCCCAAGAAAACTACCAATACCTGCAAGGGACCTCAACTATGTTTTGGAAAAGCTCACCCTGCCTCCTTTTGAGCCAGCTGCTACAGCTGATATGAAGTTTTTATCTTGGAAAACGGCTCTGCTCTTAGCAATTACTTTTGCAAGACGAGTTTCAGGGCTACAGGCGCTCATGACTGTGGAACCTTTCATTATTTTTCTCCCTGGCAGGGTCTCCCTGAGGACAAACCCAACATGTATGCCTAAAGTAGTGTCCAGTGTGGCTCTTAACCAAGCAATCCATCTGCCAACCTTTTACCCAAATCCACAGAACAAGGGGGGAGAGAATTCTGCATTCTTTGGATGTACACAGACAGCTTAGATTCTACTTAGACAGAACCAAAGCTTTCAGGAAAACAGAGCAATTACTAGTGGCATATGCTGCAGGATCACAAGGAAAGCTCATCTCAAAGCAGACTATTTCTAAGTGGTTAGGCCACTGCATTCGGTTCTGCTACTTACACCATGGCAAGCCAGTGCCTAAGGGCATTAGGCCTCATTCCACCAGAGCTGCAGCCACCTCAGCAGCCTTTCTCAGGGGAGTACCAACCAGAGACATTTTAGATGCGGCTACTTGGAGTTCAGTGCACACCTTTACAAAGCATTACCATCTGCCACTCTACTTTAAATCCAGGGCAGGCTTTGCCACTGCAGTTCTGCAGGGCCTCTTAGCCGCTCCTACTGCTGTCTAGTTCCAGCCTCCCAACCGCAACAGTGAAACACGAAGAACGTAGGGTAGTACAGTTGTGTACACTTACCATAAATGTAGATGTTCAAATGTATTCATTGTTGCAGTCCAGGTTACCCACCCACCTTCCCCCTTTTTTCTTTTGGATCTTATCTTTGTTCTCTGATTTATACTACCTATGTGGTGTATTTGCTTATAGATGAAGGTAAAATTTATATTGGTGTATTTCTGTATATATATATATATATATATATATATATATATATATATATATATATATAAAGTTTGGCTACCCTTTTTGGGGGCACCTGACATCTGGGGCAAGAAAAACTGAAGAAAATGGCGCCGGCTGCTTCTTTTATACCCCTGACGTCAGGGAAGGGGTGACAGCAGCCGACGCAGGATCCAAGACTTTGGAATTCAGGCCGGCTGAGGGCAACCTACCAGCAGGATTACCAAAATGTAATGACTGCAACAGTGAATACACTCAAACATCTACATTTATGGTAAGTGTACACAACTGTACTTTCCTGTGAAATTTAAATTCTGTCTAGCCTAGCCCCGTTTTTATGTCTGTGGGAATAATATGTAAATTCAGTCTGATCTCCTGTTACTGAATACACATCTTCCATGCCAAATATTTTCATGAATTTCTTCAAAAATCTACACTCCTTTGTTGTATTTTCCCTTCTGGGTCCCCCAGATACATCTTCACTGCTGTAAATCAAATTCCAGTCCCCACCTATAAGTAATATTCCTTGCTGAAAATTGCTTTTCTCCCAGAATTTTCTTAAGCTCTGTTATAGCTGTTTTAAGTGGAATGTCAATACATGCGAGTATAATCCTCCTCCTTTGCCCAGTAACCACTTAACACTACAAGTCTGCCATTATTATGTTTTTGTCTTCTATTACTATTCGAGCTCCTCTTGCAGTTAATGTAAGTACTTCTTTTTTTCCTTTGTACCAGGTACTCCACTGAATAACCATCCTGAAAACCTTTCTTTATCGAATTCACATGTATGTCTCCTATAACATAACTGTTTGCACTCTACATTTTTTTAATATAGTTCACTACTCTTTCTTTTTTTGTATTCATCTGTGAGACCATTTATATTTAAAGACATTACAGAAATCATCATTGTATTAAAGTTATTATTCCCACCTTTTATGTACAACACCTTTTTTGTTAAATGTCTAGTTTTAGCTTTAGTGTTACATGCATACACTGTTTGGCAGATTGGACTTGTATACATTTGTTTATTGTCTTATCTAAAGACTAGTCTTCTGGCTGCTCCTGTTAGGGGCACCACGGTGAATCATTGGTCAGCAGAAAAAGTGGCAGTAGAGCTTTACAGTGTTGCGTTGCCAGCCCGGCACCCAACCTTCCTCAGAAGAGACACACACACACTTATATCTAGGGCCAATTTAGAGTGTCCAGTCCACCTACTGCAGCATGTCTTGGGAATGTGGGAGGAAACCAGAGCACCCAGAGCAAACCACGTGAATACAGGGAGGACATGCAGACTGTACACAGAAGGTACCCCACTTGAGAATCGAACCAGAAAACCTCTTACTGTGAGGTGACAAAGCTAATTGCTGCACCACTGTGCCACCCAGCTAAAAAGACTAGTCTGCTGGAGTTTTTCAACTGTTAAATGCTATTCGTTATCATTGTAACGTTATGTATACAACTTTAATAATACACTTATATGGATGTGCTTAGCTGTGTTAGTAACCCAGTGTTATAATTGATAAATTATACTTGTGTAAAAGTAACATGTAACTTTAGTTAGTAACTAGTATTAGTAATGTATTATTTTTTAGAAAACTAATAAATAGTAGTAATATATTACTTTTATTATAAAGGAACTAGTAATAGTAACGTACTACTTTTATAAGTAAGTAGCACAACACTGGCTCTGAGTAATTATGCCAAAGCTTGAGAAAACATGACACTTAAATATGACCAAAGAGAAACAAGATTTAAGCTAACTACCAATCTGGAAAGCACACAGTAAGCCTTCCACCAGCAATCCCCAACTCCGATATTTTAGATTAGCACACTTCTGCCACAAGATTGCAAAAAAAGTCCCTTAATGTAGAATGGGTGGTTTGGAGGAGCCCAAGTGCAAAAGACCACATAAAACTAACTACAACATCCCTAGAATTGTCAGATAAAATGCATTACAATGCAGTTAATAACAAAGCAGCAGTAGACAGTACATTTTAGTGCTGCAAAAAAAACAGCAAATAACTTTTAAGAAATGTCAGTGCCTGAGTTCAGACTAACACAATTTTTACTTTTGGAGGGCTAAGGATAGAACATTTGCTAAAATAGTCTGTTAATGTTTATGAGACTTGTCTTTCAATGGAGGGGAACCCATATGTATATTATAGCTGCTGAAACATGTAAGTGGTATGGCGTCTGCATTTCCCTGTGAGTTGGGTCTGAGGACAATAGTTCTCATCTCCTTTGCTCTAGAATCGGGGACAGAGACAAAATCCCAGAATCAGGGACATTTTTTTAAATATTACTTTGTTTATTTAGAATGTTAATAACCAGGTTTTGCTTCTACATGTGCATTAAGCAAAATATGAGGCGGAATCAGGGTCAGATGAGATGTAGGTCTGTAGAATCTATATCTACTCTGCAAAAATAAAAATGGAGAAAAACTTATCAGTACACTCTCCAACAATGCACAACAATTTCAACATTTGTAAAATAGTTTTTCAGTCTAGTTTGCCACCTTCCTCTCCCTCTTGAGTGACAGTCTTAAGTAATTGCAACTTGTAGGTCCTACTTGACTAATTCATTCAGCTAACAATTACAAGAACTTTCTGAACTGCTCATGAAAACCAAATCATTGCAGTGGAGTTTGTGGTGTCACTAAACTCTTAAGAAAACAAATAACTTCTTCCTTTCAATGTTGTGATCCTTTCAGCTTGAGGAGCCACGTCATATTAAATGAACTGAACTGAAAGGATGTATCATTGTGCTAAATACATAACTTTCATTTTTAAAACGCAATTGGGCACAGCATAGGCTTGCTGACCTTGTAGCACATTTGCTATACAAGCCTTTCCCATGTACATTGCGCTGTTACATTTACACAGACCATGTTGTGGCTATATCCTGTTTAGAAGCCAAACGGTGGCTAAGTATATACAAAGCCATGCTGAGTCATTGTATCTATTCCATTATCCACAGTACTGCACCCATTGATTTATCTGTTTGGGTTTTTGTGTGCACCTCCCAGTCTAGCCAGTGTTACTGTGGTTAAGGTTTTGAAAGGATTGTTGTCCTTTTCCTATGACTGTATGTGTCTCTGATTGTATGGTAATGCACTTTTCTTGGACATATCTTTCATTTGTACACCTGTTTATGTCTTTAAATACTTAGTTTATTTATTTTATACTTTTTCTAGTGTACTAACTTTGTCATATTTCATGTGCACTGTCTGAAATAGTGGTGTGTAAGTAGTATGTCATTCTTAAGAAGACTTGGTGCACAGTTCCTTCTGAATTTTGCATTTCCCTTTTCCCGCATTTCACTGTGCAGAAGGCCCGTTTTAAAAATAACCACTTCATTGCCATAGCTGGTTCAGAGTTGCTAATTAAACACTCGCAGAGGTTTTAGTTCCGAAGTGCAGCTGTTATTTCCAGTAAGTAGCAGGAATGCTGGTGTAATCTGATTAACTACAGGAACAATGTCCAAGGTGGTGTGCATTATTTTCATGCTATTTGTAACAACGTTTACCAAAGGTAAACCGCTCCCAAAAATAGAAGTATCAACTCCTAAATCTTGCTAAACAAACAAACTTCACAGGTGCATTTTTATAATGTGTAACTACGTACACACACACACACACACACACATATATATATATATATATATATATATATATATATATATATATATATATATATATATATATATATATATATATATATATATAGTAACATTTTATTCTGATCAAGAACCACTGCTAATTCTCCTGCAGCTAGACTGAAGTCTTAGAGGCAGAACTGCAAAGCATTGCTGAGTAGATTAGGAGTGGTCATCTGAGCATGATTGAGATGGAGTTCTAATTTAAAGTGCATGTTTAAATAAATAAATCTGATAAAAGCTTATATGAACTAGTAAAAAAATACTGCTCTGTAATAGAACACCGGAAGATATGTCATATGGTAAGGGTAAATAAGTCTAGAAGTAACTGCTTGTAAATGACTCTACACTAACCAGTGAAAACTCCACTGTATGAGGAAATTCCTGTTTCTTTTCTTTTAGGCTTTCTGGAAGTAATGTCCAACAATGCACAATTGTTACGACCACCATGTTAAAGGAATTCCCTGTTACCTTCTCTGCTGTTGAGATAAGTACCTGTGATGACAAGAAATCAAAACCAGTTAGAATTGCCTTGTCATTGCCATAAACAATATTTAGCCAGAGAACCTAGTGTAATATCTCCCCTGCTGCCCGGTTAAAGAAACTCCAGCTCTACTCAGTGGCATACCGCCTGCTCAGAGGCGATCTGTGCCTGACGTATAAAGCCATGTCCAACCCGGAATTAATGGGCATGCTGCACCTCAGAAAATCCAAATCCCATCGAGCTATGCGCTCGAGAGACTTGAACCTCAGCACTGAAATAAATAGGACATGCTGGAGGGACAGATTCATAACCCAGAGGCTCCCTTCACTCTGGAATAAAATCCCAGTCCAGGTTAGGCAGAGTTCCTCATTGACTCTCTTCAAGAGGAATCTTGAGTGGATGGGAGATCGTAGGTTTACCCCGGGTATCACTTCTGTGTCACTGTTAGACAGAGGCACAGTATACTAACCTCGAGAAAGGGCATAGCAAAATTAATTTAAAATGGGTGGCGAAAGCCAAACGCACTCTGGCTAGGCTTATAAATGCCCTAAGGCAGATAGCCTAGTATGAACCTATGATGTCTACCTCAGCTTTAATTTTCACTTTTTCTGCTGTTTTACTTGTTGGTAGTGTGAGCAGAAACACCAGCAAAGATACATAGAACTCCTGTCATTAATTATGAGAGATTTGACAGGTGTAATTTATAGCTTTCGCAGTACTTCCTTTGTTGGAATATATACAGATCTTGTTCTGCTTGAAAACATGCCATATACTGGTCACCACCCACATATACCTTCTTATGCTGAGGCACTTAAAAGAAACCTCTCCAAACGTCAGAGACATTCTAAGCCATCAAACTGCAACACCTCAGGAGTCAGTAAAGCACACACCAAAAGCCTTCACCAAATGATCCCCCAAGAACAAAGCCCATAAAACAAGTAGACACTTTACCTAGTACTATAGGAGAGTCCATTGTGTGCCCTACACACACACTCCTGTCACAAGAATGGACAAGGAGAGGATAGCAATTGTCTATCTGTAGGTAGGGTCATCAATATCATGCACGCAGTAAGCTCCCAGCACAGTAGGTACCTATATGATTCTGTCATAGTTTATGTGGGTGTAAATGACTTGAGGTGCACCTGACTGGACGATGTGTAAAGAGACTCTGAATATGTATCACAGACAGGGTACGTGCCTTGCACTGAGCATTATTCTACCTTCATCAAGGATGGTGCCACAGTATGGACAGAAAATGATTGATTTTATTAATTGGCTTGTTTCTGGTGTCACTCTAGGGGAATCCAATATCTATCAGCATGGGAGGACCTGGTTAACAGACCACTTTGCTTTGCCACAGATTTTCTACACCTGTACCTGCTGGGCTTTTGGATATTGGCTAAAACTTTATCCATCCGCTTACAACGTTTTTAGGCAATGTCAAAATGACAAATTCACCAACATAGCAAAAAACAAAAAAACAAAAACTCAAAGCAATTTTAAGGTGTTGCTGCTCAATGCTAGTAGCCTAAACAAGAAACTCCACATCCTACAAGCTCTCCTTACTGTAGAGAATGCAGACATCTGTGCTGTTACTGAGAATTGGTTTAACGCTACAGAAAGTATTCTGTCAGTGAAAGGCTACAGTGCCTTCAATACATTTAGACCAACAGCAACACAAATGGGCTAAATGTGGAGGTGTAGGTTGGATAAACAGGATGATGCCCTAGAGTTCATCCATATCTAAGTCTCCATAGACCAGGTTTCCTACCATGTATTGCCCAGCTGCCTAGACCTACAACAGGAGCTTACCATTCAGCCAAACACCGTACTCATGACAGACTTTAACTATCCCTCTGTAGACTGGGAAACATAAACTGCCTCTAACTCACAGGCACAACGTTTCCTGGACTTTGTCAGCACAAACACCCTGTACCAGATAGTATATTCTCCAACCAGAGGATCAAATATATTGACCCTAGTACTCACCAACATGGGAGAGCGTTGCACCCACCTGTGTCACATCCTGATTGATGAAGTTGGACCACAAAACTGTCTCCTCAAAATAAAATTCAACCCAGAAAACTCAACTAAACCTGTAACAGTTGGGAACTGTACTAAAGCAAACTACATCCTGCGAAGTGATGATTTGTTAAAATGATTGGTTCCCCCAAACCCATGAACACAACTGCCTATGCAGATTAGTTACAGAAACTTTATACAGACAAGTAAATGGCTGATTTGAGACAGAGGTAATGCCAGTTCGAACAGCAACTTAAACCACATTGGTGGAGTCCTTACATTACAGGCTGTATAACAAAAAAGTCATGGCCAAAATCAGAAAGAGCAACACTCAGAGTTAAGAGTTTTCTGATTCCAATAAACAAGAAACTAAGAGGTCTGATAAAGTCCAGCAAGGTTAGTTACAAGATCAGGATAGCCTTCCAGGCCAAGGACAATCACAAAGCCTTCTCCGGCTATGTCAGGAGTCTTAAAGGTAATACTCAGTGTCCAGAACTGGTGGTACATGGCACAACTTTCACTGACCGTGGCAACATAGAAAATCTACTGGCTGATAAATTTAGCTCTAACTTCACCCCCCCAACTACCCCCTTTGAAATCCCTTCTAGCATATCCACCCAACTATCAACATAGAGCAGGTTCTGGAGGTACTTGCTAAGGCCAAAAACACTACTTCAGTGGGGCCCTGTTGTCTCCTAAATGGCCTAAAACATGACCTAGCTGAATCGGTTGAGGCACTGTTCATCTATAGCCTCAAAATGGGTTACATGCCAGGTGAATGGAGGGCTGCAATGGTCGTACCTCTTCATAAAGGTGGACCATCATCTGACCCTGGGAACTGCAGACCCATCAATCTGAGAAGTCTAACATGAAAAGCCACAGAACGAATTATCATGGAAGTGATCAACAAAGGACATTGACAACCTACAGACACTAGACCCATCCCATTTTGGTTTTAAGGGAAGGTCTTGCCTACGTAACCTGGTAGACTTCTCGAGAGGGTCACCATGGCTAGGAATGAGGGGGAAATGGTGCATATCCCAAGCCCCTGCTTGTAAATGTTCCATCTCCCAAGCCCTTGCGTACACTTCTCAACGGTATCAGAACTTGTCAAAGATTTGGGGTGCATGGCTAGACTTAAAAAGGCCCTTGTGGTCATTAGCCTAGTAAACTCCTGTGAACCTTTAAGTACTGCCTACCTTGACCTGGCCAAGGCATTCCGTACAATACCCCACTCCGGTATTGTTGACAAGTACTCAGCACTAGGAATAAATCCATACATAACTCGCTGGATTTTTAGCTGTCTCACAGGTGAGACCCAAGAAGTCTGGATTGGTGAGACCACCATCACCAAGAGATCAGTCAGCAGTGGAGTACTCAAGGACTCTGTGTTGGGCCCGTTCCTGTTTGGCATCTACTTCTCAGAAGTCGAGGTTAATGTCAAGGCCTCTGGCTCTCCAAGATCACAGGTGACTGTAAATTGGGAGCTATCATAGATTCCCCCATGACACAAACATTCTACAAGAGGGTGTAATGCAAACAAATGACTGGTGTGAAGCCACAAATTAAAACTCAATGCAAAGAAATGCATTGTAGTGCTCTTTGTGGAAAGTATCCACCCAAGCCAAGTATTTCATTGATAAAACACCCCTAAGATATGACCCGATATTTGGGGATCTGGGAACATATGTAGACAGTAATCTGGCATTCGACCAACACGTAGCCAAGATAGTAAGAAAATCATTCTGTGTTGCCCAACTCATAAGCAAGGTTAGGGCATCCTGATCCAAGGAAGTAATAGTGTCACTGTACTCGGCCCTCATCAGGCCCATCATTGAGTATAGTACCCACTTTGGTATTTGCCTACCCAGGCAACTGGAGTGCCCTCAAAGGTTCCTCATCAGGAGAATCCAGGATATGAATCCCTTGTCCTACACAGATCACCTTAAGGTCCTATCTCTGTACACTGTCTCCTACAGGTTACTGTAAGGCAGTCTATGCCTAGTATATAGGACATGCTTGGATCCAGCTCTAATGGATGGGTTGAACATAAAGCAAACAACACCAGAAATACTAGATTCAAAGACCTGAACTTTGCCTGAAACATAAATAGAGCTTGCTGGAGGGATCGATGTGTATATCAAAGGATCCCCAGGCTATTGAATAAGCTCCTCATCTAGGTGAAGCAGAGTTTATCCCTGACCCTGTTCAAAAGAAAGCTTGATCATTGATTGGGAAATCACAAATTCCCCCCCAGCCTGGCCCCCATGTCTCTGGACAGATGTCGACAGTAAGTAAATTAATCCCTAACTAACATACCCTCTACACATAACCCTTAGCTACCGCTTTACTAACATACCCCACTATGTAGGTGTCCAAAGAACTCCGGGACGAAACCGAGTTGGGTTGCACGGCTGGCCTTGTAAAGACCTTGTGGTCGTTAGCCCAGTATGAACCTTTTTCTAAATGAATTCTGCTTGACTCAGGTGGCTTGGAGACAACACAATGACTTGTGGCCAACATATGCATCATCAGACTTTTGCAATTTCTAAACAACTAAAGCTGCTTATTCCATACTACAACAGTGCCATTGGCTACAAGTGTGTTGTCAAAAGATAGATTATATATTGCTATTCCCTGCAGAAGTTTGTTCCTATCATTCATGATATGATAATTTATTTTTTCTTTCTAATTTGCAGTCTGCTGTACATCTACATAGGTTGTGCAAGGAGCATTTCTGGATGTTCTGAATAAGTGAAGAATGAGCAAACATGTTTAGGAGCAACCTTTATGAGTATCAACTGTACCTTAATTAAAGCCTTGGTTCTGAGTAATGTTTTAACATACTTGAGAGATGCAGCCCTGTAAGTAAATGCTGAGGATGTAACTCTTCTTAAGGACAGTATGTTACCATTTATGTAGGTAATTTGTTTGGCTTAATGGGGGAGATCTCCTAACCTACGGCATCTAGTTGAACCAGCTTGTAACCTCTGCTATTAAGTTGGAAACATTCAAACAAGAGTAATCTCAACAAAAATCTACTCTCATCACTCACTTTTGATCAGAAAACAAACTTGTGAGGTCCAATTTGTATTTTAACTGGTCAGGTTCCTGGGTGAGTTATGATTTTATCTATTTGATGTAGCTGTTCGAAGTGGAGGTCTTTCTGTATAACACCAGCAAAGACATCTGCAGAATCAGTTGCTTTTTAACCAAATCATACATCTGAAATCTTACACTGGGAAGTTAAAACCTGATACTGCCACTGACCACTTCTTTCGTATAGATTTGATTTAAAAATGTTTGCACCCCTGTATCTTTGGTAGTAGGTCAGCATTATCTTTGAAGTAGACAGCTACATTTCAGTCCTTGGGGTGTAAAGGGTAATTTTTAATTGTATGGATGTTTTAGGGGAAAGTGCAGGTACTCAATGCTCACGCAGAAAGAAACTAAATATGAGCCTTGAATTATTTCAGTGATGATTATTGCATGGAACTTGGCTATCAGTTTCAGGAGGCATCTTGATGGAAGTGCTTTTTGTTGTGATCTGTGGCTTTGGTAAGACTGTCCTTTTGGAAGTACATATGTGAACAGAGATGCTTTTTCCTAGAACTGAAACACATGGTAGAAGAGTTCTTATTTTGATGGGCACAAAGGAAAACAAGAGAAATGTCTGGTATCTTGCAGATAATTAAAAAAAAATAAACGTTAACTTACATTGACTTAATCTTAATGACTTTATAAAGTGATGTTTCATGGGATCCCTGTAGTGCTCATGTTTTCTCTGTTGGCCTGTCAGGCAAGCTTGGGATCACCACTTCCTGCAGCATGTGCTGCAGCTGGATTCTGCCTAGTATGTTAAGGTCATGTCCGTTTGATTCTCGGCTAGAGTGCGGGGAGTGCCTTCTGTTTGGAGCATGTCCTCCCCGCGGTTGGGTGGGCATTCGAAAGACGTGCGTAATGGGCGTGCCTTTGTTGAAGGTTGAACGTCGAGCTGGCACCTCGGCGTTCGTGAAAAATCTACTGCCAATCATTAGCTGACCTGAGTTCCGCTGTGGCGACCCCTAACCGGGAAAAGCCGAAACCCAACAGTGGAAAATAAATACCAATATCTCCCTTGTAAGAAAACGAGAACAAGGAAGAAAGGTGACAAAAGGAGAAAGAGAAAAAAAGGGGGGGAATGGAGGGAGGGACACCAGGATTGCAACAGTGAATACACTCTAACATCTACATTTATGGTAAGTATACACAACTGTACTATGTTCTTCATGTTTCACTGTTCTGCCCATGTCGTACTCACCAGCATAGCTATACTGTTTTTGCCTGATTCCACATACCAGATTTTGCTGAAGACACCAAGACAGAATTTTTTTTATTTGCTGGAGATGGATTTTTTTGAACTAAGTGCATATCCTCAATATGGGAAAGGGAAGAAGAACCTTCATTACTGTAGATGTAAAAGGTTCTGATCCTGCAATGATATTTCTCAAGGAAGCAGTGGAGTCTGTCTGCTATAGTTTAAGCATGGCCAACAGCACCAAAACCAGAAATCTGGGAGGAACCAGTGATTTTCTAACAACTTCCAGAATAGTTGACCTGCTAGTAGTAGAAGTAATTGGCTGCAGCAGGTGAGCTGTGATCTTTCAGTAGAGGGATAACAGTCTAGCCCCTATTTTGTTGCCCAACTGAGCCACCCTGGAGACAATTGGACCATGTGTTACTCATCCTGCCAGTATGGTTGTATATGATGATGCAGGACAAGTCCATATGGACAATAATTTCTAGGGGAAAAGCAGTCAGATTCCACGCCACTCCCTCTCCCCAGTCATTGCCTGTCATCCCACTACATCAAAACCTGCAGCAAGAAGAGAAAATTTGAACTTCTCACCAGACTAAAAAAGAGTAATAACTCCAGGTTCTTTTTAGTACCTAACCAAAGAATCTCAGACCCAAGCTAGGTTTCAGCAGCCTCAATCCTCTTATTCTAAAAGAAATCGTTTGAGTAGTTAAGGTGAAATCCATTCTTCATTGGCTGTCAGAAGTCTGGATGTGCTTTGTGGATTTGTTAGACTCCTTAAATGCCTACCTCCAAAGATCATCAAAAAGTATTTATGCCTCAGGGTAGGGGCCTGGACTTTTCCAATTTTTAGTCTCAACCCCCCCCCCCCCCAGAATGTTCATCAAATACAAGTCCTTTGTTGCAGTTAGCCAAAGACTTCAAGAAGTGAAGGTATTTCTTTATCTGACTGACCACCTCCTTGCTGCTCCCACCTTGAGCAGGCCGACAGCTGCTCAGAAGATCCTGATAATATTTATTCAGTCCTTAAGAATGATGTTAAACAGTGTAAATTTTTAATTTGAGTCACAGCTGCTTACATTCACGGACTGCTGTCTAGCCATATTGACATGCAAGATCAATGTACCTGTGAACAAGATCCTTCCTCTTAAAAACTCTTGCTTGCTAGATTGCTCATTCACAATGTATGTACTTCTTTTTGCCTCAGGACTGATGGTAGTTGCTATTTCCATTGCACTATTCGCAATGTTTTGTATGGGAATACTGTAACAGGAGTGCAGTGTGCTCAGATTCCAGATCCCATAAGAATTTGCAAAGATCATCTCAGATGCTGATTGCACAGTCTGAATCTTACTTTTGGCAACTCCTTTCTGACCCCTACCATTGATGGGGAAGTTACCATGGACACATCTGCCTTTGGGTGGGTTGGCATGGGCACAGTCAGAGACCAGTTTGCGCATCACTGGACTGGAGATTAAGGCAGTAATTCTCATACAGCAAGCCATTCAGGACTCCTTATCCATGGTTTGGTGATCATCCATGCCAGGGTGATGGCAGTAGTTTGGTGTTCTTGCCCCTTTGTCAAGAAGCATTGATAGTATGGGAATGGGGTGTGTCACCCTCCTTGCATTCCATCTGCAAGCTATATCTTTTGTGAAGCCAGTTCTGTGACCGACATGCTCACTTTTGCCTTCTGATGCCATGAGTACCTCACAAAGAGGATCCTAGGCCCTAAACACTTGTACTATATGGACAGAGTCAAAAAACTCCAACTATTCTCTGTCTCATATTGCCTACTTAGAGGCGATCTCTGCTTGACTTACAAAACCATGTCTGACCCAGCTCTGTTAGAAATGCTACATCTAAAGAAATCCCAATCCTTCCACACCACACGCTCCAGAGACCTCATCCTCATTACCACAATTAACAGAATATGCTGGAGAGAGAGGTTCATAACCCAGAGACTGCCCATGCTATGGAACAGACTTCCTATACATGTCAAGCAGAGCACCTTGCTGACCCTCTTCAAGAGAAAGCTTGAGTGGATGGGAAACACAAAATTCACTCCGGGGATAACTCCATTGGCTCTACTCTACAGAGGCACTGGGAACTAAGGTCGGGTGGCAATATGACAGGGTCATCCTATGACTAGGCTTGTAAAGGCCCCAGGGCCATTAGCCTAGTACACAACCTATGAACCTATGAGTGGTCCAGTAGTCCATCAGTTTCATGAAAGCTGTGTGTGTGGAGGAAGCCTGGTTTTGCAATCTTCTGCAGACTTAGTCAGCTACACGCTCCTGATTTCAATATTTTTCATGCATTATGTAACATACATATTAGAAACTATCTTCTATGTGATGTGTATTCAGCTTTATTGCCTGCTTTATATTTGCTTATTTTCTTTTTCTTTTATATCCACAAGTTCTACACCTACGTGATTGTCTTAGTCTTTGTAACCAATGTTGGTTTGTAATTCTGTTTAAATTGTACTATAGAGCTTTTCTCCCAGGGCTTCTGAAAATGGGCTCGTACCCTGTCTGAGTTTCCCGGTAAACAAATGTCAAATAAGTAAAATAAAATAAAAAAATAAATAAATAAAATCATGTTTAACATTTTACAAGTCAATACCAAACAGGAGCAGCCCAATACTAAGCCTTGGTGGACTCCCTAGTGACAAACCTTTTAGAGGAGTGTGTGTGCCAGTTGTAACTTCTTGGGTTTTGCTGTTAAGCCAGTTTGCTGTTTAGCAGGTTACAAAAAGGGTTTACATTTACTTTGAGTAAAACGTCTGTAATGCTGTACTGTGGAATTGAAGGTCTCGGCCAGGTCTTGCTCTCATTCAAAGCCTCCGTGACTTTTTCAAAGAAGTCAGCTTGATTAAACAGACAGGATCTTCCCTTCACAGACCAAGCCAGTTAGGGTCAAGAGATTATAAGTTGCCAGTATGTTTGATTCAGATATTCATAGTGAAAAATTCCTTTGTTGTACTGCCCTTGTAGGTCTGTGGCACGTCCACCTTTCTTGAGGTGAATGACTACAGCTGTTCTCCACGATTCTTTCATGAAACTAGATGAAAGTTTGTGGCTGATTTAGTAGCAGGTTAGTGTGATAGTGCTAAACACCCCAGCACATTATCCTGCCCCAGTGAGGTAGTGGCCTGATGAGTCTGCCATGAATCAGACATAACTACTTCGTCAGCCAGAGGCTCCTTTCTCCAATTTTGAAGACTCTGTGCTGAAGATCCATTCCAGCTGCTTCCCCCCAGAAGAATTCTCCTTTCCTATTCCTTTCTGAAAGGGAAGCAGGTCATTTAACAGATGGGGCAAGGTCACTCAGCTTCACTCTCTCTACTAGAGGCTTAAAAATGTCAGTTTTCATGATACAATACCAAGAGTTTGTTTATGATCATCAGTTAAAAAAAAAACCAAAAATGATGATCACAATGAAGAAATATGTGTATTAATGGTAAATAACACATACAACAGGTTAGTAACCATCCTTTAAAATGTGGCTATGATGCACTGCAGAGCTTCATTTAGATTACTGCTTTGATGAAAGGCAGAAGCAATGCATGCTAGGCATGGGTAGCTGTTAAAGGAGCGTTGCTAGATAAGTTGCCAAGATGTAACCTATAAGACAAGTTTGGACCATCTCAAAGAAATGGGAATGCCTCAGATAGATCTATAGGCATCACCTCTCATCACCAGCTCAAAATTCTGCACAAGGGCATTCCACCCACTAGCATGGAAAGTGGATTAGATTCCTTCAGCTGGAAAGGGCCTAACAGCATAGCATTTCACCTCTTCCTTCCCTACACAAGGTATTACTAAAAAAAGGAGGAAGGTCCAGCAAGGATCCTGATAGCTGATACAAACAATTGTAAGAACACAACACCACTCTGCTGAACAAAGCTGGAACAATATGTGGCCAATACCCTACCCTGATGCCTTTGATGTTAACTCAGAACAACTACAGCATCATACATCCTAAAAACAAAAAAAACGCACTGCTGCACTGTCCATAACAGCAGCAGCAGCAGAGAGAGAAGAAAGAGTTAAAGAATTGATGGCAAAACTGAAAGGGAACTTTAACTGTCAAAAACTATCTTGGAAAATGAAAAAGGAAGTACATTGCGAACTTTGAAAGAGGAAAGAATGTGTCAAACATAGATGATACCTGCATATCTGGAGTTCCTACTTTCTTTATTACCTTCTTACTGTCTACTCACCCCATTCATACATGCATCAGCTATTTCAGCAGTACAGCAGCCTTTTCCTGTTTTTTCCATTTTTTTGCTCAGGCAGGGAGCTCAGCTTTGAACAGCTGAATCCCCTGAACCATCAAGACCATTGAACCTACAGCAACTTTGTGCCTACAAGAAAAATTGACCAATTAACTTATACTTTCCCAACAGCCTTAAACAGCCTACCAGCAAAATCATGGAACCTACCTTTCCTACTTTCAGCAACTTCTAATCTTCAACAAGGACTTACAGGCCTTGCCTTCGTTTAACTACATAGGCAACTAAGGTCAGCCACCCATTGTTTCCCAGTGGATATCCTGCATTGCTTTTCTAATCCTCCATCCAGAACTCTAGGAGTGCAGTCACCTGCTACCTACCTTCCCACCCACAACCTCACAAACAGAGTTGCATGCCTACAAAAATGTACATAACCTACGATACTACTTGGACGAACAAAAAAAAAGAAGAAGAAGAAAAGCAACTTTTTTGAGACGACAACAGGAAGGGAATGAAGGAAAATATTTCAAACTTCAGAAAGCCAAATCCACAGAAAATTGCATACGATTCTACTAAGGGACGCAAAAGCCAATTCCACAGAATATAAGACCAATTCCACTACAAACCAAAAGCACACTACCACCTCCCACAGCCATAGCAAACCAATTCCATTATTAGGCTCTTGGACCTCCAGACTGGCAAGCCAACAGCTATAATTGCTCCCTCTATATTTCCCATCTAAGCATCTTAGTTATGAGCATCATATATTTGCTCCTAACTTTCACATCTAATTTTATCCTTTGCATGTTGGCTGTGGTACATAGTACCTAAGTTTACTACTGCTAAATGTGAAGGACGAACTGGATAGCTGGTTTTGTGCCTGCCTCCCTCCTTCCCCTCCTGTAGACTCTGAAGGGCATTCCATGATTCTCTCCTCTTCCCTTCTATCCTTGTCTGGGGTCAGAGGTCCTAATTGTTCCTTGGTAGAGGTAGGGATGGGTGTGTTCCTTTGTATATATATCTTTTTGTATCTTGTGTTACCTATATCTTTTTATATCTTTTGGCATCTATAGGTTTTTCTGGCTATTAATTGCTTATTTTTATCTGGGGCAAAACTTTTTCTAATAGGTACCCGAACCGGGATAAAAGCCCCACTTAGAGATGAAGTCGGGTGAAGTCGGTTTTGGAGCGAGGCCGATCACCGGAAACAGGAATCTGACGACGAAGCCATGCCTTATGAGCCCGACTGAAGACCAACTGGAAGACTGCCTGGTGTTCGGACTACAAAACTGAAAGGTACATCGACTCCACAGTGACAACCCGTTGTGTACTTTTCACCTCTGCAAGAACCTTAAAGATGTGTTTAGAAGTGATCCTTGAGAAGGGAGCAGTTAGGACAGGATGTCATGAAGAGAGAGGCAGGGAGGAGTAAGGAAGAAATTTGAGCTAAATTTATCTGCTAATATGTTGGCTATGTCCTTTGGGGCTGAGTGAGTGGTGGTGATGTAGATCAGCTCAGAGCAATGATGGGAATAGATGCTAAAATGTCTGTCATAGCTGAAACAGGGCTAATGATTGTCTTTTTCAGAGGTGGCAATTTTCAGTTCATGTTTAACCTTAGTAGATTTAATTTTCCAAGTTATTTAACTTCTTGAGATTAATTTGGAAATGTGGGATTTTCAGTTTATTCCTAAGGGTGGGGATTTTATTTATTTATTTTTGTAAAGCTTGTTTATTCCAAAGTTTCACAATACAGGTTTATTCCTAAACATGATGCTGTATTTGCTTTGGATTGGGACTCAGGACTCAATTAAGGCATTTCTAGGTAAGATTAAAAATGGTCTGTACAAACAGTTGTTGGCAACAGGATCCTCAAGTGGTGGAGGGCTCATAAACCACTTCAGGCTATCGTCTAATTGCTGTAGATTTGCTTTGGAGAAGATCCTAAAGATGGTGTTTTTTTATGGGCATTTTGATTTGGATGCTGTTGGTGAAAATCACTGAGTGGTGGTTGTATCTGACCAGAGATGGTAGAACGATGGGTATACAGCATAATGGTGCTATGTTTCCGATGACCAAATCCAGTAAATTTGAACTTGGCCAGTTGGGTAGAGTACAAGCTGGTCTAATGAGTTTGCATTGATGAAATCAAAGAAACACTGTGTGTATTTAATTTAGTGGTGTAGAATTTCCAGTTAATGAATGGACAATCAAAGTCTTCAAGAATAATAGTATTTGGCTCGATGGTGAGGGATTCTGTTATGTTTAAATTTGCCATATAGGTTGCGAGTGCCATTTAATGCATAGACGGATGGGAGATAGTAAGAGTTGTTCGTGACTTCTGCAAGCATGCAGAGGATCTGAAGGTCATTATATTGCTATATAAGTCTAGATATAATGCATTTGTGGAGGAATGTCAGCACACCAGCAGCAGTAGCAGCGACATTGGCAACAGAGGATCTGAACAAGTGGTAGACATTTATTTATTTTTACTTATTCCTTTTGTTTACCTGGAAGTCCAGCTGGGCAAGTGTCACATTTTCATTGGAGGCTCAGCCAGAAATGCTCTGTTTTACAGAATGAGTAAAAGGCAGTTGTACAAGATTTACATAATGTAATAAATGCACATACATACATAGACAAAATGTATGTATATAATAAATGGACAAAATGTACATTACATAATAAATGTACATGCATTATCTGGTTAGGGAAGGTATATTATCATTGCATTGGAACTATGTTTCAGCAGTGATGCAAATGTTGATATTTTGTGGGGTGATGACGGCAGTTTTAGAGACTTCTAGTGTTGAATATTGCTAATCTATCCTGATTTGGGTTGACTAGGTAGGTTGGAAGATGAGTCGGACTGTCTTCATCTAAAAAAGGTACTTGGGGAAGAATAAAGTCTTGGCACTAACAAAAGCCATGAAGAGAGAGGTGCAAACTATCATGACAAAGCAGGTAGGGTTGTCAACCATTTCCTTTCCAGGTAGGCATGTTATTGGACCCACTTGGAATTGCACCTTTACTAAAACTAATTATATTAAGTTATATATACCAACTCTGAGATTGTCTACAAAAGGGTACATTCCCCAATCCCCACTGTACTCCCAGTCACATTCAAAACAGTTGACTAACTGCATTGTCGATTTCTGTGATCTCGACCATGTGGTTTTCGAAAGAGTTAAGACACAGGCAGTCATTTACATAGAAGAAAACAAAATCATATTAACATATTGCCATTTACAAGCATTATACATCGCATATATTATTTTGTATAGTTACCATAAATTCAGTGCAACATAAATCGATCAGTTTCTGCCTTAACATTTTCTATGTAATTTGCTCCTACCCTTTTCTAAAGAGCCCACCTCCGGTTCTTTAATCTCTGTTAACAGTACTCAATACTTCCGTTACAGTTTTATACTTTGATTTCCATTTTCTAGTAATTGCTTCTTTGGCAGCCATCAGAATTAAACTTAACAAGGCCTTATGTAGACAATTCAGATTATGTATCCCAGCTCAAAAAAATAATTTCCTTAACACCCATTTGTTCACCAGTATTTCTAACAAAGTGCTCTGTAGGGGATTTTAAAGTCTACCAACACATTACACTTCAAAAACATATGTTCCTAGTTACCTCTTTCTTCCCCATCACACTTCCTGCATTTGCCATCTACCTGAGGAAAAATTCTTTGGAGTCTGCTTGGGGTATAAAAACACCTATGCAAACACTAATAAGCAAAATTTCTAAATCTTCTAAACTGTTGTATATTTGGGAGCCATACACATGTCCTCCCATTGTTTCCTTGCGAATAGCTTACCAATTTATCTTCCCAATCTTTTCCAACCTCCTCTGATTGCTTCCTATAGTTATCTTGCAGTGTTTTATATTCCCTACAAGTCCATTTTTTTTAACATCAGCTTTTGTTTTAGAATCAGTTAAAAACTTTACCAGAGCAGGTCTTTCATCCGCGGTGATGCAGCGATAGCGTTGTTGCCTCACAGCAAGAGGTTCTCCCGTTCGATTCTCGGCTGGAGTGCGGGGAGTGCCTTCTCAGTGGAGTCTGCATGTCCTCCCCGAGGTTGGGTGGGAGTTCAAAAAACATGCGTAAATGGGCATGCCTTCATTGAAGGTTGAACGTCGAGCTGGCACCTCGGCGTTCGTGAAAATCTACTGCGAATCATTAGCGAACCGGAGTTCCGCTGTGGCGACCCCTAACCGGGAAAAGCCGAAAGACAACAACCAGAGCAGGTCTTTAACTTAGGATTCCCCTATCCCTTTCTGTTTGCCTATACCCATGTTTCATTCCGTGATAGGGAAGGCAGTCTCTAGCCTGCAGTCCAAGTGTCTCCTTCTCATTCTATTACCTTTCACTATGTAGATATTTGCTCCCAGTACCTTGGTTCCTTTGCAAGCTTTTTCAGTAAATTCCAGCCCCCTGTTGCCTGTTCTGTGATCCTTAATTGCAGTCATCCCTATTGGCAAAATTGCATTTCTCCATTCTTGTGTTGGCTTAGTTTTTAGACTACTTTATGAATATAATATCCCGTGTGGCTGCTACTGTTCTTCTTAAGGATCTTCATCTGAAGTATCAATCTGTACTTATTTCTTGAATTTCCCGCTTCTTCTTCATCCCTTTTCACTTTTAGTTATAGCTTTCTGCTTGTGCTATATCTAGGAAATCTCTTATTAGAGAGGACCCCCCTCCCACACACTTTTATTTTTGCCTCCGATCAGTCATAACTCCTCCTAATTAACCTTATTTTGTTGGAGTGCAAATACTTTCTTTACTCTACTCATAAAATTCCACTGTACTCTGTTGAATGCTTTCTCTGCATTAAGACTCTGCAACAACAGTGGTTATTTTCTTACATTCTGCTTCCCTCGGAATCATCATTGTTCTATTAATGTTGCCAAATGTTTGTCTCACCTCGACAAAACCCCATTGATCCATAGCTATCAGTTTTTTGAATCACCTTTAACTTTTTTTTTAGCAGTTATAGACCTATACATTTAGGGGTTTAGAATTGAAATGGACCTATAAGAAGATGGATCTGATGGGTCTTTACCGTCTTCAGGTATTACAGCCATCACAGCTTCTCCTCCTTTTACAATACTGTTAAACAAAAACCTTCCAAATCTTTATTACCCCCCCCCCCCCAGTTTCCAAACTTTCACAAGAAAACAATCTGTTCCTGGAGACTTTACTGTAGATTTGATTGTGATGTTTTTATCTCCTCCTATCCTAACTGTAAGCAGTCCAGCCTCATCTACCTTTAACCTTGGTATATTTAATTCTTCTGTAAACATTTCCATGTGTACTTTTTCTTTATTTCACATTTCTCTGCTTTATACAGATTTTCATAAAAGTTTTGAAATATTTTCAATACCTCTACAGGATATCTGGTTATTTCCTTGTTATAGGCACCCTAAGCTTAATAACAATCCTTTCTACTTTCTGTTGCCTGAGCCATTGTGCTAAAAGCTTTTGTGCTCTGGAGTTATCAAAATTAATTGCTTAACAATCTTTATAAACTCATGCATAGTATTAAGGTCTTCCCTTGTTTTTTCTTTAGCACTCTGCAGTTGTGCCTCTTGTTTGAATTAACTCCCGAATATTTTCCAGTATTCATTACTTAGATTCCTCAGTGTTTAACAGATAGGTGAAGTGCCAGTGTTCGTTTTTTATTTCATTATCCTTCATTTTTATTTTAGTTATTATTGGCATATGATCTGAAATAATTATTGGATGTGTATTAAAAGCTTCTTCCATTTTTCCAGCCTTTTGTTATTTGAGTTTATAAGCTTCTTCAGTGTTTTTATTTATTTTGACCATCTCTGAGCAAATGTACTTATTTTTTTTTCTTGTAGATTAGTAGGTCATGTCTTTCACCAAAGCTGGAGCTTTTACAGCTTTTTCCTTAACAGCTGTACGATTCTTCCCAGCCAGCATTTTCTCAACTTTTGTGGTCGATTTTCTTTCAGGTTCTCTAAATTTCTTCTTTGCAGGCAATCAGGCAGTGCAAAAATAAGGAGAAATCATTGGTCTAAACTTACTTGCCAGTAACTGAAATTTACCCACTTCACTGTCTTTGTTTTCCCAATGGGAGAGCTGAGAATAAACTGTTACTCAGTGTGTAGCCGTCTTAGAAGTCTTGATTGTTCTGTTAATGTTGTCAAATGTTTGCCTCCCCTCAACAAAACCGCATTGCTCCATATCTATCAATTTTGGCAATACCTTTGCCATTCTTTTAGCTATTTCGTAATAAATGCCTGCGAGAACACCTATAAGTGCCAAAGCAATAGCCGAGAACAAACTCTAGTGTACCAATGTAAATTAGAACGCTGAAATTTTATTATAAAAAACGACAAACCAAGACGAATGTAGATACAAGAGTTTAGCGCTTTCACCCACAATATCAGGGCTTCCTCAGAACTCATAACACAAATTGATATCAGCACTTAAATAACTTTTTTCGCGCCAAAAGAACTCAAATATTTAAAGCGACACAGCATACAAATAAATTGCTACAATACTATTAATGCAAATACTGAATCTATACAAGTAAAACAAATAAAACACATGACTCTTCTTCATTATACTCTGTTGCTGGGATAATAAATAATTAATTATATACTAAAAACTTCCTAAGTAAGAATTAGCTTAAATAAAAAATACGTTGATAATGCTTACAATAACTGTGTATGTAAGTACAGAATTTAATGTCAGAAATACTGAAACCATCTTTTTTATGATAAAATATAATATGCAATATATAATATACCTAAATTATGAATTTATATATGGTGTATTAAAATTTGTTTTCTTAAAATTAATCATTTTTATGGTAAATTACTTAATATAAATATTATAAAATATAACTTACTGAAATGTTAAAAACTGATAAAAAACTAAATAAAAATGAAAATTGTATAGAATACTAAAATGTATTAAAATTGTATACACTTTCAATACAAATGTCTGTGTATGTTTAAACTTATTACAGATGTTTGTTAGTTATTATTAATTCTTATACTCAACAATGGTTTAATCGATATATGGTCATTTAGACCTGGAGGGGTGGTGGCATCAAGATAAATTTGCCACCAAACCTCTCTATAGCTTAATAAGCTTTTTACATCTCCACCCTTCGGGTCTATTTTGACCATTTCCAATATAATGAATTTAAAATGATGGTCTTCCCCTTCATTAAAAATGTGCCTGTAAAGTGCGTTATTCTTGTCTTTCGTCTTTATGCTGTACATATGATCATAGATTCTTTTCTTGAGATGTCTCTCAGTTTTGCCAACGTAAAAACGATGGCATTTTTGGCAGATACTTAAATAGATAACTAGCTTACTGTTACAGTTGCCTAACTTACTTATAATACAGCTTCTTAACTAATTTTTTAGAAAAATCTTCGTCTCGTCAGCCATATATTTGCACTGATTGCAGGCACCACATTTTAAACTCCTACCTATAGCTAACTTCTTATCAGTCTTCACATCTTTTTTATTATTATTAACTATCATCTGTTTAATATTGGTCCCCATTTTAAAGATGAAATTGGGTTTTGTACCAATAACCTTATTAATTTGGATGTCATTAAAAATTACATTCCAAAATTCACTTATATTTTTTTTAACATAACTAACTGCCATATTATATTGAAGAACACAAGATTTTTGAAAATTATAGTTGTTAGTTGATTTCATATTCCTCTTAGTTTGTACTGTATTTACATCTTGTACTGATAATCTGAATTTGCTACCTAATAAAGGTTGAAATCTAGTATCATGTAAATTTAGAATATATTTTATAGTCGTGTCCATCATATTACTAGGATATCCTCTTTGTAGAAATAGCTTCTTAACATACTCTAATTCTACCCTTAAGTTGTCATCATCTGAGGTCATACATGCTAGTCGCACGCATTGACCTTTAAATACATTGTTTTTTAACTTCTCAGGATGACAACTCGTATAATGCAAATAGCTATTCAAAAATGTATCTTTTCTATGAATAGTCGAAGAAAGTTGATGTATTTCATATTTTATTAGAGTGTCCAAATAGGGTACACCTATATTATTGTAAGAATAAGTAAATCTTAGATACTCACTACTAGTATTGAGAAATTGAATAAACAACTCTAATGTTTCCGTGTCAGCCCCCCATATAATATAAATATCATCTAAAAATCTTGAATAATTTTTTATATATTGATAAAATTCACTCTTAAATAAAAATGTATCTTCCAATTTAGCATCACCAAATTAGCATAGATTGGGGCACATGCAGCTCCCATCGCTACACCTCGTATCTGCTTAAAAAGTTCTCCTTCAAAATAAATGAAGTTATTATCAAGAACTATTGACATCTCTTGTAATAAACAAGTGGCGTCCCAATCCATTCCAGAATGTTTCCTAATGCTATTACTAAAGGCTTCAAGTCCATCATCTCTTGGGGTGCAAGAGAAGAGATCTATTACATCTATAGTTAAAATATAACATTTTCAAAATCTATATCTATTGGAAAATTCTTTAGAAAAATCCAAGAATCTTTCACCATATGTGGTACTTTTTCATATATAAATTTTAATTTTGAATCAATACATCTTCCTATAGGAAAAGTTTTTGAATAACTTCCTGAGACTATTGGTCTAAATGGTGGGTCACTTTTATCCTTGTGTACCTTGGGTATACCTACAAAAGAAGCTAGTTTGGGATATTGAACCTTTAAAAAATTATATTCATCATTAGTAATTCTTCCTTCAATATGGTATTCCTCTCTATAAAAATCAATCCTATGATATGCTATATTAAGTTCATTAGTTGAAATAGGAATGTAATTACCAGAATGATGTAAAATATCATACATTTTCATAATGTATCTAAAATTATCATATAAAACAATGCCACCCCCCTTATCTGGCTTCATTACCCTAATATTCATATCATTCATTACTACACTTAATATACTTCTCTCATCAGCAGTTAAATTGCTGTCATTAGTCATTTCTTTTAAACTTTTGTATTCATGATAAAGATTTTTTATAGTAATTTTCTCATATATATCTGGGCTTGATGGGTCTTTACCATTTTTAGGTATTACAGTCCCTGCACCTTTCTTCCAGGATACTTGTGCTTCCCTTTGTTTAAAAATACTGTTAAACAAAACCTTTGAGCTTCATTTTCTTCCCTCCTAGCTTCCAGACTTCAGCAGGAATACCATCTGTTCCTGGAGACTTTTCTGCAGATTGATTCTGTGTCACCATTTTTGTCTCATCTCCTCCTATCTTAACTGTTTGTTAGTTGTTGAGCCTCATCTACCTCTAACCTCTGCATACTTAAGTCTTCCATAAATATTTCCATTTGTGCTCTTTCTTTATTTCCACATTTCTCTACTTTATACAATTTTTTATAAAATTTCCAGAATATCTTTTAATACATCTACAGGATCTCTGGTTATTATAGTTATATGCACCCTAAGTCTGGCAACAGTCCTTTCTGTTTTCTGTTGCCTAACTTGTGGTAGACATTTTTGTTCTCTGGAGTTGTCAAAAAACAGTTGCTTAACAGCAGTCTTTCTAAACTCATGCATATTATCCAGATACTCTCTTATTTTCTGTTTAGCACTCTGCAGTTGTGCCTCTTCTTGTTCTGTAAGTTTCCCCTTATTTTGCAATGCTTTAACCTTTGTGATCCCTTCTAAACAGTTCCTATTTCTTTTTAACCATGTCTCTTTTGCTTTTATTTCCACCCTATCCTTAGTCCACTTTTCATATTATCACACTCGCTAGCTGTAACTTCTGAAAAAATGTCTGTCTTCCCTAAAAACTCTTGAATTATGACCACTACCCTTCAATTACTTTTTTTTTTTTTTTTTTTTAGCAAGTAGGTGGTGAAGTGCCAGTGTCCATAGTTTTTACTGTTACCCTGCATTTTTATGTTGGTTGTTATTGGAGCTTAATCTGCAATAGATGTTCTTCGTGTTTCACTGTTGCAGTCATCACATTTGGGTTATCTGCCTGCAGGTAACCCTCAGTCAGCCTGAATACCAGAGTCTTGGGATTTCTGCGTCGGATGTTGTCGCTTCTTCCATGACATCAGGTCGTCAGGGGGTTAAAACATGCAGTGTCCGAAGCAGAAGCAGTTCGCAAGCGTCGGTCGGCCGCCTCCTGAAATTTTTGTTTTTCAAGTTTCAGAGCTGAAGTTTTCTAAAAGATAAATACCACGTTTGGGGATCCTTTTTTCTTGCTCTAGCCGATGTCAGAAAAAGTTAATTATCTTGCCTGTGGAAAGCAAATACCTCGCAGAGATTTTCATTTTACTGTGTCACCTGTTTAGGCCCAGACCACGACTTTCCTCGCTGTCTGTTTTGTGCCTTGTTCAACGCCCGAACTATTCATCGTCAGGCTATTTTTGTCGCTAAATTCTTTTGCTCTCATTCTCCATTTTCTGAAATGGCTTCGATAAGCCATCCGACTACCGATATTCCAAAAAAAGTAAGGATAAAGACAGAGACAGATCGCATAGGTCCAAAACTGCCGACAATGCTTCCGTTAAGCTAGTCGCGATACTCAGTGAGGTGCTTTCGCAGCCCCTTATACCTGCTTCTACAGATTTGCAGGCCTCTACTGAGACCCATTTGGAGTCCGGTATGCTGCAAGATGCTTCTTTGACTATGGAACCTGCAGATGTCTCTGCCTTGGATGGGTCCGGAGCCACTGTGCAAGCACCGACTTCTGAGGGTGTATTCAGGCCTTCTGATTTTCATATTAAACCGACTTCATTTCAAACCAAAAATACCAAATTTCTCAGGCCCAAAGTTCGCACTATGCCTAGGAAACCGACGACCAAAGCGCATTCTCAGGCCCACGTGCCTCAGAAACAAATGCTTAGAATGGCTGAAAATCTTATTACTTTAATTAGGGAAAGCCAGCCTTCCCCCTCAAAAAGACCAAGAACTGATTTTCCTTCTGATTCTTCAGATCATGAGTCTGTTTATTCTGATCCTTTTGATTACCAGGAAACACCCTTATCAACCTTTGAGGATTATGATGCAGAGGATTCCATTCCCTCTGCTTCCCCACCAAAAAATTTTTCTTTTGGTGAAACCCTGCGTACCCTTGGAGAGCACTTCTGCTGGGAGTGCCAGGACTACCCACAGTCCAAAAGGAGACTCGGGGAATTTTTAAACTTGCCTCAGCATAGGCCTCTAGCTATCCCTCCTGTTCTGGAAATTGTAGATGATTATGTCTTGGAATCCAGCCTTAGCCCTGATTCTTTGCCTCCAGCTCAAGGGAAACCTGACAGGTACTGGAGAGTACCTAACTCCAACACATTTCTCTTTAAGAATCCTACTGTGGATCTAGAGACCATTTCCCAGGGACCTAAAGGCATTAAGGCTACAACAGCCAAAAACCCTACCCCTTCGGACAGGGACTCTAGGGCTTTAGGCAGATGGGGTAATAAGGTATACTCCTCTGCTACTCTTGCCATCAGGGCTGCAAATTGCCAGTTTTATATGTTAAAGTATCAGCAACATATTATGGAGCTAATTAAACAGAAAATTATGTTGATTCCTGATTGTGCAGAACATAAGGATTTACAAGAGTTAATGCATTCTGCTAACCAAGTTGGAAAACATACTTTGCAGTGTAGTTTTGATGGCTTAGAAGCATCTTGCAGGGCTGCTGTCACTGGGTCTGTTCTTAGACGGCATGTTTGGCTTAAGGAACAAATCTTGCCAGACCATGTCAAAGCAAAATTACTAGATGCACCATTAAACTCAGAATGCCTGTTTGGAAATAAAGCAGAAGTCCTCAAAAAGATGGAGGAAAAAGCTAAATCTATGCAAACTGTTAAAAGATTTTCTACAGGTACAACCACCTAGATTCAGTAGGGATTGGCCTTCTAAAAACTGGTCCTTTCCAGTCCCTTCCAGACCTTCTCAGTCCAAACCCAAGGACAGCAGACCACCAAGATTACAGTATCAGGGTATGCACAGATCTAAGCAATGGAGTGCTCCCACCTCTAAAACAGGGAGTAGTAAGCCACCAGCCTATGGTAAAAATCACACAATGACTTATCCTTAACTCTTCCAAGCCTTGCCCAAGTACTTGCTCCCTTAGGAGGAAAACTTGCCCTGCATGCAAAAAGCTGGGAGTACATCACCCAGGGCAGACGGGTCTTGAACATTGTATCCCAGGGATACAGGTTCTACTTCCACTCAATGGCAACTCCAAGCGGATGGCCAGATCTTCCCCCAAACCATTGGGCAAAGCCCCGAAAAGCAAGTACTTTCTCTTCTCAGTATGGAGGCTATTCAGCCTGTCCCAGCAGAGCAAAGGGGACAAGGTTTTTACTCCAGACAGTTTCTGGTACCCAGAAAAGAAAACTCTTGGCGCCCTATCCTGGATCTGTCTGTTCTCAACACCTTCATGGCGGTTCCAAGATTCAAAATGCTTACTCTCCAACAGCTGCTTCCTATGCTAGCCAAGGACTCCTGGCTAGATACCCTGGACTTAAGCTTTTTTTTTTTTTTTTAATCTGCACATCCCTGTAAGGGAATCTTGCAGGAAATATCTACTTTTTAGAGCAGGCTGTATGCACCATCAGTTCTCTGCACTTCCCTTTGGCTTATCTACTACACCCAGGGTATTCACAAAATGCCTAGCTCCAGCCATTGCATATTGCAGGCAGAGAAAAATTCAAATTTACCCATACTTGGACGATTGCCTGATTCATCGGACGGTCAGGAATTGCTACTCCAGCACCTGACATTTGGAAAGAGACTTCTAACTTCACTGGGGTACACCATCAACGAAAAGAAATCACATCTGGTACCCAGCCAACAGATTGTATTCTTGGGAGCAAGCTTGAACACAATGTCCCAGATGGCATTCCTCACTCCAGAAAAACAAATTTATTTGACAAACTACTTCAATCTACTGGCCACCAAAACCCAGCTATCTGGAAGAAAAATACTGCAAGCCCTAGGGTTCATGACCTCTTGCATTCCACTAATTCCATATGCAAGACTACATATGAGGAAACTTCAGTGGTACTTAAAGTCTCTGGTGTCAACATTCTCAGGACCTCGGAACAATGATTCCTATCATTCCTTGCCTAAAGGCAGAGTTCCTTTGGTGTGCAGAGGCCTGCTACCACAACAAAGGACTCCCTTTCACTCAACCCCCTGCCGCCCAAACCATAACAACAGACTATGCATGGGGGGGTTCACATGGCAGGACAATGCATTCAAGGCAAATGGAGTCTAAAGCAAATGCACCTGCATATCAGTCAAAAAGAAATGTTGGCTGTACAGAATGCTCTGACGGCCTTCAAATGCCTTCTTCCAGGGCAACTATTAATAAAGACAGACAACACCACAGTTAGGTGGTACATAAACAAGCAGGGGGGAACCCCTTCCTACCCATTCTGCAGGTCAGCCATGGCTCTGTGGAACACAGCCTTGAGCAATCAAGTGCACCTGCAAGCTCAATTCCTGCCAGGCAAACTAAATTCACTGGCAGACGACTTAAGCAGAAATCTAATGGACCCACACGAGTGGAAACTGGATCCCAAATCATTCAAGCTTCTGATCCACAGGTGGGGGGCACCAGAGGTAGACCTCTTTGCTTCCCCTCAGAACTATCAATTAAGCAAATTTTGCACCAGAACTCCCCACAGCCAAGCATGGAAAGTGGATGCCCTGTCCTTTGCATGGGAAAACCTGGCAATCTATGCCTTTCCCCATCTGCCCCTCCTCTCGAAGTTCTACTAAAGATCAAACAGGACAAGCCAAGGACAATCCTGGTTGCAGCAGACTAGCCACGCCAGCACTGGTACCCACTTTTGCACAGTCTTACAGTACTGCCACCTGCCTCTGACCCCCCTCCCTGCTGTTGTCCCAGCAGGATGGCCAGATTTTGCATCCTAGCAGCCTGGCTCATCCCATGAACTCAGCACCAGCAACCCTCAGTAAACCAGGTGCTGGATATCATCCTTGAGGCAAGGAGGCCTGGTGCTAGAAAATCCTATTCAGAAAAGTGGAAAAGATACTGTTCTTGGAGCCGGTCTCAGGGAATGCACACAACTGTGCCCATCTTACCTCATATACTAGATTACTTAACAGAAATGCTCCACAAAGGCCTATCCTTCAATTAAGATTCATGCCTCTGCCATCTCCGCTTATTATAATACTGAGCCACCCCTCTTCTCTCATCCTCTGGTCAAACAGTTCCTGAGAGGAGCCAAAAATTTAAGACCCCCAGGAGAGCTCCCACTCCAGTCTGGGACCTTAACTTTGTATTGGAAAAACTCATGCTTCCACCCTTTGAACCTGCTGCTTCACCAGAGTTAAAATTCCTCTTCTGGAAAACAGCTTTACTTCTAGCCATCACTTCAGCAAGAAGAGTGTCTGAATTGCAGGCCCTTATGGCCGTGGAACCCTTCATTATCTTCCATGTGGACAGGGTTTCCGTCAGGACTAACCCATCATTCATGCTCAAGGTGGTATCTAGTGTGGCTTTAAACTAATCCATTTATTTGTTAACCTTTTTCCCTAATCCTCAGAATAAATGGGGAAAGGATCATACACTCCCTGGATGTGCACAGGCAGCTTAGGTTCTATCTGGACAGGACTAAACCTTTCAGAAAATCTGACCAGCTGCTAGTCAGCTTTGCTGCATGGGCAGAGGGCAAGGCCATTTCAAAGCAAACCATTTCTAAATGGGTAACACACTGCATCCATTTCTGCTACAAACACCATGGGAAAACTACCCCACAGGGGATCAGAGCACATTCCACTAGGGCTACTTCAACCTCTACAGCATTTCTCAGTGGAGTCCCTACGAGGGATATCCTGGAGGCTGCAACCTGGAGCTCTGTACACACCTTCACCAAGCATTACCACTTACCTATCTTTTCTAAATCCAGAGCTGGATTTGCCACAGCAGTCTTACAGGGCCTGCTTGCTAGCCCTAATGCTTCTTGACTGCCTCCACCCATGTTCAGCTTTGGGAATCGACCCAAATGTGATGACTGCAACAGTGAAACACGAACATAGTACAGCTGTGTACACTTACCATAAATGTAGATGTTAGAGTGTATTCACTGTTGCAGTTTTGGTTACCCTCCTGCCAGCCCCCTGACTTCTCTATACTTCTACCTCTTCTTTTTTGTTTGGCCATAACTTATAACATTGGTATTTACTTTCTATTGGGGGTGCTCCACACCATGTAATTGCTTCCTGTTGTGGGGGCTCCTGACATCTGGGGGCAAGAAAAACTGATGTAATGGCACCGACTGCATGTTTTATACCCCTGACAACCTGATGTCATGGAAGAAGAGACAGCATCTGACGCAGAAATCCCAAGACTCTGGTATTCAGGCTGACTGAGGGCTACCTGCAGGTAGATAACCCAAATGTGATGACTGCAACAGTGAATACACTTTAAACATTTATATTTATGGCAAGTGTACACAACTGTACTTTATTGGATGCGTGGCAAAGTTTTCAATTAAAGCACATGTTCCTATGAAATATAATGTCTAGTCTAGTTCAATTATCGTATGTTGGAAAATATTTAAATTCTCTAGATTCCTACTACTGAATTCGTCTTCCTTACCAAATATTTGCATTTGTTTTCAGAAATCTACCAAATTTTGTTATATATTCCCTTCTAGATATCTAGGATACATCCTCACCGTTGCAAATTAAATTCCAGTCCCCACCTGTAAGTAACATTCCCTGCTGAAAGCTGATATCTCCCAAAATGTTCTTATGCCCCAACAGTTTTTGGTGGAATATAAATACATGCCAACGTAATCCTCCTCACTTGCCAGTAGCCCCTTATTACCACATATCTATCATTATTATATCTTTTCCTCTTCTATCACTGTTTGATCTCCTCTAGCAAGTAGTATAAATACTTTCCTTTTCCTTTGTCCCTGATACTATGCTGAAAATCCCTCCAGAAATCCTTGCTGTATCAATTTTCATGCTCATTTTTTTCCAAGTATGTCTTCTGTAGCATTGCCATTTACAGTCTGTATTCTTAATACAATTTAATACTATTTTCTTTCTCTGTACCTGTGAGGCCATTAACCAAAATATTTAGTGCAGCCGTTATGATAAGAAGCTTTTATTCCAATATTATAGGATATATTTTTTTAAATGTCTATTTCCAGCTTTTTCGTTGCACTCACCCACTAATGTTTTTCAGGTTGGTCTTTTATACAGTTGTTTCTTGTCATCTCCATTTGAACATATGCCACATTTTACAGGACTTTTTATTTTAATAAAAACCCAAAACCCTGGAAAAAAAACAATAACCTCATAACCTGTTATCTTAAAGCAAACGCACAAAACTGTGTACGTCTTCAAATGATGATTAACCTTCCTGATGGGAACAGTTGTCCCAAATCGACAGCTGCACACACAGCCAAAACCTAACCTAAAATTAAGGTTATCCATTTCTTCTAATCTTGTCTGTAGTTTGCATTGTGCTTTACTGGAATTTTTGCTGTTTTTGGATGCCATGGTAGTGAATGCCTAACATGGAGGTGTAGGGTAGTTCCATTCCCCACCAAAATTATTTTTCCTTCTAACCCTAGAGCACATTCCACTATTGCAGTGGCTACCTTTCAAGCCTTTTTCTGTAATGCATCCTTGGATGACATTTGTGCAGCAGCTATATGAATTTCACTGAATAACTTTGCAAGATGCTGTTAAGCTGAATGTAGTCTGTATGTCCAAGTCTTATTTTGGGGCCACAGTAATTAGAAGCATGTTTCTGTGGGGGGAGAACCACCTATGACAAAAAGATTGGGACTCTGTTCTGCATTTGCTAGATATGGACCTGCTCATGCTAGATATGAACACAAACATTATTGGTAAATAAGGGGTTTAGTAGCCTGGAAAAGTTCTGGGTGCCAAGCTAACTGATGTTTGATGGCATTAGTTTTGCTTTTACTGAAGCTGGATTTATTCATACAGAAGTATTGGTGAGCTAAGTACATATATTTAATTTACTTCCGTTTTAAAGGGGGCTGCTCCCCTTGATTTCCGCTTGCCTAATTCTAAAAGAGACTGGGTTCAGGGGGTCATCAGCCTCTTTGCAAACAGATTTAATGGCAAATACCATCTGTTTTAGGGTTAGGCACAGTGAAATCCTAAAAGGATACAAGGCCTAAACAACATGTCCTACATGTACCAACTCGAAGCCTTGTTACTGTACTCTGTATCCTACAGACTGCTAAGAGGTGACCTGTGTCTGCCATGGAAGGCATCCTCTGACCCATTACTGATAGGTTTATTGCACATATCAGGCAAGTCAGATGTCACCAGATGTACTCGGTCTAGGGATCTAAACCTTTTCTGCAAAATCAATGGAACGGTTTGGAGGAACGTGTATATCTCGCAGAGGATTCTACTGCTGTGGAACAAACTTCCTCTCCACACAAAACAAGGCTCATCTCTGTCCATTTTCAAGTGCAACTTAGACCTGCAAAAGGGAAACAGAAAATTAACCCAGGACTGCTCCCTGTATTATTAATTGACAGAGGCAGCTCCTAAATGCCTTATCCCATGCATGGATTCCCTCACATTATCTGTGGTATAATCCCAGTTATTCTCATTGGGGGTAATGTGTAATTATTGACCATGGGATGGTAAGGCGAATCTATAACCAAGTGGAATGGGTTATTTGAAGCACAAAAAGGGAAATTGGCCCGCAAGTGCTGCTAGCCTAATACTTAACTATGAACTTATGAAATAATGCCATAGGTACTGTATATAGAATGTTCCACAGTCCTGCACTGTCATATCTTACCCAACACTTTCCTGTGCTGTGCACTACGTGTTTTTTAGAATATTTCTGCCATCTCCTGGTTCAAAAACTCTCTCTCAGACAGACAGCAATCTGTCCAATGGCAAGTTGAACTGTCTCCTCTATTTCCAACTGCCATAGGTGTACCACAAGGCTCAATCCTGGGCCCACTACCTTTTTCTGTCTTCACAAGCAATCTACATACCGCCACCCAGCAGGCCACACTTATACAGTAAGTAGATGACTCAACGCTGATCTGCTCAGCCACATCTCTGACCACCATACAGCAGCTGACCCAAGAATTCTTTACCTCTGTTGAAAGCTGGATCACTGACATCAAACTTATTCTAAACCCCAACAAGACTAAATTACTCCTGTTTACCCCTAATAAATCTAAATGTACTTCCCTAACTTTCTCTGTCACCTCTAGAAATGGCACTATTATCTCTCCTATAGCCCGTACTAAGCTCCTGGGGGTAGAAATAGACAAAAATCCTTTCTTTGATGTCCATATTGTTCAGGCCATCCAAAAAGTCGATAAAAAAGTGGGAACACTTTATAGACACAAGAATTTTCTCACAGACAAAGTATGAATCACCTTAGCTCAAACTCACCTACTGTCCACCATTATGTATGCAGCACCAATCCTGACCCACATTAGAAAAACTGACCTTGACAAAATTGACTCATGTTATAACAAAGTTGCCAAATTTGCTAACAACTCTACCTTCAGGACCTATCACTGCCAGGCACTTAGGGATATTCAATGGCTAGAATTTCCTCAACGACTCCCCTACAAACAGTCAGTGCCTTCAACATCCTGAAGTATCCTGACAAAACTCCAGCTCTACAACAACTACTTTCCCACTGTTCTACTAATCGTCCGCTTCGTTCTACCAATAAATCTCTCCTCTATATAATTAGTGCCAACAATACTGCAGGGAAAGCTCTATATTCACATACCATAGCTAAAAACTGGAGTAACCTCCCCTCTTCTTTACTATCACACAATTCAAAAAAACACTCAAATCACACCTCAGGAAAACCTGGATTTGCCCATGTATAGCATAAAGATGACTGTATTTCTTATTCCACTTTGCCTCCTTCCTAATCTTCCTACTGTTGAAATAACACAAGATTATAAGGTCTAGACTTGTAATTTATTTCATAGTTTAATTGGACAGTTTAAGCTCACCATTGTTATTATGCATGTCTCTGTGCTGTCATTGTCTATTTTTTATTACTTAGTCTATCTAATTATGGTACTTTTCTCCCCGGGCCTCCACTGAAAATGGACCTGGTCCAGTTGGATTATCCTGGTTAACAAATGTAAAATAAAATAAATAAGTAAAACTTCCCATTTGTATGCTGCTTGGTCTTGTCTGAGATATTTCTTAATCCTGTGCTACTGGTTCCTACCCACACCTGTCAGCAGTTCTGTACTGAATCCGGCTTAAGCCCAGAATGCCTTTAATGGATTTGCTCAGTTTGCACCTAATACTTTGTAAGTTGGTTGTAGTTTATCTAAATTTGTTAGTACAATTCTTTTTTGGTATTCTAAACATGTCATGGTTGAGAGAAGGGCTTGTGTAGTCCAGTCTATTTACCCAAGTAAAATAAAATAAATAAATGGATGCGTTTAATTTCTGAACTACTGGATTTTGTCCAGGAATTTTCTAATTAATGCATTATTGGTTCCTATTCCAGCACTTTTTCTTAGTTATGCCGTACTGAATCTGAGATATTTCCCAGTCGTGTACTACTGGATCCTCCTCATTGCTTTTATTATTTTTGTACTATGGGATTTTTCATAGAACTTTCCTCAGTCATGAACCATTTGAACCAAGGCAGGAAATATTTGACTCCCATGTTCCTTTGAACCTACCACTGAATGCTACTGGCACTGGCTAACTGTGAAGGGTGCATTTTGATTTATCACTGCAGTATCATGATATCCATTCTTCAGTTTTGTTTCTGTGGATGTTCTTCATGTTTCACTGTTGCAGTCATTACATTTAGGTAATCTGCTGGCAGGTTGCCCTCATTCGGCATGATTAACAAAGTCTTGGGTCCTGCGTCGGTTGCTGTCCCTTCTTCCATGACGTCAGGTCGTCAGGGGTATAAAATATGCAGCCGATGCCATTACATTAGTTTTTCTTGCCGTGCGGTGCCCGAAGCAGAAGCAATTCGCAAGTGCCAGTCGGCCGACTCCTGAAATTTCATTTTTGAGTTTCAGATCCGAAGTCTTTAACTAAAAAGCCATGTACCCCATTGGGGAAACTTTTTCTTGCTCCTTACCGATGTCTGTAAAATTTAATAATTGCATTACTTGTGGGAAGCAAATATATCATAAGGGTTTCCATTTGTACTGTATTCCTTGCCTAGGCCATGACCACGACGTACCTTGCTGTTTGTTCTGTGCTTTATTTAATCAATGCACTATTAAACGTTGGTACAGTTTTGCTTCTAAATATTTTGGCTCACGCTTTAATTATCCAGAAATGTCGTCGGTTGGAAATCAGACTACCGGAATACCTAAAAAAACGCAAAGAAAAAGACAAAGACAGGCCGTTGAGGCCCAAAACTGCCGACGATGCTTCTTCTAAGCCAGTTCGTCGGTACTCGGGCGCCTTCGCAGTCCCCGATACCCGTTAATTCTGATTCGCAGGCCTCTGAGACCCATTCTGAGTCCGGTATGCTGCAAGATGCTTCAGTTATGGAACCCGTGGATGTCTCTACATTGGATGGGTCCGGAGCCGCTTTGCAGGCACCGGCTTCTGCGGGTGTTTTCAGGCCTACAGATTTGTATATTAGACCAACGCCATCTTCAAAACTAAGGCCAAAATCACGACCAATGTGTAAAAATCCGATGCCTAGGCCACATGTGAAGGCCCCTATGGGTAAGAAACAAATGATCAAAGTGGCTGAAGATTTAATTACTCTGATCAGGGGTAGTCATCTCCCCCCCCACTTCTAAGAGGCCTAGGCAAGATATTGACTATGAATCTTCTTAACAGGATTCTGTTTCTCCTGATTCTTCTAATGAACAGGAATGTTCTTTACCTACTTATGAGAACTCTGATGCAGAAGATTCCATTCCTTCTGCTTCTCCCCCTGAGGATTTTTCTTTTGGGGAAACTTTGCATACCTTAAGGGAACATTTCCACTGGGAATTTAGGATTTTTCTGAATCTAAAAAGAGACTTAAGGATTTTCTTCTCCTTCCTCAGCATAGGCCTTTGGCTGTACCGCCTGTACTAGACATTGTTGATGTTTTTTCAGTATCTAGTATGGCTCCTGATTCTCTGCCTCCTGCTCCTTGTAAGCCCGACTGATACTACAGGGTTCCTGACGGCCACAAATTCCTTTGCAAAAATCCTGTTGCGGATCCTGAAATCATTTCTCAGGGTCCCAAGGGCATTAAGGCTTCTACTGCTAAAATCCTACCCCTTCTGATAGAGATTCCAGGGCGCTGGATAGATGGGGTAAAAAGGTTTACACTTCTGTAACCTTGGCAATCAGGGCTTTAAACTGTCAATTTCATATGCTTAAATGTCAACAGCATATCGTGGGGACTGCTTAAACAGAAAATAATGTTAATTTCTGACTGTGTGGAAAATAAAGATTTACAGGATCTATTGCATTCAGCTGAACAAGTTGGAAAACATACTTTGCAATGTGGTTTTGATTCCTTGAAGGCATCTTGCAGGTCTGCTGTAACTGGGTCTGTGCTAAGAAGGCATGCTTGGCTCAGAGCAATCTCTGCCTGATCATGTTAAAGCAAAATTGTTGGATGCTCCTTTACAACAGGACCATCTCCTTGGTAATAAGGCTGAAGAAGTTTTAAAAACGATGGAAGATCAAGCTAAATCTATGCAAACTGTGAAAGATTTCTTACAAGTGCAACCTCCAAGATTTAGTAGGCACTGGCCTACTAAGAACTGGTCCTTTCCAGTCCCTTCGAGAGCCAGTCAAGCCCAAACCCAGACATTCCAAAGGCTCCAAGTTTCAGTCCCAAGGGACTTTCAGAACAAAGCAATGGGGTGCCTCCTCTTCCAAATCTGGAAACAACAAGACGCCTCCCTATGGTAAGCAGTCTCAGTGACTTCCCTTTATACTTACCAAGCACTTAACTTTTAGCCGCCCCTTTGGGGGGAAAACTGGCTTTTCATGCAAGAAACTGGCAACTTATAACCCAGGACAAATGGTTTTTAAATATAGTATCCCCGGGATACAAATTTCATTTCCACACGTTGCCAATTCCAAGCGGATGGCCAGACTTGCCCCCAAATCAGTGGGCAGAGGCCCAGAAACAAGTACTTTCCCTCATGAGCATGGGGGCTATTCAGTCAGTACCAGAAGAGGAAAAGGGACAAGGTTTCTATTCAAGACTTTTCCTGGTACCCAGAAAGGACAAATCATAGCGTCCAGTTCTGGACTTCTCTACTCTAAACACCTTTCTGGACATTCCAAAATTCAAGATGCTGACTCTTCAACAGTTACTTCTTATGCTAGGCAAAGATGCCTGGTTGGCAACTCTAGATTTAAAAGAGGCTTACCTGCATATCCCAATCAGGGAATCTTGCAGAAGATACTTCCACTTCAAAGCAGGCTACTTGCATTACCAGTTCTCTGCACTGCCCTTTGGCTTATCTACTTCACCCAGGGTCTTTACAAAGTGCCTGGCTCCAGTAATTGCCAACTGACACATAAATGCAGCTGCAAAAATATTCAAATATATCCATACCTGGACAATTGTCTAATTCAGGCAGAAAGCCAGGACATTCTTCTAAAACATCTGGCTTTTGTAAAAAGGGTTCTAACTTTTCTTTTCATTTATAGTGTACCCTAGACATCACAACTGGAACCCTCTCAAAAAATTGCATTCCTGGCTGCAAGCTTGAATACAACTGCCCACATGGTTTTCCTTAAGTCAGAAAAGCAAACTCATTTGGTGACTTACTTCAAACAGGTGGCCACAAAAACTCTGCTATCTGCAAGACAAATTCTGCAAGTCTTGGGGTTCATGGCCTCCTGCATTCTTCTAATTCCATATGCAAGACTGCATATGAGGAAACTTCAGTGGTACTTAAAATGTTTATGGAATCAACATTGTCACAGCCTGGAAACTCATTCCTGTCATACCTTGCCTGCAACTAGAGTTCCTATGGTCGGCAGAGGCCTGCCACCAAAACAAGGGACTGTCATTCACACCACCCCCTGCCGCCCAAACCCTAACTACAGACTCATCAGACTATGCTTGGGGGGCTCATCTGGCAGGGAAGTGTATTCAGGGCAAATGGAGCCCAAATCAAATGCACCTTCATATCAATCAAAAAGAAATGCTAGCTGTACAGAATGCACTGACAGCCTTCAAGGACTACCTTCATCCAGGACAATTGATGATAAAGATAGACAACACCACGGTTATTTGGTACATAAACAAGCAGGGGGGTACACACTCCTACCCCCTTTGCAGACTAGCCATGGCATTGTGGAACACGGCCTTGACCTATCAAGTACAACTACAAGCTCAATTCCTGCCAGGAAAACTGAATACTGTGGCAGATGAACCAAGCAGAAATCTCATGGACCCTCACGAATGGAAACTGGAACCACAGATTTTCAACATGTTGACACGCAAATGGGAGAGCCCAGACATGGATCTTTTTGCCTCACCCCAGAACGATCAGTTGGACAAATTTTGCACAAGAACTCATCACAAAAAAGCCTGGAAAGTGGATGCTTTGTCCTTCAGCTGGAAAAATCACTCTATGCCTTTCCCCCTCTGCTCTCCAAAGTTCTACTAAAAGTCAAACAGGACAAACCAACAATGATTTTGATTGCTCCAGACTGGCCTTGCCAACACTGGTACCCACTCTTGCACAGTATGTCACACCTTCCACTGTGGCACCTGCCTCAGACACCTTACTTACTGTCTCAGCAGAACAACCAAATTCTGCACACTCGGCTCCAAACTTTGTATCTTGCAGTGTGGCTAATCACCTAAATTCATCTTTAGCATCCCTCAGCAAACCTGTGATGGATGTCATTTTGGAGGTGAGAAGACCTAGTACTAGAAAATCTTATGCTGACAAATGGAAACGATTCTGTGCCTGGAAAAGTCTCAAGGGATAAGCACAGCAGTGCCCATCATTCCTCAGATTTTGCACTACTTAACTGAGATGCTTCACAAGGGCCTGTCCTTTTCTTTCATAAAAATGCATGCCTCAGCCATCTCAGCTCATTACAACACAGAACATCCCCTCTTCTCTCATCCTCTGCTAAAGCAGTATCTCAGAGGGGCCAAAACCTTAAGAACACCCAGAAGAGCTACAACCCCTGCCTGGGACCTCAATTTTGTATTGGAGAAGCTCACTGTCCCTCCTTTCGAGCCAGCTGCTACTGCAGACTTAAAATTTCTCTCCTGGAAAACAGCTTTCCTTTTAGCAGTCACTTCAGCTAGAAGAATTTCCGAATTACAGGCTCTTATGGCAGTGGAGCCTTTCATAATTTTTCATGCGGACAGGGTATCTCTCAGGACCAATCCATCCTTCATGCCTAAGGTGGTATCCAGTGTGGCTCTTAATCAAACCATTAATTTGCCAACTTTCTTTCCCAATCCACAGAACAAGGGGAGCAGATTCTGCATTCATTGGATGTACACAGACAACTTAGATTTTACTTAAACAGGACTAAATCTCAAAGAAAATCTGAACAACTGCTGGTGGCATTTGCTGCAGGGGCAGAGGGAAATGCTATTTCAAAGCTAACCATTTCCAAATGGATAAGCCATTCTATTTGTTTCTGCTATATGCACCATGGAAAAACTATCCCCCAGGGGATCAGATCCCCTTCCACCAGGGCTGCATCTACTTCAACAGCCTTTCTCAGAGGTGTTCCTACCAGGGACATTCTAGAAGCTGCTACCTGGAGCTCAGTTCATACTTTCACCAAACATTACCATTTACCACTTTTCTCTAAATCTAGAGCTGGCGTTGCCACTGCTGTTCTGCAGGACCTTATATCTGTTCCTAATGCTGTATAATTCCCTCCACCTAACCATAGCTTTGGGAATCTACCCAAATGTAATGACTGCAACAGTGAAACATGAAGAACATAGTACAGTTGTGTACACTTACCATAAATGTAGATGTTAGAGTGTATTCACTGTTGCAGTCCTGGTTACCCTCCCTCCAGCCCCCTATTTTTCTCTGGCTATACCCCTACTTTCTTTCACTATGCTTAAAAGCCCTTTTGGTGTATTTGTTTTGGTTAGAGGTATATTTTTTGTGTTTTTAATTTTATTTGCTCCCCATTTGGGGGGCACCTGACATGTGGGGCAAGAAAAACTAATGTAATGGCGTTGGATGCATGTTTTATACCCTTGACGACCTGACGTTACGGAAGAAGGGACAGCAACCGACGCAAGACCCAAGACTTTGTTAATCAGGCCGACTGAGGGCAACCTGCCAGCAGATTACCCAAATGTAATGACTGCAACAGTGAATACACTTGAACATCTACATTTATGGAAAGTGTACACAACTGTACTTTGTGAATGGTAAGGTTGTGTTCTGCTATTGCAGCATAGCAGCACCTGTTTCAGTTTTTTATTCTTGGGGTTACTGTTAAGGCTGGGTAATGTTCAGTCAGTCCCATGGTGCATCTTTGATTTTCGTTATCCGTATGGTTCCTGTGAAGGTTGTATGGTATGTCGAGCCTTTTTTTTCTTAGGATTATAATGAAGGGAGGTGTTGATCTGCATTTGTGGTATCTTATGAAGTACCAGTGTTTTATTCTTGATAGATACTTGCATAACTCTGTATGTTCTTTTGGTTGTAGAAAGGATGGAAAATGCCCACACAAAGACGGTGGAGGAAGTTCTCAGCCATTTTGGAGTGAATGAAACAACAGGTCTGAGCTCTGAACAAGTGAAACGGTTAAAGGAGAAATGGGGACCAAATGGTGAGTGGATTTTAGATGGAGGTTGGCATTTTAATTGGATATTTATTAGGCAGTTTTGCCATGATAAAGCTTAATATTTATTCATGGCCTTCTTTGTAAAGTTCAAACTTTAAAGATGGTTATTTGAAGTTAAACAGTTAGTAAAGTATTTTAATCTTTCATCCTAGGATCCTTGGTCATTTTGTACATGTCTCTGATCACTTCCCATGATGTCCTTCAAGGATGCATCTGCAGTCCTAACAAATGGGTTGTCCTGTCGTCAGGCAGCCCTTCGGTCGGCCGGATTCCAAAGTCTGGATCTGGCCTCGGCTGATGTCGCACTTCACCTGACGTCATAGCTGCAGTTCTTCGGGTATAAAGGTATCAGCAGACGCCATTTTCCTCAGTCTTTCTTGCCGCGTGGCGCCCGAAGCAGAAGCTGTTCGCAAGTGCCGGTCGGTCAGAACCAGAGATTACTACAAGACTTCTAAAAGCTAAGTACCCATTGGGGACTCTTTCTTGCCTCAGCCGATGTCAGAAAAAGTGAATAACTGTTTAACTTGTGGGAAACAAATACCTCATAAAGATTTCCACTCTTACTGCCTACCTTGTTTAGGCCCAGACCACGACGTAGCAGCTTGTCTAGCCTGTGCTTCTTTCAACCGGACGCTTAGGACGCGGTCGGAATTTGCTGAGGAGTTTTTCGGCTCCGGCTCGCTTTGCTACAATATGCTGTCGGAAACTCCGACTTAATTAACTAAAAAGCGCAAGGAAAGGACCGACACTTTCGTCCAATGGTTTTTCGCGAACCGGTTAAGTCAACCGCGTAGTGTCTCGGTTTCCTGAAACAGAGTCCACGGTTCTTCCTTGACCCGCTTGCCTCCTCGAGGCCTCATCCAGCATGGCTGAATCTGCTACTGAAATCCCACCTGCTCTTGCAGGTTCACAGGATTTATCTGATACTATACCTTTAGATATATCTACTCCTGCACGTGGAGCTGCTTGGCCCCCTGCATCCATGTCGATTAAGGCTTTTGCCAGGGTAAAGCAGCAAAATCTACCAAAACTGTGCCTGCTAAGACCCCCTCTCTCAGGCCTAGCTCTAGTTCTCAAATGCTTAGTCTAGCAGAGGATCTCATTTCTTTGATCCGGGGATCCCAACCTCACCCTGACAGGGCCTCTCACCCACCTCCAGAGAAGAGGCCTAGAGCAGAGCCCCCTGAACCAGTTTCTTCAGATTACTCCTCTGATGATTCAGATAATACAAACCCTCCAGAGGGCCCTTATTCTCCTTATGAGGACTCTGATGCAGAAGACTCCATTCCTTCTGCCTCTCCGCCTGAGGAATTTTCTTTGGGAAACCTTGCATGCTATGAGGGAACAATTTCAATGGCAGGGCCAGGATTTTTCAGACTCTAGGAAAAGGCTTAGGACCTTTTGCATTTGCCACAGCATAGGCCTTTAGCCATTCCTCCAGTACTTACTGTTCTGGATGATGCATTTAATGATGCTTGTACTGCTCCTGATTCTCTTCCTCCGCCCCTGCTAAGCCCGACAGGTACTACAGGGTTCTGGACACACATTATCATTTGTATAAGGCTCCTTTGCAGATCCTGAAACTATCTCCCAGGGACCCAAGGCTGTAGCAGCTACCTCTACCAAAACCCTCCCTCTGAAAGGGAATCTAGGGCCTTAGAGAGATGGGGTAAAAGTTTACACTTCTGCTACTCTTCGGCTAGGGCCTTAAACTGTCAATTCCACATGATTCAGTATCAGGAATTTATGTTAGATCAGTTAACTAAAAACTGTCCTCGTCTGAACCATTAGACAAAAAATCTGTTCAGGAAATGGTACATAACATTCAGCAGGTCAGTAATCATTCCTTAAAATGCGGCTATGATGCACTGGAGGCTTCCTTTTAGATCAGCTATGACTGGTACAGTGATCAGAAGGCATGCATGGTTAAAAGAGCAGTCCTTACCAGACCATGTTAAATCAAAGCTCCTGGATGCTCCCATGGATAAGCTCAATTTGTTTGGCTCCCCTGCACAGCAGGTACTGAAGAAGGTGGAAGACAAAGCAAAATCTGTCCAGACAGTCAAGGATTTCTTACAGGTCCAGCCTCCAAGGTTTAGTAGGAACTGGCCTTCCAAGAATTGGTCCTTTCCAGACACTTCCAAAGCTCAGAGAGGCAGGAATAGGCGCCCAAGAGGCAGGGGTCAATCCAGAGGTGCCTACAGGGGACGTCAGTGGCAGCCTAACAACCAGCGAAGTACTGCCACAGATCCAGCCACCACCACTTCCACAGGACAAACACAGTGACTTGGCTCTGAGACCGCCTACCAGGGAACAACTAGAAGCACCCTTAGGCGGAAAGCTAGCCTTATTTTCAGTAAACTGGCATCACATCACAGGAGACAAATGGATTTTACAGACAATAGACCAAGGTTACAGGTTTCACTTCCATACTCTACCAAGGAAGAGAGGAATGCCAAACCTACCTCCAAATCAGAAGACAGAAGCTCTAGAACAAATACACCACTTACTAAGGATGAGAGCTATAGAAAGGGTACCGTCTATGGAACAAGGGCAAGGATTTTACTCCAGACTTTTCCTGGTACCAAGAAAATAAACCAATGGAGACCTATTCTCGACTGCCCGATTGTCTAAACACATACCTCATAGTTCCAAAATTCAAAATGCTGACCCTACAGCAGCTTCTTCCCATGCTGGGCAAGGAGTCTTGGCTGGTAACTCTAGATCTCAAGGAGGCATACCTGCACGTCCCCATACGACCATATTGCAGAAGATACCTCAGATTTCTTGCAGGATCAGAGCATTATCAATTCTCAGCATTGCCTTTTGGCTTATCTACTGCGCCCAGAGTATTCACGAAATGCCTGGCATCAGTAATTGCTCATTGCAGGCTTCAGGGAATTCAAATTTACCCTTACCTGGACGACTGCCTGTTACAAGCGGACAACAAAAACAAATTAGCAAAAGATTTGAAAAAGGTCATTCATCTACTGCAAGCCCTGGGATACACAGTCAATATAAAAAAGTCAAGGCTGATACCATCCCAAAGGATAACTTTCTTGAGTGCAGAGCTGGATACATCAAATCAAATGGCATCCCTCACAGCAGAAAAACAGAAGCACCTTCCTCTCTATTTCATGGCATTAACAGAGCAGAACCAGCTAACAGCAAGGAAAGTCCTGCAAGCCCTGGGTTACATGGCATCCTGCATAATATTGATTCCACATGCCAGACTACATATGAGGAAGTTGCAATGGTACCTAAGGAATTTATGGTTTCAGCACAAGCACAGCCTAGAAACCCAAATTCCATGCCTGAAGCAAGAATTCCAATGTTGGGCTCAGGCCTGTCAATCGAACAAAGGGCTGCCCTTCCACAGCACTCAACCAAGCCAGACTATCACAACGGACGCCTCAGACCTCGGTTGGGGGGCACACATGCTGGACAAGTGCATACAAGGCTTATGGACTCAAGACCAGCTGAACCTACACATAAATCAAAAGGAGATGCTGGCAGTAAAACTGGCAATTCAGACATTCAGACCATTTCTTCGACAGGGTCAATTGCTGATAAGGACGGACAACACCACAGTTATGTGGTACATCAACAAACAGGGAGGCACACATTCATACCCTCTATGCCGGATGGCAATGGACCTCTGGAATGTGGCCCTGAGCTTCAACATTCAGTTACAAGCAATATTTGTACCAGGAAAAGAAAATATACTAGCAGACATCCTAAGCAGAACTACCACGGATGCCCACGAATGGATGCTGCATCCAGACATCTTCCAATCCATTACAGGGAAATGGGGACTACCAGAAATAGACTTATTCGCATCCCCACACAACCGCCAATTGAAAAAATTCTGCACGAGGGCATACCTCCCACTTGCTTGGAAGGTGGACTCCCTATCTTTCAGTTGGAAAAACTTGACAGCATATGCATTCCCACCTCTTCCTTTGATGCACAAGGTGCTATTGAAGATCAAAGAAGACTGTCCAAGGATCATCCTGATAGCTCCAGACTGGCCGAGGCAGCATTGGTACCCATTACTGAGGAGCATGTCTCGGGAACAAATATGGCCTCTGCCCCTAGTTCCCTTACTGCTAACACAGAACAACTTCAAAACCCTGCATCCAAACCTAAAAACACTGCAGCTGGTTGCCTGGAACATTGCATAAGACAAAATAACCCAGATTTATCTCAAAGGGTTAAAGACATTATCTTGGAGGCTCGCAGACCCTCAACAAGGAAAACTTATTCAGCAAAATGGAAAAGATATCTCATTTGGAGTGCAGCAAAAGGATAAAATGTGTCACTGGTAAACATAGCTAACATCCTGGAATACTTGGCAGAGCTTTTCCACAATTGCCTGTCCTATTCTTCCATTAAGATCCATGCATCAGCTATTTCAGCAGAATACAACATGGACCCTCCAGTCTTCTCACATCCTCTACTCAGGCAGTTTCTGAGAGGAATTAAAAATGTAAAACCACCAAGGAAGCCACCATTGCCCGCATGGGACTTGAACTTTGTGCTAGAAAAGTTGACACTCCCTCCTTTCGAGCCAGCAGTAACAGCAGAATTACAGTACTTATCATGGAAAACTGCTTTCCTGATTGCAATCACTTCAGCAAGAAGGGTTTCTGAACTACAGGCATTAATGGCAGTACAGCCCTTCCTTATATTCCATCAAGATAGTGTCCATGAGAACTAATCCTACTTTTATGCCAAAGGTGGTCTCCAGGGTATCTTTAAACCAAGCTATCCACCTGCCTACATTCTTCCCCAACCCACAGAACAGGGGAGAAAGACTATTACATACCTTGATGTACATAGGCTACTACCTGGACAGGACCAAGAGCAATAGAAAAACTGACCAGCTACTGGTAGCATATGCAACAGGAATGGAAGGAAAAGCAATTTCAAAACAGACAATCTCTAAGTGGATAGGAAATTGCATTAGATTTTGTTACTCTTACCATGGAAAGGCAACTCCAGAAAACATCAGACCTCACTCCACAAGGGCTACAGCCACTACTACAGCTTTTTACGAGGAGTGGCTACCAAAGACATTTTAGAGGCTGCTACTTATACATTTGCCAAGCATTATAATCTACGTTTATACTCCAGATCCCGAGCAGGTTTTGCCACTGCTGTTTTGCAAGGGATCTTAACTACACCATAATCTTATTATTCCTCCTCCCCAGTTTGGCTATGGTATTCTACCCATTTAGTTAGGACTGCAGATGCATCCTTGAAGGACATAGTACAGTTTTGTACCTACCATAAATGTAGATGTCCGAGAGGTATGCATCTGCAGTCAGGATTACCTCCTCCTTCCCTCTGTGGTACTCCTAGGTATTTGCCCATCTTCTAGTTAGCTGCAATCTATTATGGTGTATTTGTTTGTATATGTATATACATGTTTATTTTTTGCTCTCTTATTTGGAAACTTTTACATTTATCCAAATTTAGCCTTCCTAGAGGGCACCTGGCATCTGGGGCAAGAAACACTGAGGAAAATGGTGTCGGCTGATACCTTTATACCCGAAGAACTGCAGCTATGACGTCGGGTGAAGTGCGACATCAGCCGAGGCCAGACCCAGACTTTGGAATCCGGCCGACCGAAGGGCTGCCTGACGACAGGACAACCCATTTGTTAGGACTGCGGATGCATACCTCTCGGACATCTACATTTATGGTAGGTACAAAACTGTACTTTTCCATAAAATGCACTTAGTCGTTTGGGCAGATTCAGTAAACCCTACATGGTCCATTTACACTGTGTGTGAGTCACCGTACGATATGCACATGATAGCGCACTGTTTTTGATTCATTAAGTGGCTCTGCATGGTGCAAAACAAGGAGAGTAACACTAGCAACATGTCCTTGTTTGTGCTAAAACAGAAATGTTACTTTGCTCCCCCCCCCCCCAAAAGAACAGGCAGATGATACATTTTGTTAACAAACCATCAGTGAACTGCTGAAAGTGCTACCAAACAAACTGTTCTTGAAACATGTCTAAAGATTTAACACAGAACATTCCATTTTAAGCTATTGCCAATCATGTGTACCTATGGCCAGCACTCCGCTAAAGGTGTGTATTGCCCATTTCAGAAGGCTAATGCCCCTGCGTCATTGAGAATATAATTGAGAATAAAGGACATTTGCCATTCAACAGAAATAACAGTAGAAGACTTTACACAGAAAAACATTTGTAACATTAGCAGTTGTGATTGCAGTTAATAAGGCTGTGCATCTCTGAAGATGAAATGCCCGGATAAACATGGCCATGCCATCAGTACACTTTTAAGAAATGCATACAGATAAAAGTAGCAGTTGCTAATGCAAATACAGTAGAGAGTCGATTATCCGAACATCGGCTATCCGAACAGTCAGTTATCAGAGCCAGCCTTCCATAGCTTACATGTAGGAAAAATCATAAAGTCTGAATATGTAAACATTATGCATATTCACCTGAGCATGTATTTTGAGCTTGTAGTCACCTCATGTGTGAAAAATATTCTTTATTGTCCACTGGAATTGCTGAATGGTTGAAAAGTGTATTCCTGCATGCCGAAAAAAACACTATTTTAGACGTTTTTTATCTGGTTCATTTATATGTTTGATTATCTTAACAGTTTGATTATCTGAACTACCCTAGGTACCAATTAGTTCCGATAATCGACTCTCTACTGTATATATAAGCAGGTTTTTTTAATGACATTTTGGCATATGCAGTATATAGCTGAAAAATGCAAGCATACCATCTCAAGGTCAGTAGTGTTCTGTGCAGATGTATCCCAATGTAGTATCCTCTTCTGTGTTATCCACATAAACAAGTCTCCTCATCTAAACAGTTCTGTTTTTATGGTGTAGAGTCAGGGCTGTGAACATGGTGAATATGCAGATGAGGTTCAAATCCAGACCTATGTAAAAATATTTTATGTGTACCAACAAAAGTTTTGTAGTGTTTATTTCATAAATTGCTTTTCTTCATTTCAACTGATGTTCCTTTTATTTATTTATTTTTTGCTAGTATTTGTGTGGTGAGTGGCTCAGCACAAACAAGGGAAGCAACAAAACACGGTGAATGGCAGGTTTAAGTGTGCTCATTTCATTTGCATGACACTTAGCAGTGGCCCACACAAGAAGCAGACCGAACCCCTGCAGACAGCGTGTGGACAGTGTAAAGGTCAAAAAGGATACATTGTTGCAATTTTTGCCTTTCATCAGCCTTGTGTGCAGGTCAACAAGGTTCTCCAACAGCTGCAGCCATTGATCACCTGCAGACAGGATGCAGACCGTCAGTAATTGATAATGGAAGCATTCTATTAATTCTGTTGGGCACCATGCAAACACACCAAGCAGTGTTGCGCAGCAGTTAACACACAAAACATAACTATGAATAGGGAATTATGCAACTGTCATGTAACTATTCCTGTGGCAGGTGTAAGCGTAGGGCTGTAATACAGATTATCTTGGATTCAAATACAGTAAGTGCAACATATTTTACTGTTGACAGCAATGAACAGAAAAAATATACAAGGGTTAGTTTCATCATTCTTTTGGGAACAGGTGTAATTGTAGGGTTGCTATTCACATGGTCCTGGGTCCTAATACAGGACATTTCAGGCATTTTTGCTGCTATTCAGTTCATATTATATTCAACCCCACTTATAACACTTTAAATAGTGGACCTTGTAAGAATTATATTTATGAGGGTAAGACACCCTTATTGTGTTTTCAGATGTATGACTCTGGGTACAGTATAATTCTGCTATCTGGACTTGGATGGTGATCACACTTAAATAAGACCACATACACAAATTAATCTATATACAAGTAGCTTGTCAGGTCACACACATACTGGGTTAACATCTCAAACTGTTAGCTGTATTTATGAATGATTTGTCTGAGCAGCGCTTCTTCTTCTGTGGCAAAGGTGGAACATGACTGCTGTGGAGGAAATGTTTTGTCCCTTATGCATAGGTTTGAATCCCACACTTTAAAAATCAATTTTATCAGTGTAGAAAGCCGAAACAAATATGTCTCAGGTCATGAAATTTATGCCCCAGTGCATGTCTGCAAAGTTAACTCACCTGACAGTTGCCTTCCAATTTAAAAAAAAAATATTTCCAGCCTAGAGCAGCAAACACCCCCTCAAACTAGCGTTGTGTGTCAGATTAACCTTTCAGTTTCAAAAACTGCTATCCTCCCTGCTTAGCACTGTTGCTGTCCACATCGCACAAACATGGTGGCATCATTTCTCATGTTTGTGCACTACCAGTAAACATGATAACAGGAATTGTCAAGAAATCATTAGTTGCCATTGCTCTACATTTGGTATTAGACATGTTTGACATTAGTGGAGAAGGTGCCCAGTTTACGGTGCAGAGGTGGGGTGTTCAGGATTCCAGGATATTTATTGGACTCCTGATAAAGTGCCACAGCCAAAGGCTTTTGCAGGGGGACTATTCTGGCTGCCTGGTACAAATCTGATGCTTGTGGTAGTTTGGCTAAGGCTATATCCATTGCGACTGGCATCCCATGCACTGGAGAACAGTGTAGGCACCACTTCAATGACATACAAAGGCGCAAGAGGTATACGCTTAACCAGTGGTTGACTGAATGTCAAACTGTGACATCCCACAGTTGTGTAAGTATGGTAATCAAGAGAATTTTTAATACATCTAAAGCTAAATACAGGCAATACTGGTATGCATGGTGCTCTTCTGTTTTTTTCTTTGTTTTTCACAGATAATCCCGACATAGAGTTCAATCTTCAGGCTCATGCTGAATGTCTGGAGAGACTGAGGGAAGCAAGTGGTTTGTATGCAGCACAGCAGAAGCATTATTGTAGGTTTAAAAGATAATGATGGATTTTTTGGTATTCTGTACAGGAGTAGCAAAGAGAGCATGCATATGCTGAATGTAAAAGCAAGTATGCATGCATAAGTCTTTAGCACAAATCAGCTTTAGGGGTTGTGTAAAACTGCAGTCAGAAGTCAGAGGTTTGAGGTTCAAATACCACAAGCAGCAGTTATACAATACTTCATTTCCTTCATAATATTACATACATTAAACTCTGTACAAGTGGCATAAATGCACTGCTTTTAACTGTAATCAATATACTTGGACCAAGCATGTGTGCAATATATGCACATTGCAAGGATTACTTTAAGCAGTCCATAACTATAGTTTGTAGCTGATAGGACGTATACTTATATGTAATAATTCAGATAAAATAGTTGTGAAATTGTGATAGTGCATTGTATGTCACATATGATGGTACTAATTTTATCTTTTTTCTCTCTCACCCCAACTCTTATCTCTCTTTTTTTTTAATTTTCTGTTATGTGTCATTAGAATGTCTCCATGTCATCCATTTGTAACAAACATTAAATTCTTCACAGCACAGTGAGGTAGGCCAGCCTGCCCTCTGTTCCACTGGCTCCAACACAGATGCCCAGCACATCTGGAACCCAACCTGGCAGCACTGCCTCTGCTGTCCCTGCACTACCTGTGCTCTCAGGTAGCACTGCTGTAGCAGCTGATGCTTTGGTACCCTCTGGGAGTAGTGGTGAAGGTGGGGATGTCCTTCAAGGATGCATCTGCAGTCCTAACAAATGGGTTGTCCTGGCCTCAGGCAGCCCTTGATTCGCCGGATTCGGTTCAAAGTCTGGGTCTGGCCTCGGCTGATGTCGCACTTCACCCAACGTCATAGCTGCAGTTCTGCGGGTATAAAGGCATCAGCCGACACCATTTTCCTCAGTCTTTCTTGCCGCGCATGGCCCGGAAGAAGCTGTTCGCAAGTGCCGGTCGGTCAGAACCAGAGATTGCTACTACCGACTTCTAAAAGCTAAGTACCCGTTGGGGACCTTCTTGCCTCAGCCGATGTCAGAAAAAGTGAATAACTGTTTAACTTGTGGAAACAAATACCTCCTAAAGATTTCCACCTTACTGCCTACTTGTTAAGGCCCAGACCACTACGTAGCAGCTCGTCTAGGCCTGTGCTTCCTTCAAGGTCGGAGTTCTGAGAGGTTTTTTTTTTCCGCTTTTGCTTATATCATGCCGTCGGAGACTCCGACTTCACATTTAGCTAAAAGCGTGAAGGAAAAGGACCGACATATCATGGTCGAAACATGGCTAAATAACGCAGTGTCTCTGTTTCGGCGAGGCCTCTTCCAGCATGGCTGAATCTGCTAATGAAAATCCACCTGCTCTTACAGTTTCAGGATATATCAGATACTATAGATGTATCTTCTCCTGCACGTGGAGCTGCTAGCCCCCCCATCCATGTCAATTAAGGCTTTGCCAGGGCTAAAGCAGCTAAATCTTCTAAGGCCGTGCCTGCTAAAGCCCTCTCACAGGCCTAGCTCTAGTACTCAAATGCTTAGTCTAGCAGAGGATCTCATTTCTTTGATCAGGGAAACCCAGTCTCACCCTGACAGGGCCTCTCACCCACCTCCAGAGAAGAGGCTTAGAGCAGATTATTCCTCTGATGATTCAGAAAATACTAATCCTCCAGGGGCCCTTATTCTCCATATGAGGACTCTGATGCAGAGGATTCCATACCTTCTGCCTCTCCTCCTGAGGAATTTTTTTGGGGAAACCTTGCATGCTATGGAAACAATTTCAATGGCAGGGCCAGGATTTTTCAGACTCTAGGAAAAGCTTTGGGACTTTTGCATTTACCACAGCATAGGCCTTTAGCTATTCCTCCAGTACTTACAGTTGTGGATGATGCATTTAATGATGCTTGTTCCCTGACTCACTGCCTCCGCCCTGCTAAGCCCGACAGATACTACAGGGTTCCGGACACATTTATCATTTGTATAAGGCTCCTATTGCAGATCCTGAAACTATTTCAGGGCCCCAAAGCTGCAGTACAGTTGCTGCCAAAAAAACCCCTCCCTCTGAAAGGGAATCTAGGGCATTGAGAGATGGGGTAAAAAGTTTATACTTCTGCTACTCTTTCGGCTGGGGCTTAAACTGTCAATTCCACATGATTCAGTATCAGGAATTTCTGTTAGATCAGCTCACTAAAAACTGTCCTCTCCTGAACCTTTAGACCGTAAGTCCCTTCAGGATTTGGTGCATAACACTCAGCAGGTCAGTAATCATTCCTTAAAATGCGGCCATAATGCACTGGAGGCATGCATAAGATCAGCTATGACTGGAATAGTGAACAGAAGGCATGCATGGTTAAAGAACAATCCTTACCAGACCATGTAAAGTCAAAGCTTCTAGATGCTCCCATGGAAAAGCACAGTTTGTTTGGTTCCCCTCGCAGCAAGTGTTGAAGAAGGTGGAAGAAAAAGCTAAATCTGTCCAGACAGTCAAGGATTTCTTACAGGTCCAGCCTCCGAGGTTTTAGGAAACTGGGCTTTCCAAGATTGGTTTCCAGACACCACCACCACACAGAGAAGAAGAAGAAATAGGGCAGAGTAGAGGCAGGGTCAATCCAGAGGTGCCTACAGGGGCGTCAGTGGCAGCCTAACAGCCAGAGAACTACTGCCACAGATCCAGCCACTACCACTTCTACAGGACAATCACAGTGACTTGGCTCTGAACCGCCTTGGCTCTGAACCAGGGAACAACTGGCAGCACCCTTTAGGCGGAAAAAAGCCTTATTTTCAGTAAATTGGCATTACATTACAGGAGACAAATGGATTTTACAGACAATAGACAAAGGCTACAGGTTTCACTTCCATACTTCCAAGGAAGAGAGGAATGCCAAACCTTCCTCCAAACCAAAGGACAAACGGCTCTACAGCAAATAGACCACTTACTAAGGATGAGAGCTATAGAAAAGGTACCGGCTATGGAACAAGGACAAGGATTTTATTCAAGGCTTTTCCTAGTACCAAGAAAGGAAAACAATGGAGACCTATCCTCGAATGTCCGCCTAAACACATATCTCATTGTTCTGCACGTCCCCTATACCAAATTGCAGAAGATACCTCAGATTTCTTGCAGGATCAGAGCATTATCAATTCTCAGCATTGCCTTTTGGCTTATCTACTACTGCAGATAGTATTCGAAATGCCTGGCATCAGTAATTGCTCATTGCAGGCTTCAGGAATTCAAATTTATCCATACCTGGGCGACTACCTGTTACAAGCGGACAGCAAAATTAACAAAAGATTTGAAAAGGTTATTCACCTGTTGCAAAGCCCTGGGATACACAGTCAACACAAAAAGTCAAGACTGATACCATCCCAAAGGATAACCTTCCTGGGTGCAGAACTGGACACATCAAACCAGATGGCATTCCTCACAGCAGAAAAACAGAAGCAACTACCACTTACATGGCATCCTGCATAATATTAATTCCACACCAGACTACATATGAGGAAGTTGCAATGGTACCTGAGGAATTTATGGTCTCAGCACAAGCACAGCCTAGAAACCAAAAATTCCAATAATCCCATGCCTGAAGCAAGAATTTGTGGTGTGGGCAGGCCTGTCAATTGAACAAAGGGCTGCCCTTCACAGGCCTCACCCAAGCAGACTATCACCACGGATGCCTCAGACCTCGGTTGGGGGCTCACATGGTGACAAGTGCATACAAGGCTTATGGACTCAAGACCAGATGAAACTACACATAAACCAAAAGAGAGAGCAGAGATGCTGGCAGCAACAGGCAATTCAGACATTCAGACCATTTCTACAACAGGGTCATTTACTGATAAGGACGGACAACACCACAGTTATGTGGTATATCAACAAACAGGGAGGCAGGCATTCATATCCTATGCGCCGGATGGCAATGGACCTCTCCCTGAGCCTCAACATTCAGCTCAAAGCCATATTCGTGCCCAGAAAAAGAAAATATTCTAGCAGATATCTTGGATTGCCAGAAATAGACCTGTTCGCATCCCCACACAACCACCAATTGAATTCTTGTGCACAACATACCACCCACTTGCTTGGAAGGTGGACTCCCCTATCCTTCAGTTGGGAAAACCTGACAGCATATTCATTCACCTCTTCCTTTGATGCACTGGCCTCTACCCTACTACCTCTACTGCTAACACAGAACAACAACTTGAAAACACTACAGCTAAAATAACCCAGCTTTATCTCAAAGGGTTAAAGACATTATCTTGGAGGCTCACAGACCCTCAACAAGGAAAACTTATTCAGCAAAATGGAAAAGATATCTCATTTGGAGTGCAACAAAGGAGTAGATGCATCATTGGCAAACATAGCTAACATCCTGGAATACTTAGCAGAGCTTTTCCACAATGGTCTGTCTTATTCCTCCATTAAGATTCATGCATCAGCAATTTCAACAGAATACAACATGGATCCTCAGTCTTTTCTCAACCTTTACTCAGGCAGTTTCTCAGAGGAATTAAAAATGTAAAGCACCAAAGGAAACCACCATTGCCTACATGGGACTTGAACTTTGTGTTTGCAATCACTTCAGCTAGAAGGGTTTCTGAATTACAGGCATTGATGGCAGTACAGCCCTTCCTTATCTTCCATCAGGATAGAGTGTCCTTGAGAACTAATCCTACCTTTATGCCAAAGGTGGTCTCTAGGTATCATTAAACCACAATACACTTGCCAACATTCTCCCCAACACAGAACAGGGGGGGGGATTAACACCTTTGTACAGACAATTGCACTACTACCTGGACAGAACCAAGAACAATAGAAAAACTGACCAGCTTCTGGTAGCATATGCAACAGGAATGGAAGGAAAAGCATTTCATGGAAAGGCAACTCCAGAAAACATCAGACCTCATTCCACAAGGGCTACAGCCACTACTACAGCTTTCTTATGAGGAGGCTACCAAAAGATTTTTTTTTGAGGCTGCTACTTGGGCTCCGTGCATACATTTTTATAAATTATAATATAATTTATACTCAGATCGAGGGTTTGCGGGTTTTGTTTTTGCAAGGGATCTTAAAGGGATCTTAACTACCATATTAGTGCCTCCGACTGCAGATGCATCCTTGAAGGACATAGTACAGTTTTGTACCTACCATAAATGTAGATGTCCGAGAGGTATGCATCTGCAGTCAGATTACCCTCCTTCCTTCCCTCTGTGGTACTCTCCATTGGTATTTGCTTGGCTAGCTGGGGAATCTATTATGGTGTGTTGTTGTATTTTGTATATATGTATATACATGTTCCCATTTATCCAAATTTAGCCTTCCTAGAGGCACCCTGGCATGGGGGGCAAAAAACACTGAGGAAATGGGCTGATGCCTTTATTTATACCCAAGAACTGCAGCTATGGCGTGGTGAAGTGCGACATCAGCCGAGGCCAGACCCAGACACCCAGACGGCGACCGAAAGGCTGCTGCCTGAGGCCAGGACAACCCATTTGTTAGGACTGCAGATGCATACCTCTCGGACATCTACATTTATGGTAGGTACAAAACTGTACTATTTCATCACCTGCCAGAATTGGTGCATAGGGTTGCTCTCTCTGCCATTGCTGTATGCCTACGCTGGATGGAAAGGCTGCTCTCCCTCATGGTATATAGTAGGAGAAGATGTCAAGCACTCCAGCATCCAGCAGAGTAAGGGGACAGTGATGACAGTTCAGTGGGTAAAGACTAGATTCTTACTGTCTCCAGGTTTGGCGGGCATGAGCTTGCATTGTCCCCTTCTTTACCCGAATCTTGGTGTCCCCCAACATTGTGTCCCTCACCGTCCCTGTATTGTTTGTTGCATTTGCTTCCTCGCCTACCCAATTTACCTATTCAGAAATACCAACGTCCCTTATCCAGCATTCCTGTCTTACTGAATTAAAAAAAATAGGCACCTATCCCACAAAAAATATTGTCTCATACATAGCTCTCCATTTCACACACGTGTTTTCTTGACCCACTTGATTCAGTCCAAATGGCCGTACAGTATGATTGTGTTGTTGTCACACCACTTTGTGGAGGTGACCATCCAAATTCAACTAATATTCTGTACATATTTTCAATTTGCACCGTTAAAGAAATGGATAGCTATGGTTCTTTCCTACCTCCCTCCTGCACATTCCTGTATCCCCCCCGCTTGCTCCCCATTTCACCACCTTCCGGTCTACCTCATTGTGACACCTATAATCTGGTCAAAAAAATAAAATCACATGCAGCACACACGCTAGTACATAAAAAAAACAGTGGAGCCCTTCACTTTTTAACCTCTGTGTTTGTGTAGAGTTGGGCAATGTGCACCAATGCCAAGCGATGGTAAAAGGCTCTTTGGTGTGGTTTGCCTCCATGCAATGCCACTTAAACTTGCTGAGCTAAAACAAAACATAGTAGCACAAGGTGAATGTAGTATAAGAATAATTTGATTGGATTATCACTATTTATTGAAGTAGTAATAAATGGTGAATTTAATATAACAATTTCAATGCATTATCACTACTAATTTAAAAATATTACATATACCTGGATTTGAGCCCAATATCATACGGGCTTAAAAAGAAATGTGTTCGTGCATTTACACCTGCTGCCACAGAGTCAGCTAAAGCAACAGGTGTGTTTCATACACTCAGTACTAAAACTCATAATTTTAGCAGTGAGCCTCACGTTTGCACACTGCTTAACTACATGCAAACATGGAAAGCAGTAGAATTGACTATCCTGCATACACACTTTGCCAGCTATTGAGCAAACTTGCTGATCACTGTTGTGCTATGCAAACTAAATATTAACATGTATTAGTTCTGTGTACTGTCCATTTAGTCTTCATGGCATCAAATAACGTGGTAATATGTTAAAATTAAGGCCCTCTCTTAGAATATGTCGGATATTTACGATGCATTCATGTGTTACCTGCCCCCGTGCACTGCAACCCTGGTCTCTCAGTACTTGTTCACAAATATATCAACTACACTACATAAATTTATAATAAATGTGTGATATACTATGCACATCGTAAGAATGACCATACACATTCAGAATTTCAAATTCTTGTAGTAATGTGGACACCTGTTTGCATATAATTTGTAAAGCTGTCTCTTAAACTTTACCTGCACATTAGAACACAACCACCAAATACTACTCATTGCACACTTATTCTTGCGACATGCAGAAATTTAACTGTTTTGACAGTTTTATATGCCTATACATCCATTTCATGCAGACCTCCCAATAGTTTCTTTCCAACATCCAGTGTGGATGTCATCCACCATAAGTTGTCCTGCAGCTTTGTAAGAGTCAGACTTGTGCCATGGAACTTGCTTAAAGTACTGTATTCTCTAGTCTGTGTACTTGGGTAGCGGTTCAGTTCTCCCTGCAGTCAACTGGTGTCTGTGTGTGTGTCTATGTGTGTGTGATCATTCCAATCCTGTGCCTTCACAGTGTTGTGACACTGGCAAAAGCCTACATATTCATTTCATGCAGGCCTTCCAACATCAAGCGCTGATGTCGTCCACCATAAGTTGTCTTGCAGCCTTGTAAGAGTCAGGGTTTTGCCGTGGCTCTTGCTTAAATTATTTTGTTCTCTAGTCTGTGTACTTAGATAGGTAAGGCTTCTGTTCTTACTGCACTCAACTGGGGGGGGGGTGCGTGTCTGTGCCCTTGCTTGATATTACAGAGTACATTTTATACTAGCATGTGGGACTCTGCTATTGGCATTTTCTTCTCACCAGACTCTGCCGATTTTCATCTGCTTTAGCTGATTTGTGGATGTGCAGTATTCCCACCAGGGGAGGGTCAGAGACTGGCCCGGAGGCCAGGGGCAAGTCACTTCATCCTATACAGATTACAGTGACAGGGCTTTCAGTCTATCCACGTACATCATGGTATGGTTTGTAGGCTCTGTATTTTCCTAGTGAGAAACCCCTGTGGTCTCTCCAGCTGCTGCAGATGTCTGCTGAGGTACATGCAAAAGGGAACATTATAGTCTTTTAGTGTTCTGATGAGGTTCGGGTACAGTGCTGTTATATAATCCTCAGATCTGAATATGATAGCCTGAGTTTTGAGGTGCACAACATAGCCTTTCCATGCCACTGTGGACACTTGGTGGTCAACAGATATTTATTTATGTGTGTTCCCAGGTCTTGCATCACTGGGTCTCAGCATAAGGGGAATGTTGTCAATGCTGTACTTAGGGAATTACACTTTGCAGAAAGCCAAAATAAGCATGCATTTTTGGGTTTATTTGTAGACCGTGTTGCTTTGGCACCAATAATTTTTTTGTGTTAGCCCCTCCTGTAGCATGTTATCATTGGTAGACTCATTGATTGCACCCAATATGCAAGAATCAGTAAACTTGGTAAGCCAAAGGCCATATTCTTCAGTCTGGACTGTCAAGAAATACATTACAAATAGTAAAGGGCCAAGCACAGATCCCTGGGGTACACCAGTGGCGACAGCTCTACTGGTAGAGGTTGATTCACCTTTCACAGTATGTGTTCTGTCGGTGAGACAATTGGTTAGCTATCTTCTGAGTTTCTCAATGATACCTGAGTGGGGGATTGTATCAGAACCCTAGGCCAGATCAAGATAGGTGGTATGCACTGTCTTACCTATAATCCAGGTCTATCGCCCAGAATCAATGGGCTGTGACAACATCACAGATCATCTATAGCGTGACACAGCACACACACCTTCCTGACACGGTTGAATACACAGTTCAACACACCCTCCACAATGACTATGTTCTCATAGAAGGGTGTACATCAGCATGCATCCATCTGAGTTGGGGGAGACGGCACTTGATACATGCATGTATAGACACATCCTGGCTCTTCTCATGTGTGACTTAATATCCCAGCTGTGTGCAATAGACCTGTGTGAGTTGTTAATGCTACATCCATGTCTGTTACATCTGTTAGATGTCCTCAAAGAGGTCAACGAAGGCATGCATGATGACATCATTATCATCCTGTGGAACTTGACCAGGCCAAGACATCTGACACAAATTCACACTGAGTTATTCACTCAACAATCAATGCAGGGACAATCAATGCGGATGTCTAGATATACACCCCTAGACAGTCATCTGGCAAGTGAATTAGGAGACCTTAGCAGCAAATTGAGGGAACGTGGCTATGACCACTTAGATATCTCCAGAGGGATGGCGGGCATTGCAGATCTGAGGATAGACAGAGCGAAACCATATTTCTCAGATGGTGCTGTTGAAATATACGCGGGAGAGGCCAGTGATGGCTTGGATAGCCAAGAGGGCGGTTCAAATATGGACAATGGAATTGCATTTCCCATTTTTTACACCAGGGATGTAGGTACACTTAAAGATATTTTCTCTAAGCATTGGCACTTTTATCAGTTGACCCAACTATTAAGAGCCTTACAGGTACTGACCCTAGATTTCGTTTACGAAATATAAAAAGAACTTAAAGAGTTTGCTCTGCTACCCAAGGGTCCATAATGATCCACCTGCTTTGTTGGGTCCCTACATGACCACATGTGACAAAAGCAATTTTTGTCCATATATAGAAACCGACCCTGTCTTCCGATATCCATATGGTTCGGGTATTTACTACATCAGGACGAGGGGCATGTCCAGAGATGTAGTTTACCTAGCCTGCTGCACAGTCTGTCCAGCCTACTATGTAGGCAAGACCAATAGGACACTGAGGGATAGGATTCGTGAGCATGTATACCACACAAGGAGAGGTACTACACATAATGCACTATCCAAACACACTAATGACAAAGGTCAAGAGCATCGCTTTAAGTTCAGGATCTTGGAACAGATCTCAAGGACATACAGGAGAGGGACATTAACAATTATACAGAGACCAGGAAATCCATTGGATTATTAAGTTTAGGGCAGATATCACCCCAGGTCTCAATGGAAGGGTTCCCCTGCATGTCTGCTGAAATCAAGAAGGTTATTGTCCAAAAGATGTTAAGAGGCTATGAAGAGTTTTTACTTTGTGGCCAGTAGGGTCTTTTTGAACCTTTATATGCATAGATGCTCTGTCAATGTTTCGATAGATATGTTACTAAAATTCCCCATCTGTCACACATACTTTTGATTTATTTATTCCAATAATGGATATGAATATGAATGGCTTTGTTTTGAAATGCCACTGTTTTATGATGGTGTATAGGAATTTTATATATGACTTTTTACATGATATTTTTAATGAGCCATGTACCTTTAAATAATGGACAGGATTTTGGCACCATTTTGGCTTTTTAAACTGATGTTTACAGACAGTTTAGTTGTATAGGTCTGAAGAAGCTCATGTGAAAGCGCTCACCTCTTTTTATTAATAAACCTGCTTTTTACATACCTCGCCTGCACTTGGATTATTTACATCATTGGCTATTGGATTTAGGAGCTACTTGTGATTTAAATGAGACTGCAATCCTCCATTGTTTTGCTCAGCGGTGTTTGTTTTTAACTATTCACTCAACAATGTCCGATGTAGTCATAAACACCTATCTCACCAAGTGGGTAGATCAGTGGATCACATATGTGGCATCTAAATATGTTGAAATGTGTGAATTGACTTATATTTCAGGTCCAGTGATCAGTTCCATACATCAGACCTGTCTGCTAGGCCCTTTCTGTCCATTATTTAAGTCACAGACATCATGAATGACGTACACATCCTGTGTCCAAATAGCTGTCTGAAGGATAACAGATTGTAGGCAGTCATTGACTCCATCTGTGATATTTGTATAACACAGATAGCATCAACATACACCACAGATTTCTGCCACAGTCATGACAACACGTGCGATGAAGCAAAAACACGGGGGGATTTGTTACATTATGAAAGCAAATGCAAAATCCAAGGATAATGTAGACATCACACCGTATAAGCAGACCAAATGGCATGCGACATGTGTCCTTGGGTACGTGGTATTTGGAATGTCCACCAGCATGTGGCCACAGTGCTGACTACTCCCTTGTATGTAACACAATTACTGAGTACGTGAAGGACATCCATATCAAAGGGCATAATACCTCCATAGGTCACAGCCTTCATCACACCAGTAACTGAGTAGAATGCACGCTTCTTCATGTGCCTCCCTATACATCTTCCACTGAGGTTTAACTGAAGTGTACCCTGTTTGCCACAGTGAGCTGTCACATGTCTTATTTGGACATATCTTGGTAATCTTTTTGTTGCATAAACATTACTGTTTGATGGTACAAGACACCTATCAAGGTGTTACACCAGATGCATGTGTGATGCCTGTTCTGATGATGTACACAGTACATACATAGCTGTTTGATAACATTGATGGCATGGGTTACATTTGTGACAGTCTGGAATTTGCCATATATATCTGCCATGCACACCAGTCAGCTAGCCTGTAATGATCCTAATGTTACATAGAGGTATAGCAGTGTCCCTCTTAACACCTCCAGCAGATTTTAGTGTCAAGACTGTGTGCTTGTTTACCCTCATATACTGCTGACATGTCAGAATAGTTGTACAAGTCTGTTCTTGCAGAACCATATGTGATCACTCAGAATCACAGATACGTCACAGACATGGGATTATTCTGATATTGTCCATGATTGTGTGTGCTTCTTTTGCTGTTGTCTGTGAGCCTGTAACTGTGTCCCAATTGTTTGAGACCTCTGCTAACATTTCACTTATATTCAGGCAAGTTAGTTTGCACAGCTTCACATGTGCACCCAACCCCAATTGTATACAGCATCCCTGATATATGTCCACTGCATTGTTCTTGTTAGGATGTTTATCTCACAGACATCTTATCCATTATGTCACCTTGCATGACAGTCATGTAATATACATTTTCAACATGCAGTCTGTACTATACTATATTGATATGTGATTAGTGCATTTGTTACAGCTGTTTTCCATTGACATGCCCTCATTTGCTGTACATTGGGATATTTTGCCTATCATCTTTTTCTGTGTTCATTCCTACAATTCATCTGTGTTTCCTTATTCAATACACACACTTCCCTTGACTGTTTATTTTAAATGGCAATCCATGCACCTTTACAGATCATTTACACAAGTTTTGTACAGAATGCCTGGCATGGGATTTCACAATACTCTGCAATGCATATGCTGTCCTGTACTGTGTTTGGATCATATATATAGTACTATATGTTAAACCCTGGTATTCATTGTGGCATTCGTGTAATCCTCCTAACAGAGTTTGCTCTGAGTAAACAGGATTGCCATCCGTGTTGCTTTCCATGGTTTCCTGGTTAGTAACACAGTTGCCAGCCACGAAACTGCACTTGTTTACTTTTAAATGCGGTTCACGGCTTGAATATGTAGTTAGCACTGCTGCTCACTGCACAAACACGTAAACTCCTTGTAGGCTTTGCGCAAAGCCTGCACAGAGTTTATTGAATCACAGGGCTTGTTGTTCTGGCCATCAGAGCTCCATAATCATGCTAATCCAATGCTGTCAATTTTCTTTTGATTCAACTTTTAGGACTTTGATCCAGTTGTGGCCATTTTAATTCCCTTCTGTCATCAAAATATCTCAGATCTCATTTGGCACCTGAACCAAATGGTTGCGAGGTCTCTGATCTCTGCTTTAGGATAAGTTTTTCAAAATCTCTTTTTTTTTTTTCTTTGTAGCATTAACTTCCCTACACATTCTCTTTTTAGCAACTTTAGATAATATTTAAATGAATAAATTCACATATTTACTTGCGTATTTATATCTGCATAACATCAGATATTTGTTAGTTTTCACATTTTAAAATTAAAAGTTTACTATTAGAGTTAGCAATAGAATTTTCCCCATCAATTTTTTCTTCTGTATTTAAATTAGTACTGTTTAAAGATTAGTGTGTTGTGTTTGTGTGCATGTGACATTTTCTTAACTCTGTTACCCTTCAGTATGGCTGATAAATTTTGAACATTTTTTTAAAGCTTTTAGGTTCATAGGTTGGTACTAGGCTATCGGCCCTAGGGCCTATGCAAGCCTAGCCATAACAATTCCCTGGATATTTCTTCCCACAATAGTTACTTCTCTGGACCCCTGTCTAGCAGGGCGACTGGCATGATCGCCAGGGTGAATTTCCTATCTCCCACCCAATCATCAAGGTTCCTTTTGAAAAGGGCCAATGAGGCGCTCTGCTTGACATGTATGGGCAGTCTATTCCAGAGTATGGGGAGTCTCTGGGTCAGGAACCTATCCCTCCAACATGTTTTGTTTATTGTGATGACAAGGTTTAGATCCCTGGAGCGTGTGGCTCTGAGGGATTGGGATTTCTTTGTGGAGCATGTCCAACAGCTCAGGGTTTGATATGGCCTTGTATGTTAAGCAGAGATCGCCTCTGAGTAAGCGATATGCTACAGAGTATAGCTGGAGTTTTTTTAGACTGTCAGCATATGGCATCTGCTTTAGGCCTGTGATTCTTTTAGTGAGGTGTTTCTGTGGCCTTTCCAGCTGTTGCAGATGTCTTGTGAGGTACATACCAAACTGGGCATTGTACTCTATAATGGGTCTAATGAGGGATGAGTATAGTGGGACCGCAAAATTCGGCCTCAAGACCCCCCCCCCACACACACACACACTTCCTTTGTGTCTGCTGCTTGGGAGCAGCATTTGGACACAGACTGCAAAGCCTTTGCTTCTTTTGGCCAAAAATCCCTTCAAAGTAGAAGGGACAAGTTAATTATAAAAGGGTTTCTTCCAGCACAAGGTTCCTTGTGCAGAACTGTGACCTTCCCTTGTATGTCAATATGTAAACAGAACGCTGTAAACAAAAAGTCTTCTATGGAGAAAAAGAGTCTAGAGTAAGGGCTCAAGAAAGCCATAAAATGGTCTCCTGACCCAGCAGATTCCATTGGTCCAGTGCCGAAAATACTAAAATCTTAGGATTTGAAGTCTTTGTGGATCTATTTTACCCCACCCCCCGCTCCTTAATCCCTGACTTCATTCACAGATACTCCAACATCAGACCAGGGATTCTTCGATCACCTTACCGAAGCTGACATAGACAGAAATGATTCAGAGGTTGCTTTGAACGCAGGTATAGTTGAGGGGTCCTCTCAGCTCCATCCCTGCATATTGAGCTGAGAATCGTGCTGATGACTCTGTTGCAAGTCTGATTTTCAGAACTGAAGCCCTTGAATCTGAACATTCATTGAGCACCTATGCTGATGCCGGTAGTGCCTTCTACTTTGGCTCTAACTGTCCCCCAGTTTGTCTCAACTGTGATGTTGTCAGATTGGGATGAGAGTCTGAGCTGAAGTGTCAGGACCGGTGCTTGAGGGAATGGGTTGATTCCAAAACTTTTGTATGTGTCCCTCCCCATAGTAGCCTTGGCTCCGAACAGCTCCACTTCAATTTAGACATTAGGGGCAGGACTTCTGGATCTCTCTCTGTTCCCCCATTAGGGAGATCCCCCTGACTGTGATTTCTGGTTTGGCTTTTAAGGCTTTCCGGTGGGTTCTCCCCAAGACAAGAAGAGGTACATCCATTCCAATCTTCTGTTTGTACTGCTTCATACTGTGCTCCTTCACAGGGACAGTCATTGCCATAAGCCACTGGAAAGATTTCCCTCAGTTCCCAGTCTGATTCAGACCTGTAACCAGAGGTTCCCCAACGACAGGGCCATAGGAAACAGACTTGCAAATGGAAACACTTAAATTCTTCACAGGAATCTGTCACAGAAGACACTGATCTGGATGAAGGAGAGGGTTCCCCTAGATCTCTAGCGATGTCTCCTTTTGGCAAAATCCTAGAATTGAGGAAGCAGAAAGTGGGATCGTCCACTGATGCATCTTCCATGGAAGAATCTGTGCTCTTGAAGGCTTTTGGAGCTGGCTCTTCTACTGCCTCAGTGGTTCCCCCCTCCAGATGCCGTCATTGATTTGGTGGCTCAGAGGTCCTGGAAAGAGCTTGATACAGCAGAGCCAGTTCCCAAGAAACCAGACAAGATTTTGGCAGCACCAAAGGATACAACTGATTGGAGAAAATGCCACCCTGTAGATGCTACTGTTATCGTGGCAGCCACAAAAAAGAGCTCTTTGAAAAGAGTTCATCTGTCCACTCCCCTGATGGGGAATATAGGGCTTTGGACATGTTTGACAAATGGACTTGCACTTCAGCGACTTTGTAAACTACTGTGTCTTGCCCATACTACACGTTTCCAAAGAGAACTGACCAAGGAGATCAGCAATTCTCTTTCAGGTAATTTGCCAGCATATCTCGAGAAGAATGTGGAATCCCAGCTGTCTACATTAAATTCCCTGTGTAATTTTCCATGTGTCTGCTTTCCAATGTGACTGATGGAGTGACTAGAGCAGCAGGACCAGCTTAACTATATACCACCATTCCAGGATGTAGTTGTGTAATTTTGTGGAAGGTTTTAAGACATCCTTCCTTAATGGCCCCTTTGATGGTTCCAGTTTGTTTGGGCCTAAGGTTAAGGAGACACTCACCAGAAATGAGCATCATAGTAAGACACTATCTGCCATGGGAATCCACTTCTCTGCTCCTCAAAGGACCTTCTCCAGAAGTCAGTGAGGAGTAAAGAAGATGTGGTTCAGAAAATCATAGGGTTTTAACCAAGATGCTTCCTCGGGCAAACCCTCCCATGGCAGAGAAGGAGGGAATTTTAATGGATGTAGTCTTAGCGGCAGGAACTAGTCTGCAAAACCAAAGATTTTGCTGTTGCTTCTCCAAGAAATTCTTTCAGCACTCATGAAGGGTTGCTTCACTGCTGCACTCTGGAGGCAGTTGAAGGGTTGCTTACCTCTAAAACCCTCATACCTGATAGGCCATCACTTCAGACTCTTGGTGTTACGGATAACCAGAAGGTTGCACCACTCCATTTCTTTCCCCTTATTGAATAAATGACAAACATTCCCTTAGTGCTATGCCAACAGATGGACTCTGTAACAGCAGAAGTCAAAAAGATGTTGGAAAAAATATCCTTCCAGCAAGCCCCACCAAACAGTTAGGATCCTGAGTCTAATTCAGGTTCATTTTAGTTCCAAAGAGTTAACACCTATTCTGGACTTAAGTCATCTAAACAAATTTGTGAAGCAGACAAAATTCTAGATGGTCAAGCTTCAGTCTATTTTACCTCTATTCAGGAAGGACAACTGGATGTGCTCAGTAAATGTCGAAGATGCTGTTTATCGTGTAAAGATAAATGGGCATTCCAGGAGATTCCTCCATTTCAGGCTGGGAGCCAATCCTTTTCAATTCAGAGCTTTGCCCTTTGGACTTAATACAGCACCCCAGATGTTTATGAAATGAATGGCAGTAGTGACACCCTATCGCATATTACATGGGTTCCAGGTGTTCCTGATGGGACGATTGGCTCCTGACCACTCTGAC